>NC_133662.1:228913669-229592808 GCF_037893015.1 Macrotis lagotis | reverse complement strand
AAATGACTGAGGAAACAAAAGTTCAATCTTCCAAACATATTGATTTATTAAACATTGTATGGCAATTGTCCAACAAACCTGGACCAGATCTCCTCAGCTTAGACCTAGATCCCAAATATAGGAGGGAGACAGACTTTTGCATATTAAAAACAATTAGGATTAGGGACTTTCCAAGCTGGGACAGGGAGAGTGAACCAGAGTAATTCCCTGGAATCCAAAAAACAGATGTTCCACAAGTGGCTGGGGCTGATGTAGACCAAATGCGGTGATGGCTGATAGCAGTTATTTTTTCAACCTCACCACTCCATCCCTCCCTTTCCTTATTGCCTTCCCTCTGTGGGCAGGGAGCTGTATAAATTCAGCTGATCTTTATACTCACATTTATTCTTGTCTGGAACATGAATAAAACTTACCTCAAGTTACCGGTTAAATTTCCCTTATGATTCTTTATCTGCCACACACACACACTCTCTCTCTCTCTCTCTCTCTCTCTCCTCTCTCTCTCCTCTCTCTCTCTCTCTTCCTCCACTCTTCTCTATTACCTGAAGATAGGGGTACCCCCAGAGACAAGACATTCTCTTTTTTTTCCTCTCCTTCAAATAGTGTCCATAGTTGACCTTTGACAAAATTGTAGATAGGGCTAAATCATCTTTGAAGCACCCCCCCACCATTTCCTCAGATCAGCATCTATCTCACTTACCTCCTCCTCCCAGGGTCCCTGGTATTTCATGTTCTCTTCTCTTCCTTCAAGAAAAAAAAAAAACAGATTGATGTCCTTCCCTTCTCTTTTTTATTTTTTAGATAATATTTTCCCAATTACAAATTATGAAAATTTTAGCATTGATTTTTACAAGATTTTTGAGTTCCAAAGTTTTCTCTTACTGCTTTCCCTCTTCTGACAGTGGTAGGTATTTGATATAATTTACACATGTACTGTCATGTAAAATATATTTCCATATAAGCTTCAGTAATGGAAGGAGAAACAGATGAAAAGGAAAAATAACTTTGCAAAAGGATAAAGTAATTGAAAAAAATATACTTTGATCAGTATTCTGAGTTCATCAATTCTTTATCTGGGTATAGATAGCATCTGCCATCATGATTCCTTTGTGTTTGTCTTGCCATGAGAGCTGAGTTACTCATAGTTGATCATCACACAATGTGAGCAGATTGATTTAAAAATAAATTTATACTAAAATGTTGGAGACTTCATAAGCTAACTCAATAATGGATAAACTCCATCACTGGTGTGGGCTCTAGTCCATCCACACCTTCTCACCTCATGGGTCTTGTCCATGTTCTGTTAAATGGTCTCTTTAACAGAGAATCTCCCCAGTATTTACAGGGGCTTTTCTATTTTGTGAATACCAGTATAGCAGAGAACTGTCCATCTGTTATGCCTTGTTTTCAGTGAGTAGCCCAACCTGTTTTATAATCATGCATGGTTAATGTTCCCCAGGTCCTAGAAGGCTTTTTTTAGGCCTCTTCTTTCATGCAAACCATCCTCAACAATATGGTAGCCTGCTTAGACCCATTATTCACTTCTCTAGTCATTGTCTTTGAGTCATCTACAATTTGGATTCTTGTGAAATTGTGTCCTTCCATTATTTTTGATCATACAGCATCAACACAAGATCAGTGGTGTTATAAATTAGATCTGCTTTTGTAGAAAGATTAGAAGCTGTGGGCAATTTTCTAGAGGTAATTAAGTCAATTTTTTCTACTTTGAGTCTGGGTCCAGTCCATTGCCCATCTGTCTGTCAAAGAACTATGAACTGGTAGGTTAACTCCATCCAACTGTATATTTTAATCAAATTCTACGTTCTTCACCCATTAACTTTTTTCTATGTGGATGATTGAGGCCAATGAGTTTTTGAATGGCCATGAGTTTTATTGAGATTCTGGGGCTTTATGATTTTTTTTTTAGGTTTTTGCAAGGCAAACAGGGTTAAGTGGCTTGCCCAAGGCCACACAGCTAGGTAATTATTAAGTGTCTGAGACCGGATTTGAACCCAGGTACTCCTGACTCCAGGGCTGGTGCTTTATCCACTACACCACCTAGCCACCACCTAGCCGCCCCCTGGGGCTTCATGATCAAAGAAAGTATATGGGAGAACCTCATCATCTAAGATTGCTTCAACAGGCATTTTTTAAGAACCTACTATGGGGACAGCTAGGTGGCACAGTGGATAGAGCACTTTGAGTCAGGAGGTACTAAGTTCAAATCCAGTCTCAGACAATTGATATTTACCAACTGTGTGACCTTAGGCAAATCACTTAATCCCATTGCCTTCCAAACAAAAACTGTGCTAGGCACTAAGAGAACAGGAAAAACAAAACAAAACAAATTTTATGTAGAAGGTGAGAGAGAAAACATCTACATGGACAAGTAAATAGAAATATTTGTATAATACATATTGTGTGTATGTGGGGGGGGTGTTTCTGTGTATATTAGGGTAGCTAGGTGGTACAATGGATGAAGCATTGGGAATCAGGAAGACTCATCTTCAAATCCAGATATTTTTTAGCTTTGTGACCGTGGGCAAGTTACTTCACCCTGTTTGCCTCAGTTCCTCATCTATGATCTGGAGAAGGAAATGACAAATCACTCCCCCCAAAAGGGGGTACAAAAAAGTCAAACATAACTGAAAATGACAGAAAAACAAAAGTATGTGCATATGTGTATATTATACAATATAAAATAAACTAGAGAAAGGCAAATATTATCTTCTGATCTGTCCACATCAGAAAATATACCTGGGGAATGAACTTTGGGCATGATAACAATATTCTCTAATACTTAGAAGTTTGCAGAGTTATGTAGTATTTCATTATCATCCTCATTTTACAATTAAGATAAATGATCTCACATTTTGAACTTTGCACAAGATATCCACTAGGATGGTGCTGAACACCTTTGGCAAATATAGGGCTTTATGCCTTGCTTGATGGTGAGGACCAGAGGATCATTGCACCAAATTACTTATGTAGTTGCACCCGTAAAAGAACCTCACCATGTGCATATAAGGAAAAATACCTTTACAACTTTGTTTTGTTCAATTGAGATAACAAACATAATGGGATATTATATTCTTGAAACCAGTGTCGTGTCTGGTATTATGATCTGCTATGGAAAATATTCTGCAGAAATAGGTCTATTCTCTTCTCACATGTTCATCAATAGGCATAGACCATTCCTCTCTTTGGCTGAAATGATGATTTCTTTGCCAACAACTTCTGGTGAGAAACAAAACTATAAGGAGAAGGCCTGAGGTCTCTCTCCTCTATATAGCCCTGGGAACAAAATCTTGGTTCTTAGCTTCCCATATGATCTTTTCTATTCTGGCTAAAAGTCTCCAATCTTGTTTACTGCATTTCAAAAGATCGGGAGGATGCCTCACCTTCCTAGGATTCTAGAGTCCATGGAATTGTAGTCAATAAATGTCCCAAAGAGCAAGAAGTCAACTGAAAGAAAAACATTCAAGACCCGCCAGCAATGGTTGAGAAGAGCAGCCTTGGCAGTGAAGTTTGCATCTGGACATGAACTTGGTGGGATCAAGGAATTAGGAGCTAAACTAATCTGGACCTTCTCCCTAAGCCTTCAGAGACTGAATTAGTGCCAGAGGGTGTCAGGAAAGAAATCTCAAACTTCTGTTCTTATTATAACTTCACAGTAAATATCTATTTGTAAAAGTTAAAAAAAATAAAATATTTTATGGAGATCAAGAAATAGGAAGAAATAAGAAATATCAATCAATAGTTGCTGAGGTCTCCTCAATTCCCTTTTTGGGGGGCTAGATACTAATCAGATACTGATTTTTTTTCTCCTCTTTTGGAATTTTCCCCATTGAAGTATCTTGAAAAATGAAATCCTAAGCACCTTTAAAACACAAACATAATTTCATTGTTTATTATTTTTATTATTTATTATGAGTAGATTCAGCTAGTTTTCTTTTTTGTTTTTTTTTAATCTTAAAGTGTGCAATTATTTTATTTCCTTGCCTTGATAGCAAGAACTTCATTTACACAGGAACCTGCTGCTAGTACAACAATTGACAAAGAGAGGTGTCTCCCTATCACAGGGGACCAGATTTCCAACAAAGCAAAAGATGTAACTAAATGGCTGAGCTCAAACACCTCTTTCCCTGCCTTCCTCCCCCCATCTTCCCCAAAAGAGAAAACAATAAAACTGAAAAATAAATCAGGACTTTCTAAACAGCAGCTTTGATGAATGAATACAGAACAAGGGAGTTGAATTTATCAACCATATATGTGTGCATGGGAGCAAGAATGCTATGAGGGAGTTAGGCCCCCTCCCACCTTCCCCTGTACCCAGAATAGTAGGGTTTAGGAATGATGAGGAAGGTTTCCATTCTATAGATGGGAATGTTTGAAGGTTAATTAAGTCCAGGATAGTTAGGATTTCTTGTTCTGTACTAAAAGGTATACAGAAGCTGGGACAAAGATTCTCTATAAATTCAGTTAAGTGATATAACCTTCCCTCCCTCCTTTTCAAAATCCAGACTTCAAAACCACACTCTTAGTGATTTCACCTCCACTGGGACATTCCATGAGAAAACAGAATGGAAGTTAGACAGGAGAGTGAAGAAAGGAGTGAAGAAAGACAGGAAAGTGAAGAAAGTTTACACACTTTAAGATTTAAAAAAAAGGAAAGGAGGAATTGTATTTTAGGGTCCTAATGCCAAACAAGTTTCCTCTTTGGTTCCCAGGCTTGGCCCTCAATTTAGAAGGACAAAAAGGAAATGTCAAGTGGCCCAATACTTCCATAGAAGACTCAGGAGAAAAACACTCTCCCCTCAGCCTCCATACTATCTTTTAAGTGAAGTCTGGAGATACAAAACCCAATTAAGCCAGGTAATAGTGGTTATAAACTCTAGGGTCACATTCCCCTTTGAGAATGATATCTAGGAGGGGTGGCTAGGTGGCTAGTGGATAAAGCACCAGACCTGGAGTCAAGTACCTGGGTTCAAATCCAGTCTCAGACACTTAATAATCACCTAGCTGTGTGGCCTTGGGCAAGCCACTTAACCCTGTTTGCCTTGCAAAAAAAATCTTAAGAGAGAGAGAGAGAGAGAGAGAGAGAGAGAGAGAGAGAGAGAGAGAGAGGGAGAATGATATCTAGGAATATTAGGGGGAGAATAAAGCCCAATGTAGGACTATGGAAGAGATGTCACCAAGGAGAGATGATAAAAACAGGTTTGGTCAAATAATTGGGGTAATTAGAGCATTTTCTTCTGTTTCTCATCTTCCTACAAATGTATCAAACTGGGCTTCTCACCCCCCAAGTTAAGAAAACTGGGAAGTCCTTCCTGAACAGAGACTACCTGAAAGCAACCTAACAAACCCTCCCACCCCACTGGACCCTTCTATCCAGCACAACAAAGGCTAATTCTGCAGGGTAAGAAGAGGGCAGAAAAGAGGGGTGCCATCCCCATTTCCCAATCATACATGTCAAAAACCTTCCCCCCAGCCAATGCAGCAGTTCTGTCCTGCGATGCCTTCTTCCCATAGACGCTTTCATCACTGTATGCCACATAGAGAAAATAGTCTTCTTCATGGTTGTCCTCATAAAGCTGGCCCATGGTGGCAGGAGTAGGAGGGATAGTGTTGTTGACAAAGAAGAATAGGGCGTCTTCTGGCCAAAGGTGGATCTGCTTTCGAATTAAGAAGTAGAACTGACCAACGGTAAGGTCAGAGGGCACCAGGTACTTCTTCTTGTCCCAGTCAGGGATTCTGGCTTTAGGTGCCTTCTCCACGATTCCAGGCACTCTGTCTGGGTATTTCTTCCGAATTTTCTCCCCTTCTTTCTTCCAGTACTTGAAAGGATGATCCTCCTTGTATTGGAATGTCATGATGCTCTGCAGCGTCTCTGATCTCCCCTGGGGGGGGGGGGGCTGGCTCAGGGGAGTGGATGAATTCTCTGGCTTCCCCCAGCCAGAGTCCAATGAGAGAGCCAGAGAGCCTTAGCGCTGTCTACCCCCCCACCCGCTGCTCTGCCAACCAGCCCGAGGAGAGTGCTCACAACTTCAGATGCTTTTCTTGACTTTATCATGTACCTATCCCAATGCTCCATGGCCCCACAGAAATTTTCCTGGATACTCCAAGGCTCTCCTGGCAGAGCTCAAGCTCTAACAGGTTCTAATAAGTAGGGAAGGAGTTGACCATTGTGACCATTGTGTCTTCTACCCAAAGTTCAACATTGCTAAGTACAGAAAGGTCCATCATTAGAAGAGGGGTCAGTAAATGATGAATTCTTTAATGGGGCAACCATGAAATTCTAATGTGAGGTTAACTTTTGTGGAAACTTTGGAAAGTTAGCTTAGGAGAATTACCTGTGGGTAATTTGGCACAAAAACCAGATTGCTTGAAGTTGAAGTCATGAAGAATAACAATCCTTTCTCCCTAGGGATAAACTCAACTTGTCTAGACAGTTCTGGGTGAAGTACCAAAGCACACCTGCCTTTAGCTTCCATGGACCATTCCCTAAACAGGTTAAAATACGTGTGAACTTCTTCTTTACTGACCCTCAAATAACCTGGGCTCAATCAAACCAATTCCAATGGGGGGGGGAGAAATCAATCTAGAACATCATTTTCTCTTTTGGTTCATTATGCTTCAATTTGGAGTGCCCCAGGAAGATCTCTAAATATTTCCCCATAAGTGGATAACAGGATACTAACTACATATCAGGTATGACACAGTCTTTATTTCACTCCTTGTAAGAAATATATAAGACCCTATGAACAGAGTCAAAAATATTCTGTTAGACTTCCTCCAAAAATTAAACCCTGGGTGGGGGGGGGGGCAGTGGTACAAGCCCTCCCCAACCTGACTTAAGTTGTATGATCAAATTGTGGAATCAGCATAGAGAATTGGCAAAGTTCAGACCTTCTAACCTTCTATAGGTCAATAAGTCAATAAGCTTTCATTAACCACTTGTTCTTTGTTAGTCACTGTGCTAAACTCTGGGGATACAAAGAGGCAAAAGACAGCCCTTGCCCTCAAGGAGCTCATCACCTAATGGGAGACATAAGAGTAGACAGGTACAAACAAGCTTAATAGAAGATAAATAGGAAATAATCTACAGAGGGAAGGCACTAGAATGATGAGGGCTTCCTATAAAAGGTAGGATTTGAGTTGGGACGTGAAGGGAGGTTAGTAAGAAGATGAACAGAGAATAAAGTGAAGCATGGCTGGGCTCCCCCTAAATAATGAGTCAGGATGATCACTTACCTGGATTGTGAAAGGACCATAGAGACTAGCCAATCCAATCTTCTCATTTCAAATACCAATCAGACCAGTGGAAGCAACTCCAGGGTAGGAGCTCTTGGGGCTGAAAAGGTTAAGTGGATGGTTGGCCCCAGATGGTAAAAAGATGGTCAGGGTCGGGGCGGCTAGGTGGCACAGTGGATAAAGCACCGGCCTTGGAGTCAGGAGTACCTGGGTTCAAATCCGGTCTCAGACACTTAATGATTACCTAGCTGTGTGGACTTGGGCAAGCCACCTTAACCCCGTCTGCCTTGCAAAAACCTTAAAAAGAAAAAAAGGGGGGTGGCTAGGTGGCGTAGTGGATAAAGCACCGGCCTTGGAGTCAGGAGTACCTGGGTTCAAATCCAATCTCAGACACTTAATTGCCTAGCTGTGTGGCCTTGGGCAAGCCACTTAACCCCATTGCCCTGCAAAAACCTTAAAAAAAAAAAAAAAAAAAAAAAAAAAAGATGGCCAGGGAGCAGAGCAAAGCCTGGGTTCAGCCTTTAAACTCCTTGGAAGAGCTCCCAGCCAACTCTTCAGCACTTTTTGAGAACAATGGGTCCATTCCCTGACCTGCCAGAAGATATGGCCTTAAAGGATGGTTGGACAATAGAGCCAATAGGACCTGCAAAAAAATGTTTCCTGGCTTTATATTTTAAGTGACCTCCTTCCAGGAGAGTAAAGAAGTTATAAGTCATTTTAACAGGTGCTCTTGTGTTTTTTGTGTTCAACACTTCTTTTGTATGGGAGAAACCAATGATGCCCGATTTCCATTGTTTACAGTGTAGCTTTCTGTTGTCCTTTAGAAAAACCAGAGCCAGGGATTCTCCTCGAGGCGCTGAGCCCTCTCTCTGGAGATCAGGAACCTCCATAACTGACCCTGGCTTAGGGATCCCTTAGTAGAGAGGGAGAGGCATGAAGGCTGCCAGCCCTGCAGGCCTAGCAATAGTTCTGCTTGGGCTGCTCCACCATGGTCAGCCCCTTATATGTCACAAGTATAACTCACCTGTTACATAAGCAGACTGGCAAGAGGCAAAGGGCAGGTAAACAAGAGTTATAGAATAGCCAGGCCTTCGAACCACAGACCCTGCTCTGCCCTCTCTCTCTAAGAGCCCTCCGGGAAAGTCCATCCTCTCTAGTCAGGTAGCCCTCCTTGTTCCTTCAAACTGCAAGTAGCTTCAAACTACTGATTCAAAAAGGATTTGTTGCCGAGACAGATAGTGTTTATGGTAAACACACACACACACACACACACACACACACACACACACACACACACACACACACAAACACACACCAATTCTGAGCTCAAGGAAATACTAGCAATAGGGTTTGATTCCTCACAAAAAAAAAATCCAAGATTTGGAAGGAGAGGGACAAAATAGAAGCCCCCTCCCACCTCTTTCTCTGTCTCTCTGTCTCTGCTCCCTCTCTCTTTTTCTCTCTCTGTCTCTGACTCTCTGTCTCTCTCTGTCTGTCTCTCTGCTCTTTCTTTGTCTCTGTCTCTCTGTCTGTCTCTGTCTCTGTCTAACCAAGAGGAAATTTTCACAATCCTATTTTTGCCTCCAATAAAGAAGTGAGTTGGAGGCTCTGGAGTTTCAGAGAAACAAGCCAAGGGATTATTAGAAGGTAATTATCCTGACTCTCATGCTTCCATAGGCTTTCAAACTGAACCCTGCCCTTCCTAGTCACAGTTGGTTGACTGAATTATACCATTTTTACCTTGCTTTGGGATCATGCCTGGGCTTTACCTGGACCATGAAAAGACCCTAGAGACTAGCCAGTTCACTCCTCATTTCACAAATGGGGAAATTGAGCCACAGAATAGAAAAGTGACTTGCCCATGGCCACACAGATAATGAACAGCAGAGCCAGGATATGGCCTTGGACCTACCTTCAGATTCTCTGTCTCTTCTCTGCCATTGGACATGGCAGTCCCACAGTCCAATTTTCCAAACAACAGGTCTGACTTTGGAACAAAATTTGTGAGGATAAAAGGAGTAAGTGCTGAGTTTTGCAGGCTGAGTTTTCCCCCATTCCCACAAACTTTTCCCCAGTATTGGGAAAAGAATCGGGAGCCAGTAAACTGACAAGAAACAACCTCTAGTCAACAGACAGACATAAAACTGTGCAAAACATATACTTAGCCATGCTTGATGTAGTTCTTAGTATTGCTGAATTGCTTTTTTTCTATTTCTTTTTTATGATTTGTTCCAAGGAATGACTCACTGGATAGGGAGGGGAGAAGGAATAGATCTGGAAATAAAAGTACTTGAAAAAAACCTATTAATATAAAGAATATGCAAAATAGCCTCTCTTTTTTTTTCAGTTAAAGATACAAGAAGTTTTGACATGAAGAGAGAAGGATTGGCCCCATCCCTCTCCTGTCTCATCTATTCAACTTCTTCCCAGCCAACTCCGTCCCTGACTTTGTGCTAAGATTCAAAGAGCTGAAAAGTAGGATATAAAGGATTCCCTGCCTCCCCCACTGGATTTCACAAAGCACTTTCTCTTCTACTGATTAATATATTTACTATATTTATGGTGCCCCCATCCCAGTTATGATGGTCCTATTCCTCTTTTTCTTTTCTCAATTAAACTTATTGAAAAAGCTGTCTACATTGAGTGCTTCCCTCACTTCCTCATCTCTAATTCTCTTCTAAACCTTCAAGTCACTTTTCTACTCTGTGGTTCAATTTCCCCATTTGTGGAATGAGGAGTGAACTGGCTAGTCTCTATGGTCCTTTCATGGTCCAGGTAAAGCCCAGGCATGATCCCAGATTTGGTTTCCAACCTCATCATTCAGTTAAAACTACTCTCTCGAAATGTCCCCCATCTAAACCAAAATATTTATACCAGTGCTTTTTGTCACAGCAAAAAATTGGAAACAAAGTGGATGTCCATCCCTTGGGGATGCTTAACAAATTGTGGCCCATGGATGTAATGGTATATTATTGTTCTGTGAGAAATGACAAATATGCATTTAGAGAAGCATGCAAAAATTTATATAATCTGATGCAAAGCAAAAAAAGCAGAATCAAGAAAACGATATACACGACCATGACCAGAGGAATACAGGAGTCAAGTCAAACTGTCAATAAGGAAGACCGTTATATTTTCAGTGTGAACATTTAGTTCTCAGAAGTGGACAAATTCAGGGCTTACTATATTATTTTGTTGATTTCCAGGCTAAAAAATTGTTGGGGAAAATAATAATACAGATTAAACTTAAAATTGTGTCCTATATTTTTTTCCTCAACAGAGCAGTTTGCTAAACATTTACCAGCATACCTGTGACTGGGAAAATGTAAGCAGAAAAAACAACTATAAAACAATTGTAAAGTCAATGCTACAAAATTACAAAGGACAAGCATCGCTCCAAAGATGAAATAGGAAAAGATATCCTGAAATACACTCCTTTGCAGAGTTGGGGGTCCAATAGAGCATGTATTTTAGATGCTTCCAATATATTGAACATTTTTGCTCTATGCAATGTCTCTGGAAGTGGGAGTAAGGGAAACTTTGGTGATGTTAAAAAATTCAATTATTTTTAAAAAATATATTTTGGGGGGCAGCTAGGAGTCAGGAGGATCTGAGTTCAAATGCAGCCTCAGACACTTAATAATTAATTACCTAGCTGTGTGGCCTTGGATAAGTTACTTCACCCTGTTGCCTTGCAAAAACCAACACACACACACACACACACACACAGAGTTTCCTAAGTTATCTAATGATCACTTCTCAGTCCTCTTCCTCCTCAACTTTTTTGTAGCATTTAACACAGTTGACCATGCTCTCTTCTTGGATACTCTCTCCTCTCTGGGCTTTCATGACACCTAGTCCCTTCTAATCTTTCCATTCTTCTTCTTTTTTTTTTTTTTTTTTTTTTTTAGGTTTTTGCAAGGCAAACGGGGTTAAGTGGCTTGCCCAAGGCCACACAGCTAGGTAATTATTAAGTGTCTGAGACCGGATTTGAACCCAGGTACTCCTGACTCCAGGGCTGGTGCTTTCTCCACTACGCCACCTAGCCACCCCTCCATTCTTCTTACACATTACTCTCTTCCATGCTCTCCATGGTCCAGTCAAAGTGGCTTTCTTTCTAGTTCCTCATACATATTGCTCCATCTTCCATTTCCATGGCTTTACACAAGTTCTTCCCAATGTCCAATGCTCTCCTTCCTCATCTCTTTCTCTTCAAATCTGTGGTTTTCTTTAAGACTCAGCTCAAATGCCACCTTCTAGGGGACCATTCCTACTCCATTCCCCAAACTGCTCCGAGGTTCCATCTATTCTGTAGGTAACTTGTATGTCCTTATTTATGTACATTAAAATGCAAGCTTTGTTTCTTCTTTCTATCCCAAAAGTCTAACAGTCTTGGTGAGTGATTGACTTATTGTTCTATACTAGACTTAAAGCTCCACAAATTGCAACTAGTGGGGGGGGGTGATTCATTAAGGAGGTGGTATTTGAGTTGGACCCTAAGGAACAAACTGGATTTTAAAAGGGAAGGAACTAAGGACTTAAGAAACAACACGGCCAAACACTTAGTAACATGAAATTACAAAATGCATTTTGGGAAGAGATGGTAAGGGAGTAGGAGCGAAAAAAATATATGTGGAAGGGCAGGGAGTTAGAAAGGGACCAAAGCATGAAACCTAAAGAGTTTGGATTTTAATAACAACAATTATGATTATGATTATTATTATAACTAACATTTATATAAGTGCTTATTATGTCCACCTCTTTCCTAAACTCTGTAACTTACAGGCCTCTCCATCAATGGGGGTGGGAATGGGACTCCCAGATGAAGAGATGCCCAACTGGGGGCCCCTCCTCTGAACACTTGGTTTCTCACTCTGAGGTCCAAGATAACCCCCAGGGACCAATCTTGCTTCCTGTTCATCCTAGCTGGTTTAGTGAACCCACAATTATGTTCACCAATAATCTTAGGCCTAAACTACCTCCTTTTCTCTGGCACCCCAGACTTTCTAGCTCTATAAAACCCCACCCTGCAGCTTTCATCTATGGAGATTAAAGTGATTTTTGCAGACAAAGTCACTCATTGGGCCTCAGTAGGTTTCTGGGAAAAGAGAATATAAATGCAGTGGGGTCATTCCTGCCAAGGAGTCAGTTTGTGGGAATGGGGGAAAACTCAGTCTGCAAAGACAAAGGCAGTTTTGCAACCTTATCAAAGGAAGAAACTGAAGCAAAGAGAAGCTTCTGAGTTTTAGGGATATCTTTAGTTTATGGACCAAAGTGAATGGATGAGAAGCCCTTTACTGTATGCTGGATCCCATTGTTGCTGTGTGACATATTTCCTACTGGCCTTGGAGACCAAATCCAGTCTCAGACACATACTAGCTGTGTGACCTTGGGGAAGTCACTTAACCCTGGCTCTCATCCAAGATCATCTCCAGTCATCCTGATTCAAATCTGGCCACTGGATCCAGTTGGCTCTGGAAGAGAAAGTGAGGCTGGTGACTTAACACACAGTTCTCCCTCACTTAAATCCAATTGATGTGCTTGTCTTGGCTTCACCTCCCTGATATCCTGGTCTTTTTCAAGAATGATGGACAATGGGGACAGCTAGGTGGTGCCTCGGATAGAACACTGGCCCTGGAGTCAGGAGGACCTGAGTTCAAATCCAGCCTCAGGCACTTAATAATTGCCTGGCTGTGTGACCTTGGGCAAGTCACTTAACCCCATTGCCTTAAATAAATAAAATTAGGGGAAAAATTTTTAAAAAGGAATGATAGACAAAAAACCCAAGCTAATCTTTCTGTTCATCTATTCAATTCAACAAACAGGATAGGCAAAGGATTATCCTAGATCCTGAGCACAGTTCCTGCCCTCTCCCTCCCACCTCAGGGCCTTCAGATGCTCTCCACCAATAAGAAACTAGATGTCTCAGTCCTTATAAATCTGCTTTTTACTTCTTCCAAATTGCATATTAACAGTGGAGAAAGCAAGTTCTGGGTTTTTGTCTCCCAAGCCTTGGACCTTATTTGTTTCTGCTGTCACATACATTGCTAAATAAATCAAGAGTGTAAGCGTGATTACTCTGTTTCTTCATTCCACCTTAACAATTGTGCCATGGAATGAATTGGATTTTAACAGAGAGAGACATGGAAAGGGAAGGCACTTCAGGCTTAAGGCACAGCATAACCAAAGGTTTAGTAACAGGAAATCACAAGATGCATTTTGGGAAAAAATAGTAGCAGACCAACTTGGCTGCAGTACAGCAGGGGGGGAAGAGGAATGAAGAAATAAATATGGAAAGGTAGGAGGGGGATAGGGTTCTAAGTACGGAGGGCTGTGAATATCAGGCTAAAAAGCTTGGATTTTAATAACGATAATTATAATCACTAACAGATGAGTATCTACTATGTGCCAGTATGTGTATTGCTAAGTACTTTACAATATTATCTCATTTGATCCTCGAAACAACTCTGGGAGATAGGTACTATTATCCCCATTTTATAGTTGAGGAAGAAAGCAGAGGTTAAATGATTTGCCCAAGGTCATCTAGCTAGAATCTGTGGCTAGATTTGAACTTGGATCTCCTGATTCTAAACCCATGGCCATCCATAGAATGGAAGGTGATATGATCAGAGATAGATGTCACACTGTCCTGTCAGTAGATGAGGGGAAGCAAGAGAATAAGGGCTAGAAGTCTAAATAGTAGCTTCTTCCCCTTAACACCTTTCTTTCCACCCATGGTCTATTAGGTTGTTGGGCTCTATAATCTTTACCAGGTGTTTGGGTGACAGTGTTATTGTCATGATTACCATCACCCTTAGGAAGCTTCTCTCCGGGTCTGAGTAACCCAGGGGCAAAGGTGCTCCCATTTTATAGAAAGACAAAACCAAACCAGGGAACTTAATTGTCGTGCCACAACTAAGCCTGGGGAGCTGACAGTGCTCTCCATATCCTATCCCTTAGCCCTCAGGGACTTACAGAAAATTGGACTCCTAGAAGAGAAGTAATAAAGATAATAATAGGGAGCCTTAGTATTCTCTCCATTTCAAAACTCAACAAGAACCCCTTTGTGATCAGACAGAACCTTATCCCTTCTCCCTAACCCTAGAGATGCTGGTGTGTCAGTGGAGGGCAGCAGAGTCTGAAGGATGGACATTAGGTCTGTTCCCTGGGCAGTCTGGATTATCAGAGGAGAAGGAAGAAGAGGAGAAGAAGAAAGAGGAAAAGGACAAAGGGCTTTTGATATAAGAATAGAATCGGAGAAAAAAAGAGTAGAAAAAAAAAGCAAAGATATCATTATCATTATTATTGTTACTAAAATCCAAGCTCTTTAACCTGGTATTCAAGGCCCTCCAAGTTTAGGCTCCTAGCCACCTTCTAAACTTTCCATATTTATTTTTCACTCCAAGTCATACCCTCCAGAACACAGAGGGAATCTAAGTGTGACTGTTGGGGCATTTCCTTGCAAGGAGTCACCTCCCCTCTGCCTCCTCAGTAACCCTTCCCCCAGTCCTTTTATTCAAACAATCACCAGAAGACTCAGACCACTAGGAAGCCTCTGCCAGCTAGCAGGCTGTGCTCCTTCCCTCTGGCCAGATGCCCAGGTCCTCCCCTGCCCCACCCCCCATCGCTTACATAAATTTCCTTCCCTCTGCCCCTTCCCAGTCCACAACTGCAAGCCTCTTCCAGCCACAACCAGTCAGCAGAGCAGAGGTGAACAGCATGGGTAAGAGAAAGGCCACTTCTCCCTCCTTCCCCTACATAATGACACCAGGAAAACTTGGGGGGAGCCTGGGTCCTCCCCTTTCCTGCCCAAGTTGTTCCTCTCTTCCCTTTCCAGTACTTTTGGGGCACTCTGTGGATAAGAAGAAAATCCAAGACCAGTGTCCTTATAAGACTCTGAGAACTTTTCTTTCCCTTCCAGTTCAGCTGGGCTTGGGATCCCCAGATTATGTCCTACTAACATTAGGAGAAAAATTTCGAGAGTGCATTCACTCCGCTCCACCCCACCCTTCTGAAAGTATCAACTCAACCACAAGTCCACCCATTAATTGACCTTATGTTGCCTCATTTGGGTGAAGGATTAACATCAGCAGTTTACTGTCTCCAGGGTCTGTGAACCCAAGAATCATCCCCTCATTCCTTCCCTGCCCTGCCCTGCCCTGGCTCTCGCCAGCCCAGGCAACCCAGATGCCCTAGGTCACTTAGGGAAAGAAAAGTAGTGGCCAGTCCTTTTAGGTTTCAGGTCTCTTTCTCTTTGTCCAAACGGTCCACCCTGATTTATTAACCCACCTTTGGTGGACCAGCCCTGGTGGATAGTACTAGGTAATAGAATTTTGGTTACCCACTCTGATAACGTGACGTTCTTGCCCCTAGCCGTGTTCCTTACGTGGGCTGGACGCTTGCGGGTTTGTCTAGAAAGTATCCCAGCTGGTGCTCAAGAAATATAGGGGTAGGATGAGAAATGGTTATAATCCAGTGTCTGGAATCCCGGAAAGGCTGATGAAGAAGGAGCTAGAAGTGGTTCCATGGGAATGTAGAACCAAAACGAGAAACTATTTTTCCTGCGCCCACGCTTTTCCCTACCTTGGAGAGACCCCTTTTGGAAAGGTTTGCCAGGTCCTTCTCCAGATCATTTGACAGATAAGGAAACTAAGGTAAACAAGGTGAAGTGATTTGCCCAGGGTCACACAGCTAGTAGGTATCTGAAGTCACACTTGAACTCGGGTCTTCCTGATTCCAGACCACTGTGCTACATTGGAGAGACAGGACCTGATCTTTTTGTTTCTGATTCTCTCATTTTTGTGTCTCTCCAAGTCTCTATCTCTGTTCTTGTGTTCAGGGCTCTCCCCTATATAGTCTAAATGGTCAACATGGGGCCACAAAGTGAGCAGACAGGTCTCCGTAATTCCCATATCTGGGTTCCCTCCCAAACTCCACCAAAGTGAACATTTCAAGGAGGCAGATTCCAATTTGGACCCAACATCCCAGGAGTTCTTTTGTAGCCATTTCCCTGCTGATGCTCTCCACTCATTCCCAGGGCAAGTTTATCATTAGGAGTGTCCTTGTGTAGGGATCCAGGGAAGATGACCTCTTGCTCTCCACTGACTTGCCCATATCTGAGCTCCCTCATTCCTGGATCAGAGATCAAATTAACTCTGAAACAAGGAGATCTGAACCGGGGTCAGCTTCCTTTCTTTCCTCTCCCACCACTATTTACCCCAAAGAGGCTCTTTCTCAATTTGCAGCTCTAACCTCCAGCCCTTCCAGACTTACCTCCAAAAGTCCAAACTTTGGGGAATCTGGCAGCTGCACAAGTGGAAGTCTTTGCCAAAAAAAAAAATTCCTTTTCCCAGGAATCATTCCAGAATATCTTATCCCTAACCCCACCCCAATGATTTTTACCACTGCTGTCCCCATAAACCATACCACAGCTTTCTAGAAATGACTGTCTGGTGCCATCTTCTACCTAAACTGAAGCCAACATGGTTGCTTGGCCTTGTCCCTTTAGAGGCTAGTATATCCAGGCTTCTAGTTATATAAGGGTTCCTGGCAAGGAGTCCTAGGAAGGACAGAGTATTGCCTAACCACACCCAGCTTGGGTCCCTTTTGGGAGTTTCCTTTTGTGTGCTTTTTCCCAGAGTTCAGAGGATTAAGACAACTGTCTGAGACTCTATTAGGAGGTTTTCAGTTTCCTGGATTCTGACTCGGTAGACACATACATGCAGGCTTGGTCTCCAAGTTCAACTTTCTCCTTTCCTTTCTTGGACATTCCAGTAGAAAAGAATAGGGAGGGGCGGCTAGGTGGCCCAGTGGATAAAGCACCGGCCCTGGAGTCAGGAGTACCTGGGTTCAAATCCAGTCTCAGACACTTAATAATTACCTAGCTGTGTGGCCTTGGGCAAGACACTTAACCCTGTTTGCCTTGCAAAAAAACTAAAAAAAAAAAAAAAAAAAAAAAAGAATAGGGAAAGGGTGCCAATGAAGGAGAGAAAACAAGGTGAGGGTGGGGAAACTCAAACAGATACCTGTGCCAACTGAGCAGGTGACAGAAGGTAAGAAATAAACCCAAGCTAATGTCTAGTGGAGTTACTGGGTAAAGCACCTCTCTGATCCCAAATTTTCATTTCTCTTACAGCTAAATGTGGAAAATGTGGACCTGGCTATCCTACTCCCAAAGAAGCTATGAAAGGCAAGTCCCAGGGCAGCCTGGGGGTGGGAAAGGGGCCAGTAGCCACAGGACTTGGATGCCCTTTGGAGAAGCCAGAAGGATGCTCTGACCTTGATGACCTTGAAACATGACTGTGGGTGCAGCTCCTCTGCTGAACAAAATTTGGCTTGGCGTTGCCCTGCCTCTTCTCCTGGGCTCCCCTGTATTCTGGCCCCTTCCTCTCCCCTCATGGTGCCATTTCTCAGAACTTACCTAGTTCCCTCTGCTTTTACCCCCTCCCCACTAGGTCTGTGTATACTGACCCCCCCTTGTTTATTCTTGTTATGTCAGGGCCCCGAGAGGAGATTCTCTACCTGCCCTGTATCTATCGAAACACAGGCACAGATGCCCCTGACTATTTGGCCACTGTTGATGTGAACCCCAAGTCTTCTTGCTACAGCCAGGTAAGATTAGGTGGGGGACATCAGGAGATTGATTGCCTGTAGCTCTCTTGCTCATCCCCTTCTCCCCTACCAAAGTGCCATTCAAACTCTTGGTATCCCCTTCTTGTCTAATCTCCCTCCCAACCAAGGGACCATCCAAACTCTTGGGCTATTCTTCTTGTCTTGGCATCTCAGTCAGGTCTCACCACATTCTCAGTTTGTAGGGCTTTTTGATTAAACTCTTCCCCTTTGTTCTCAGGTGATACACAGACTGCCAGTACCATACCTGAATGATGAGCTGCACCATTCAGGCTGGAACACCTGTAGCAGTTGCTTTGGAGATAAAAGCAAATCCCGCACCAAGCTCATCCTGCCCAGCCTCATTTCCTCACGCATCTATGTGGTGGATGTGGGCTCAGATCCCAGGGCCCCCAAACTGCATAAGGCAGGTTTCCCTCTCATCTTGGCCAAGACTAGATATCCACAATGTTTCAGCTTCCCCAGTAGGCCTGACCACTCCCTCCCTCTGTTCCTATGGGAAAGGGAGAAAGAACTCCCCCAAACAGATTTCTTGAGCTCTCTTCAGTGGGAAGGAGGAAAATCAGATCTTAGAAACGGGAGACTGAAGAATAGGAGAAGCCTAGGATAGTCCCATCTGGGGAGATCTGTCTGTAAGGATAGCCGAGAGGAGAGAAGATGGAACCAAGGATAGTCAAGCACTTGTATTTCATCATTGGAGGGAGTAGGAGTCACAGCAATCCAGGTTTCCAGTATCTGTTATTGCCCCCCCCCCCTCCAAAGAGAGGTGATCTCTAGAATGGGAAGAGGAGTTTTCTGATGTTCTAATTAAAATTCAGGAGAGAACTGCCTCATCTCTATGAAATCTAAAGGAAATAGGGAAGGGTTAAGGATGGTGGGGAGAACACAAGTCACACTGGTTGCTGATTCCTTCTCCCTAACCTCCAGGTTGTGGAGCCCACAGAAGTGAAGTCTAAGTGTGACCTGGGCAACCTACACACTAGCCACTGTCTGCCCAGTGGGGAGGTGATGATCAGCTCCCTGGGGGATGCTAAGGGCAACGCTAAAGGTAAAGGGAAGGGATCTCATGTGCCCACGGCTTTAGCCTAGGGCAGACACCTATATATCTAGGTGGGGGCTGCAGAGGCAGGGTGAGGGTTAAGTTCACCCTAGATACTGGGGAGCAATCTGAGCTACTTCTAACCTATTAAATGAATGAATGAAAAGGCAATTATATCCTTACTTATGTGCCAACCACTGTGCTGTGTCAAGGACCCAAGTAGAAAAGACAAGGTCTGCCCTCAGAGCTCATGTTCAAATGGGGGAGACAAGCCATAGAGGGCATTTTGGCTCCAAATCAGAAAAAAAGAACTCATGGTCATTAGTGTTCCTGCATCCTCCTGAATGTTATTTCTATTGATAAAACTGGTTTTTTCCTGACTTTGGGTCATTTAACATTGCCAGGGACTTTCTTCTCTGGGTCTTCAGTGACCGTGGTTGCTGAGGAGGCAGGGACTTTAGCAGAGCCAGGTGTGGGCCACATCTCCCCAAGGATCAGTCTCCTGGAGGATGATCCTGGGAATCCGTGAAGGGAGGGACTGTATTTTTTCCCTCTCTTCACATCCCCAGTACTTTCCACAGCGTTTAATGTTTGTTGACTTGACTTGGTCAGGTGGGCCCTATTCTTCCAGTTGACCTGCCTTCAAATGGTGGTTAACAGATAGTGATGATGGGGAAGGGGGCAGGAATATTGGGAGCCTTCTCCACTAGGGCATTGGAATGCTGTGAAAGGGATGGAGGGAAGACTTCCTATCAACAGTGGCCACAGTCAACTCATGTTTCTTCATCTGTACCAGAAGGTGAACTACAAAGTCTTAAGATTCTAAGAATGAGAGACCCAAAGTAAGGGCATCAAACCTTTTAGCGTATGTGAAGAACTAGTTACCTTTAAGGGGATGGAAGCAAATGGATGATATAGCATAAAGTACCAGAGACCACCTATTTTTTGTTACTGCAATGTGAAGCGAGAGTTAGTCCTGGGAGGTAATAAGCTATAGTCCAGGCACCTAATGCTGCCTGGACTATGTCTATACATATGGACAGGGCTAGTTTTCAGAATGGGGTGATACTCACAGTAACTTCTCTATAATGCTTTCTCTCCAGGAGGGTTTGTATTGTTAGATGGGGAGACCTTTGAGGTGAAGGGAACATGGGAGAGACCTGGAGGCGCTGCTCCAATGGGCTATGACTTTTGGTATCAGCCCCGGCACAACGTCATGATCAGCACAGAGTGGGCTGCCCCCAATGTGTTCAAGGATGGCTTCAACCCTGAAGATGTCTCTGCAGGTGAGGGCTCCCTCCATATTTCAAGCCCTCCTACTCTGATTCTATTTTCTCCTGACCCTCATTTTTCAATTCTCCCAATTTTCACATTCCTGGACTGTAGACACTTGGGGACAGGGTCTAGGGGTGAATGTTCTTTTCTCCATCCTCAACTTGGCTCTGATTTTCTGTTTTCTCTCTTCCTGGGACCTTTTACCTCAAACTTCCGACCTTGATTCTTAGCCTTGCTCACCCCTGCCCTTGCTCACATCTCCATCCCATGCCTGCATCCTGACAGCTAAAGATTCTCTTCCCCTCCTCTCTGATTCCTAATTCTCCATTCCTCTCAGGGCTGTACGGGAGTCAGCTGCATGTCTGGGACTGGCAGACACATGAGCTTGTACAGACTCTACAAATGCAAGATGGGCTAATCCCTTTGGAAATCCGATTTTTGCATGACCCTGCTGCCTCCCAGGGCTTTGTGGGGTGTGCCCTCAGCTCTAATATCCAACGTTTCTACAAGACCCAAGTGAGTGGAATCCTACTGGGCTGTAAGAGAGGATGAGCAGATTGGTTTGAGAAAAGCATGAAAAGACTTGCATGACGTAATGCAGAGTGAAATAAGCAGACCCAAGAGAACACTGATACTGTTCAAAGAGTAAATGAATGACCAAGTCATCCTGAGCAGTATGATCATCCAAATCAGCTAGAAAGAACTGATATTCTGAAGAATGAGTTCTAAGGTTCCATATATTGTTTAGTCATTTCAGTCATGTCTGACTCTTTCTGGGATTTTCTTAGCAAAAATACTGTTTCTATATACAGAGAGAGAGAGAGAGAGAGATGGTTATAGAGATGGCGAGATGTAGATATATCTATAGATAAGATATAGATATATAGATATAAAATGTTGGCCTTCTCTAAAGTAGAGTTGAGAAGAAGTGGGACAATTGGACATCAAAATGTAACCATCACAAAAATAATTTTAAAATAAGAATGCAGTGGGACATTACCCTCTTCATTAATACCCATACCCCTTAGTCTCAGATTCATATCACATGCTTCTACAAGAAAACAAGGCCACAGTTGCACCTCTACTACCCCTACCTGCACATTCCCATGGTCTTGGTCCTTTTAATAAATTCAAAACCTGCCAACATAGCAAATGTGTTCAATAACTTAGTAACCAACTTTCCTCCTCTTCTAATCTGAGGAAGTCTGAACCTATCTGTTTCTCCCACCCCTCCTGGTTCTTCCCCTCTGATTCAGGGAGGAAAGTGGGCAATTGAAAAGGTGATCCAGGTGCCATCCAAGAAAGTGGAGGGATGGATGCTGCCTGACATGCCAGGTAATCACCAAGGGCAGGGCTGGATGGAGGTATTGGCATGCCCTCTTCCCAGAGGCAGGGAATCCAATGATCAAGCCAGGTTTTCTCCCTCCCCTCAGGCCTGATCACAGATATTCTCCTGTCACTGGATGATAAGTTCCTCTACTTCAGCAACTGGATACATGGTGATGTGAGGCAGTATGACATCTCTGACCCACAAAGGCCCCGCCTGACTGGACAGGTTGTAGATCTGGAGAGAGCTGGGAGGGAGGCAGGGACACAGTAGAGGAAAACCAAATGGGAATTGAAAGTGGAGGAAAAGAAGATCTGATGGAGGAGGGGGAAACGACCACTATTTGAGAAGATAAAGGACTAAAGGAGAGAAGGAAAGGCAAGAAGCTTAAGAGGGATGGCAAAGAGAGCTGACCAGATTGAGGGGAGCCCCAGAAGCAAGGCTAAGGGGAATAGCTGTGGGTTATGGAGCAGAGAGATGGCTATTGGGATACAACTCAAAGGTAAGGAAAGAGTGGTCACTTTCTATATCATTTCTCTGGATCAGATATTCCTTGGGGGCAGCATTGTTCAGGGAGGTCCTGTTCGAATTATAGAGGATAAAGAACTGAAGGAACAACCAAAGCCCTTGATCATCAAGGTAAAAGCACCCCCTTCCCTAGGAATGGAGATCTCGCACAATCCCCCCCCCCCCAAGCCATCACAAGGACCTGGGATGGTGACTTATGATCAGTTTTCCCCTCTTTACTCTACCTTAGGAAGAAGGGGGGGGGGGGGAAATCAAGAGGATATCTAAATAGATCTCAACAGAGGCTGTAAGGCTCTTGGTGCTCTTTCCCCTAGGGTAAGAAGATTCAAGGGGGGCCCCAGATGATCCAGCTCAGCTTGGATGGAAACCGTCTCTATGTCACCACCTCCCTGTACAGTGGTTGGGATAAGCAGTTCTACCCTGCCCTCATTAGGTAAGGACCAGCTCTTTTCCCTGATCTTTCCTTCCCCTTCCTCCCCAAGCTTCTCTCCTATCTAAATAGAAACCTAGCTCGCAGATTATCTTGAAAATTCTCTAGTAAGCATCATTCCATATAATTCTCCACTGACAAACTGGGAAGAAAAACTCCCATGGATTAGTTTTGGGGAGTAATAAAGAATCACAAGGGTTGGAGGACCTTATTTTTTTCTCATCCCATATATCTTCTCCTATCATATCTCTTTTCTTCCAGGGAAGGCTCGGTGATGCTGCAGATTGATGTAGACACAGAAAATGGAGGCCTGACCCTGAACCCTAACTTCCTGGTGGATTTTGGGAAGGAACCTCTGGGTCCAGCCCTAGCCCATGAGATACGTTACCCTGGGGGTGACTGCACCTCTGACATCTGGCTCTGAAGCCTGCTCCTCCCCACATCTGAGCCCACACTCCTCAGGCTCTGCCCAGAAGGCCTCTTGGTGGGGGCCTTTGTTCCCTTCCAAAAGTCTTCAACTTCCTTCCCCAACCTATCCCATCAGAGCCCTTGGGGGGGAGGAGGGAATCTGGTTTGGACATAATTCCCTCTTTTGAGAAGTAATTCTGCCTTTTTGATCCCTGATTGTATTTTGCTCATTATCTGCTATTTTTATATGGTTTCTTGATTGACCTTGGTGTTACCATTATCTCCTCATCCCCACACTCCCACTGGTGGCAGGTATTAATAAACCAAACACTTTTAACTGAGTCTTTTAATTGGGGGAGATAGGCATTTGTCAACATATATTCCCATCAGGGCTGGCCCTTTATGTTTGGAGTAAGGAAGCATACAAGAGATTTATGAACTTGCAAACCCAACTCCATAGGTAGCTTATCTTAGCTCATGTGATTAGAACCTAGTGCTAAGGAATCCAAAACCATTATCTGGTTAATTGGCTTTGAGTCTACCAGCTAGTCATTGATGAGATCATTAGGGATGAGGAAAAAGGGAGGTAATATTGGAGGCTGTTTTCTCCAGGGGAGAACTGACATCATGCCAGCTGCCCACTACTCTCAATACAGTATATATTTAGAAAGTACAGAAGATAACAGAGTCAAAAAAAGAAAGGTCTTTCTACCACCAGGAACAATACAGTGGACATGCTCAGACACACAATGTAAGCCCAAATGGAAAAGAAAGAAAAAAATTTATAAGTGAGTTTCTGCTACTGTAAATGTGCATGAGGCCAGAGGGTCTGGTCTTTGAAGATCAAAGGGGTAGAAACCTCAGCCAATCTCACCAACTGAGTCAAAACTTCAGTTCTGCTGAAGGATTTTCTGCCAGATCAGCCTTGTGGCCCTCTCCCCCCACACCAGGCTGCCTACTTCTTCTCAATCTTTTTGAACTTGACTCTGATGTGGCCCCTAGTCTAGGACCCTGGTTCAGAGTCCTGGAGCCTTCTAGGAAGAGCACAGGGAAGGTCAAGCTAGAGGTTTCCCACTGGCCCTGGATCATTTATGTTTAATGAGCCCTTGAACGGGCATGCTGCTGAAAACTAGATTGTCATTTCACCAAGAAAACACATTTAAATAATCCCTTCACTCACTCCTTTTACTGGTACTCCCCTTCCAGCTTTGGTCTTGCTTAAGAATATCCCTCATCGGGGTGGCTAGGTGGCGCAGTGGATAAAGCACTGGCCCTGGAGTCAGGAGTACCTGGGTTCAAATCCGGTCTCAGACATTTAATAATGACCTAGCTGTGTGGCCTTGGGCAAGCCACTTAACCCCATTTGCCTTACAAAAACCTAAAAAAAGAAAAAAGAAGAATATTCCTCATCTGGGGTGGTGCAGTCAATAGAGCACCACCCTAGAGTCAGGATGACCTGAGTTCAAATCTGACTTCAGACACTTAATAATTACCTACCTATGTGGCTCTGGGCAAGCCACTTAACCCTATTACCTTGCAAAAACCCAAAAGGGAAAAAAAGGATATTCCTCATCCCTAAAACCCTCACCTTGAACCAATTCTCATTCAATTTTATCTTCTCTTTGGACTTGATGGGATTATAATTAAGGAATGAGACTATTTATTCAGACTTTAGATAT
Source organism: Macrotis lagotis (assembly GCF_037893015.1). NCBI lineage: Eukaryota > Metazoa > Chordata > Mammalia > Peramelemorphia > Peramelidae > Macrotis > Macrotis lagotis. Next base: position 229,568,239 of record NC_133662.1, on the reverse strand, counting down.
GGGACTATTAAAGATTGTGGCTTTTAAGTACAAACTTCACCTTGAACCAATTAAGGTTTATGATAATGGGGGCAACTAGTTAGTGCAGAAGATAGAGCACTGACCTTAGACTCAGGAGGACTGGGGTTTGAATTCAGTCTCAGACACTTGCCACTTATTAGCTTGGGCAAATCACTTAATCTCATTGCCTTAAATTAAAAAAAAAATGAAGGACAAACATTATTATTAGTTGTGTGATGTTGGGCCTGTCACATAATCCCATTGCCTTGCAAAAACAAACCAAAAGAGGCAGCTAGGTGGTGCAGCGGATAGAGCACCAGCCCTGGAGTCAGGAGGACCTGGGTTCAAATAGGGCCTCAGACACTTAATAATTACCTAGCTGTGTGGCCTTGGGCAAGCCACTTAACCCTATTTGCCTTGCAAAAACCTTAAAAAAAAACCTCTCAAAATATTGATATAGAGGTGCAGAGCTTCTGTGTGTGGTCGCTGTTCTTTCTATACCTGAATCACTGTTTCATACAAACTTTTTCATCTTCCTCTATACCCCCCTCTGCTGAAGTCATTAAAACATTGGTGAATCCCTTCCCCCCACTTCATTTTGAGGCTGTGAGTTAGTTCTTCATATAACTACCACCTCCTCTTACTCTGCGCACAATGCTGGAACAAAAGCTGCAATCATTTTTCATGGTCTTTTTGCAAATCCTTCACCAGGAGTGCTGCAATACAAGATGCTAAAAAGTCCCATGACCTGTTAAGACACACAGTGAGGTCAGTTCCATAAACCCCTTTATTACCTTTCCAAGGAGAACACGAGCTGGTGTTCCATGGGACTGCAACTAACTTTATTAGAGCTTCATTAATACAAAAAAAAGTCAAACTGTACAGAGATGGTAACAAAATAGCAAAGAACCAATACCTTTCTCACCAGAAATTAGTGTGCTCATGTCATCAAAAGATGGGACTTTCCTTTAATCTAATGTTTGTCCTTCATTCTCAAAGAAGACATCAGGGAGGTGATGCCATGACAAGCGCATGAATTGGATTTGAGTGAGGGGGACCGTGCCAGGTCACCAGTCTCACTTTTTCCTCCAGAGCCATCTGAGTCCGGTGGTCAGATAGGAAACAGGATTATTGGAGATGACCCTGGACGGGAGACAATCAGGGTCAAGTGAGTTACCCAAGGACACACAACTCCCATCTTCCTGACTCCAAGGCCAGTGCTCTCTCTACTGTGCCACCTAGCTGCTCTCTTGGTGGGGCAATGTGGTTAAGTGATTTTAGCTGGAACCTGAAGAAAACAGGAAAGCCTGGAAGGAGAGAGTCAGTGAGAATAGAGTGGAGAAGTAGAGTAGAAAGCCTGGACTGGAGAGTTAGACTTGCTGGATGAAGTGCTAGGAAGCTAATGTGGCTGTATTGAAAGGGGGAAAGGGGTGAGGAGGCAGTGAGGTTGACAAGAGGCAAGGCAGGAGGGCTTTCAACATGGGAGGATTTTATGTTTAAGCCGGTAGGTGGCAGGGAGCCACAGAAGTTGGCTGTGCTGGGGCGGGTGGTTTAGTAAAGACTGGAAGATTAGGAAGACCAATTTGGCAGTTGAGTGGGGGAACGGCTTGGAGTAGAGGGAGGGACAACAGACACTCTAGTGGGCTCCTGCCAGAGTCCAGGAGCCATGTGGGCTCCTATGTCAGAAGAGACAAGGAGGCAAATAAAAGGCTCTGGCAACAGGTTGGCTATGGGAGTCCCGAATGTACCTCGGATGCCAGTCTGGATGACGGGAGAAGGGTGATGCTTTAGGAATAGAAACCCCCCCACACACACACACACACAGGATTAAGAAACTCTTCTTACACCAACAAGAGTGCTTGACAAGAACCATGGTTATCTGAAGCTTCAAGAGAAATGGAGGGAAGACATGGCTTCAACCCCATGACAACTCAGAAATGACCAGGGTGTCTGGAGGGTCTGTCCACACGCACACATGTGCACCCGTGTCTATATGCACATGTGTGTCTCGCTTATAGGTACTATGCGTACACGTGTGTCCACTCGTGTGCAAAGAGCCTGTGTCTGCACTGGCTTATGTGTACCTACGTCTGTGTCCATTCACTTTGTGTAGCCATGTGTACACGTGTGTCATTCATACACCGTCTACACTCACTTGTGTGCCCGCGTCACACACACATGCACGCACACGCACACACACGCATACACACACATGCACGCACACACACGCATACACACACACACGCACGCACACACACACACACACACGCACACGCACACGCACACGCGCGCGCCTGGGCCAGGCCTCCGGGGGCCTCTCTCCGGCGGGCCGAGTCCACCTGCGCAGTTCGGGGAGGGTCCCGGGGCCCCGGCCGGATTGGCTGGACGCCGCCGGTCAGGTGACTCGGCCTTCGCGATCCTCGGACCCGGCCATCCGCCCCTCCTCCGGCTCGGGCTGGGGAGGGGAGGCGCGTGGGAGCGGGCGCGACCCCGGGGTCCCCGGCGGCCCTCGGGCGGCCCCGCGGGCCCCTGCCCCCCCCACGCCCGCCGGGCTGTCCCGAGCCGCTGACAGAGGGGAAGCCTCCAGGGCCGGGGAGGGCACCAAGACTCCGGGGCCCGGCGGCCCGGCCGCGGCCCCTTTAAGAGCAGAAGCTCCCGGCGCTACCCGTCCCAACCGACCCCAACTTAACCGAAACCCAACCCGGACTTCCCCGTTACCGCTCAAATATTGCCAACTTTGGATTTTCCCTCCCCCGCTAGCCAATCGGATCGCTGTTACTAGGCAGACTTGAGTTGCTGCCGAAGCGAGCGACAGGCTCGGTCTCCGAGAGGCGGCAGGAACCAATAGCAGACGGGGCCGGCTGGTGTATCCGGGCAGATTGAGTCGGAACCGACCAATCCAAAAAAAAAAAAAAAAGGCCCAGGCAGGAGCGGGGAGCCGGGCCGTGAAGCCGACCCAGAGCCGAGGGGCTCCGAGGTACTTTCTCCCTCTCCGTTTCCTTTCTTTCCCCGCTGGGAAGAGGAGCCGGTGCTCGGCGCCGGGGGGGGCGGGCAGCGCGCCAGGAGGGCTTGGGCTGCGCCTCCAACTCGTGTGCCCCCCCCCGCCACAAGCCCCCCCATCTCGGGACCCCCCTCCCCGCGGGCCTGCCCGGCCGCGCGCCACGCCCCTTCCCCACTGGGCGACGGTGGGGGGCTCCTGCCCCCGCCGGGCCCCGACACTGGGGGGGCGACGGGCCGCTCCCCCTCCGCCCTCGGGCGGCCCCATCGCCCCCTCCTCCCCCGGGGGGGCCGCTTCGGAAGAGAAAGTTGCGGGGCGGGCGGGGCGGGCGGGGCGGGCGGGGCGGGCCGCGTCTCCTCCTCCTCCTCCTCCTCCTCCTCCTCCCCCAGGGGCTGGGGAGGGTCGGGAAGACGCCCCGCACCGGAGGCCAGCATGGCCGAAGATGAGGCCGACGCCAAGAGCCCGAAGGCGGGGGGCGCGGCCCCGGGCGGCGGGGATGCGGGCGAGCCCACCACTCTGCTCCAGAAGCTCCGAGGGTCCATCTCGTAAGCACCCCTCCCCTCCCCCCGGGGCCCTGCCTCGGCTTTGGGCTGGGATCGAGGGGGAGGGGGCAGCATCCCGACCTTGGCAGTGGCCGGGCCTCGGTTTCCCCCCCTGTCAAGTACGGCGGGGGCACTAGAGGACACCAGGTGCCAGGCTGACGCCCCCCATCAGACCCCCAAGGCTCGGCTCCAGTTCTCCCTGCTGAGGGTCAGCTTTCTCTTTCCCACAGCAAGGCGGTACAGAGCAAAGTGGAGGGCATCCTGGTGAGTACCGTGGGGCACGGCGCCCTGCAAAGAATGGGTTCACAGGGGCAAAATGGGAGGCCGCCCAGCAAGGTGACCTTGGACCAGTCACTCAAGCTGATGAAGCTGGGCTGTCTTGCCCATAAAATGGGGGGGGACACTCAGCTTCCCCTCCACCTCTGCTCACCCGCTTTCCCCAATCCCAGCAAGACGTGCAGAGGTTCTCGGACAACGACAAGCTGTATCTCTACCTTCAGCTCCCCTCGGGCCCCAGTAGTGGAGACAAAAGGTAAGGAGAGAGCCAGGGCATCCTGGGTTCCATAGTTGTCACAGACCAGGTGCCTGCTGATCTGGATTGAAGGAGGGCTGGGATCTCCTGGGTTTCTGGTGTCCTGGGCTTGGATTGTTTTGGGGTACGCAAGGGTATATTCTGATGGGGCTGGGCATTATGGCGAGGGTCCTCCTGGACCCTCCATGACCTCCTCCTTTGACCCTCAGCAACCTGGAGCCAAGTGCCCTCAGCCACGAGGAGTATATGTATGCCTGCAAATGGATCCGAGATCACCTGGAAGAGCACACGGCCACCTGTTTGCCCAAACAGGATGTTTATGATGCTTATAGGTGTGTGAGGGGGAAGGGATGCAGGGCAGTGTGGGAACTAAACACTGAGGGTTAGACCTTTGTTTCTTTCAGCTTATTGCCATCCCCAGATCTCCTCCCTGTCCCCCCCAACACACACACACACACACACACACACACACAGCCAACCATAATCCCTTCTTCTCATTGGTCTGTCTTCTTCGGGCACCTGGCCATCATTGATCCCACCTTACCCAGGAGATACTGTGAGAGCTTAACCGGCTGCCGCCCACTCAGCACTGCCAATTTTGGCAAAATCATCCGGGAAATCTTCCCTGACATCAAGGCCCGGAGGCTGGGAGGCCGGGGCCAATCCAAGTATCCTTGGATGGAAATGTGGGAAAATGAGAGCTGCAGAACCACAAGATGCACATTTGGTGGGGGGCACAGGGAGTGCAAAAATATGAAGGTATTAGAGTATCCCTTTGGGGGGCTTCTCCTTAACTTAATACCAGATACTGCTACAGTGGTATCCGAAGAAAGACCCTGGTATCTATGCCACCTTTGCCTGGACTTGACCTCAAGGGTTCAGAGAGTGTGAGTAACCCCAAATGCTACTCTGAGATTTCTCCCTCCCATCCCTGGCCAAGAATCTCCCTTTGAAGCCTGACTCTGTGGGGAAGCTTCCTAGCCTGCTTCCTAGCTAAGCTATCCTATGGCTAGGCTGGGGCTACAGAGCATCTAGATTCAGTCCTACCATCCCTTCCCACCCCACAAGACCTCAAGGGTCTGAATCCCTGGGGAGGGCTCAGGGGCCTCCCCAGGCTTGGGTAGCTAGGCATGTTGTCATCTGCCACCTGTAGCCAGAGTTGGGCCCAGAAGTGGGTCCAGGTCCTCGAGATGAATTAGTGGAAGCAGCATGTGCCCTGACCTGTGACTGGGCAGAGCGTATACTGAAACGCTCCTTCAGCTCTATCGTCGAGGTGGCCCGATTCCTGCTGCAGCAACATCTCATCTCTGCTCGATCTGCTCATGCCCACCTGCTCATGGCCATGGTGCTTGCTGGTAGGTTGACTCTCCTTCCATTGGTGTAGAGACACCCTAGACATTATCATTTCCCTAGTAGCCCCACCTAGGGCAGTTAGGTAATGCAGTGGGTGGAACACTGGCCTTGGAGTCAGGAGGATCTGAGTTCAAATCCAGTTTACCTTGGGCAAGTCACTTCACCCTGACTGCCTTGCATCCAGGGCCATCTCTAGTCCTTGTTCAAATCTGGCCACTGGACCCAGATGACTGTGAATGTCAGGCATCACCTCATTTCTGGTTTTCCTCCACATCCTCACGTTGGAAAAATCTTGTGCTTCTTCAGATGAACCTGAACGGCTCCCAAGGGATCCCTCATCTGCTACCAAGAATGGTGTGGAGAACCCAGATGGAAGAGCCTCGAAAGGTCAGCCCCAGGTGAGAAGGCTGAGAAACCCTAACTTTTAGGGAATGAGATGAGGGCTAGGTAGGATGGGGTATGAAGTTCTACTACTTTCAACTTGCTCCTTCACTCTTTTCAGCCCCCCAAGGAAATGGAGCCCCAAACAGGGTCTGCCCCCCCAGTTAGAGGGGAGCGAAAGAAAACTGCAGAAACATCCGCTCCAGCAGCCAGCAGCCCCCAAGTGAATGCTCTGGTTGCCCGACTGCCTGTGCTCCTTCCACGAGTACCCCATCCACAATTTCCTCGGCCTCTCCGAGTCTCCCCACCAGTCCTAGCCCCCAAACTTCCCTCAGGTACCTTAAAAGTCACTACACTGCCTTTGCCCAGTGGGGCTGGGGTAGCCCAGGGAACTCTGCCTATCATCAACATGATTTTGCCCACTGTATCTGCTGTGCCTATATCTGGGCGAGCTCCCCCAGAAAGTCCCATCCAGCCCCAGGGCCTTGAGAAAAATATAGTGATAGGCCCAGGGGTGGACTTGGGACCACGGGGCAAGGGAGTAAAAAGAACAGCTGAAGTGCCTATGAATGACCCCAGAGGACAAGAGCTAGTAGCCAAAGTATTAAGCCAGGATACAGAAGAAGTAGGGATTGATGCCAAGCGTAAAAGAGGGCGTCCTCGAAAGAAATCAAATGGTGAGCGGGAACAGAGCTCCTCCCCTGACAAGCCACTGCCTGCTACTGACTCTGCCCATTCCCCCAGGGTCCCACAGGAGTCTGGGGGCTGTGGAGGAGAGAATGAGCTGACTAGAGGGTCAGGGGAAAAGGAGAGAAAAGTGCCTTCTCTTGGCCAGAAAGATAGTAGACCTAGTGCCCAACATGCCAAAGAAATAGGGGACAAAACTCTTGTCACTCCTAAAGTGAGTGTCATTAGGGGCAACAAGAGCTGGGGGGAAATCCCCCAGGCCATGGGCAAAGAGGCCATAGAACCCCCAGGGAAAGGTCATAAAGATTCAAAAGGGAATGTGTCCCAAGGCTCCCTAGTCTTTGGACATAAAGATCCCAAAGCAGCACCCCCTTAATAGTCTGAATATGCCTACATGCACCCAATCTGTCCATCTAAGAAGGATCCTTTCTCTCTGATCCTGCTTATTTGGCCATACCCTTCCCAAGGAAGACTTGTCATAGTCCTTCCCCTTATGGACTTCTGTGTTCTTCAATCTGACCGTGTCTTGCCCCTCCCATTGCCTTTCCCAGCGTAGTGCCCTTGGCTTCAATGCTACTTACCAATAAACCTGCCATGCCCCCTACCTTGATCTCGGTGCCTTTCTTTCAGGGAGTGTGAGTACCATAGATGAGCTTAATGTTTTCTCAGTTTATATGAGCCATAAAGAGCCTTAGAAAGCATCATAGGCCTGTAGGGTTGAAAGGACTTAGTTACCCCCAAAAGGGTCACTAAAAGCTGACTCACAACATATATGTGTGTGTGTGTGTGTGTGTGTGTGTGTGTGTGTGTGTATGTGTGTGTATATATATATATATATATATACATATATATATATATATATATATATATCCTCTCTTCATTCAATTTAAAATTAAACTGACATTCATGGTCACTGAAATTTTCCCAGTTCCTTGCACCATCCCTCATTCTTGTCAGAAATACAATTGCAATGTATACATTCCTGTGTATGCAATAACACACATGAATATGGACATGTAATCACTGCAGAGTGAACGTAAGCATGTATGTACTTGGGAATGGAGGAGTAATACTTCAGGTAAGTCATTTCCTGAGATATTGAGGGAAAGGTTAAGGATGAGAAAAAGTAGAAAATTTTCAACTTTTCAAATTTTTAATTTTTTTCAACTATCAACACATCAAAAAAATCTGACATTCTGAGGAGAGGGAGGATTCACCAAAACTATTCATAAAATTTAGTCATTCTTCAATGGGCTTTTTTATCTAATTATTTGCTCCTAAAAAAAGTGCTAAAATATTTTTGCTTAGAGCCTTTTTTATAACTGAACTCCTTGAGATATGTACCTCTAGCAATGGGATCTCTGGGTTGAATATGGACATTTGTAAGTCACTGTCTTTACATAATTCAAAATCTCAAGAATGATTGCACTGACCAATTCACAACAATATATTAGCATGCCCATCTTTCCATACCCCTTCAACATGAACTATTCTCATCTTTTGTCATCTTTAGCAATTTACAAGGTATTAAAGTTGCTTTATTGACATTTATTTTAGTGATTTGGAACCTTATTTCATATAGTTTGCAATTCTAATGAAAACTGTTCATAGAACTTGCATTTATTAAAATCTTGTACTCAGCAGTTACAAGTTCAAAAAAGCAAGACAATCCTTACCCTCAAAGATCTTACATTCTAACAAGGGAAGACAATACATGATAAGAGTAGTGGTGTTGAGGAATGTTCTTAGGGAGGCACTGGGTAGGTAAATAGAGCCACATAAGATTGACTGTGCCCTTTCTGGCACAATGCAGAAGTTTATTTTGCATGACTACATATGTATTTTTCTTGTCTTCTCTATAAAGTAGTGAAGAAAACACGGAACTGAAAAATGTTTCATATATAACATCAAATTGCCATTTTAAGAAGCGGGGGAGAGAGGGAGAAAAATATGGAAATCAAAACTTGGGGGATTTTTTTTGGCAAGGCAGTGGTGTGACTTGCCCAAGGTCACACAGCTAGGTAATTAAGTTTCCGAGCTGCCAAAACTTTTTTAATGTTAAAAATTATCAAGGGGCAGCTAGGTAGAACAGTGGATAAGAGTACTGCCCTGGAGTCAGGAGGACCTCAGTTCAAATTTGACCTCAGATACTTAATAATTTACTAGCTGTGGAATCTTGGGCAAGTCACTTAACCCCTAAAACAAAAAAAAAAAGTTAAAATTATCCTTATAATTGGAAAAATTGTATTTAAAAAATAAAAAAGCTATGTGCTTTCCAGAAATAGTTATATTAAGTTGATTACAGTTCCTAGAGATAGAGGCAGAAAGGAGCATACAGCCAAAGTAAGCATACTGGGTTTGGGCTGGGCTAATAACTTTTACCAGCCAGAAACTAAACTTTAAGGGAAGAAGATTATCAGAAAAGGAATAGGACAAGAAAGATTTGTCCTATATATAACATGGAGGTATCTGTACCAGCAGTGAAGTAAGGGGCTGAATTTGGAGAGGAGAAATTTGGCAAAATTTGAGAGAAATGGAAGAAAATTTAAAAGAATTGTCCAGACACAGGACAAGATCCAGCGTTAACTTCCTTGGGGGGGGGGGGGTTGTAAGGCAAATGGGGTTAAATGGCTTGCCCACGTCACACAACTAGGTAATTATTAAGTATCTGAGGACAAATTTGAACTCAGGTCCTCCTGACTCCAGGGCCGGTGCTCTATCCACTGTGCCACCTAGCCACCCCTACTTCCTTGTTTTAAGAGAAATAAGGTCAAAGACAAAAATATAAAAAAAAAAGTCAATTGGGATTAGGGAGCAGAGCTTGAAGATACAAACTCAAGTGGGATAGGGAGGAGTTAGTAAGAAAAGGTAAATGCAACATAAAGAAATTTAGAGAGTAGATTACTTGGCTGTAAAGTTTTAATCAAGTTTTACTGGGAAAAAAACATACCCCCCCAAGTGTTTTTTTAAAGTTAAAAATCTCATCCATTATGTAGACCTAACCAAAGATATAGGGGGGTCCCCAAAATTTTGGGAGGCCTATATAAACATTTTTTTATTAAAAATATTTAATAAAATTAATGGGCTCATGTGAGATATAACAATTTGTCAAGAAACACTTAAAATAGCTTGCAACATTCATCTCTACATAAGTATTGTGATTTAAAATACTTAATTGTACAAATGACTATATAAATTTGGGACATTACTGTAATCTTTGCAGATCTTCCCCTCCCCTGGTCCAAATTTTCTGGGCTCTTTTTGCTTCATTTGCCAAATCTGAACTTCTTTTCTCAATTCTCATCGTTCTTGATCTTTTTTCAGCCCTTGACACTGTTGATCACCTTCTTCTACCAGATACTCTCCTTTCTTTGGTTTTCTGACTGCTTCTCTTTATTCTAGCTGGATTTTTAACCAAGTCAAACCTTCTAACCATGGGTATTCCACAGGGTTCTGTCCTGGATCCTCCTCTTAATCCTCTATACTATGTTACTTGGCATCTTTATCAGTTCCCATAGATTCAATATCATCAAAATGCTGATGCTTCTCAAATCTAGTCTCACATCTCCAAATACCTACTGGATTTTTTTAAATGGATATCCTAATTATTTTACATTTTAAACAACATGTCCAAAACTGGACCCATTGTCTTTTCCCAAAAAAATCTTCCTCCCAACTTCTGTGCCTGTTGAGGGTACCACCATCCACTCAGTCACCCAGACTTGTAACCTAGTTTCATTCTGGACTCCTCACACACATCTTCCACATTCAAACTGTTGCCAAGGCCCTTTAATGTAACTTTGATAACATTTCTCCTATTCACGTCCCTTCTCTCTTCTGATACTACAACCACCACTTTATCACCTCATCCCTACCACTAGCAGAATAGGGACTATCATTTGCCTTTCTTTGTATCCCCAGTGATTAGCATATACAATAGGTACTAAATGTTATTGACTAAGTCTGACCAAGTCCATTATGTGGAACCATCAACTTCCTGCATTCTTTACACTATACAAACTAAAGTTAAATTAGCTTTCTGGTTTGTCATATTGTACTGTTTAAACTCAGTGTGTTGCATTATATATTGAAAATACAAATGTGCAAGCCATTCCCTAACTGACAAATGGTCAAATGATATGCAAAAGCAATTTACAGCTGAGGAAATCAAAGCAATCCATAATCATATGGAAACAATTGCTCCAAATCATTACTTATTAGAGAAATGCAAATTAAAGCATCTCTGAGATACCACCTCATACCTCTCAGACTGGCCAATATGACCAGAAAGGACAATGATCAATGTTGGAAGGGATGCAGGAGATCTGTGGGTGGAGCTGTGAACTCATCCAACCTTTCTGGAGAGCAATTTGGGACTAAGCCCAAAGGGTAACAAAAAGGTGCACACCATTTGACCCAGCAATAGCATTACTGGTATTCTCTGAAGAAATGATAAAAAAGGGTAAAAACATCACTTGTACAAAAATATTGATAGCAGCCCTGTTTGTGGTGGCAAAAAACTGAAAATTAAGTGAATGTCCTTCAATTGGGGAATGGCTTAACAAACTGTGTTATACGTATGTCATGGAACACTATTGTTCTATTAGAAACCAGGAGGGATGGGAATTCAGGAAAGCATGGAAGGATTTGCATGAATTGATGCTGAGTGAGATGAGCAGAACCAGAAAAATACTGTATACCCTAACAGCAACATGGGAGTGATGATCAACCTTGAAGGACTTGCTCATTCCATCAGTGCAACAACCAGGGACAATTTTGAGCTATCTGCAATGGAGAATACCATCTGTATCCAAAGAAAGTATTATGGACTTTGAATGAAGACCAAAGACTATTACCATCAAATTAGAAAAAAAAAATTATATTATTATGTAATTTTACGATCTCATATTTTTCTTCCTTAAGGATATAGAATCAATGTAAACACTAACAGAATGCCTTCTGTGGGGGGGGGAGCAAGAATGGGGGAAAATTGTAAAACTCAAAATAAATAAAATCTTTTAAAAAAAGTATCTGTGCTGTTAAAAAAAAAAAAAAAAAAGAAATGTGAATTGAAAGTCAAGCTTCAAGTAATGAGCCTTGTCCAATCTGAGGCCGGTTTACTTACATAAAATCCAGGAACTGATCCGCTTAATATCCCAAATGTCTAGCATAATGTCTTACTCATAACAGATACCTCAAGGGGTGGCTGGGTGGTGCAGTGGATAGAGCACTAGCCTTGGAGTCACAAGTACCTGCGTTCAAATCCCATCTCAGACACTTAAAATTACCTAGCTGTGTGGCCTTGGGCAAGCCACTTAACTCCATTGCCTTGCAAAATCTTAAAAAAAAAAAAAGATACCTCAGAATTGTTTGTGCTTGTCACTGAAGAGACACAGAAAGAAATAAACAGAGCAATTTTATACTAATGCTGTTTTTATTTTGAAAGGGAAAAAAACTTTGTAGATTTCAAAGACTGTAAATATCAGCATTAAGTTATTTCTAAAAAATACCTTTATTACTACTTCTAGTGTGAAAGCAAAGATATTCTTGAAATTCAGTTTTCATTATTTGCAAGGGAAAAAATTTTTCAACTCTGTGTCAAATTTCTTTTTAACAGGAAAAAAAAAGTCTTCCTTTCATGAACTCATATCTCCATCTTGTGGTCTTTTAGAACATTGCCATAGTAAACTTTTAAAGTTATATTCTGTCATTTGAACACTTAAGCAATTAACAATGTTCATTACCTCTTGGTTTTTGCATCAAAGTCTGTTGAAAATAAGCCAGAGGGGCGGCAGTGGATAGAGTGCCAGCCCTGAAGTCAAGAGTACCTGAGTTCAAATCCAGCCTCAGACACTTAATAATCACCTATCTGTGTGGCCTTGGGCAAGCCATTTATCCCATTTGCCTTGCAAAAAAAACTAAAAAGACAAAAACAAAAACAAAAACAAAAAATCACATGCCCTGTGATTTCATTAGCATGGCAACCCCTGGTTTGGGAACTTTCAAAAGATGGCTTATGCTATCCAATTTAACCTCATTATTCCTACATTGTACCCTCTTCCAGCTATATGGATTTGCCAATCTCTCTATAAAATAAAAAGCAAATTTACAAGTGTATGTCTTTATAGCCCACCATTGAAGTCTTATTCTGATGTCTCATTGTGGCCCAGAAATGACTGTAGGATCTTGGAAATATGCCACCAAGAGCTCAAGCTTTAGAAGAATCTATAAAGATGGAAAGACCAAACATAGAACTTGAAACAACTCCCTTTTGGTGGAGCTGTGAACTGATCCAACCAAAATAGAAAATAATTTGAAATTACAAAAGAAAAGTCACTAAACCATTTGACATAGTCATTTCACTACTGAGCATAGATTTTTTTTTTAGGTTTTTGCAAGGCAAATGGGATTAAGTGGCTTGCCCAAGGCCACACAGCTAGGTAATTATTAAGTGTTTAAAAACCGATTTGAACCCAGGTACTCCTGACTCCAGGGCCGGTGCTCTATCCACTGCGCCACCTAGCCGCCCCCTGAGCATAGATCTTAAGGAAGGAAAGACAAGTCTGAGAAATAAATATCAAAAGCTTCACAGAACTAATTTTTGGGGGGGGTAGGTAAAAAATGCTGAGAACAAAATGTATGTCCAGAAGAAGTCACCTAAGATAATCAAGTGCCTTGAGTCCATGACATACAACGATCAGCTAAAGATGTTAGGGATATTTAATCTTTAGAAAAGAAAACTCAAGGGACAAATGCTGTTTGCAAGAACATGGCAGGGAAATTAAACATGTTGTTTGTCCCCAGAGGGAAGTTCAGGAAGTTGCAAATTTTTATTCTCAATATTAGGAAAAACTTTCTACCGATTCAAACAATTTAAAAGTAGAATAGGCTGCCTAGAGGAGTCTTTTAGCAGAGACTAGACAGCTGCTTGCCATCATAGTACATTATAGTGGATATTCCTTTCATGTATGTATCAGATTAGATGGCCACCTAAGTCCTCTCCCAACCCTCACATTCTGTGATTCAGGATGCACCTGGAAAATAATCAAAAAAATTGTGGTATGTGGGGGCAGCTAGGTGGTGCAGTGGATAGAGCACCAACCCTGGAGTCAGGAGTACCTGAGTTCAAATCGGTTTTTAAACACTTAATAATTACCTAGCTGTGTGGCCTTGGGCAAGCCACTTAACCCCATTGCCTTGCAAAAAAAACCCTAAAAAAATAAAAATAAAAAAAATTGTGGTATGTGAATATAGAGCAATACTACCATACTACAAAAAACAACAGATGGAAGGAATTTAGAGACACATCAAAGACTTGTATGATCTGACAGAGTTAAAACAAGCAGAACTAGGAGAACAAATGACTGTAATAACTTCAACAAAAACAATGAAAGGTAGCCAGACTCTAATTAAAAGACCCTATCTTGTTACAGAACAGATGAAAGACAAATCTCCTCTCTTTATAGAGAAAGGTGGATGACTAAGGGTGAGGAACGCTGCCAATACTATCAGGTGCAGTTGCTATGTGGGTTGGTTTTTCTTAACTGTTTTCCTTTGTTAACAGGGAAAATTCAATGGTACAAAAGAGAGGTACAAAGTAGGAAAACACAGTGGTGTAAAAAAATAGAAAGCAGCCACAAAAACTTTATAAAGAAAAAAGTACAGGTCTCAAGACATATCATGTCATGTTCAACAGTTCTACTTTAGTGAGGCTCATCTCCAGAAGGTTTACTATCATGAAAGATGAAATTTTTTTTTGGTTGATCAGTTGGGTTTTTTTGGCCACAAAAGTTTATAATGATCTAGAAAGTTATAGAAGAATCACTATCTGTCAGGGGACATTGCTATCCTAGTAAGTAAATCACAGGTCTTCTGAAGTCTGGATGTCTTCTGCTAAGCCATCCATGTCCATCACTTCTTTTTTTCTTTTTCTTTTTTTTTTTTAGGTTTTTGCAAGGCAAATGGGGTTAAGTGGCTTGCCCAAGGCCACACAGCTAGGTAATTTTAAGTGTCTGAGGCCGGATTTGAACCCAGGTACTCCTGACTACAGGGCTGGTGCTTTATCCACTGTGCCACCTAGCTACCCTCCCATCACTTCTTTCAAGACTTGTTTCAAAACTACTCTGAAAAGTTTTCCTCTAAGCAAGCTGGGCACAGTATGCTCTGCTATTTTTTCAACATCCATTTATGGATGATTTCAAGACATTTCTTATCTGTGTACTACTATCCCAATTCTAATCTGTATTTCACCAGTAGATAGTCTTAATTCTAGGGAACTCAATATGATAAAAAAAAAAAGCTTGAGAGAAAAAGGATTATAGATTTACAGGTGGAAGAGACATGTGTTTTAATTCCCAACTTTGCCCCTTGATAGCTATGTGACTAAGCAAGTCACCAAATCTCTTTGGGCCAGAATTCTCTCATCTGTCAAATTAAGAGGATTAGACCAGAAGATTCTTTTTCAGGTCTAAAATTTGAGATCAAGCAGGGGCTTTTTAGATGTACTTTTTAGGTACATCAGAATTGGGAACTTTGAGTTCCTTTTGTGGCTAAATCACTGTACTGGGGGCATGACTTAAAATCAAAAGATGAATAAAACATTCTTCTTCTAGGAACTTAATAATCTCATGAGAGAGATAAGACACATACCAACAAATGAAATGCTACAGAAAGTATTAGAAATAGATGAGGTCTGATGTGCTACAAAAGGAGGTGAAAATTACTTCTGCCAAGAAGAATCAGGTAAGGTTTCTAGAAGAGATGGCTTTTGGGGAAGCCTTGAAGGACCGACTAATATAGGCTGTCCACAAGTCTAGAAGGGAGGAGGTATTTCAGAAACAGAGAAGGCAGAAACAAAGTCATGTAGACATGCAGGTATAGAGGACATAGGAAGACAAATAGTTTGCTATGCCTAAAATGTAAAGTAAATAAGAAAAGGAAAACAGGAAAGGTAATGTTGGAAATTAACTATAGAGGATTTTGAATGATAGGATCAGAAGTTTTAATTTCATCATATAATACAAGAAGGGAAAAAAGAAGACTTCACCCTAGTCAAATCACACGTGGAGTTCTGTATTCAGTTCTGGATATACCATATTTTAGGGAAAGCTGGAGAACATCTAGCAGAGGGAACCCAGAATGGGAAATGGGTTCAAGTTCATGCTACCTGAGGATGAACTAAAAGAAACAGTAAAAGTTCAGCCTTTAGAAGAAAAGACTTAGGTGGAGGGGTAGGGGGTAGGGACAAATGATGACAATCTGAAAAGATTAAGAGGGGTATCTTAAGGAAGAAGGACTTGACTCTGGGAGTAGAACTTAGAATGATGTGTGGAATTTCCAAGGCAACTTAACAATCTTAACTCTGCAAAAGTGACTAAAACAGTCTCTAGAGATAACAGGTTTAACCTGACTGGCAGTTGTCAAAGAAAATGAAGATAATACATGATGCTTGCATCAAAGAGGGTATTTTTCTAGTTATAGTTTATAGACTAGTAGGGCTTGGAGGTCCCTGTCAGTGCTGTGATTTCATTACTTGTATCAGGAAGAGTTTGCAAAAGAGAAGAAAAAGGGGCGGCTAGGTGGCGCAATGGATAGAGCACTGGCCTTGGAGTCAGGAGTATCTTGAGTTCAAATCTGGCCTGAGACTCTTAATAATTACCTAGCTGTGTGGCCTTGGACAAGCCACTTAACCCCAATGCCTTGAAAAAATCTAAAAAAAAAAAAAGAGAGAGGAAAAAGGGAAGAAAGACAACTTGAACACTAGGGGCAAATAGACCTGAGATCTTTGCTTTTTTATTGTTTTTTTGAATGTTACAATTATCCCCCCAATCTCGCTTCCTTCCCCCCCACCCTCACAGAAGGCAATCTGATAGTCTTTTCATTGTTTCCATGCTATATATTGATCAAAATTGAATGTGTTGAGAGAGAAATCATATCCTTAAGGAAAAAAAATAAAATATAGCAAAAATAGAAATAGCAAAATGACATAAGATACCTTTTTCCCCCCCCGAAATTGAAGGTTAATAGTCTTTGTTCAAACTCCACAATTCCCTCTTTGGATACAGATGGTATTCTCCCATTGCAGATACCCTAAAATTGTCCCTGATTGTTGCATTGATGAAATGAACAAGTCCATCAAGACTGATCATCAACCCCAAGTTGCTGTTATGGTGTACAATGTTCTTCTGGTTCTGTTCATCCCGCTCAGCATCAGTTTATACAAATCTTTCCAGGTTTCTCTGAATTCCCATCCCTCCTGGTTTCTAACAGAATAGTGTTCCATGACATACATATACCACAATTTGTTCAGCCATTCCCCAATTGATGGACATTCAATTTCCAATTCTTTGCCACCACAAACAGGGCTGTTACGAATATTTTTTTTCAAGGCAAATGGGGTTAAGTGGCTTGCCCAAGGCCACACAGCTAGGTAATTATTAAGTGTCTGAGACCAGATTTGAACCCAGGTACTCCTGACTCCAAGGCCGGTGCTTGATCCACTGTGCCACCTAGCCGCCCCTGAATATTTTTGTACAGGTGATGTTTTTACCCTTTTCCATCATCTCTTCAGGATATAGACCCAGTAGTGATATTGCTGGATCAAAGCGTATGCACATTTTTGTTGCCCTTTGGGTGTAATTCCAAATTGCTCTCCAGAAAGGCTGGATGAATTCACAGCTCCACCAACAATGCATTAGTGTCCCAGATTTCCCACATCCCTTCCAACATTGATCATTGTGCTTTCTGGTCATATTGGCCAGTCTGAGAGGTGTGAGGTAGTACCTGAACTCATTTTCAAAGAAGATGAATTCTTTTTTAAAGAGGAAGCAGAAGCCTGTTATCCAAGAAATGATGATAGGGTTCACACATGGCATCAGATGTTCACTATTTCAGTAAAGATCAAAGGAAGAAGAGACTGGTGATATATGTTAGTGACTCCCTATTGTGGGATACTGAAAAAGCTATTTGTTGACCTGGTATAATAACAAATAAATGCCTGCTACAATTCCTGGGGCATACATCCAATTTTCAATTAAAAGTCTTCCAAGACTTGTCAAACTAAATGACAACTATCTACTTTAGTTATTCATATAGGTGCAAATGATACTTCTGGAAAGAATATTAAAAGCAATGATAAGATCACAAAGTCACAAAGTACTGGGGGCATGACTTAAAATCAAAAGATGAATAAAACATTCTTCTTCTAGGAACTTAATAATCTCATGAGAGAGATAAGACACATACCAACAAATGAAATGCTACAGAAAGTATTAGAAATAGATGAAAAAAAACAACTAAAATGCTTTAGGTGCACATGTGGCCTATGTAATTGCTACCAATCAAAGGCAAAGGTTTCAAGAGGAAATTACAGATCTGAGAAGTGAACATCTGATAAAAAAAAAAGCGGTGTTTTGAGGATGGGATTTGGATTCCTGAGCTACAACTTTAAATATAAGAATGAAGGACTCTTGGTCAAGATGAAATAAACCTAAACAAATGCCAGTAAAAATATATTGTAAATTCATTCAAGGAACTTCAATCTAAAAAGGAAAAGAAGAAAAGGAAAACTGTCTATATCCACCAAGCTAGATACAACAGGAATATTCTTTCTACCAAGAATGCAGAAAGAATATGTCCACAGTCAGGCCCACAAATTCACAGCATACAAAATAGAATTCATAACCCATAGTCCCCTTGACCTATATACAAGTACACAAAGTATAGGTAACAAGCAGGGTGAACTACAGATGTGAATGTAAAAAAGCAAACTTGACCCCATGGATATGACTAAGTCTTAGTGGGATATGAACTAGGACTGGATTATGGCTATGGAGAATAATATTCTTATTTAAAAGGGGTAAAGTAAGTAAAAGGGAGAGCTGAGATAGACTAACTATATATTAAGAATATATACTTATCAGAAGAAATTCAGGACCCCAAGTGTGGAAATTTAAAGTGGCAGAAAACATAAGTGAACTGACACTGGAGTATTATCATCTGGACAGAAAGATGAGAAATCTGGGGAACAGACAAGAAGTGTGGAATGCAGGCATGATCTAAAAGTCATGGAAGACTTCAATTATCTACACATCTGCTATGACTCACTGACAAATGATGAACAGCAAATTGTTTCCTGACTTACCTTCATGAACATTTTATCCTTCTACAGGTAGAGAAAGCAATGGGAAAAACTGCTCTTCTACACCTGATGTTCAGTTGGGAAAGGATGCAATCCTGAGAAGAAGTAACCATTCCATCTTAGAATATATGCAAAAGGAGAGGAAATTGTCTAATGTATACCTTGGATTTAGAAAGAACAGATTTCAAAGGATTTAAAGAAAATTTATGCAGGTTTCCTAATTCTTCAAAGGAAATACAGTCAGGAAGGATAGAAACAATTCTGATGATGGAGGGAAAAAGGGCATTCGTTGACCAATACAGCAAGCACAGAAGATGAAAGCAGGTCAGATTAATAAGATATACATGTTCCCATTGTTGTTACTGCAATACCATCACTAATGATATATAGATGACTCTCAGATCTACTTGTCTAGCCTTCTTGCTGTTGTTTGCCCTTTGTTCTAAAAGAGGACCAAGATAGGCAAGTGCCTTAGATTTAAATGAGGGCGGCTGTGCAAAGTCACCTGTCTCACTTTATCCTACAGAGCCACAGGGGTCCAGTGACCAGATATAGATCGGGATGACTGGAGATGGCCCTGGATGCATGGGAGATCTTGGCCTTTTTAAGCTAAGTTCTCTTAAAGGATCTTCTCTTTCAAACTCCAATCTTGCATCTACAATTTATTAGATGACACTGTTGATTCCAATAGTTTTAAAGACAAAACACATCTTTACAAAGCTGTATTTGGAGACCATGTCTCTAAATGGATGTCCCATAATCTGTTTTTTTTTTGTTTGTTTTTTGTTTTTTTTGTAAGGCAATGGAGTTAGATGTCTTGCCCAAGGTCACACAGCTAGGTAGTTATTAAATGTCTGAAGCCAAATTTGAACTGAGGTCTTCATGATTCCAGGGCCAGTGCTCTATCCACTTCAGCACCTTCCCCCACAATAATCTCTTTAATTCAACATGTCCAAAACATTTCTCCCCTAAACTCCCTTCTCTTCCAAAATTCTCTAAACTCCCACACAGGCCCACAACTTCAGAATCATTTTTGACTCCTCAAATGCTTTGCCACCTATATTCAATCAGTTGCCAATTCCTATAGTTCCTACTGTCAGAACATTTTTCTTACATATTCCCTTCTCTTTTCTGACACTGCCAGCACCCTGTTGCCCACCCTTATCACTTCATACCTGGAGTAATGCTGGGAGGAAGGGGCTGCCTACCTCAGGTCTTTCCCCATTCCAATCCATCCTCCATTCAGTCATCAAAATGATTTTCTTGAAGTCCAGCCCTGACCATCACCCTCAATTTTCACTAACTCTTCAAATATAAAACCCTATTTGCTTTTGTTACTTGTTCCCTTCCAGTCTTCTTCCATCTTACTTCATGTATTCAGTGATCCAGTTGCTGTTATTTCTCACAGAAGATACCCCATCTTGAGATTCCAAGAGTTTTCATTGCATTCCTGGAACCTTCTGCCTCCTGGCTTCCTTTAAGCTTCAGCTCAAATCCACTTTCTTGAAATGGCTTCTCCCTGTCCTCTTAGATTGAGACACTTCCCTCAGAAACAATAACTCACCCCAAGGTAAATTTGGGGAGAAGGAACTGGTAGTGAACAGGAAAGGTTACATGGGTAAAGCTGAATTTTGAAAAGAAATTGTAGAGATTCTAAGCAGAAGAAAGGAGGCAGTACAATCCAAGTAAAGGAGAAAGCCTAGGCAAAGACCTGTTACAAGTGGTAAAAATCATGGGGCATCTATCAAGAACAACAAAACACCAGGTTTGGCTGGACTGCGTTGTGTATGAAAAGGAATCAGGTACAAGCCTGGAAAGGTAGGCTGAAGAGCTTTAAATGACAGAAGAGAGGGGTGGCTAGGTGGCGCAGTGAATAGAGCGCCGGCCTTGGAGTCAGGAGTACCTGGGTTCAAATCTCACCTCAGATACTTAATAATTACCTTGCTGTGTGGCCTTGGGCAAGTCACTTAATCCCCATTGCCTTGAAAAATCTAAAAACAAAACAAAACAAATAAATGACAGAAGAGGTTGTATTTGATCACAAAGTTAATAGGGAAACCTCAGAATTTACTGAGCATGAGTTTTTCCATGGCCGGACCTGTGCATTAGAAATATCTGCCTGGCAGTTCTATGGAAGATAAATTGGACAGGGAATCATTAAAGTGAAGGGTATCCAGAAGATGGTGACAAGGATGGTAAAAGTTCTCAAGTTTCACTGAGAGGAGAATTAGTTGAATGATTGGGGAATAGTTAGCCTGAAAGAAAGATTTAAAGGAGAAGAAATTATAGTTTTCAAGTAGTTACTTTGCCTATATATAAATAATTATTCAGATTGATATGTTCATTTTCTTTGCAAATGGGAATAAAGGGGAAGGTAGAAGAAAGATGGCTCTTCCTTAATTAAAAATAAAATTTAATTTTAAAAAAAACAAGTATTTTAAGGGTTATTACATAAAAGAGGAATTTTACTTGTCAAAAGACTTAGATTTAGGTTTAAGTTTAAGAATAAAAGGGAAAATATTCTTGTGGTCCCTCCCTTTTTCCACCTATGCTTCTGAAATAATACTCCTCAAGCACTGTGCTTCATAAAAGCTGTTGGGGACACCAAACTTGGAACCTGAAGATCCGAATTTGTAGTTTCAAAACTTACTAAGGATCCCATTAATGATGGGATGTTTCATCTCTTATCTTACCACAATCTCAGTCACTGAGAAATCCTCCCAGCTTGCTTTGGACCAGATAGAACAGATCTGTCTCTGCCTCCTTGCCTCGCCTCTCTTCTCTCTCTCTCTCTCTCTCTCTGAATGGGCATAGCTTCAGGCAAACTATGACCACCGCCGCTGGGTCCCTCTCCAGTGGTCCTGATGGGCCACTGGGCCCCGCTGAGGACCAAGGGAGGCTGGTGACTTGGCACAGCCCCCCATCTAACCCCCGTGCGTGCCCTGGCTTCCCCTCCCCGGGGTGGTGGTCTTCCTCACGGAAGGGCAAACCACCACAGGGCCGCCGCCAGCAATTACGCTGCAACCTCACAAACACGCGGGGAGTGGGTACTGTGATGATGCCCATTTTACGCGTGAGGAAACAGTCAAGGAGCCAGCGGAGGCGGGGCGGGGGCGTGGTCCGGGTCCGGCCTGGCAGGGCAGCGCTGACCCCGGGGAGCCCCAAGGCGCATGCTTGCGTCCCTCTGGGCACCTGAGTCGGGGTGGGGGCACGGAGACACGTGCCCGGGGCTCCGGCCAGGTACGGCATCCGGCGGCGGCCCCCGCCGGGGCTCCGGGGCGGGGAGGGGTCGCGGGCCCCCGCAGCCCGGCTTACCTGGAAGGGGTGCGGTCAGAGCAAGGCGCCCCCGAAAGCGGGGGGCCCCGAAGTCTCCCGGGGCGCGCTGAGACTGCCGCGGACAAGCGGGTTCGGGAGGGAGGCGGCGGCGGCAATGAATGAACCCGGAGTCACGTGCCCGGCCTGGGGGCGGCGCCTCCGCCGGCCCCGCCCACGCCCCGCCCCTCACTCACCCCGGGGCGGCGGCCGGGCGGGGAGGGGGGAAGCGGCAGGTCGGGGCCCGGCATGGGGGGCAAGGCGTCCCCTCTCAAGCGCGGGAAAGGCGGGGCCTGCAGAGGAAGGTTCGAGCCCTCGGCCCGGCCCCTGCCAGGCCCCCCTCTTCGGCAACCGGGGGCGCCCCAACGGACCCGGAGCTTGAATGAGCAGGCGCCGCCTCCGAAGCCCCGGGTCCTCCTCTGTGTACAGTCTGCATAATCACCCCAAAGCCCCGCCACCCCTTTTCCTAGCGCGGACTTCCTGAATTGTCCTCCTCGGCTCCCTTAGCCAGCTCCGGGCGGCTCGCCCCGCCCCTCCGCGGGACGCCCCGCCCCCGGCCCCGCCTCCTCGGCCTAAGGTAGCTTCCTCTGCCCTCCCACCCACGCACACACCCCCTTTTCCATTTCTGGGTAGGCGCGCCTTAGACACCTCAGTCGCCTCCATAGGTTACTATGGGCTCCGCGGGGTCCTGAGCGCCGAGGACGCGCGGAGGAAAGTCCCCGGGAGGCAGGGCTCGGACGCCGAAGCAGACGCGCCCGTCAGAGTCCGGTGTGGAGGAAGCCTCTCTGGCTGTTCGCAGCGCGGGGGGCCGCCGCGCCGGCGGCCCGGAGTCGAGGCGGCTCCAAGGCCCCCGCAGGCAGCGCCGAGGGCAGCCCCGCAGCCGGGGCCTGGTGCAGCCGCCGCCGCCGCTGTCAGGGGAGCGGAGGCGGCCCATGGAGCCCGGGAGCGGCCGCTGCTGCTGAGGCGGCGGCGCCGGCGGCCCGACACCGACGCCACACCGCGGCCCCTCGGCGGGGGTCCCCGCAGGTAAGGAGCCCCTCCCCCTCCGGCTGCTCCAGGCCCCCTCCCCCCGGTCCGACTATAAAAGCGGCCCCCCGCCCCTGGCAGCACCTGCCTCAGGTTCCCTCCCAACTTTTCCCTCCCGCCGCGGAGCCTCCCACGGACTCGGCCTTCCTCCTGCGCTAGCTCCTCCCCCAGCTCCAGCCCCCCGCCCCCCTCGCCTCCCCCCTGCCCTCTTGGGGCCCCCCCGCCCCCCTCGCCTCCCCCCCTGCCCTCTTGGGGCCCCCCGCTCTGCGGACCCTCCGCTCTCGCACTTCGCCCTGTCACCGGGCTCGCGGTTGTGGAAACCCCCCGCCGCCGCCGCCCGCTTCCCTTGTGGCCAGCCCGGCCCCCCCGCGCCCCCAAAGGCGGCCCGGGAGGACCCCCTGCGCCCGGGAGTGGCGTCGGGGTCCGGCCCTCTCAGGGGCAAACAGAACCTGCAAGGACGCAGTAAGGGTGTTAGGAGGATGCTTCTGGCTTTGCCACGCTTCCCTGCGAGACTCGGGAGCGGCCGGGGCAACCTTTGAGCCCATTCTCGAGTATGCGCCTGTGGAGGCGCGGAGGAACCCCGGAGAAGTCCCTTTGTGGTTGACGCTTTGTTCCCTGGGCCCCGGCCCCTCGAAGCTGTGTGACCTTAGCCACGTTGTGACCCTGAGCCATTCACTACCTTTCAGGGGCGTTTCTAAAATGCTCGTTTCCATCCGCAGACACTAAGTGGGTTGACAAGTCAGCATGGATGAGGCTGTGGGAAAACTGGATATGGCCTATTTAATTTCAACCCTGTTGCTTCCAAGGTAGTGGAGAAGTGTCTTTCAGTCCAGTCTCCCTCCCGATCCAAGGCAAATTGTTTAACTCCTCCTTCTTACTAAAAGAATAATTTTGTTGACTTCCTAAGAGTGCTATTTGTGTGAGACACTAAAAAGCAGTCAGCATAACCAAGAAGTATGGTCAGTAGAAGGAGCCCTGGGGAGGTAAGACTCCTGGGTTCTGCTTGTGACTTCCTTATTTGACCCCCCCCAGAGTAACCTTAGGATATTGGTCAACTCTGTACAAGCCAACTCTGTGTAGTTTTTAATGCAGGAGCTGGATGAGGAACTGAATCAGACTTACCTTGTGGTGTTTGTAAAACATTTTGGGGATTATAATAAATTGAAAGACAAGTAGTCGTATTCTTGGGAATTTGCTACCTTGTTTTCTTTACCTGATAGACCCATGGCCTACAGTCTCTCAAATTAACATGGTTAAAAGAGAACCCCTAGCTCCACTTAATTTCTCATCTACCTAAGGCAGTTGACTCAGCCTGCTTCCCTGCCTGATCAATAATCCCATATTCCAGTGCTTGTAGGCTGAAGTGAGAAGAGATCTTCCAGTGAAACATGCTTTGGAGTTGGTCTGCTTCTCTGCCAGCCACCAAACTCTATCATGGTGATTTTTTTTTTTTTTTTTTTTTTTTAGTTTTTGCAAAGCAATGGCTTGCCCAAGGCCACACAGCTAGGTAATTATTAAGTGTCTGAGGTTAGATTTGAACTCAGGTACTCCTGACTCCAGAGCCAGTGCTCTATTTACTTCACCACTTAGCCGTCCCCTATCATTATGATTTTAATGAAGAGACATTTAGTAGATTAGGTGTTTTTTGGCCCCTATCTGGTTCTGAAGTAATTAAAGGACTTCACTTTCCATCTTCCTTCTTGTCCATTTCCTACCTAGGAACTGTTGCTAACCCTTTTTTTCAGGAAAATTGATTACCTAGAAGGTTTTGAAAGGATTCATGTTCACCTGCAATACCAATTTTACCTCCAGCCTCTTTTCCTTTTCTCCTGTCTTTCTTTTCCAATTTAGTTCTTTATTATAGGAAGAACACTTTAGGCTGTAAAACTCATGAGCAGGGAAGGAGAACCTCTCTTCTGGTAAGAACTTTGATGGGAAACCACACAGGGAAATAGGGAGTGATCCAAATAACCAAAAGGATTGGGTGAAAGAGAACTCAATTAGAAAAGAATAACTAGGCTACCCTTTCTTACCATGTGTCATTTCCATTTGATGCTCCCAGAACTGGCTGAGGTCTCTGTCCAGAATCTGCCAGTGCTGGCTCCTTGGCTCCATTCCCTCAGATGCAGCTCAAGGAGCTCCCAGTCTAATTCATTATTGATTCAGCCACATTTAGCTCACTTGCCATCACTCCACTTGATGGTCCCAAGAGAAACTCTGCCCAAAGTTCAGTCTCCTCTTGGGACCATTGCTGTGATTTTTACTTGGTTCCTGATTGGACCTGAGCTTGTTTAACTATATGTCCTGGAAGTTGAATTGTAACCCATGAAAATGAGAGGCCCCAGCTTCTACCATCGGCAGTAATATAAGAGAGGCAAGATGGGATGAAACTCTCATAGATAAGGTTGAGACTAGACCCAAGAATGATACTGACCTAGAGCTCTGAAGATTTACAAGGCAGTGTCTACATACTTTCATTTGATTCCCACAACAACTTTGTAAGGTAGGTGCTCTTATTACTCCCATTAAACAGATGGGAAACCTGGAATGAGGAGGCTTCCTGACTTCTGGGCCATTTTTTCTCTCTTTAGGCCCCTGTTGCTCACAGGTTCATAGGACCAAAGATCCAGAGCTAAAAGGGCTCTAAAAACATCTAGTCTAGTCTCCCTAGTTTTCTGGTCAAGGCAACTGTGGTACAAGAATGGATAGCAACTTATCCAAGGTCACACAGGCAAATTAGAAGAATTCCCTCCCCCAACCTCCACCAAAATTAATAAGCATCAGGAAGATTGTGGTTGGTAGCACAGTGGATAGAACACCATTCTAGAGTTAGGAGGATCTGAGTCCAAATATGGACTTAAGACACTTAATAAATGCCTAGCTGTGTAACCTTGGGCAAGTCACTTAACCCCATTGCCTTAAATAAAATTAAAAAAAAAAAAAGGAAGATTGTGGTTAGGAAATTCCTTGGACCTGTCAGGAGAAATCAAGAAAGGCTTTCAATTAGCTTTTAAAATTTCTTAAAAGAAACTACAAGGGCGGCTAGGTCGCACAGTGGATGAAGCATTGGCCCTGGAGTCAGGAGTACCTGGGTTCAAATCCATTCTCAGACACTTAATAATTACCTAGCTGTGTGGCCTTGGGCAAGTCACTTAACCCCATTTGCCTTGCAAAAACCTAAAAAAAAAAACTACAGAAGGGAAGTGGCATCAGGCAAAGGGAGCACACATTTATTCAACTGCTTGAAAAGAGTTAGATTTGTGCTCTTTGGCCCTAAAAATAAGTCTTCTGACTCCAGAGCAAGTATTTTTTCCCCACTGTATTAATTCTGCCTTCTATTAAAGGACCAAGCATCATGTTTCTTTCATTGGGGTTGTTCTGGTAGCAGGAAAGAGGAAATGACTTGTTTAGAGGCAGAGGACTGGATTTAATGACTTCGTAAAGGTTCAGAAGTAAGAAAGGTCTCAGAATTCAATTCCATTCCAGAAGCATTAAGCACCTACTTTGTACAGAGAACGCTGCTACTTGAGGATACAGCCCCAGCCTCTAAAGAGCACATATTCTGGGGGATAGGAGGAAGTAAATCAGAATTACCAGTCACAGGATGGCTGTCCTTTGACCCAATGAAGGCTTTTGTAATCTCCTAGATGGACTCCTTGATTTAGGACTGGAAATGGTCAGAAAAGTGGGTCCAGAAAGGAGAAGTAATTTGCCCAGCAACACAGTTAACAAGGAGCTGATAGAGCTTGTGTCCAAATCTATCATCCTTCCCACTGTCCCGCTAAAGAGACATGATGAGGAAATGGGGGAAAAGGTTGATCTTTAGCTCTGGTAGACCCAGCTTCAGACACAGCCTCAGTGGCATTGGGTAGGGAATAGCTGAGAATAAGAAGTCTTCTGGATGAGCCAGCAAGTGTGAGCAGCCTCCCTTTGTTGCACGTGTAGACAGCCTTCCCTTTGCCCTCTAATAACCCTGGATGCTCAGCCCAGCTCACCAGACACTGCCCAGACATGAGCTCCCTTGTCAGTACTCCCACTCCCAAGCCAATCACTTAGCCTCTCCAGTTTCCTTTTCCATCCAACAGGCTCCAATAGGTTTGAGGGAAAGGAGCTTCCTCAAGCTGGACAGTCTGAGCTTGAATGGTCAGATAGGAATGGGGATACTATGGCCCTTAAAGCCACAAAAATTGCAAACCAAACTGGATTTTCTAACCTCACTGGTTTTTTTTTTTTTCTTTTTCTCTTTCCCTCTGGCAGAGCCGAATGGGGTAGAGAGAATAGATTCAGGACGCGATGACCCAGTCCTTTCGCTTACTGCCCTATAGTTGTCTTCTTCCTGTGAAGCTGCCCTCTGGTCATCCTAATTTTAAAACCTATCCTATGAAACCAGTACAGTCCATATTTGGGACAGGGACTTTGGAGGATCAGAGAATTCCTTACTCCCTTTGACTTTCCCCAAAATGTGGAAACAGTCTAACCATATTCCCTTTTATGTCTTTCCCTATCTAACTCCTCCAGTGTTTCCAGCTTCCCAGCTCAACCTTAAAACTAAACCCTGATGATCCCTAAGTACTAGAGAAACTAGGAAGGTGGTTTTTTTTTCTTTTTTAATTATATACATATTTTATTTGTTTTTCCAATTGCATACAATTGTAATTTCTTCCAAACATTTTTTTTGCAAGGTTTGGAATTTTACAATTTCTTCCCCTTTCCCTCCTAGTCTTTACATTTGTTTCCATGATATGCATAGATTAAAATTGAATGTGCTGAGAGAAAAAACAAATCCATAAGGAAGAAAGAAAATATTAGAGCTTGCAAAATTAAGTAATACATAAGACAACTTTTTTAAAAATTGAAGATAATAATCTTTGGTCTTCATTTAGACTCTACAGTTCCTTCTCTGGATACAGATGGTATATTCTCCATCATGGAAAGGAGGTGCTTTCTTGCTCATCCCTCCACACCCTTTCCCAAATCCAGTTTAGGAAACCTATCTCTGGTTCAGTCTGTGTCATAGGGAAGCATTTGTACCTTGGTAATAGAGGAGTCTAGCTCCACACCCCTTGGCAAGCCTGGTCTTCCAGAAGAGTTGGAAGGAGAGGTTACCAGAGACTGGCTAACAGCAAAGAAGGCCCTTGGAAACTGGTGAAGTGAAGTCCTTTGGGAAGGTTCTGGCTTGTACTAAGATAAGGAGAGGCATGTGATCCCCCTATGCTGAAGCTTATACCTTCCTCTTCACCCTCTCCCACCACTAATAATGTTAAGCTGCCATCTATTTGCTAAACCTCTGAAAAAACTCTGAAGCTTTGCACATACGAGAATAAATCAAGGTCACTTTCACTAGAACTTTTGGGAAGAAGATTGAACTCTGGGAAAGCTTAGAAGAGGATCTTAAGAGCCAATAAGGGGGGCAGCTAGGTGGCGTAGTGGATAAAGCACCAGCCCTGGAGTCAGGAGTACCTGGGTTCAAATTTGGTCTCAGACACTTAATAATTACCTAGCTGTGTGGCCTTGGGCAAGCCACTTAACCCCATTTGCCTTGCAAAAAAAAAAAAGAGTCACTAAGGCAGAAAAAAGTAAGAGGAGAGGGATTATGAGAAAAGAAATTTGAATAATGACTACTGAATAAAAAACTCTTAGCTGCTATATCAGTTCCTTACTGACTGAAAATAAATACCATGACAATATGGTCCTAACTGAACCAGAGCTATAGTATTAAAAAAAAAAGTAGAGAGCCCTTCAGAGGTGTGGTGAGGAAAGATTGAAGTCGTCTTATGCTTATGTTGTATGAGTACGAGTAGAGACAAATCCACACAAGTAGTAGTGCTGGTTATGCTGCTCAGAAAGCAAGGCCCCCAAGGGCCCTGCCCAGCTTTGGGAGGGGGCAAAGTAGAACTTGCCACCCCCAGCCACCACCAGAATTAATTAACATCAGGAAGATTGTAGTTAGGAAATTCCTTGAACCTGTCAGGAGAAATCAAAGATGATCATGGACTTAACTTTGAAAATCTCTATGAGAAACTGCTAAAGGGAAAGGTGGGTAGGCCATGGGAGTATTTAAAAGGTAAATTTGTGGGGTGGCTAGGTGGCATAGTGGATAAAGCACCAGCCTTGGAGTCAGGAGTACCTAGGTTCAAATCCAGTCTCAGACACTTAATAATTACCTAGCTGTGTGGCCTTGGGCAAGCCACTTAACCCCATTTGCCTTGCAAAAAAAAAAAAAAAAGGTAAATTTGTTCTCTTTAGCCCTGGATAGCAAAGCTAAAATAACCAAGTAGAAGTGAAAAACTTCCAAATAAAGGAGCTTTCCAAAAGTTGACTGGGCTGCTTGGTAAGTGGTTGGAAACCACTTGTTGGTTGTTTTGTAGAGAGAATCTTTTTCAGATAATGACTGGACTAGATGACCTTGAGAACACACTTCAGGTGCTTCCCTCAGTTTGAATGAGGTCTCAGTAGACACAGAAGTGTAGACCAGAAAACATCAGCTTGGGTTGACCTGTACTCCTTGTGTTGTGTGAGAAAGGAGTGCTCAGGCCCTCCAGATGGATCTGCCTTGGACCTAGGCTATAAAGTTGTTGTTAGGACTCAGAATGCACCTTCATGCTGATCTTCCAGTGCCCTTGGCCTGGCCTCTGTTGTCTTGTTCTGGATAATCTAGAATTAACAGTGTCCCTCCTACCCCGATCCAGTAGGCTCACTGTGTGATTCTCCAGTTTCTCTAGTTGGAGAGAAGTCTAAAGGGTGACTCTCTGTATGTGCCATCCAACTCCTTCAAGAATAGGAAAGGGTGTCATGAAAGCAAACAAACAACAGAACGGTGAAAAGCTAAAGACAGAGAATCCTTATTCTAAAGTGGTTTTCTCTTATACCGCCCTCGCATGGTTTCCAATGTTTACAGTCTTAAAAGGGCAGGTAAGAACACATGTGGAATCCACAGAAATCCATCTGTACCTTAGTGAGGTCTTGGGGGAGGAGTGATAAATGAGGATGGCTTTCTAGGGAAGGTCAGGCATCTGCTGAAGTTACTAGCGTGACAGAGTTCAAAAATAACAAATCTGCCCTCAAAGAGCTTATAATCAAATCAGGGATGGGGTGAGGAGGAATCCATGGATGGAAATCACCATAAAGTCTGTCTTCAGGTGACTGTCTAGGAGAGGTTGGGCTAGAAGGTCTTAAGGGAAAAGAGTTCTTGTCTTTCTTGAGGGGATAAGAAAAGGCTTTCTGAACTAAGCCTTAGAGGAAAGGGAAGGTTATAAGGAGGCAGAAATCAGTGGTCCAGAATGTTACAAGTGAAGTGTGTATTAGCATGGGAAGATTGCTAAAGGGCCCAAGCACGGGAGGAATCGAGGAAGGATAGGAAAAGAACTTTGGAGAGGGGATGCAGATGGAAGGCATCCCCAGTCTAGTTAAGGAAACAATGTATATGGATGTGGGAAAACATGGTAAACACACTTCAAGAGCAACATATTAGCTGATGCAGGTGATGACCAGGTGTATCCTTATTTCATAAAGACAAAGTAAAGGATAATTGAGTGTGGGGTAATGACATTCCAACTAAGAAATACTCAGGGAAGCAGATTGTAGGGAAAACTTCATGGATCTGGGAAACAATAGGTACTGGAGGGTAGAAAAACTAACTTGTTTTTCCTTTTCCTTCCCTAGCTTGGAAGTGCTGTGGCTGGCTGTGGCCATGGGAGACACAGCAGTGGAGCCAGCCCCCCTGAATGCCTCTTCAGAACCTACTCCAAATCCACCAGGAAATAATGGGGGTGCCCTGCTCAGTGTCATCACTGAGGGGGTTGGGGAGATGGCAGTCATTGACCCAGAGGTGGCCCAAAAGGCCTGCGAGGAAGTGTTGGAGAAAGTAAAACTTTTGCATGGGGGTACATCCAGCTCCCCAGAGGGACCCACCCTTGAGCTTGTCAATGGGGACAGCATAGGCAATGAACTTCGCTGCCTGGATGAGCCACCCAGCCGCATCCAAGAGGAGGATGAGGTGGGGACCTCCGGCTCAGCCAAGGGCGTGAGAAGGCGGCGGCAGAATAACTCAGCCAAGCAGTCCTGGCTGCTACGGCTATTTGAGTCCAAGCTGTTTGACATCTCCATGGCCATCTCGTATCTGTACAACTCCAAAGAGCCCGGTGTTCAGGCTTACATAGGCAATCGCCTCTTTTGTTTCCGCAATGAAGATGTTGACTTCTATCTTCCCCAGCTGCTAAACATGTACATTCACATGGATGAAGATGTGGGAGATGCCATCAAGCCCTACATTGTGCACCGCTGCCGCCAGAGCATTAATTTTTCCCTCCAGTGTGCCCTCCTGCTTGGGGCCTATTCTTCGGACATGCACATCTCCACCCAGCGACACTCCCGTGGGACCAAGCTCCGCAAGCTCATCCTTTCAGATGAGCTGAAGCCGGCTCATCGAAAGCGAGAGCTGCCTTCCTTGAGCCCAGCTTCTGACACAGGATTGTCCCCCTCCAAAAGGACTCACCAGCGCTCCAAGTCGGATGCCACCGCCAGCATCAGCCTCAGCAGCAATTTGAAACGCACAGCCAGCAACCCCAAAGTGGAGAATGAGGAGGAGGTAAAATGCAAGGATTGGGTCAGGAAGAATGTTGGCAGGACTGCATGGGCTTAGGGCTTCTGCCTGGGGGTTTTCTTTCCCATATCCTCTTCCTTCTTCAAATCTTCTTTTGTTTCAGGCAGGAGCATGGAATTGTAGAGCTTAAAAGCTTAGAAAGTATCGAATCTAGCTTCCTCATTTGGTAGATGACAAATGAAACTCTTGAATTCTTAACTCATTTGCCCAAAGTCACCCAGCTAGTTAGTGAGCAAAGCAGGGCTCCCAAATCTCAAGACACTCGTTTTTGCTAGGAAGACAATGAAGGCCAAG
Organism: Macrotis lagotis; assembly: GCF_037893015.1. Taxonomy (NCBI): domain Eukaryota; kingdom Metazoa; phylum Chordata; class Mammalia; order Peramelemorphia; family Peramelidae; genus Macrotis; species Macrotis lagotis. The sequence continues at coordinate 229,536,373 of NC_133662.1, read as the reverse complement.
ATTGTAGAGGATGACCTTCTTGTGGCAAGGATTCCTCCCCACCTCTTCTTAAGATCTGAGTCATCTGCTTGAAATCCCCTGGGGAGTGGCAGGGTCTTTTGGGAAAGGAAAAGAACTAAGAATGTATATGTCATAGACAATGTAGAAAAATATCTAATAGAGCATTAACTCATTCTCCTGGCCTTCTGTCATGAGAATTGCTTCTTCCCCTCCTTGTAGATTCAAGGCAAATTTCATTTGTTGTTATTTCATCATTTAATCAGAATGCCCTTACTACATGTTAGTACTCGGGTTATAAAGTGAGGGTGAAATAGTCGGCCTCTCTACAATTTCCCATTTTCCTTCTGAGAGGGAACAGGAAGGGGGTAAGCAAGCTAGATAGGAGTGGGCGTCAGAAGCTCTCAGTTTAAAACCAGAGATAGGAGGCGATGAGAAGACAACATTGGGATAGGTGTGTGGCCTACAATGGGGGAGCTTGTATCAGCAATCCACACCTACTTTCCAGTCCCCAGCTGGGTAAATAGCAGGGGAAGCTGCCCCGATGCACAACCGACTGTTGGTGACCTGGTGTCCCAGCCAGACAATGGTGCCCCAGTTCTCCACCACTGACTCACTACTGGCCAGGGTCCCAGACTGAGGAATTGGCCCTTGCTGGAAACCCTGTGTGGTTAGGGTCTTGGCCTCTCCACCATATCGGGGGGGGGCACCACTGCCCAGACAGTAAGGATCCTATCAACCTGTCCATGGGGGGACGGGGACTGTGAAAGCTGTGAACCCTTATCTAGAACCTGCTATCTCTGGGAATTAGACTTTGTAGGCCAACTTGTCTGGATCATGTGGCAGAGTGAATTCCTGTGCTCTAGCCCAGAATCATTTCCCAGAGACCCCCCTCCTGAGACTGTCACTTGTACTTCCTGGCTGCTGGATTGGCCTTTGAACAGAAGCTGCCTCTCTGCATCTTACATCCCCATGACTACCCTCTCCTAAGATGGGGCCGTTTCCTTCCTCATTGGATGTGGAGATAGGGAGCATCTGTTAGCTTTCAGTGGGCACTGCCTCTAGGAACTACTGTATTCTGATAGGTAGAGACAACTGGGAGGGTGGTGGTTAGAGCAGGGCTTTTTTTTTTTTTCCTCTGGGGTGTCACAAGTATGGCAGTCAGCTGTTAGGCCCTTTCCAGAAGCAGCAGTAGTATTGATCCAGTGCCCATGAAATAAAAGGATTCAGGATCAAGGCTGTAGACCTGCAAAGAACCAGCTAATTTCCAGATGCTTCCCAACCTCCTTGACCTCAGAGAGTTCAAAACCAGATATAGATTTTAGGACTCTCTATGATCTTATGTGACCTTTCCAAAAACTATGTTCAAACATGCTGGGGCCACTTTATAGGCCTGGACTTTTCTCCCCTACTTTGTGTAGCTCTTGTCTTAAGGCTGGACACACTTTGACTTTGGTGCTTTCCTTCAGTAATGGATGTGTAACTGGTGTCCTTTTTTCTTGCTAGTCCTTTTCAGGCCAGAATTGTTAACCAATCCTTATGAGTAGTTGGGCCAGGCCTTACAGGTAACTCATTTTCCTGACTTGGCTCTCTATATCTCAGAGGTCACTATTTCTTGGGAGAAATGAGGGTGATACCAGATCCCCAAACTCTCACAGGTTATCGAATGCTAAAAAGATTAGACATCTAATTCCATTGCCCTTCCCTGAGGGAAATGTGATCCAGAGACTAAAGATAGAGACCTGATCCCTTCTGTTGTAATAGGGAGTTGTTTTATCTCTAAGGTAGCATTGGAGTCTTTAGTACCTGAATTCTGTTCCTTCAACACTCACTTGCCAAATGCATTTTAGAAATAGTGGTTCAATAGCTAAAGGAAATAGTAGTTCTCCTACCCACCTCTTCCCATTTTAGAGCACTAGTGGGAAACAGACTGAGGCCCAGCCCAGCTCTCCTTCAATCCTCTCTTTCCTTTATCATTTATTGATTTATTCAGTTATTCAGCAAACGGTTGTCACACTATACAGAGAGCTCTCTGCCAGTGATATGAACACATAAAGATGAAAAGGAAAAACCACTGCCCTTGAGGCAGTAATTGTACAGACATTTCAGCTGGGTTCTGACTCTTTGTGGCCCAATTTGGAGTTTCTTGGCAGACATGCTAGTTTGCCATTTCCTTCTCTACCTCATTTGACCAGATGAGGAAACTGGTAAACAGAGTTAAACGACTTGACCAGGATCACATAGCTTGTAAGTGGCTGTGGCTGGATTTGAACTCAGGTCTTCCTGACTCTAGGCCCTGGGCTTTATCCATTTCGATACCTAGCTGCTCATTGCCCTCGAGGAGCTTGTGGTGTAGTAGGCAAAGCCTCACTGTCTGGGGAAGTGGTTAGGGAAAGACTACTTCTCTCCCTCCCCCACCCCCACCCCCCAACTCCAGTCTGGAGGATTAGGCACAGCTTCCACATTTTTTCTCTCTGCCTTGTATTTATCCACATTTTGCAGGCTCAGTTCTAACCAGATATCCTTCCCCTTAATCTTCACTACCTGTCTCTTAATTCAAATGGGGATTATGTAAGGCGGGTTAGTGGAGCAGACTTACCGAGACTTGGAACTCAGCTTCCTTCATCTCCTACCCACAGACAATCACAGGTCAGAGAAACCAAACTAACTTTCCTCAGCTGCTAACCATTTCTAACTTAATTGATTCCTTTGCCACCACAGTAGCTACATTTTGGTGATCTATCTTGCTTTCTTGGGACTATCTCAACCTTTGTACAGAGAAATCTGGTCCATGTCATGCTGGGAGCCCCAGCCAGCCTGCCAGCATGGTATTACTCTGATGTCAGCCTCCTGGCCCAGCCCTGCTCCCTGGAGTTCACTTAGTGTGAGTGTAGAGGAGATCATGATAACTGAGTAGAACAGCCTTCCCCACAGAGTGTCCCTGAAACAGAGAGGAATGGGGGAGACATCAAGAGCTGGCTATTCCCAACCAGGTTGGTTAGTACAAGTCATTCTATCCACTCATAAAAGAAGGACTTGGAGGTCTGGCCTTGGTAGTCTCGCTACCTTACTGCCACCCCCCCCCCCCCCCGGCCTTGGAAATGTGTGTGGAAAGGTGAGATCTCTGAGATGGACTTCCCTATGCCCTCTTCCCTATGCCCTCCCTTGTTCCTATTTTTCCCTAAACATCACCCTGACTTCCCCAATATCCTATCTTCTTCACCACTCTTCAGGTATTCCAAAGAAAGAGGCAAGAGTTGGGAAAGTCTTCAGATTAGAATAGTGCAGTTAAATAAATACTCAAGTCAAATTCATTGAGTTAAGTGTTCAAGTAGAAATTAAGATTTCTAAGTGACCATTCATTAGTCTTTTCAGAGGGAGGGAGGAAGGTAGGATTCTGTCCCTTAAGTCCAGGCAATTGTCTGTACGTCTAACTCTTTCCCCCCCTTCCCAAAACCCTGGAAGACTTCATTGTGTGGGCCACAAGATGGACCCTGTTCCAAGGGCCACTGGGACTTAGTGAAAGAAGAGCCACAAGGGACCTCCCAGAGCCAGGAAAGGTAGAGAGTGCCTCAAAACACCAACTTTGTCACAGACTTAATTACAAGCTGCACCTTGCAGCTTGGAACAAAATCAAATCAGTAGATGCATACATATTCTGATGTCAGCCTCTAACTAGTTCTTATTGCCCAGTAGACTAGGGAAGATGTCCTGGTTTGGGGACCTTTCTCTTCTGTTCCCTCTTGCATGCAGAGTGAGATGGAGCTTGTGATGTGATGTGGAATTAGAAGTTTGTGATTCATCCATCAACTTTTCACCTCAGCTCTTTTTCTTCACTATGTCCCCCAAGAGTCTGGTGGAATTGGAGACCCCTAATTTGAGGACCATATATCCTGTAACACCTGATCCTTTGGAAACCACTAAATCTTGGAGCCTTGACTAAGAGTGTTAGACTTAAGGAGAACTATCTCTATCTGGAACTCCGATCTGGATTTTTTTTTTCTCTGAAATAAGGGCCAAGAAAGAAGAGAAAAAAAATGGAACAACAGAGATTTGCCACCCTCCTACATCCCTCCCACTGACTCTCCTAGGATCTGAACCTGCCTCTCCCCATTTTTGAATAATGATAGTGTTAGGGTCCAACTTCAGAACTGGGTTTAATTATTTAAAGAACATTATAATAGAGATATGAAAGAGAAGTGGTTATAATCAAAATTGGAGCTAAATTCTTTGCCTTTTTCTCTCTCCCTTCCCCTCCCCCTTTCTCCCCTTGCCCTCTGGCCCCTTTCTCCCCTTGCCCTCCGGCCCCTTTCCCAGGAACTCTCCTCCAGTACCGAGAGTGTTGATAAATCATTCAGTTCCGTAAGTGGGGCCAGGCTGGGGCTGGGTGGCTGACTCCCCATGTCCGCCCGTGGCAGCATTTCCTCTCCGTCCCCAGATCTCTTTTTAGTCCTCTCACCTTTACCCAATTGCCAAGGACAGCCTTTAAAGGACTCCTTTCCACCTGCCGCACACCCAGGGGTCCCAGACCCTCACTGGCTTCCCTTACAGAGAGGATCTCCCTTCCCCCATGCTGCCATTTGTCCTGAGCCCTGGCTGAAATAGGTCACAAGTGGTCAGTGAGAGCCAGGGGAACAGTCCCCTCTCCCAGGTATTGGTGGGAATGGGCCATTGGAGCTGACCCTGGAGTCCATTCTGAAAAGGATTCTTCCATACACCCCCTTCCATCTTATCTCCTCCTCCTCACCTGGGACCCTCCATTGAACACCCAGAACACACAAGGAACGGACTTGACCTGAAAAGAAATGTTTACTTGCCCACAGACTATTTCACAACTGCAGCCTCATTTCTTCTACATCCAAGTACCCCTATTTTCCCAGTTTATTATCAAGAATGTTTCTTACTCCTCATCTTCTTTGCCTTATCTGTCTTGCCATAAGTCCCTTTGGTTGAAGCTCTAGTACATTCCCTACCCCTCCAAGAATTTTATAGGATCAAAGACCCTGCCTCTGAGCAGAGACGTGAGAGGAAATGCTGGGCCCTCTGGGAGTTTGGATGATTGATTTTTATTTATCTTTTTTTTGTGTTTTGATTTTTAACTTGTCTCCCCAATCAGTTTTCTGTGTTCTGTGCCATTCCTTTTTCAATCATGATTCCTGTCTCCCCTGTGGGGTGATATATACCACTTAATCAGCTAGTTTGGCTGATTCTACTGATTGAAGGATCAGGGAGAGTCCCACCCTCTTTTCTGAGGTGGCTGCTGTGAACATGAAGCCCAGAATAGGGATAGTCTTTCCACCTGAGTGACCACATCAGAGGACTGGGGGTGGGGGAATGTGTGAGTTTCTGAGTTCATTCTTCTTTTCGTCCTTTTCCCCTCACTGAACACTTGGGGGTGTCTTTGAGAACTGGAAGCCTTCCCACCCCCATCGATTTTATTCCTCAGGCTCAACATTCTAAATTCATGAAAAGAACTCAGACCAATTCTTGACTGGGATCCCTGAGGAGTCCCTTCTGTATTTCCTAGCCTTAGTGGCTATGTAGAGGTAGGGCCTGTACCATGTGACTTTTTCAAGAAGCTCATTCTTGCAGTATTAAGTTAGAAATTCTCATTTAGGAAAAATAATCATAAGAAAAAAAGTTTAGTGAATGAAACTTATTCTTGTGAAGGAGTAGTCTATTGAGAGGGAATGAAGTCGGTCAATAAAGATTTATTAAATGTCTACTATGTGCTGAGCGGGGAGGAGCATGTGGATTAGGAATCTGAGCTGGGGGTCTGGATAAATTCTTTCTCTTGATGGAGGGGGCCAAGGCTAAAGAACTCCCTTTTCACTGTCTAGCCAAGTCCATCTCTTCCCACCCAGACTAATCCTGTCTCTCTGAGGAGGTGGCTGGGGTATCCCCCATACCAGGCCTCTTAAATACTGGATGAGTCATTTCAGAACCAGCTGGCTTGAGACTGCTGTTGGTGCTACTGGTTCAGAACTGGAGAGGGGAGGGCAACTCAAAAGACATGGGGTTTCCCTTGAGAATTGAGAGTGAGGCAGCAATCCAGCTCTTGGGTCAGGGGTTGAGAGAGGCTGCCCCCTAGCCTTAACCTTTCTTGGTTCTCCCTTTAGCTGCTGTTGCTTTTCCCCATTGATTTTTCACCTATTATATAAATTCTGCTCTCCCACCCCTGCATGTCCATTGCTTGCATGTGGAGTGATGGGAGGGAGAAGGGGAAGGGAAGTGTCATTTGCAGGTGCTTGGGGTGGGATTTGGGGGAGTATCCTTTTTTTCCTAAGGAACTAGCAACTAAAATCTCCTTGTCCCCATCTCCAAAGGAGCCAGTAGGTGCCACCTACCACCACAGGTACTTAAGAGAGACGGGAAGTTCAGTAAGTCAAAATGAGACGTGTTCAGTGAGAAAGAGACATGTCTCACTAAAGGATATTCTGAAAAATCTCAGACACTTTTCACTATACCCTCTCTGCATCCTGGGGATGTGAGGAGCCTGACATTCCTTCTGACCTCTCAGAACCTCCAGTGGGTTCACGGGGGTGATGGGAAAGGTCTTGCCATTGGACCAAAAACCATCCCTCAAACTCTGCTTCTCCTTGAATATCAGGGAACATTGATATGAGTTGATCCAAAGGGTCTTTGATGAGTAGAGCATGTCTGGCAGCTATATAACTCCCTCCTATCTCTTACCCCGATACTTCATAGCCGGTCAGACTGGCTCCTGAGCGAGAGTTCATCAAATCTCTGATGGCAATTGGCAAGCGACTGGCAACGCTGCCTACCAAGGAGCAGAAGACACAGAGGCTGATCTCTGAGCTGTCCCTCCTGAACCACAAGCTCCCTGCTCGAGTCTGGCTGCCAACTGCTGGCTTCGACCACCATGTGGTTCGGGTGCCCCACACCCAAGCAGTTGTCCTCAACTCTAAGGATAAGGTAGGTAAGCTCCCACTTGTCCCCTACGCCCCGAAGCTTCCCTCAATTTCTCCTAGTTACTCAGCACCTCCTGTATGCAGATCATGGTGGCTAGTCTCATGCAGAGCCTAGGTAAAACCTCGGGCCTTCCCTCATAGAGTTTATTCTTTCTCCTCTGATGCTTGCTTTTTGAAAGCCCTAAAGTAAGCTCTGGGTGAGGAACTTGAGGCTTTCACTCAGGTATAGTATGGAAAAGCTAAAAGGAGACAGGCTTGGATTTGGGTGAAGAGAAGCAATTGAAAGGTGAAGGGTGGGCAGGAGAAAGAGTCAGAACTGCTATTTACTAACATTCTTAATGACACAGCCCCTTCAGTGTGCATAGTTCTTTGTACTTCTGCAATATAGTTTACATGCATTTTCTTACTTGAGCCTCAAGAAGTTTAAAGGTAAGGAGGACAGGTAGCTTTAATCTCACCTTAGAAAGAGCTAAGTGAAGGTTGGGAAAACTGGAATGATTTGTCCAAACTCACATAGTATATCACTGGCAAAGTTGTTTGGGCTTTCGAAGTCTCTACTCGTGCCCCCAGATAAGAGCCTGCTGTGGCTCCCAACCAAGCTCAGAAGACAAGGAATGTAGACCAGACAGCACTGCCCCTTCATGGCCCAGAGTGGTCTACCCAACAATTTTTCTAAGCTATTTTTTTTCTTAACCAGTATTATTTTTCAGGGCAATGAGTTCTTGAAGTTGAATATCTGTTCTCTAAAGTGTAGGACAGATGTTCCATGTTTGTTCTTTTTATTTTTCCTAGATTCACCTTGCTCAAACCTGACATGTTCTCTCCCAGCTTTCATGTTTCCAGACTTGAAAAGCCAATCTTTCTATTATTTCCTGTTAGACCAGCCTCCTATCCCTATCTCTTGCATCATTTTAATTGCCCTCCCCCCAACCTTTATCCACCTCAGTTATTCCTTTCTGCTCTGCAGGGATCAGAATTACTTAATTGGACTTCAAAGGAGTTTAATTTGTTGGGTTTGTTTCTCACCCCTTTAGTGCCCAATTTTGTTGGCATTGGGGGCACCACCACCCATAGGGCCAACATCTTTGGGATGTTCATCCAACTCATCCACCAGTAGTTTAGCTTCAATCTTCCCTGACTCTCTGATCTGACTCCTCCCACGGCCACAAGGCCTTTCTCTTCCTGAAGCCCATGCCCTTTGGCTCACCTTTTTGTTAATGTAGAGAATGTCATGTCATCAGACAAGTTGAGATTTCCGTCTATTCCTTTTTCCAAACCTTGGATCCTTTAGGCCAATGTCCCCATTTTACAAATAAGGAAGCAGAGACCCACCAAGGCAATGAGATTTACTAAGTCACAGGTCTAAGACTTGGCAGAGACAAATTTTGAACCCAGGTCTCCTAAGTCTAAATCCAGTACACTTTCCCCTCCACCTGCTGCCTCTGCACAGTCTCTTCAGGGAGGTGATAAGTGTCCCAGTCATCAAAGAATGTCCATGAAAAGGAGAAGAGAGGTGCTGAAGCAGGCAGTTTAAAACATCCTTCTCTTCCCTCAGGCACCCTATCTTATTTACGTGGAAGTCCTTGAGTGTGAAAACTTTGACACCACCAGCGTCCCAACTCGGATCCCTGAGAACCGAATTCGCAGCACTCGGTCTGTGGAAAACCTTCCCGAATGTGGCATCACCCATGAGCAGCGAGCGGGAAGCTTCAGCACTGTCCCCAATTATGACAATGATGATGAAGCCTGGTCTGTGGATGACATAGGAGAGCTACAGGTGGAGGTGAGAAATCCTGAAGGGTCTGTATCCACAAATGACATGTGCAATATCGAGGGGAGTGTGTGTGTCTGTGTCTGTGTCTGTGTGTCTGTGTGTGTCTGTGTGGCCCTCAAAGCATAGAATTAGAACGTGGCACCATGTGATCTGAGGGTCAGGGAAGGAATTCATCTAATTCCAAGCAGGAGACATTGATAAAGCAGCTTCAGAGCCTGGGACACAGTACTGGGCCAAGCGCAGTCCCTGTCCACACAGGCCTCATGCATAGGGTGTGTAAAATAACGTTAAGGGGATGCCAAAAAAATCTGGAAGGTCAAAGGAAGAGTATACTGTGATTGACTCCCTGGTGTTCAGGGAAGACTTTTGGGAGGTGGCAGCACTTGAGTTAGACTTTAAGGAATGGGTAGAAACTTGGCAGGAGGCAGGCCAAGGAACAGTATGAGCAGAATGTCACAAACATTAGAGTACAGGATAGAGGTTGGTGAGTGCCAAAGAAAGGTCAGGCTGCCTGGGGGAACAGTACCATGATTCCCAGACCAAAAGGTTCTGAACTGGATTCAGTACATAGGATGGTTTTGTGCAGAGGAGTGAGTGGTATGTGGCCATATAGATGCATCTGGTCTGGCAGTAGGGTGAAAGATAGATTAGAAAGAGAGAGGAGGGAAAGCGAGCCTTGTAGTCTCAAGAGACTTGTACAGCAAGGCCAGGGCCAGGAAGTACAGGTATTCCCCCCAAGCCCCAAAGCCCTGCTCTACAGGGTATGTTGAGCATCTTTCATTTGTGTACCAGTAGGTGGCTAGTCAGTGTGTGAGATACAAGCACAACTGAGACCCAGGCTGTGGCTTCAAGTAAGCGATGATCCTGTTGAGGAAACGCAGACATACACCCACAGACAATGGTCTGAGAAAACAGACAGGCACACAGAACACACACACACACACACACACACAAACACATACCCACAGACAATGGACTGAGGAAACACACACACACACACACAAACACACACACACAAACATATACCCTCAAAGTTAACTGGCAACATGATAAGAAAGCATTAATTCCACTGATAGACAAGAAATGATGTCAGAATGAGGAAAAGTGAAGCTTGAGCTTGGCCAGTGTTGGTGACATTCCAAAAGAGGAGATGGCTTTCTGTGCCCTGGGGAAGATTCACGGGGAAGATGTAGGATACCTGCTCTCAGGAATCTCCCAGCCTCATAAAGAAAAAAATGCCCATTGTGAATCTCTCTAGACTTGAAGGGGATGATCACAGTGGCATCAGTTTGGGAATCTGGAGCAAGGTCTGGAAGGGCCTCAGAGATCACCTCCCCGAGGTCAGGATGAGAGGGAGGGAAAGAAGACTTGAGAGAAGGGAATCTGCTCACCAGTACTGCCTCTCCCTGCTCCCCCCAGCTCCCCGAAGTACACGCCAACAGCTGTGACAACATCTCCCAGTTCTCTGTGGATAGTATCACCAGCCAAGAGAGCAAGGAGCCTGTGTTCATTGCGGCAGGAGATATCCGGTACGACCACCCAAGAACTGCGCTTTCTCCTTTGACCCCTCCTTCCATTGGCACTGACCTGCCTGCCTGGGGGCTGCTCTCTATGGCCACTGACCACTTTGCATTATTTTTAAAAAAAAAAAACCTCATTTGGGAAGGACTGGCCCAGAAGTGGACCATGGTCCCTCCTATGGAGGTCATTCCTTATCCATGGTCAGTGATGGGTTTCTCTCCTGCCAGGCGACGCCTCTCAGAGCAGCTAGCCCACACCCCTACTGCCTTTAAACGGGACCCAGAAGACCCATCAGCAGTTGCCCTCAAAGAGCCCTGGCAAGAGAAAGTCAGGTGAGTCTCCACTCTTCTACTCACTGATTTCTACATTGATCCCATAAACATTCCCATCATACAGACGTACAAACCTAAGCATCCACTTGCCCAAGTTAAGTGGAAGGTGACCCTGGTAGGAACTGGCCTGCTCATTGGTTCTTCCCTTCTTGTGTTTACAGGCGGATACGAGAGGGCTCACCCTATGGCCACCTCCCCAATTGGCGGCTCCTCTCGGTCATTGTCAAATGTGGAGATGATCTGCGGCAAGAGCTGTTAGCCTTCCAGGTGTTGAAACAACTGCAGGTAAGGCTTTCTGAGGAAAATTTCTTGGGTCTGGGCTGCACGGGCTCCATTTGGGAACACTGCCTTTTAAGAAGGCTACAGGGACCTCTCCTGGAGACTTTGAGTACTGCATCTGCCCCATCTTGACTTCTGGTTTAGAGGGAAGAGGAGTTGTAACTGGGCTGGGTTTGATTTAAGACCTTGCTATTCTCTCTTCTTTCTCATGCCTTAAAATGACCTCCCTGCCTTTACCTACTTTCACACAAAGAACTGGAGAGGCCTCTCTTTACATGAAACTCTCCCTCCCTGGGCACCATCTTTTCTCCATTCCTGTGTCTCTCCTTCCTGGCCCACTACTGTGTTGTGTCTGCATCCTTCTCCCATTCTTTTTCCTGGACTTCCCTACCATCCTTTGTAGTTCCCAGCAAGGTCTTTGGATTTTGCTTATCATGTTTCAAGGCCACCTTGGTTACTACAACCCTGAGCAAAGAAAAGATAGCTAAGAAGGCAGTTGGGTCTCTTCTCCCTCTAGCCCAGTCACCATCTTTACCCAGCATATCCTTGTCTCTCCCCTCAGTCCATCTGGGAGCAAGAGCGTGTGCCCCTTTGGATCAAGCCCTACAAGATCCTTGTGATTTCAGCGGACAGTGGCATGATAGAGCCCGTGGTCAATGCTGTGTCCATCCATCAGGTGAAGAAGCAGTCCCAGCTCTCCCTGCTCGATTACTTCCTACAGGAGCATGGCAGCTATACCACCGAGGCATTCCTCAGTGCCCAGCGCAACTTTGTACAAAGCTGTGCTGGCTACTGTCTAGTCTGCTACCTGCTTCAGGTCAAAGACAGGTAAGTAACTGACTTCATCCTGCCCAGCCCCAACCTGGACTGCACCTGCTTTGCCTATCCAGAATGCATCTGCATTCTTATCAGTTGCGCTGAAAGCTGAATAAGCAGGACCCTTGTCTTGACATAGAGTCTGAAGCTGGTGGTCAGTGATTTGGGAAAAAGAAACAGAGCTTGGCTTCCCAGGGCTCTAGGAAGAGTCTGAAGCAGAGAGGTGTGCTCCATAGAAACTGAATTTTCAAAGCAACAAAGCCATGCAAACAACATGCCAGATGTAGAGGGGGAGGGTGTTGTTTTTGCTAGAAATCCTTTTCCAAGGCCAAGGATCAGGATTCTGAAGTTTACTGAAGCACAACTACAATAGGACCAAGCAGAGTGAGGGCTGAAAAGCATAGCTATCTGCCCTTCTGGTTCCTGATTTTCCTCTTGGAGAATAAGAGAGATTCTGTTGGTGAATAAAGGAATCTTACACCAGCCAATAAGCTGTGGAACCTTTTTTAAAAAATGATTTATGGGGGTGGCTAGGTGGCTCAGTGGATAGAGCACCGGCCCTGAAGTCAGGAGTACCTGAGTTCAAATCTGGCCTCAGATACTTAATAATTACCTAGCTGTGTGGCCTTGGGCAAGTCACTTAACCCCATTGCCTTGCAAAATCCTTTAAAAAAAAAAAGAAAGATCCATGATAGAGGAGGTGAGTTTATAAGACCCAAACACAGGAAAGAACAGAAAAGTTGTAGCATATTATACAGCTCCCAACTTGTTTAACATAACCAAAGGGTTAACAAGCGTAGAACTAAATTAGAAAAAGATTGTATAATTTCTCCACTCAAAAGTCAGCTAATTTCCAAATTCTAGTTCTGCTTCCCATGGTGCTCTGGTGGTTGGTTGGAAAGGAGAGCTAGGAGACCTATTTCCCTCTGGGCTGTCTGACTTAAGGCCCCCATCCCCCTGGCCTCCTTGAATACAACCATTTTACTTAACAAAGGCCCTGCCTCGGTGGCCTTGGCTGGGCTGTGTTATGCTGAATAGGGCCTGGCCTTGCCCTCCTTCCCCAGGCCTTGGCTCCTTTGCAGACCATTCATTTGGTTGGAAGTCTTCAAGATCTGGAATTTCTTTCTTTAATTCATATCCCCCTCACCCCTCTAATTAATGTGACTTCTAGGTATAAGGTATTCCACTTTGATTTTCTTTTTTGCAGTTTTTCTCATCATTTTTCAAAAGCGAATGTAAGCATTTCTCCCTGCTTCTGTGTTTCTCCTCCTGGCAGCTTTCACACAGTTGGTTGGCTGCTGCTTATTTGCTGTGGGCTGGTAAACCCAACCATGAAGTTCATTAGAAAATATGGATTAGGGGTGGCTAGGTGGCACAGTGGATAGAGCACCAGCCCTGGAGTCAGGAGGACCTGAGTTCAAATCTGGTCTTAGACACTTAATAATTACCTAGCTCCACTTAACCCCATTTGTCTTGCAAAAAAATAAAAAATAAAAAATAAAGAAAATATGGATTAAGCAAAAAGTTGTTCCAAGAGATTGGCCATCATGCAGCCGCCCCCCCCCCCAACTCTTTGTGTCAGTTAATCTTGAGGTTCAGAGACTGTTCTGACCTGGTGGCTCCGTTCCAGATGGTTATTGCTAAATAAGTGAAGTGCTGGTTGAGTTTTTGCTTGTTGTTAATGACCATTTTGGACCCTGCAGCCCTGGCTGGCATTTTTTCCTTCCTCAGATGGTTTCTTTTGGTTGAGATCCCAGCAGGACAGGTAAAGATGGCTGGGCTGGGAGCAGGCCAAGATATTTTCATGGGGTGGGGGGGTCATACTGATCTGCAAGCATGCCTCTACCTCCTTTATGGACAAACATCTCTATCTTTTCATCAGGCACAATGGGAATATCCTTCTAGATGCTGATGGCCACATCATCCACATTGATTTTGGCTTCATCCTGTCCAGCTCTCCTCGTAACCTGGGTTTTGAGACCTCAGCATTTAAGCTGACTACCGAGTTTGTGGATGTGAGTTGTAAAGCAGTCCCCAACAAGCTCCCTGCTGTGGGGGGGAGTGGGGAGGTCCTCACCAAGGCTGTGGGATCCTGACCAGAGATTTGAGTTTCTGCTCTTCTCCAGGTGATGGGAGGGCTGGATGGTGATATGTTTAACTACTACAAGATGCTGATGCTGCAGGGGCTCATCGCTGCCCGAAAACACATGGACAAGGTGGTGCAGATCGTGGAGATCATGCAGCAAGGTGGGAGCCCTTGTGCCAAGGTCTTGGAGGGGCCCACCCTGCCAAGAACCTGAATCCTGGCTCCACTAGTCCATGGCTGCTTCCACCCTTAACCCAGCCTTGGGCAGCCTTGGATCTCCAGGCTCCACCTCTTCCTGGAGCCTTGGTAGCCACTGTCTTTCATCCAGTCTGAGTCTCTGCCCCATCTTACTTGAAAGTCATCACCCATATATCACCATGCCCCCTGGCTCTTAGGCTATTTTCCTTCATTCTCTTCCTTTCTTCCCCATCTTTAACCCGGCCTTTCATTTTCTGCCAAGTCTACCTTCCCTGTTTGCAAAGATCTTCCATATCAGTACTCAATTGGGCCACCCCTGGCCCCACCCTACAGGTCGTCGGTGTTGCTCAGGAGAAACCCTGCCCAGCCCCGCAATGACGGTGGCCCAGGTCATCTGTGAGTGCTATCTAGCTAGGCAGAGACTGCAGCCAGATAAGTGCCAGATCAGTGCCCTCACCTGGCTCCTAACTATAGCTCTGGGGCCCTGCTCTGCCTCTCTCTCTTACCCACCCCCTCCCTGTGGAAGCCTGTGCCCCACCCCTGTACAGTGAGGATGCCCTTGGGGCAGGGCCCCCCCAACTTTTCCCTTCTCACCCTCTACCCAGCAACGCTCACTTTGGAATCATGTCTTAGGGTTGGCACATGATCTGAGGAACAACAGAATTGGGGTGGGGGGTATTGTGCCTATGGGTATTACAGGGATGATGACACCCCCCCCCAATCCTCCATTCCTCCCCAGGCTCTCAGCTGCCCTGCTTCCATGGCTCCAGCACCATCCGCAACCTGAAGGAGCGTTTCCACATGAGCATGACGGAGGAGCAGCTGCAGCTGCTGGTGGAGCAGATGGTGGATGGCAGCATGCGGTCCATCACCACCAAACTCTATGACGGCTTCCAGTACCTCACCAACGGCATCATGTGACACCCTGCTGCCAGCCCCAGGGAGCAGTGGGAGGGACTGTGGGAGACTCCCTGGGAGGGTCAGTGTCCACCCAAGGGAAACAATGGTGAGCGAGCTACCAAGGATCATGTGGTAACAAGGAGAGAGCTTGCCCCTGGGGGGTAGAGGAGTGTGTGGGGAGGAACCTTGCTGGGGTTTCCTGGCCCCCCAATTCTGTGACAGTATTACCACCTGACAGGCTCTAGGAGTCACTGCCCCCTAATGAAGATGATGAGTTTAGAGGATATTAGTTTGAGGGAAAGGGGACCTTTCTGGGGTCTGTAGTTTTCCTTACTGAAGTCACAGAGATGATTTTTGGAACCTGGGGTCTAGCTGTACAGTTGCTCCACAGGCCTCTCTTTCACCCCATCCCGCCCCTCCCTGGCAGGGAAGGGTTACAGCACATACCTGGCATTTCCCCTACTGGAGGGGGAATCTGGTCCCTGTCCCTCCACTTCCAGTGTCCCCATCATGGAAGCAGGGGAAGGGAATTGATAGGGCCTCCTGCCACAATGATGTGTAGGTCCAGTCCCTGTCCTGCCTCAGGCCCTGAGGGGAATGGGGATACCTGTGACTGTTCTAGCCCCACTCCCCCGGCCTAGGGAAAATGCTCTCAATTTTTTATTTTTTTTTTTTTTTTTTGGTTTGAAATAAAGTCCTTAGTTAGCCACCTGTCTTCTTGCTGAACTTGGTTGAAGTACAAGCGGCTGGGGCATCCAAGATGCCACTGGGTTGAAGGTCCCCAAAAAGCTCCTGAACCCTCCCCAGCCAAGCCCAAGGCGCATAAAGTAGAAGCTGGAACCAGGATTAAACCACTAGCAGTTTTAATGGGCTGAGTGCTCCCCTCCCTCTCATTGTTAATATTATTAATTATTCTTATTACTACAAGAATAAAGGATTCCTGAGTACCTACCCCTTCTTCCCTCCCTGGTGCCCACCAACCTCCCATGGAGTTTCAGAAAAAAAAAGAAGTGAAAGGCACTGTAGGGGCTGGGCCTGGAGCAAGGGAGGCTGGGGGCAGCAGCTCCTCTCCTGGTGCCTAAGACTGGGAGGACCAAGAAGGGGAAGGAGACTGTGGGCCTTGGGATACCAGGAGTGCCTCTGAAACCAAAGTAGACCCGGGTTTTCTAACCCCCAACTACACACTAAAGGCCTGAGGGGGTGATGATTAGTGTTGGGTTGGGAAATGGGAAAAGAAAGGTCCTATCAAGGACACAGGTGCCAAACCCAATGTGGGGCAGGGGAGAGAGGAATGACTAGAGTCCCTCAGGAAAGGGGGGGGCATGGAATTCCCCTCCCAGTCTGGGCATTAAGAGGGCAGAGCCCCCACTCTGTCCTAACTGCTCCAAGAACTTCCTGTGGGGGGGGGGGGGGTAACCTAGCTGTCTCCATTGCCTCCCTGTCGGGCCCGGATGAAAGCCATGCCGTGGGTTCGAAAATGGGTCTTGAGGTTGAGTGGACTGTCAAAGCCTTTGCCACAGACTTTACAGGCCAGAGGACCCCCAGAAGCAGGCAGGGGCGAGTCCCCTCCTTCCAGCTCAGGCCCTGACTGGGGAGCCACCTCCTCTGCCTCCCCTGCTACCCCCCCAGGAAGTGCTGCGCATCTTCTCTTCTTGTGACTGATGAATCGATGTCGACTGAGGGAACCGGGAGATGCAAAGCAGAGGCCACAGTCCCGACACTGCGAGGCCCCTTCATCACCCCGAAGCCCACCCACGTGACCCTGTTCGGCCCCAGTTGCGGCCCGGTAGCGTGAGGACATCCGGCCGCCAGCCCCAGGTCCCCCTCGGAGGGGCTTGGCTGGCGGTGTGGTGCTATCTGGCTCCTCGCTGCAGGAGTCTGAGGATGGGCGGCGCTTACGCCCAGAACCCTGGGGAGGAGCCAGGAAACCAACCGGTCAGTGGGAAGAGTGACCACTCACCTCCTCCCAGGACTTGTGCGTTCTAACTAAGCGCCACCCCACCGGTCCCTGGGTACCTGGGTGCCACCCCGGGCAAGGACACCCGCCAGGCTCGGGGACTGGGGACCCAGCCGCAGCCTGTGTCGGACTTGGACGTGCTTTTCCAGGATGAGCCGGCTACTGAAAGTGCGCTTGCCCTCCGTGCAGTACCTGAGGGGGCAGAAGGAGGGGGCTGCATGGGCTCTCCTGCAGGGGAAGAGGGGAAGTGGGGAAGCTGCCAGCTGGACAGAGGGTAGTTACCTGCAGGGGTAGACACGTTTGATGCCCTCATGGTTGACCCTGACATGGCGCCTCAGGCTGGGGGCAGAGCAAAAGGAACGCTCACAAAGTCTGCATGGAAACTTTTTCACTGACTGCAAAGAGGTGGAAGGAGAAGGGGGGGGTCAGGGGGGAAAGACCCCAGCAGGAGGTCCAGGGACCTGGCCGCCCACCTGGGGCCACGCCACCCCATCATCGGCCCCAGGCCTCCCACCACAAGCTGCAGAGCCCGGGCACTGCTTCCCCCTCACCTTGCCATGCTCCTTCTTCATGTGGGCCACATACTCATCTTGTTCAGGGAACCAGGAATGGCAGAGACCACAGGTCCAGCCCCCAAGTCCCCCACCCCGACCCCTGCTGCCCCTGCTCCCCCGTGGTTCACGTCGGGACCTCTTAGCTGGTCGGGGGGGCTCAGGGGAACTAGGGGGTTCCTCTTCTTCTGTAGAGGAAGATGACTCCTCTGTGGGAGGGCCTGCCCTACCCCGAGACAGAGTCAATTCCTCAGGTTCAGACTTAGGGGTGAGCAGGGTACCCCCAGTCCCTTTCCCCCCAGCTTCCTCTCCCAGCCGCCCAGCCTGATGACTGTTCTGTGGGAGGGAGAGAAGGAAGGGGAGTCACGATGGGGGGGATGAGGGGAAAGAGGAACTTCTCAATGGCTCAACCCACCCCCACTTCATTTTCCCACAACCCCCATCTCCTAAGTGGCCCTCTGGCCCCATAAATATTCCAGCCTGGCCTTCCCCACGCCCAAAAAGCCAGCCTACCCCCCCCCACTTCTGGTCCTTCTCCAAGGCCACCTTGAGGTGCTCCAACATGGTCCTCTTCTGAGCAAAAAGCAATGGGCAGGACGGGCACTTGAAGACGCTGACCCGCTGGGGCAGCAGGTGCTGATCAAAGTGTGAGGAGAGGAGGGGCTTGTGGGTGAAGACCGTGTCACACATGGCGCACTTGTAGATGAGCCTGGTGAGGTGGGCAGGGAGTGGTCGAGGGCATGTCCCTTCCTGCCCCCGAGCTAGGCCCCCCCCAATTCCACGGAGGCTGTGGTTGGTCTCTGCCCCACCCTTCCATCCCCTGCCCTCCAAACCTCCAGCTCCCAGGGTCTCACTTGGCTTCCTGGGTGCTGAAGCCAGGGTGCTGAGTGTAGAGGTGAGCATGGGCGCTGGGAGCCGACTTGAAGGCCATTGGACAGATGGGGCACTTATGGAAAACTTCGCAGTGGGATGTCTGGATGTGGGACTTGATGGAGTTGACCCCACCAAAGACCACAGAGCAGCTGGGGCACCTGGGGGGAGAGGGCCCTGATGAGCAGGGAGCCCCCAAACCCTCAATCATCTGGCCCACAGTGCCAAAGGCTTATAGCCTGGACGAAGGATCCTCAGTGGGGAAAGGGCCCGAGTCAGGCAAGCCTCCAGAGGAAAGCAGGGAGAGGTCAGTGGCCAGCCTGTGGCAGACACAGGGGAGAGAAATCAGAGGGCAGGGCAGACGGAAATCAGAGGGCAGTGGGTACCTGTATCCGACACGGCGGGAGAAGTGCAGACAGGTCTCCCGAAGGTGGGCTTGGAAGTTGGCCAGCAAGAAGTTTCCCCCACACTCAGGGCAGACGTGGGGGGGGCGGCTCTTGTGCATGCGCTGGTGGGCATTCAAACTGCAGCGATTAGGAAGCATCATGGGACAGGTTGAACACACCTGGAAAATCAGGCGATGGTCACCCAGAGGCCCCTCTGGACCCCCCAGGTCCCCAGACACACGTCCCAAGTCAGCATGTGGCCTCTCCCTGCCTGGCCAGGCCTCCTCCTTCAACACCCCCTCCCACCACAGCACTTTCTTGGCCCTGCTGAGCCCCTCACCCGCTTCCCTAGGAGGAGGTTGACTCACATTGCTGGCGGCCCCAGGAGCTGGGGGTCCGGCCTGCTGGAAGTGAGCAGCCATGCCAGCCTTATCTCGACACTGCTCCTTACATTCGAGGCAGCGGAAGCAGGTGTAGGTCAAGGGAGGCGCAGAAGCCAGAGGCGGGTCTGCTGATGGGGGCAATGCCAGGGATTCGGGTGCCCCTTCCCCTTTCACCGAAATAATTGGGGGCAGGGGAGCCGTGGGAGGTGCAGCCACAGGCACCAAAGGTGTGATGTCCGGCTGCCCGACCATCTGGTCCAGGGCCACGGGCCGCATGACGAGATGAGAGCACTGCATGACCAACCCCCTGTCCTTGTGCTCACGGGCGTGGAGCAGGAGACTGCACTTGTTGAAGAAGATAAGCCGGCGGGCACAGTGGTTGCAGGTGACCTCGATCCGCATGCTGCGGCGGTCATAGTGTCTCGCCAGGCTCTTCTCCAAGGAGAAAGCGTCCCCACATTCCAGGCAGCGATACCCAGAAGGAGGAAGAGCCAGTCCTGCCTCCATCGGGGGGCACAGATTAGGTCGATAAGCCGGCAGCAAGTTCTTGCTGTTGAGGACCTTGTTGAAAGCCTCCACCAGCCCAGACTGGGTCCGAGAGATCACCGTGCCCCCTGCCCCTGTGGGCCTGGAGGGCTGGACCATCACCACAGAGGCACCGTTGACTTTCTGGCCCCCGCTTCCCGAAGCTGCCCTCCCCTCAGATTTGGGCAGGGTCTGGGGCACTGAGCCAAGAATGCTTTTGGCCATGGCCTTGGGGGTGGCTGAAGCAGGCAGGACGACAGCCTTACGGGCTACATTCGCTGCCATCAGCATGGCAGAGCTGGCGTTCTGGATGGTAGCCACTGGAAGCACTGTACCCTTCAGCTTTGTGCCATCCCCTAGTTGGACACTCACCACTTTGGGGCTCTCAGGGGCAGAGGTCACTGGAGGGACCTTAGGGAAGCCAGCCTCAGCCGGGAGGGCACCTTCAGGTGGGGGGACAGCAGCGGGAGGGGGGTCAGGGTCTGAGGGGACACGCGTCACGGTTCTTGTGATATTCCCACAGGAGGTTTTAATAGTTTTGATACGAACTTTGAGAGGTCGGGAAGAGCTGGAAGAGGCTGGCGAGTCATTGCTGTCCTCGTCAGCTGCCTCAGCTCCACTCGAAGGGCTCTGAGGGGTGGCAGGGGCAGACTTGTCAGCTGTTCCCTCATCTTCTTCCTCTTCATCCCTTGGTGGACTGGTGCCCTGTGGCTTTGGGGAGCTGGGAGGATTTCCTGAGGCTGGCAATGACTTAAAAGAAGGGGGCCCCCCCACCTGGGCAGGTGAACTGCTAGGAAGGATGCCCACCTCTCTGGGGCTGTTGGCCACCCCAGACCTGCCGGAGCCAGAAGGATGACGGGGGCTGTCACTGCCTGGCTCTGTAGTTCCTGAGGATCGGGAAGAATCAGGTGGCAGCAGAGAAGGACCATTTTCCTGGCTCAATTCAAAAGGGGTAGAGAAAGGGGGTGAGGTCAGGGCCCCCTCATGGGATGGGGCAGAAGGAGGCGAGGGGCCTGGGTCCCGGGGCTCAGGCCCAAAATGTGCAAAGAGGCCCAAGGAAGGCTTCCCTTCCCCTGCTTTGTCTTTCCAATTCTCTCCTTTGGGAGGAACTGGGGAGCGGGCAGCTCTGGAGGGGGCTGGCTCAGGACCCCCAAAACCATTCTGTAGTTGGCGGGGTCCCACGGGCCCTTCCCTGGGCCCTGACCCTACTCGGGCACCATCCCCACCCACACAATCAGGCTGCTCGGGACAGACAGTGTTTTTGACAATGACGCTGACAGCAGAGGTGTCTGGATGGGGAAGGCTATGGTCGGAGGGTCCGTCTCCAGCAGCCCCTAGGCCTTCCCCAGAAGAGCCCCCACCACTGGGTTCTGCCTTCCCCTGGGCCCCAGGCCCCTCACTTTCCTCAGGCCCTGAATGTATGGCCTCATTAGCATCAATATCAGGGATGTCAAAGGCAGCAAGGAGGTCATCAAAGTCTGGGGTCTTCATGTCCCCCATAGTGGGGGTGGGACCTACACCTGGGGAAAGAGGGAATAAGAGGGAGGGATTGAGACTTCAGGGAGGGGTCATCTTTCTTTTCACATCCCCAACCTTTCCCCTCTGTGGCCTGGTTAGGAACCCTCAGACTGGAGATATAATACAACCGTCATTTATCGAGGGCAGAGTTCAGTGGGGCACAGAGACAGATACAAAGTCTCCACCAGGCGCCAGCTCTGCCCTCGAGGAGCTTACAGTCTAGGCAGGGGACAAAATGACTACTCAACTAGAATACATAATAAGGGGAGGGAGCAAGAAAACTCTGCAGTCAGAGCAGCAGGATTCAAATCTTTCCATTAACCTCCTGGGGCCTCAAGTTTCCTCATCTGTAAAATGAAGGGATTGGCCTAGATCTCTTTCCAGGTCTAGATCTATGAGCTTATGATCCTGAGTGGATAAAAGAATTCTAAAACAATAACCTGAGATCTGAAGGGGACAGCAAGGAAGGCCTGGACTCTAGGACACTGGAGGAATCCATCAGGGAAGGAGAGCGAGGTTGAGTATTTCCAGGAAAAAAAAGCATGGAGTTGACATGGATTGAGGTAAAGCCCAGAACGGAGGGAGATGGGAAAGATGGGACATGAGGGTGGAAGAGGAGAATAAAGCCAGATTATATACAGTCCTGCTAAGCAAAAGGAAACCACTAAAGTTTTCTCAGGAGTAGAATGACCATCTCTAAGAAAGATGTTTCCAGGATGATAATTAGGTCATCACTAGTCATGAAAGTTTGTATTGGTATGATGTCATGGGGGGGGGAGCAAGGATTCCAACTATTAGGGGGAGTTGAGTGGATAGAATTTACTAACTCCTTGAAGATGAGCCACAGATGAACCCACCTGGAGGATCTAATGGGGCAAAGTTCAAAAGAGCTGCCAGAGAAGGACAGTGGGAAGGGAGGGATCTGAAGGGTCAAGGAAGTTGAAGATGCTGAGGTGAGGTGAACATGGAAAGCCTGAGAAACAGATGGGGATGTGTACAAGTATGGATGGGTACAGTAGCAAGGGTCTTGGGGAATTCAGGCAGCTGACAACTTTTAGACCCAGACAGGGACCTGTCCTCGAAGTGACTCCATCACTCGGCTGAGTGTTCAGCAAAGAAAAACAATTACTCAGTAACTGCGCAGACATCGATGCAGATACTGATGGAGGTTCGAGGTTGGCCCCAGGATCAATGAAAGTCATCTGTGGGTCAAAGGAGGCCCACAGAGATGAGAAAGGCAAAGGCAAGCGGGGCACAAGGGAGGTTCAAATCCAGCAGAAGTTACCAATAAAAAGTAGAGAATCATTCCAGCTCCCTGCGAGGTTTGTTAGGAATCAAATCAAATCAAAAATGCAAAGCGCTATACAAAGAATGTGATGTCTTGTCAAATTCAGATCAAACGAGGACCTGACAGATCTGCTACAGTCTAGGATGGGCGAGCAAGGGAAATCTGAGGTCGGGGCCCCTGAACCCACCCGTGGCCATCCCACAGAATTCAAATCTGGCCAGGTGGGGGTGATTCTCGGCAACTGGAAGGGAATACAAATGATCAATGTGAAGAACGGATTTGGGAAGACTAGATACAGAGATTAGGGGGCAGAGAGACCCAGAGACAATGACAGCAAATCTGGCCACAAAAGGCCCAGCTCTGGGCCTCTCCTCAGTCACAAACACCTGCTGCTCAGCTCCCCAGGCTTCCCTCAGCCAGCCCCTCCTCTCTTCTCCTTTCTTCCCAGGGCAAGGGATGGCGAGAGCAAAGCGGATCTCCCGGGGCTTGGGAGGGGTGCCAGGGCATGGCCGTGCCTCACTGCCCGCAGCGCCTCGGCCCCCGGGGGGCGCCCCTCCCCCTCCCCACACGCCGCCGGCCTCCGGGGCCCGCTTCCCTCACCTGTCCCCAGCCCCGGGCCGGTAACCGGAGTCCCTGCGGGCGGCAGCGGGGCCGAGCGAGGGGCCCCTGGGGGCCCCGAGGCGCCCCGGCTTTTGTCTCGGCGGGGCCCCCGCCACTTGTTTGCCGCCCGGGGCCCGGGGCCCGGCGCCCCCCCTGCCCCGGCCGCCGCCCCCTCCTCTCCTCTCCTGCCCCAGGGCCGAGGCCGCGCAGGCCCGGGCCGGCCGGTGGGGGAGGGGAGGGCCGCGGGGCCGCGCAGGGGAAACTGAGGCTGCGGGGAGGGGCGCTGGCGGCCCCGGGGGCCCCGCCCCGCCTCCCCTCGCAGCCTCCGCGCGGGGACCCCCGGGGCGCGGCGGGGCGGGGCCCCCGGCTCCCCGGGGGCGCGAGCTGGGGTGCGGCGGCGGGGGAGGGGCAGGGCTGACCTCGCAGGCCTCGGGCCTCCGGGCCGGGCCGGCCCCGGGGCGGGGGTGCGGGCCGGCGCCCCGCGCCCCCCTCCGGCCCCGGGGGGCGCCCGCGGCCCCCGGGTATTTACCTGACTTGCCGGGCGCGCGGCTCTGCCGGGGCTTGGCCCAGCCCAGGCCGGGCCCGGGCGGGCGGCGGCGGCGGAGCAGCATCTCGGCGGCGCGGCTCTCCTCCCCCAGCCCCCCCCCCGCCGCTTCCCCCGGAGCAGGGGGATTTACCCGGGTGGGGGAGGGGAGGGCATTTACCCGCCCCCTGTTGGGGGCGGGGCCGGGGGCGGGTATTCACCCGGGGCGGGCTTACTTGTTCCGGGGCCGGGCTGACGCCGAGCGAGCGAGCTGTGCCCGGCCGCCGCCGCCGCCGCCGCCTCCGCCGCCGCCTTGCCGGGCGCCTCCGTTCCTCCGCGCGGCTACTTCCTGCTTCTCCACTGTAGAGCTTTTCCCCCTCCCTCAGCCTCCACGGCGCTCCTGGCCGGAGTCGCCCGCTCCTGCACTCGCCATTGGACGGCACACCCGTCGTTCGGCCGCTAGCCCCGCCCACCGCCAGACGCCACTGGCCACGGCCGAAGTCGCTCTGGCCCGGGCCCCCCGCTCCCCTCCAATCCTCATTGGGCCGGGGGGGAGGACGCGTCAGTCAGAAGACTCCGTTCGCCATTGGTCGTCATCCTGAACGAAACCTGTCCACCCCTCTTACCTGAGCTGCTTCAAGTCCATTGGAGGAAGCTTCAGTCGCTTACCAACGGCCCGGCCGGATTCCCTCTTTCCCCATTGGAGCAGCTCTCCCACGAGGTCCCTCCGTGCTCCCAGAGCCCATTGGCCTGTCCGCCCGTATGCAAATGTGAGGGAGTTTTCAGTTTCTATTTGGTGGCGGCTCGGAGAGGGCGGGGCAGCGCCTCGGCGACTCTGGGAGAGACCCGGATCGGAAACACTTGAGTCCGCGGTCCCAGTCTCCCCCGAACGACCTCTGCGACTCGCGCCGCGCCGCGACTCTGGGCCGACGTCTTACGTCACCCTTCGTCACGGCGGGTTCTGGCGTGGGGCGGCGCAGGTTTGCGCGTCGGGGCGGTGACGTCACACCCGGCCGCACGTGGCCTCGCCTCCTGCCTTGGACTTGGGGCTGCCCCTTGCCTCCTGGGCCCACCCGCCCGCGCCCCCCGCTTACTGAGCGACGGAACGGGGTGCAGGCATGAAGGCCCGCCTTGCACTGCCCCCCAGTCCCTTGGCGTTTTAGGGTTCGGGGTTGAGCTGAACGCTAGAGACCCAGTCCAGCCCCCCTTTTATGGAAGATACTGGGGAACAGAAAAGGTGGCATTTGAGCCGCAAAATGTCGCTTCTCCTTATCCTGAATACCCTAGAACAAAGTTTTTGAGGCACTGGAACCTTCTAAGAAGTGATTTGGCGGGGGTCCGTACCCCCCAAGGGCTTACAGAGGAGACAGGCCATACACCCATGTAAAGTAGCCTTTGGGAAGGGGCAAGCCAAAGCTTTGGAACTTAGAGCTGATAAGAAGTTCGGGAGAGAAACCTAGAAAGGGAAGACTTGACCCTGGTCTGAGTGGGTCTGAATCCCACCTCTGTTCTAGGTAGTTGTAACTCAGGGTTTGTCTTGATCCCTGGTTTTAAAGGAAGACTTGGGTTTGAATCCCACCTTGGCTCTAAGGAGTTGTAACTCGGGGCTAAGTAAATTAAGCTAAACGAGTCTGAGTTTGCTCATATGTAACATGGACTGTGATACTGATAGTATTTTTACCTCTCAAGGTCTCTGGGGACCTTGAGGCATTTTGCCAGTTAGGAGGAAGAAGAGGCGATGAAGGAAGAATGTCGCCCTTCAGTAAGGAGAGACGCTGAAGAGAAAAAAGATCCCAAAGCAGGATTGTGAATGTTATGCTTCAACACTGGAGTAAAGGGAAATTATTAAAATTGGAAGTGTAGGGGCAGCTAGGTGGTGCAGCCCTGAAGTCAGGAAGACCTGACCTCAGACACCTAATATTTACCTGTGTGACCTTGGGCAAGTCACTTAACTCCATTGTCTTGCAAAAAAAAAATTGAAAGTGTAGTTTTCCGGAGAGATTGTAACTGACCTTTGCCATAAAGGCAATGAAAAGTCATCAAATGTATTTGCAGAAGAGAGCTTGAGGTGTACAAGGCTTTTTCCTTATGGACTTCAGACCACCTGTTCTTCATTTCCTTGTATAAGCTCAATTGTGCAAAATAAGTTAGAATCAGTACCAGATCACAGAGAAAAGGTATCCCTACTAGTTTCATCTATCCAGAGAAAAGACTCTCTAGAAGCTTCACAGGCTGCAAATTGTAATAACTTCATTTTAAAGTTGAAATTGCTGGATTTCAACCCATCTGGATGACATTCTAATATGTTCCTAATGCTATTGAATAGTTCAGGGTATTAGAGCAGAGATTCTTAAAATGGGATCTTTGAGGTTTTTTACTTAATTTAATAACAATGAATATAATATAAATAATAAACTCCATTTCTTTCCTTTGTAATCTTACATCTCTTCTTTGTGCACTAAAAAATATTATTCTGAAAAAGAAATTCCATAAATTTCACCAAACTGACAAAGGGATCCAAGACACAAGGTTGAGAGAGCCTAAACTGGTCCATATTGTATTTATAAATTCAAGAAAGGAAAGGAAAAGTAATTTATTAAACATGTTCTGTGTGTCTTTACTCATTTTTAAATATTTCATTTAAAACAACAATCCTGTGAAGTAGGGGCTATTATTATCTCCATTTTATAGCTAAGGAAACTGAGAAAGAGAATGGTTAAGTGACTTTTCCCAATGGATCACACAGTTAGGAAGCATCTGAAGCTTAATTTGAATTTGGGTCATCCTGACTCCAGGTCAGTGGTTCTATTCATTGTGCCACTTAGCTATGGATGAAAAACGGATGGATTGAAAAAGCATTTGATTTCAAGTTAGGTGACCTGGATTTACATCCTAGATAATCTTGCAAAATAATCTTGTAAAGTGACTTTGGAAGAAGTCCTTAGCTTCTCTGAATCTCAGTTTCCGCATTTATATAATGAGAGAATGACTAAATGATTGTAAATGTTCTTTTTTCCTACTGGTCCTGTAAATTGTCTCTTCTATCATCTCAGGTCACAGATTTAGGGCTGGAAGGCTTTTGGTCATTTAATCCAGATTCCTCATTTGGGGAAGTGCCTAAAATTCTTCCCTCAGATGAAGAAACAGACTGAAAAAGGATAATGATTTGCCCCAAAATCTCAACTAGTAAATGACAGAGTAGGAGGATTTGAACTCAGATTCTCTGCCTCATATTTCAGTGCTCTTTCTCCTGTACTATACTATTGAGATTTCAAACTGAACTCCCATGGGCCCAGGTTCCCAACCTGGGTTTTCTCATTCTGAAATCATCTCTCTGATTGATTTTCTCCCTGCTCCAGATAATTCTGAAAACTGTCTAGATTCAAATAAAAAGTGGCTCACAATAGGAGCAGACCCTTTTCCTGCTCTGAGAAGCCTTCCCTAATAAGCAAACATGAATCCTTCCCATCCTCCATTCCCCCCCCACCCCCGCCAGCTCCTTGGGCCATTTCCTGAAGAAGTACATTCAGTACAACACTAAAACAACAAAATATTCAGGACAGAAATATGCAATATAGCAATGGAAAGCAATCACCATTGACATTCTCAACAAATAAATCTCAAATCTCTTCCTCAAAAGTAGCATAGAATTTTAAATCCTTTAAATAATCCTAATTCCAATAGGGAAGTTTAGCAAAAAGTTTCTCTGTAGTTAAAATAAAATTATAAAATGAACTAAATATACCATCTATATTTCTTAGCTTAACTGCTTAGGATGACAGCTGATCTTAGTATGATTCCTTATTTTGCAAGGCTTCTGGGATGCTTCAGGGCTATTGTGTTCCTGGATATCTCTTCTGTCAAAAATCTATCTTCTCCATGATCTCATTCAAAATGATATCTCTAATCTACCCTTGTTCTCAGGATCCAGGTAACCTGAGAAATGTAGTATGTTCATTGTACCATCCAAATAGGCATTAGAGTCTTCTAGGCCTTTTTACTCTTAGCAGGTCTTCTCTTGCTCTACTCCTTGTGCAATTGTTATTGAGGCAATGTGGTTAAGTGTCACACAGATTGTAAACTCTTAATTTGAACTCATATCCCTCTGATTTCAAGGCTGGTACTCCATTCATTTTACCACTAGCTGGCCCCTGCAACTCTACTCTTAATCCTGCCTTCTATAGGAAACCTTTTCCAATCCCTCTTAATTTTTTATTCTAGTGCATTCCCTCTGTTGATTATTTCCTAATATATATATATATATATATATATATATATATATATATATATATATACATATGTGTGTGTGTGTGTGTGTGTATATATCGTATTTCCTTGACATATCTTGAGATCAAGGAACTGTCTTTTGCCTTCCTTTGTATCCTTCATATCTTTTGCCTTAGCACAATGTTTGACACGTGGTAAATGCTTGAATAATTGTTGACTGGCTGAAAAAAATGATATCCTTAAAGCATTGGTCTAAACATACTCAAGAAGCTTTAGCTCCTCCCTATTGCCCTAGGTTAAAATATAAACTCTTCTATTTAACATTAAAGTTCCTTCACAATCTGACTCTATTTCTAAGCAGATTATAAATTACTGCTTCTCACACACTCTCACTTAACTGGTCTTCTTACTTTTCTCCATACTTGAGATTCTATATCCCACTTCCATGACTTGAGATTCCATATTCTGCTTCCAAGACTTGAGATTCCATTCCTCCCTCCATGACTTGAGATTCCATTCTTCCCTCCAAGACTTGAGATTCCATATTCTGCATCCAAGACTTGAGATTCCATTTCTCCCTCCATGACTTGAGATTCCATTCTTCCCTCCAAGACTTGAGATTCCATATTCTGCTTCCAAGACTTGAGATTCCATTCCTCTCTCCATGACTTGAGATTCCATTCTTCCCTCCAAGACTTGAGATTCCATATCCTACTTCTATGACAGCTGCTCCCTATGTCTTGAATGATCTCTCCCTTATTTCCTGAAGCTTCTGAGTTTCAGGCCTACTTCATCAAATGCTCATTAGACAATGTCAGACCCCAATTCTAAAATTCAACTGTCCAGGGGGTGGCTAGGTGGTACAGTGGTTAGAGCACTGGTCCTGGATTCAGGAGTACCTGAGTTCAAATCCAGCCTCAGACACTTAATAATGACCTAGCTGTGTGGTCTTAGACAAGCCACTTAACCCTATTACCTTGCAAAAAAAAAAAAAAAACCAAAAAAACTATATAAAAAAATTCAACTGTCTAAAACAGAACTCATTCTTTTTCCCCCAAAAAAAATTCACCCTTCTATCAATCTTCCCTTTTTCTGTCAAAGGTGCCACCATTCCTTCTTTCAGTCTCCCAATCTCTTTACCCAGAGCATTACTCTCAAATCCTCATTCTCTTCAGTTCAGATATATAATCAACAACCAAATATTGCTGTTTCTATCTCTTATCATCTCTCACTTGTATTTATTGCAGTAGTCTCCCAACTGGTTCTCCTGCTTCATTTCTCCCCACTCTAGTTCATCCTGTGCACTATTGCCAAAGTGATTTTCTTTAAACTCACATATGACCATATCTGACCCTTTCTCAGTAAACTCCACAGTGCCCTTTTTTATTGTCCCTCTAGAATAAACTAAAAGTTCCTCTGTTTAGTTTTTGAAGCCCATCAGGACCTGACCTCTGTCTATCTCTCTAGCCTCCTTATATATTGCTTCCCTTCCCATATTCCGTGATCCAGTCAAACTATCCTACTCTGGGTTCCCCATACCAACTCTTAATACCGAAGGTACTTCCTCCTCACTCAATTCTCAAGAAATTTTTCTTCTCTCAAGATACTGTTCAAATATTACCTTCTACATGAAATCTTTCTTGTTCTAATTGCTAGTACATGTCTTCCCAAATTATCTTATATTTAACTACCTTATGCTTATTTCTTTTCATTTTCTTTATATTTATTCTCTCTCTTTGACACTTCATTTGTCTCTGGGCATAAGTCTGCTTCAAAGAAAAACTGTTACTAAATTGTCTGACTCAGAATAATGAGACCATAAGTCACTCATTTGCATATGACAAGCAGTAGTACATTGGAGCAAATGGAGACTACAATCTGTTTCTGGGACTTACATAGGAAGAATCAAAGAATTGGAGATCTTTTAGATCAATATCTAGCAAACATGGACACCAAAACTGCTCTAAGACTGTGAGGCAAATGTAATTTACCCAAATATAGACAGAAAACGAGAATTTAATTACCAACCATAAGCTAAGGAACTGTTAAACCAAAAAAATGGCTGTAGAAGAGTGAGGTCAAAGAACAAAGATTTCAGAACTGGGTCAAAGAGAAAAAACTCCCTGCACTATCCCTTGTGACCAGGAAGATTGGTTGTCCTCTAGGAGATAAGAATGCTCTCTATTGCCACCTGCTGAGTAGAGGAATTAGGAGTAGGGAAAATATCCTCTGTTCCCCAAAAGTATAATGTGTTGCTGAAAAAAAGAAAATGCTTCTCTGCATTATCACCTATTGTTGTTGAAAAGCAGAAAAAGAAAAGCAGAATCTTGCAGGGAGTAGAGTTGGAGAAGTTTTTGCCAATTTTACAATACATTACTTCTCCCCAACAAAGCCAAACATTACCCCAGTTGAAGGCAGCAGCTAAGCTGAAAACTGGAAATGGTAGAGACTATAGTTGCCATTAGGGAGTAAGCTCAACTAAGCAAAGAGCAACTTGAAGCAAAAAAATGTAAAAGGCCACCTAGAGAAATAACTCACAATGAGATATTCCATAGAGACAGTAGGGATCAATTTAGCTTATCAATAGAAACAGCCATTCAGCACAGACCGATGGCCAGCTGCTAAGACAAAAAGAGGCTGCCATAATTCACAGTCCCAGCTCTATGAGTTGCTCTATCCACCTGTGTATTTTATTACCCTGGCATTCTTAAGTGTATGCCAATTCTTCCCCAAGGACACTGTATGGTACAAGTGTTATTGGGGAGGCATTTAAAAATATTATGTATTTTCTTTGTACTTTAAGGAAATGTTTTTTGTTAAGATTGAATAAACTAGGGGCGGCTAGGTGGCACAGTGGATAAAGCACCAGCCCTGGAGTCAGGAGTACCTGGGTTCAAATCCGGTCTCAGACACTTAATAATTACCTAGCTGTGTGGCCTTGGGCAAGCCACTTAACCCCACTGCCTTGCAAAAACCTAAAAAAAAAAAAGTAAGCTAGGTGGTGCAGTGACTAGAGCACTAGGACCTGAGTTCAAATTCAGTCTTAAAGACTTAATGATTACCTAGCTCTGTGACCTTGGGCAAGTCACTTAATCCCATGGCCTTGCAAAAACAAACCAAAAAAAAAAAAAAAAAATTAAGGGAGACAAAGTAGAAGAGTAGCAGGAAGAAATACTGTGAACTCCTACCCCACTACTCCACAACCTGAAAACTGGAAATTGGAAAACTGATCAAGTAAGCAATTTTAAGGATTATCTGAATGCTATGAAGAAGAAGAAGAAGAAGAAGAAGAAGAAGAAGAAGAAGAAGAAGAGGAAGAAGAAGAGGAAGAGGAGGAAGAAGAACCTAGACATCACACTTTAATAAATTATAAAAGAAACTATCCAGATATCCTAGAAATAGAGGACAAAAAGGAAATAGAAGAAACCCATAGATCTCTTCCTCCAAAAAAAAAAAAATGAAAACTTCCAGAAACATTCTAGTCAAAATTCATAGCATATACATCAAAGAAAAAAAATACTGCAAACAGTCATAAAAAAGAAGTCAAATACCAAGGAACCACAGTTAGAATTTCATATGATTTAACAGCTGCTACAGTAAGGGAACAGAGAACTTATATATAATATTCTAGAAGGCAAATGATTTACAACTAAGAATAACCTACTACCTAGTAAAACTAAATATAATTCTATAGAGAAAAATGGACGTTTAATGAAATAGAAGATTTTCAAGCTTTTCTGGTAAAAAGATAGAACTGTATAGAAACTTTGAAGACCAAAATGGAGGAATCAAGAGAAACATAAACATGAATGAATGACCATAAGAGACAAAACAAGAATAAACTGTTTACATTCTTCCCATTTATACATGCTTCTAAACCCAATTATTATCTAGGATCTTGGAGTGAGTCTAAACAGAAGGCCTAGGAATGACCTTCTATTATGTTAGGTCTTGATGAACTTAGAAGAATGGAAAGAGAGAGGAAGAAAAATATGCTGGGGTTGGGAGAAAAGGATAGGAAGGTTAGAGAAAATTATCTTACAAAATCAGGGTGTGCAAGTTAGAAGTCTATATAAACAAAGGAAACTGAGAGGATCCTCTGACACAAATCTTACCCTCATCTGAGGAAAGGCTAAACATACACACACACACACACACACACACAAAGTTGGGTACAGAAATATATTTCACTAAACAAAGAAATAGGAAAATTGAGAAGAGGGAATAAGATGGAGGATAAAATAGAGATTAGTCCTAAGCAAAACAAATTCTAAAGATTATAAAAATAATTTAACTGCTTTTTTGAAGTGGCAAAAAAATAGAATCTGAGAGGGTTCCCATCAATTATGGAAAAACTGAACAAGTTACATAATATATATTTTTATATATAACACATATTATATATGTCATATTTTATATATAATACATAGTTTATAATGATATATGAAATATTATATGGGTGATATTTAAATATGATTTAGAGCTATTGTACTATAAGAAACAACGAGAGGGATGTTTTCAGAGAAACTTGTAAGACATATGAACTAACAAAGTGAAATGAGTAACGCCAGGAAAGTAATTTATACAATGACAACAATACTGTAAAGACAAGCAATTTTGAAAGACTTAGGAACTCTGATAAATGTAATAACCAATGATACCATGAATAATGGGATAATGATAATAATAATGAAGCATTATTTCACCTCTTGATAGAGAGGTGAAGGACTCCAGATCAAGAATGAGGTTTCTGGGGGAGAAATATAACTAAGGAGGACATTTATTTGGCTAAAAGATTGAATATTAGTGGCTAGTTTGGCCATGGAGATACATTAGTAGAGGCTCAAGCAATACTGTGAGAATAGTAGCAATAGCTTGATGGGAATCATGATCTACTTACCTCTAGGACAATGAGAGTTTGAGTGATAGTTTTGGGGACAACCTCTTGGAAAATGCCTTAACCTCCTGAAGAGAGTGTAGGTGGGTTCAATTCCAACCCAAGGGAAAAGACTTCCTAATTTGATGTGAGGGTTGATACCATACCTGTGTTCAACACATGTTTTCTCTCCATTAGATTAGAAGTTAAGTATAGGACTTATTCATGATTTGTATTTGTGCTCTCAGCACCTAGTCCAGTATTTGGCACAGAGTAAACTCTGAAAAAATACTTGTTTGTTGGAACCCCTATCTTCCCATAAGGCAAAGCTCAAGAGCCATCTCCTTCCAGAGGACTTTCCTGATTTCTTCTGGCTGTTAGTTTCCACATAAATGCATCACCTGTATCCATTTTGTTTCTATCCTGTATTTATATATTTTGCATTTATCTTTCTGTGAGCCTGTTGTATTCCCCAAGAATATAAGGTCTGGGGGCAGCTAGGTGGCACAGTGAATAGAGCACCAGCCTTGGAGTCAGGAGTACCTGGGTTCAAATCTGACCTCAGATACTTAATAATTACCTTAGCTGTGTGGCCTTGGGCAAGCCACTTAACCCCATTTGTCTTGAAAAATCTTAAAAAAAAAAAGAATATAAGGTCTGGAGATCAGTGACAGTCTTGCTTTTATATTTTTATCCTCAGTGCCACACCAGGTGCCTGGCATATCGTAGGTACTTTTAAATTTAGAGCTGGAAAGGAAATTAGAGGTAATCTTGTCTATCTCATTTTACAGATAAGGAAATTAAGTGACTTGACCAAGTGTATATAACTTCAAATGACTGAGTCAGGATTTGAATCTGAGTTTTGCTATACCAAAGCCAGTTTTCTTTTTTCTTTTTTTCACTCTAAAAAATGTTTTCTGGGGAGGCTAGGTGGTACAGTGGATAGAGCACCAGCCCTGGAGTCAGGAGTACCTGAGTTCAAATCCAGCCTCAGACACTTAATAATTACCTAGCTGTGCGGCCTTGGGCAAGCCACTAAACCCCATTTGCCTTGCAAAAAAACTAAAAAAAAAATGTTTCCAAGTTATTAGAATCTACTTTAAAGTCAAGTGTTCTTTCCAGTGTGTCACACATTTCCCCTTTATATAGGAAGAATTATTTACAATGATGCCTGGATTCCCTCACCATCCAGTCACTTTTCACTCCTGGTCGTCTGACTTCCATTGTCCTTACTCATCTGCACTGTTCTCTCCAAGGTAGTCATTGACCCCTTAGTTGTTAAATTAATATCCTCTGATTTTGACGATATTAAATTAAAAAGGTTTTACATGGATAAAACCAATTTAGCCAAGATTAGAAGGAAAACAGAAAGCTGAGAAACAATTTTCACAGCTAGTGGTTATACTAAAGGTCTCATTTCTAAAATATATAGAGAATTAAATCAAATTTATAAGGTCACAGTCATTCCTCAGTTGATAAATGGTCAAAGAATATGAATAGGAAGTTTCAAATAAAGAAATTAAGGCTATATATAGTCACATGAAAAAAATGTTCCAAATCATTATTGATTAGAGAAATGCAAATTAAAACAATTATGAAATAACACCTCACATCTATCAGATTGGCAAAAATGACAAAAAAAGGAAAATGATCAAAGTTGGAGAAGCTATGGCAAGAGGGGGAATTAATGCACTGGTGGTAGATTTGTTAACTAATCCAATCATTTTGTATATACTTAAAAAGAATTTTTTTTTGCAAGGCAATGGGGTTAAGTGACTTATCCAAGGTCAGACAGGTAGGTAATTATCAAGTGTTTGAGGATGGATTTGAACTCAGGTACTCCTGATTCCTAGGCCGGTGCTCTATCCACTGTACCACCAAGCCATCCCAATCCACTCATTTTGAGGA
This sequence comes from Macrotis lagotis, assembly GCF_037893015.1. Classification (NCBI taxonomy): domain Eukaryota; kingdom Metazoa; phylum Chordata; class Mammalia; order Peramelemorphia; family Peramelidae; genus Macrotis; species Macrotis lagotis. The sequence goes on along the minus strand of NC_133662.1, from coordinate 229,501,926 downwards.
GCAACTATACCAAAGAGCAACAAAATTGATCACAGTCTTTAAACCAGAAATACTAATTCTAGGCCTATAGGTAAAAGAAATCATAAAAAAATGGGAAATAAGTAAATAAATAATGTCACAGAGGGGAAGGGGTAGAAGGGAGGGGGTAGAAAAATGTGTGATTTATAAATATGCAAGTGGATGAATGTTAAAAACCTTCTATAACATGAAATTGGAAAAATACAATAAAATATCAATCTTAAAAAATCAATATCTTCTTTTCAATCCTCATCTCTCTTGAAGTTTGGGGTTTTTTTTTTTTTGGCAAATTTTGATGTTTCCTCCTAGTTACAATTTCTTCTCAGTTAACCCTAACCAGGCTTCTATCTGTCAGTTTCCAGTCAATTGGAGACTGATGATACTGAAGTATTATCCATCTCTTGCTCCCAATATTATGCATATGCCTCCCCGCAAAAATCTGACCTGGTTTCTCTTCTCTCTACACTCAGAAAATTCATCAGATTCCATAGGTTCAACTATCAATTCTATGTTTCTTGTTTTCCAGTCATTTTTTTTCATTCATGTCTGCTTTTTCGTGACCCTGTTTGGGGTTTTCTTGGCAAAGACACTGAAGTGGTTTGCCATTTCCCTTTTACAGATGAGGAAACCAAGGCAAACAGGGTTAAGTGTTTTGTCTAAGGTCACACAGTTAGTAACTGTATGGGGCCAGATGTGAACTCAGGAAAAGGAATCTTCCTGACTCCAGGCCCAACACTCTATGTTGCCACCTAGTTTCCCCATCAACACCATGCAGATGACTCCCAAATCTATATATTGAAACCCTAATCTCTCTCTTATCACTATTTATCAATTTTCTGCTGGATATCTCCTGTATATCATATAGGCATCTCAAATGCAATGGCACAGTCTTTCCCTCTAAAATCCATCCCTAAATGTTCCTATTTCTGAAATCACTATCCTTCCAGTAATCCTGGATCATAAGTTTGGAGTCATCTTTGAATCTAAGGGAATGGAATGGCATGAGAAAAATAAAACAGAAGAGGAGACAAAAGAAACAAACCAGGATTAGAGACAGAGGGAAAGACAAAGATGTAATCAGATCACCAAGGGGCAGAATATACAAGATTCAGGTTTTGTTACAATCTTCAAGCCCAGCAGGAGGTAGCAGGGAAATAACCATGTAAAGATGAGAGATATTTTTTGACTGATAACAAGGGTATCATGCCAAGATCCTGATGACTTTACCAGTTCTTCCATATAGGACATCTGAATGGTCCTAAGGACCAACTAAGCTAAGCAAAAGAGGGTGTTTTATAGGATAGATTACAGTATCAGCTAGGTGGTGCAGTGGATAGAGCATCAAACCTGTAGTTAGGAAGATTCATCTTCCTGAATTTAAATCCAACCTCAGATACTTACTAGATATGTGACCATCTGTCAAATGAGATGGAGAAGAAGAAAATGGCAAACTATCCAGTATCTTTGACAAGAAAACCCCAAATGGGGTCATAGACAGTCAGATATGATTAAAAAATGACTGAACAACAAAAACATATAAGATTCAATGCAAATGGGAGGTGTAAACTGACTATGGTAAGTTAAAACTGTTGTCTACTTCACAAGCACCACTGAATTTTGGCCTGCATTAAATATAACCTGATAGGGGTGGCTAGGTGGCACAGTGGATAGAGTACTGGCCCTGGAGTCAGGAGTACCTGAGTTCAAATCCAACCTCAGACACTTAATAACTACCTAGCCACTTAACCCTATTGCCTTGCAAAAACTAATATATATATAAACCTGATAACATTTTATAATTCAAATGAAATCAAATTTCACATTAATCACATTAGTAGTTGCATGTACAAATTTTGGAATCATCTGCATAAAAATACCTGAACCTATGGGAGTTTATAAAGAGGTTACATAGAAAGAAAAAGAGGCACCCAGGAAAAGAGCCTCAGAGGAAGAAAATGAATGATGATTCAGCAAAGAATATTGAGAAGTAATAGACAGGCAAGGAGGAAGAGAGCACAAGAAGTGGAAAAGATTAAAGAAAAGATAATTCCAAGGAAGAGACTATGTTCTACAGTGTCAAAAGCTACAATCCAAGAATAAGGACTAAGAGAAGGCCATTTAATTGAACAATTAAGAAATCTTTGGCAACCTTAGAGAATACATTGATAGGGTTGCAAAGGATTGAAAAATGAGTAAGAAGGGGTGGCTAAGTGGTGCAGTGGATAAAGCACCGGCCCTGGAGTCAGGAGTACCTGGGTTCAAATCCGGTCTCAGACACTTAATAATTACCTAGCTGAGTGGCCTTGGGCAAGCCACTTAACCCCATTTAACTTGCAAAAACCTAAAAAAAAAATGAGTAGGAAGAAAAAAATTTGAGGCCAGGCACTGTTAAAGTATAATCATTTCTTATAGCTATACCCTGATAAAAGATTGATTTCTTTAGAGGATACTCAAGCTTCATATCAGTTGCCTTGCCAAACCATGTAAGAAATTAGGACTCCAAAAAACTTAAGAATACAATGAGCAGTATACTGAGATCCTCCTCTTAGGAAAAGACAACCAGAGTTCAAATAATATTATATAAGGATATTAATCTTTGAAGAGCAATTTTGAGCAGAGATATTGTACAACAATTGATGGCTATGTTACCAAGATTAATGATTTTCCCTATTCTTTGTTTTTGCTTAAAAATTCAACTAATTCCCACTCCAAATGTGATCATCAGATTGTCTCCATCTATAGGTTAGATGACAAATACCAGATGATAAAACTTAATGTCTAATCTATATTTTTATGTTGTTTTATTTTAACTCTATATTTTTAAGTTTTAAAAGTTTTAGGGTTGGAAGATGGCATTTCTGGGGGAACTCTTTCCCCGCAAAACTCCAAAAGCCAACAAAGTATGACTCTAGCCAAAATTTAGAGGGCAGAACCCAAAGAAAGACTGAGTGATACATTTTCCCAGTCCAAGATAACTTGGAGGTTCTGAGGGAAAGGTGTGTTTTACCAAGACTGGGGGTTGGAAAAAGCCCCAGTCACAGTACAGCCCCAGAACAGCCTCAAGGGGGCAGGGAGAGAATTCTGCTACACCAGAATGAGTGTGGAGTGAGGAGCACCGGCCACAGACTCTGCAGCGAGAATCTGAAGAAACCAACCTGCACCCCCAGAGCAAAGCCCACAGATGGTAAGGGGGTCAGAGAAGACTGCAGAGATTTCTCTGCTTTTCCTTTGGATAGGAATCTGCTGCTAGCCCACATTCAGATACAGGTTGCAGTTTGGGCTGCCATACTAAGTAGCCGAGCAGGACCTCTCCTTACAGCTCCAGGGCAGAGGGAAGTGGGGGGAGTCATCTACATATCAAAGCACAGGCAAGAGAGCATAAGACCTTGGAGGAGTGAAGGTCCCAGTGGAGTGTCCCCTCCCAAAAAAAAAACCCCAAAGCCGTGAAAGTTCTGCAAATTTGTTTTGGGCTGTGGAAATGAGGAAACAACAGAAAAAGAAGAATCTGACCATAGAGAATTACTTTAGTCCCATGGAAGATCAAAACATATACTTAGAAGACAACCAAATGAAAGACAAAACCAAAGCTTCAGTATCCAAAACCTCCAAGAGAAATAGAAAACGGGCTCAGAATATGGATGAGCTCAAAAAAGACTTTGAAGGGGCGGCTAGGTGGCGCACCAGCCCTGGAGTCAGGAGTACCTGGGTTCAAATCCGGTCTCAGACATTTAATAATTACCTAGCTGTGTGGCCTTGGGCAAGCCACTTAACCCCATTTGCCTTGCAAAAAAAAAAACCCTAAAAAAAAAAAGACTTTGAAAAGCAATCAAGGGAAGTGGAGGAAAAATTAGGAGGAGAAATGAGAGCAATGCAGATAAATCATGAAAACCAAATCAACAGCTTGGTGAAAGAAATACAAAAAAAAATACTGAAGAAAATAATATGTTAAAAACCAGTTTAGGCCTAATGGAAAAAGCAAAACAAAAGGCAAATAAGGAGAACACCTTAAAAGGCAGAATTGACCAGCTGGAAAATGAGATAAAAAAGCTCTCTGAAGAAAATAACTCCTTCAAGTGCAGAATGGAACTAAAGGAAGCTAATGACTTTGCACGAAATCAGGAAAAAATAAAACTCTTCCAAAAAAAGCCCAAAATTAGAAGAAAATGTAAAATATCTCATTGGACAAAAAAACTGACCTCGAAAACAGATCCAGAAGAAAGAATTCAAAAATTCTTGGGCTATCTGAAAGCCACAATCAGGAGAAGAGCCTAGACTTCATTTTTCAAGAAATTGCCCTGAGATCCTAGAAGCAGAGGGTAAAACAGAAATTGAGGAAATTCACCGGTCACCTCCTGAAAGAGATCCCAAAAGAAAAACTTTCAGGAATATTATAACCAAATTCCCAAACTCCCAAATCAAAGAAAAAATTTTAAAAGCTGTCAGAAACAAACAATTCAACTACTGAGGCTCCATAGTCAGGATTGCACAGGATCTGGCAGCATCTACATTAAGGGCTCATAGAGACTGGAATATGATATTCCGGAAGGCAAAAGATCTTGGTTTACAACTGAGAATCAACTGCCCAGCAAAACTGAACATCCACTTTCAGGGGAAAAGATGGCCTTTCAATGAAACAGGGGACTTTCAAACTTTCCTATTGAAACAACCAGAGCTGAACAGAAAGTTTGATCTCCAAGTACAGGACTCAGGTGAACCATAGAGGGGTAGATGAGAAGAACTATGAGGAATTTAATGATATTGAACTGTTTGTATTCCTGCATGGGAAGAAGATATTGATAACTCATGAACTTTCTCATTTATAAGAGCTGTTAGAAGGAGCATATATAGACAGGACACAGGAAGGAGTAGAATATAATGGTATACTATAGTAAAAAGATGGAGTCAGTGGGTGATAAAAGAAAGTACTGGGAGGAAGGGAAAGGAGATGAAGAAGAAGCTAAGAAATTTCACATGAGTCAAGAAAAAGCTTTTTCAATGGAGTGGAAAGAGGAAAAGTAAGGGGGAATGAGTGAGCCTTCATTCTCATTGGAAATGGCTCAGAGAGAAAATAACATGCACACTTAATAGGGTGAGGAAATCTATATTACCCTAGAGAAAAATGAGAAGGAAGGGATGGGATAAGGGGGAATCGAGGGAGGGAAGAGGGGAATAGGTGATAGAAGAGAGGGAAGATCGAGGGGGAGGGTACTCAGATACAACACACTTTTTTTGTTTGTTTTTTAGGGTTTTGTTTTTTTTTGCAAGGCAAATGGGGTTAAGTGGCTTGCCCAAGGCCACACAGCTAGGTAATTATTAAGTGTCTGAGGCCAGATTTGAACTCAGGTACTCCTGACTCTAAGGCTGGTGCTCTATCCACTGTGCCACCTAGCCACCCTGATACAACATACTTTTGGACAGGGCCAGGATGAAAGGAGAGAGAGAGAGAGAGAGAGAGAGAGAGAGAGAGAGAGAGAGAGAGAGAGAGAGAGAGAAATATTGAAGCAACTTCTCTGGTGGACTTATGATAAAGAAAGCAACTCACACCAAAGACAGAGTCATTGGAATCTGAAATAGACAGAAGTACATTTTTGTTCTCTCTCTCTCACTATTCTTGAGGTTTCTCATTTTCTTGGGGAGGGGGTTATGTTTATTCTTATAACAAAATTATTGTAATAATAGTAATAACAAGTTAAAGTTCACTTGCAAAAAAAAAAAAGAAACCAGGAGGGATGGGAATTCAGGGAAGCCTGGAAGAATTTGCATGAACTGATGCTGAGCAAGATGAGCAGAACCAGAAAAACACTGTACAACCCTAACAGCAACATGGGGGTGATGACTAACCTTGATAGACTTGCTCATTCCATCAGTGCAACAATCAGGGAAAATTTTGGGGTATCTGTGATGGAAAATACCATCTGCATCCAGAGGAAGTATTGTGGAGTTTGAAAAAAGAATACCAAAGACTATTATCTTTAATTTGGGGGGGGAGCCCCATTATCTTACTATGTAATTCTGCTATCTCTTATACTTTATTTTTCTTCCTTAAGGATATGATTTCTCTCTCATCACATTCAACTTAGATCAGTGTATACCATGGAAACATTGTAAAAACTAACAAAATGCCTTCTGTGGGCGGGGGGAAGGAAGATTAGGAGAAAAATTGTAAAACTCAAATGTAAAAAAAAGTAAAGAAAAAGTTTTAGGGTTGATAGCACATAGAAAGTTTTTTTTCTATGACTTTGACTATGAGAGAATAGAAACACATATGCAGCAGTAGTTTGAGGTGAGGGAACCGTTGGGTCAAGGGAAAATTTAATAAAGATACTCTCATAGTTCATCCAAGGAATTTACATTCTGTTGTGTATACACACACACACACACACACACACACAAACACAAACCTCATTCCATGTCATTCCTCATCTAAAACGAAATGTTCTTCTGACTATGAAGGAGCTTTATGCCTTCCATCTCCTGATAGGCACAATATGTTCTCTGAGGAAAGGCAATAAGGGAACCTACTACTGCATCTGAAACATGGAGAAGAGGAAGAGAAGAAAAAAGTTGGTGAGGAATGATAATTCTTTCTCCTGCTATGCAGGTTTGACTTCCAACCCTGCTATGAAGAAATACCTTCCTTCTGACCACTTGATTGTGTGTTTCCCATTTCATACAGCACTTCTACAACCCAACCCTCATTTGGTCAATATTTGGATTCTAATGATTCAGTGAATGTAAATAGCAATTGTTTCTGTTTGGGTCAGAAACCTCTAGGATCTTTCCCTTCCAGATTGATTTTTTAAAAAGATTTTTGACTAGGTAAAAGATCATGTTTTGCCTCATTTCTTACCCAGCCTTAATCCCTGAATAGGCATTGCCTCAGTCAAACTGAGGTCTATGAAAGATCTTAGTTCAGGGGCAGCTAGGTGGCACAGTGGATAGAGTACCGGCCCTGGAGTCAGGAGGACCTGAGTCCAAATCTGGCCTCAGACACTTAATAATGACCTAGCTGTGTGGCCTTGGGCAAGCCACCTAACCCCATTGCCTTGTAAAAAACAACAACAAAACTTAAAGGTCAAGGTGTTTCCACTGAATGCAGGGGCATCTCCAGGCATCCTGATCTGTATCTGTCACTGGATCCAGATAACTCTGGAGGAGAGAGAGTGAGACTGGTGACTTCGCTCAGTCTTCCCTCACTTAAATCCAAGTCACTTGATGTCATGGTGGGCTTTGAGAATGAAGGACAAACAACAGTACTTGCCTCTAGTTTGATTTCCAGACTCTTCTGGGAAGAGGAGTGGAAGTCTCCACTCAGTCAGGAACAATATGCTTTACCTCCTGGTGATTCTGTACCCATTCCCTAACCCCATTATCTGATTCCTTATTCCTGTTCCCTTCTAACCACGCCCAGCCCCTCTTCATTGCAGCGCCTTCCCTGTTATTCCTATTTATCCTACATATTACTTTTATTTCTTTGCAAGTTATCCTTCCCATTAGATTGTAGTCTCCTTGAGGACAGAGACTGTTTTTTGCCTCTTTTATATTCCCTGTACTGAATAGTGCACTTAGCAGACGCTTAATGTTTATTGACTGAACATTTATTGGGTACTTACTATATATTGAATGGCTGGGGATACAAAATTTTAAACGAGTTCCCTCCCTATTTTGGGGACTTCTTTTAAAGTCAGACCAGAATTGAGAGGGGGTTGGGGTCAGGAGGAACCCCTAGGCAACCTGCACATAGATTTATATGCAAATAAATTCTGGGGTAAAAACAAAAAAGTCTGTTGAAGTCACTTTTGTTATGAAAACATGCCATCAACAAAATCAGTTGCCATTGTTTAGCCTAGTGGCAGCTTTTTTTTTTGTTCTTATAAATTGTATTTGAATGGTAGGAGACCTAGAACCCAAGTCAAGAGATTTTCAGATTTCTTATTTATAAAATCTTTGTTTCAGGGCCTGGTCTTCAGAGGAGCATTAAAATAGGCATATAAACTGGCATCCTAAGACTTTCACCTATACCTAAAATGACTCCTGAACCTAGATTAGAACATAAAGAAATCCTGGCCTTATTACAGTGAGGAGGTGAGGCCTGCCCTTAAATTATTACAATTTTTAAAAATTCCAACCAACCTTAGAATAAACAAAAACTTAGGATTATATTTATATATATATTTATTATATTTACTTTTATTTTATATTTACTATATTTATTTATGTTATATTTACTATAATACATATTTATAATATATATTATATATTTATTATATTTACTTTTTTAAAGTGCATAGTTTAATAAAACAGAAAGAAAAAATATGCCCCATCTGCTACCGCATCCCCTTCTGATCTTTTACATCCATGTATATATAAAAATCTATCTATCTATATATGCAGAGACATGTATGCATATTTATATGTAATTTTGTTGGGATACATGCCATTCTGATTTTCTCATTTTACATCACTTCATGTCCTTACATTTGTATTCTTCATAATTTTCATTTCTTAATGGCACAATAATATTCCATCATATTGTTTCTTCAGTCATTTCCTAATCAATGGAGATATGTATTGTACCTAATTGGTGCTTTTTCAAGTAAAGTTATTGTATGCAGATAAAAGGGTTTTTTATTTTTTTTTAATAACATATTTAAGGACTAGTAGGATCTCTAGGTTAAAAAGTATTAGTTGTGGAACTTCAGTTGTCCAATCACGAACAACTCTGACCCCATTTGGGATTTTCTTAGCCAAGAAACTAGCAAGGTTTGCCATTTCCTTCTTCAGTACATTTTATAGATGAGGAAAATGAGGCAAGCGGTTAAAGTATCTTACAAAGCTGCTGAGAGACCTATTTAAACCCAGATCTTGAAGACTTGGTGTTCTCCATGGCGCCACCTAGTGCCCATTATGGAACTTGCTATACACCATATTGCTTTCCCAAAACATTTCACACCTCCATGAGTTTAATAGGGTGCCCATTTCCCTACACCTCCATAATTATTTCTTTTTTACTTTTTTCAAGGCAATGGGGTTAAGGGGCTTACCCAAGGCCACACAGGCTAGGCAATTATTGTCTGAGGTCAGAGTTAAACCCAGGTACTCCTGACTCCAAGGCTGGTGCTCTATCCACTGTGCCACCTAGACACCCCTATAATTAATTTTTAAAAACAAATATTGACAAAGTGATATCTCAGAGTAGTCTGAAAGTTTGGCATTTTTTTCCAGGGGACCACTGACAACTTCTGTTTCTTCCTTTATTTTAATGTTAGTAAATTCTTGATAGAATAGGATGACAGGTTTTCATCAGATACGTCCAATAAGCATTTATTAAAGTTTTTTAAAAATTTTATTGACAACTTTGTCATTTAACATGTCATCTTGTAATGGTCCAACCCCTGAAGAGGTCCAACCCTCTCTTTTATAAAACAGAAAGTTGGACTATGTACTTGCTACAAAGAATTTATTTTCCCAATTCCCTTGTGACATTGGAGAGGTTTTCTGTCTTGCATAAACTACTGTATAATCAAATAATTTGTGCAAAAATATTAAATCTAGTTTCTTATAATTTGTAAATAATTTCTCTCCTATCCACAAAATGATACAAATTGAAAACCATCCCTTCTTTTCCCTTTTGTCCTTGAGACTTATTCTTCTCAAGACAGATTATAAACTACATATAATACCTTTTCTTTTCCCTCCTCAAGACAAGCTGGATATTTGTTAACCTTAGCTCCTAGAGAAGGGTCTGGCTTTGGCACAGAGAATTCCCTCCATGCCAGGTAAGGGCTTGGAGAGAGGAATAGAGAAGTCAAAATGGGAAATTTCCAGAGTCCAACTCTGATACATGCAATGAATAAGAATGTGTATTTGAGGAGAAAGGAGGGAACTTGGTAAGGTGTGAGGAATGCACAAGTTGGCAGCATGGTGTGGGTGCTGAGAGATGAATTTACCATCAGCCACCTGACCATGGACAAGTTACCACCACACTGATTCCCAGTTTCATCTATAAAATGGGGATGATGATTCTATCTACTCCCCAAAGCTGTTGTGAGGCTCAAAAGATGATATATGTAAAATTCTTTGCAAACTTTAAAGCCCTATATAGAAATTACTACATGGATTGGAGACTGAAAACAATCAAAGCTATCAAGAAGCCACTGTCATGAAACCACCAATAAAGGGTTTAGCCCTTTAGTAAAGGAGAAAAAATAAAGCCTGGATGTTGATAACCCTGGTAATAAGGGAAGCTCTCCAGGGAGGAATCACCTTCTACTAATGCAGGTCAGCACCTTCTCTGCAAATGAAAGTTTGAGTTGGCTTGAGTCCTGGGGCGATCTGCCTGGGACCACCCAGCAAGGCCAGTCAAGCTCTAACCACTGTTCCATGCTGCCTCCCCTCCAGATGCACCTGTGTTAAGGAAGATGTGCCTGTACTATGTGCTAAGCACCAAGGATACATCCTAAGGGTCAAAAGTCCTCACTCTTCAGCTCTAGCTTTGTTTAGAAATGTGGAAAGCCAAAATCCTGGCTCTCTGGTACCTAAGGAAAGAATTTGACATTCCTATGATGAAACAGGCTAACACAGGTCAAAGTCTAAGGAACACAATCCCTCCTTGCCAGAGGCTCTCCACTCCATTTTAGATTCCCAAGCAGCCCTGCAATCTTCTAAGAGAAATTCCCAATGCCAAACCACAATGCCTTTCTTTTAGGTTTTTTTTTTTTGCAAGGCAAATGGGTTAAGTGACTTGCCCAAGGCCACACAGCTAGGTAATTACTGTGTCTGAGGCTGGATTTTAACTCAGGTCCTCATGACTCCAGGGCCAGTGCTCTATCCACTGTGCCACCTAGCCACCCCTTTCCTTTCCTTCTTAAGGGAACTGCCATGCCCGTCATGTCCCAACTAGTGCAGCACCAAGATTCAGAGAAGCCAGGCTCCAGTCTCCAGTGTCCCCAATCCATTGTCCAAAGAAGGAACAAGTGAAAAAACAAATAGTGAAAAAATGACACAGGAGAGAAAGCAGAGATATGGCTTCTATAAAGATGTTCTGATCCTGAACATGCATGGCTGGGGAGACGGCCATGGGTGGGTCAGCACTAGCTAAAATGAAGAAATTATAATTGTTCTGAGCCCTCAACTGACAAGTTTGAACCAATCTTGTGTACTAGGATGAGGACAAGCTGGGCAGAGTAGCTAGATGAGGCAATCTCCAGTGATGGGCACAAGGAAACTGCCACCCTTTCTAAGTGTATTTCTGATACAGATACTGGGTGACTTGTCCATAGTAACAATCACCATAGGGAAAACAAAAGAACAAAGAGCATAGGCTTTGGGGTCAGTGTGTCCAAGGACAAATCCTAGTCTCTATGATCTGGAGTAAGCTCATGAATGCCTGGGTTTCAGCTTCTTCTACTGTATATAGAAGCTCCCTCCAGCTCCAAATTCCATTTAATTCTTCTAAAACTGGATCTGCTATTTACCTTAAGGTCAACATCTGTCATTTAGCAAACTTCTTTTCCTTCTGCTCCAGGAATGGAGCTCCCTCATTTCTGGGCTCCTTTATCTATTATACACCTCAGAGGCTCAAAATTCCCTTCTTCCTGGTGTACAGCCCTTCTGCCTCACCTTAAGTGGCAGTTTTGAGTTTTAAGGAAAAAAAAAATCACCAAACTTTATTTAGGTTCTAACTGTTACACAAGATCATCACCTAAACATTATGTGACAACTCCCTCCCACCCCCCTTTCGGCCCTTTTTTGGGGGAGGAGACTGAGCACTCCTTCCCTTCTGGCCTCATTTCTTGTCTTCCTCTTTTTTTTCCTTTTTGCCATCCTTAGTAGCTTGTGAGGCCAGTGACCCCATGGCATTCCGGATGGCCTCATTGTTGGGGTCCACACCAGGCAGATTCTCCAGGACACTCTGTAGGAACTCAGGGTCTTGCATCACATCGTAATCATCCTCCTCCTAGGGAAATGACAATGTTAATGTTGGGGACGGCAGATGGGGAGATGACGTCTGGTCCCTAGACAGGCTTTTTCCTAGGCTCCTTACCTACCCCTAGACGTACCAAGATGAGAGGCACATCTCTGGCCAAAGAAAGACAGAATCCAGGGGACTCAGATAATTTAACTCCCCAGGCTCCCTTTTCATATTCAAATAAATCTGTTTCTTCTAGAGAACTGTCTAATTTGTGCCTCTTAGCAATAGAGAAAATAGGATTCTCCCGATCCCTGCTCTAAGACTGAGTTCACAGTGTCTTTTCCACTCAGCAAGACTATCTTTGCTCTTCCATCTATTTTCCACAGTAAGAATACTAAGGATACATAAGCCCTAGGAGAATGACAGGATTCTCCAGGGGTACGTTACAATGATTATGGACTACGTAGGGAAAGGTCAGAACTGGAGCAATAGCTTTAGATGTTAATGAGTCTCTGGGGAGCTGGAAGTGAAGGGATAACCCTTACCTTAGCAGGCTCAGAGGTATCCATGGCTGAACTGGCATCAATGTCACCTGACTCTGCCTGACCAAACTCTGGAAAAGAGGTTCATTTGGTCAGCAGGACTCCCCATGCCCCTTTTCTCCATGTACCCTCTTCTTCCAATGCTTCACTCACCAGCTCCCTGCAAGGACATCTGCATGGCATATGCAATCTGCTCTTCTTCAGTCATGCTGCTTAAGTCAGGGAGCCCACTCCGACCAAACTCTTGTTGATTGATGGTCATCTTCAGCAGGGCATCATCAGAATCTGGGGAACCAGGGGGGAGAAAACCAAGGGATGGGGGTGGAGGAAACCCTCTTCTCCCACACCTTTATCTGACCCTTAGGACAAAGCCCTACTCTGCTATCACCAGATTTCCTCTTCTACCCCCCCCCAAATTCCCAGACTGTCATACTGCCCCCTCCTATTCCAAGTCCTAGATCCCAGGCTACCCAGCCCTAGGTGCCCATCTATAATCACCACCTTCAGTTCCAGTTGTGGCAATGCCAGCTTCAGCAGCAGAAGCTGCTGCTGCCCGTCTTGCCTCCTCCTCTTGCCTCTGTCGTTGTTCTTCCATGGATACACGAAGGGCCTGGGGGCGGGGGGAAAGGCAGAGAAAGGGAGAAGTCAGTTTCCCAGACCCTCCAGCTCTAGGAAACCTAGGTGGGACTTGGGAGCAAGAACATAAAAAAGAAGATTCTGACCTGAGTTTCAAGGAAAGGGATGAAAAGGACAAATGGGGGTGTATGAGAAGGGGATAAGATGAGTATTTAGGGTCAAACTGTGAGGCCTGGAGAAACTGGCTCAAAAAGCAGCAGTTTTGATGTAACCCAGAGGAGAGCGGAGGCAAGAGATGGAAATATGAAGAACAGAAGGACTATTTGTTAATGAATGCCTAAAAGAGTCCTAAAGATGCTACAGCGATTTGTGTGGGATCAGGGCTTTCCCCCCTTACCAGGGCCAATTCAGGATCAGCACTGGGATCCACTCCAAACTCGAAGTCGCTGGCCCCTAGCCCCAGCATAGCACCACCTTCTCCGGCCAGGATAGGGGAGCTGATGAGAGCATCAGCCAGGCTGGGCCCAGGGGGCACAGTAACCAGATGTGAACCAGTTCCATCCTTGCCATTTAGTGTGTTCACGAAGGCTGTCAACTTGTCTGTGTTTGCCTCCTGGGGAGAACAATATGGGATGCTCTCAGAGAAGGTGCTCCTCTGAATAAAGAATCTCTTTACACTTCTTCTAAGCTTCTTCCCTGTTGGTTTGTTCAAGTCACTTACCTCCTCCCCAAAGTTGATAATGTCAACATTCACTTTTTCTTTCTTTAGCCGCTTTGCTAGCTTCACCAGCTACAAAGGGAATTGGGAAAAATGAAAGATAAATAAATATAAATAACAACAACCAACATTTATCCAACACTTTGATGTTTACAAAATGCTTTCTCCAATACAATCTGTGAGATAAGGAGTACAGACATTACTAACTGAATGAAAGAATAAATAATAAAGTGCTATAATAACTTTAAAGCCTTTTATAAATGACAGCTCTAATTACTTTGCCTATATTAAAAAGGAGGAAATGAAGGCTTAGAGGAATTATGAAGGATAGGATATTATGAAGTCCAGTATCTTCCTTGCTTCAAGCCTATGTTGCCCCTTTCCAGTCACTGGCTGTTTTTCTCACATGACTCTCCAGATACACAGGGAACTCTGTCTAGATCTTGCACACTATGCAGTTCCATAGAAAAAGTCCCACCTCACTACCATCCAAAATCCATAGTCCCAAATATCCCCATTCTCCAGAAATTTTCTGATCTCCAGATCTCCATCCCCTGCTCCTATCCTGTTCCACCCCATCTTGTCCTCTTGGCTACTCACATCCTTCTCATTGTCTTCCACAGGGCTGCCCACAAAGGCAATGATCCGCATCTTGTGATTCTTGCCTTGTCTGTGTTTCAAAGCCAACTTGTGGGGAAAGAAGAAATCTAGTCTCAGAGACAACTCAAAGATCATTGCTTGTCTGCTGAATTGATCTCCATCCAGAGAAAAGGACCTTTCTTATGGTTTCTACAAAAGGAGATCCCATTGACCCTGCTTCTTCTTCTTCTTCTTTCTCCTCCCCAAGGTCTAGACCCCAGCATCCTTTGTACACTTTGGATAGTGGAAAAGGCTAGTATTCCTACTCCAGTCATTTCCTACTCCTCACATTCCCTAAATTTTAGACTCTCCCCTCTCCACTTTTCCAATCTCGAGGCTATTTCCAGATCACTTCTATACTCCTGCTTGGTATGGGGAATGGGCAGAGAAAGTATAAAGGCCCCAGAGGACCAGAGTTAGGAAGGTCTACCACACTTACATGGGCAACTCGGATGCCTGTACAGAAGGTAATCTTGCCCTTGGGTTGAACTGTGTGGAGCTTGGACAAAATTCGGCCAGTGTCAGGGGTTAGTGTGGTAAGTACCTCGCAGTCACTAGGAAGGGAACAGACAGTTTGAGTGAAGTCAGGTTGGCATGAATGTCTCCTACCTGCTCTAATCACCTTTTTCTTTTAGGATTACTATAATTTATACTAATTTCTACTTGTATGTGTACACACACACACACACACACACACACACACACAATCTCTTTCAATGTAGAGGTAGCTTCCTAGGTCCAGAGATTCTTCTCCCCCCCCCTTGGTATCTCCTTATGAGTTAAGTACTATTATTGGACTCTAATCTCAGGAAGAATCTTTTTTCTACCAAGGGCCATTTGGATATTTATATCATTCAAAGGATGTATTTGGGCAAACATTTAATTAATTCATCCCTAAAAAAAAGTTACTAGATTTATTAAATTTTAAGTCCTGCCTGCACTGCCTTAGGAATGGCAGACTAATATGGCACTTGGGCTAGGCCCTGCTCTATACAGAAGGCAATGCACACAGATTTGCTGACAGGACCACTCTCTGAAGGAACCACTCCAATCCCATGCCATTCTCTTGGGGCACCCTGGGAAATAGTCCACCATTCTGTTTCAATCCTGTCCTCCTGTCTAATACTCTTTTCCAAATCCAGTTTGTTTTTTAGGTTTTTGTAAGGCAAACGGGGTTAAGTGGCTTGCCCAAGGCCACACAGCTAGGTAATTATTAAGTGGCTGAGACCAGATTTGAACCCAGGTACTCCTGATTCCAGGGCTGGTGCTTTATCCACTACGCGACGTAGCCACCCCCAAATCCATTTTAAAGATGACAATTGGTTTGGGGTAATGGCCAATTGTCAGTGGTCCACACAAAGTGACATCAATATATGGACTACAACTTAGGTTTCCCCTAGCCAGTTAATTTTACTATGTTTTATTCAGGCTACTAAGGTGAATTATAATCCTCTAAATTTACATACAACAGTAGTAAGAGTATTTTTCAGGTAATCCACAAATGGATAGATTCATGGGAAAATAACACAGCCCACCAAGTCCAACCTCCGTACTTGGCCAGTGTGATGAGTCCCACATTGTTTTCAGGATTGCTTCGCGTCTTGGAGTGACAAACTATGTTGACTGCATCCTGCTGGGCCTGTAGCCGTGTGGGCAGGAAATCCCCATTCCGCATATACTCGCTGTTATCAACACTGTGGGATCAGAGAACAGAGTTGAGAATGAGCAGTTTTCTTGGCAAGTCTGAATCCTAACACAGCACCCTTCTTTTATTTCTTGGGACTCTGTAACATCTCTTAAGCATTTATGCGGTATATGATAGACGACTTACCCTAACTCAAATACTATTTTCTAAGCATTCTTAATTCTTTTATTTGTTAATGTTCTATAGCTCCCATTAAATTAGAAATGTCCCCAAGGCAGGCAAAATTTAAGAATATTTGCAGAACAGTATACATACCAATGCAAATAAGATACAAACTAGCTAAAAAAAAGAACATTAGTAGAGCAAATCTATATAATGCTTTTTTTTTTAAGGTTATTGCAAGGCAAATGGGGTTAAGTGGCTTGCCCAAGGCCACACAGCTAGGTAATTATTAAGTGTCTGAAGCCAGATTTGAACTCAGGTAGTCCTGACTCCAGGGCCGGTGGTCTATCCACTGTGCCACCTAGCCATCCCTATATAATGCTTTAAAGTTTAAAAAGGACATTCTCATACCTCGGTGAAATAGTTCTAAGTTTTATCTTTCCCAGTTTACCAATGAGGAAATTGAGGCTGAGAGATTACCTGACTCATTATGGTCACACAGCCAATCTCTACCACCTACTATATGTATGGTTGTGCACATGTCATGTACCCTCTCTGGTTCTCAGTTTGCTCCATTATAAAATATCTTCCACCTTTAATCTTATGATCCTAATAACTTGTCATAACTGGTAACTGAACTTCACTCCAGGTTCTATCCTATTGCCATTTCTCTAAGTTTGATCACTTGAAGTATGGTTAACAGTTTCAATAAAAGATGGGATAAGCAAGGCAGCCAAATAAAATTACAAAAATGCAGTTTGAAAGGTGTGAAGATTACCTTTCAGTCATCCAAGATCACAGATTGAACACAGTGAGATATATAAATGCTTTGGAACATGATGGAACAAGTATATGAATGTAGTCCAGAGTCTAAACTAACTTAAGGATGCTGAAGGAGAATTCAAAATTCATTTTTATTTGATTTTGATGGACATTAGCCCAGGACAAGTTCTAATTGGCTCATCTGAAATAAAAATGCTTCTACTAGCTCAGCACACACCAACTAATGGCTTGGGAAAGAGGTTAAAAAAAAACAAAAAAACCTTTGGATGGAAAAGAAATAGAAGAAAGAAAAAAAACAGAGGAAAATGGTGGGGGCTCAGAAGAGGAAATGATCTAAAAATCACCTAAAATTAAAGGTGGTAAGAAGGATCTCACTGGAGAAAATACCCTTAAGTAGATGAAGATCTGTTCCCTATCTTCAAACATCTGAAAGGCCATCATGGGTGACTCTGGAAGACATGAGGATTCCCTTGAGATCTTTAAACAAGGCTAGATAACCAGTTCTGAAGGACATCGTTAGGGGAAAAAACTAGGTCAGTAATTAATTCCCAATCTGTGGACTCAAGTATTATTCAGCTATTGGTCAGCAAATGCAGGGACATATTTACAGCTGTGGAAATACTTTCCCTCCCCTAACTCAAGACACAAATGTATTAAAAAATAAATAAATAAATAAATATATATATATATATATATATATACACACACACTGAATGTTTGTTTCACTGTACTCCCAGATCTCACATCAAAAGAACAAGTCTGTCTAAAGGAACTATCATGTGACAATTCTTTAAAATTAATCTTTACACAGAAAAATGACTAGGCTGAATCCTGACTATATTTGTTAGTTCTCTGAGATAAGCTTTTCTCTACAATACATTTACATATTTGGTACACTGAAATCTAAATATTGAGAGAAGCTATCTGTGGAACCAAATCTGTAGTTTAAACTTTTATCACTTCAACCAGCTTTCTCTGAGAAGTAAAAAACAAGACCAAACATGAAGTTAAATGCAGTAGTATCAGAAAAAAGCAAATAAACTTTCTATAATGAATAATGTTCTCACAAATATACTATTGACTTTTTGAATGTATGGAGATGCGGTTATTAATACAATCTAAATCAATTTGAAAACTACTGAATTCCTAGAAGAACTGTGTTATTCTATATTTTCTCAATCAATGTATAAAAAGCAGTAAAAATAGTATCATGGAGTAGGCTGTAAAAATTTTTTTTAATTATAAAACTTGGGAACCATTGAACTATATAAGTTGGGACCCATTCCAATTCTGAAATCTTGTGACTTGTTCTGATTAGCCCTAAAAGACAAAATATGAAAGTTAATTTAGGTTTCACCTAAGGAAAAATTCCTATCAATTAGAAATGTCCAAAAATGGAACAAGTTATCTTGGTAGATTGTGAGTTCTCCATCACTGAGGATCTCTAAGCAGAGACTGGATCCCTCTAAGAGATGGTATAAAGGGCATGCCCGTTCAGGAATGAGCTGGAATACAGGACCTCTGATGTCCCTTTCCATTCAAAGAGCCATAATTCAAGTATTAAAAGTGAGCTAAATTTAATGCACAAAATAGTGAAGTCATGTTGGGATAAATTAAGACATGACAGATTCCAATTAGATCCTCACAAAAACAGTAAAGAGTGTTTTGAGCAAGAGTTCTTTCTCTAGCTTCCAGAATTAATCTGAATCTAAAGTCCTAGAAAAAAACAAACAAAAGCTTTGGGAACAGTCAAAATGGATACTAAGTATAAGGGAAAAACCTAGGATGTGAACAAAGGCAATAAAATATGGAGAAAGGATGAAAACGCATCAGTCAAATGAGACAAGGAACTCAATAAAAGAATGAAGATGGAAATATTCCCTATCTTCAAGAAAGGACAATAGGAGAGGATAGGTTTAATCACAAATTAGAAATTATCTTGCAATCTCTTTGAGGTCAGGAGTTAGATTTTATTTTAAAAATATTTTCCTAACTATGCCCAAAGCACAACAAAAATGTGCATACCCTTTGATTCAGCAATACCACTACTGGATCTATACTCTGAAGAGATGATGAAAAAGGGGAAAAAAAAAACATCACTTGTACAAAAAATATTCATAGCAACCCTATTTATGGTGGCAAAGAATTGGAAATCAAAATGTCCTTCAATTGGGGAATGGCTTAGCAAACTGTGGTACATGTATGTCCTGGAACAAGATTGTTCTATTAGAAACCAGGAGGGATGGGAATTCAGGGAAGTCTGGAAAGGATTTGCATGAACTGATGCTGAGTGAGATGAGCAGAACCAGAAGAACGTAGTACACCCTAACAGCAACATGGGGGTGATGATCAACCTTGAAGGACTTGCTCATTTCATCAGTGCAAAAATCAGGGACAATTTTGGGCTGTCTGCAATGGAGAATACCATCTGTATCCAGAGAAAGAACCGTGGAGTTTAAACAAAGTTCAAGGACTATTCCCTTTAATTTGGAAAAAAAAACAGATTGTTGTCTGCTCTTGCTACCTCTTATACTTTATGTTTCTTACTTAAGGATAAGATTTCTCTCTCATCATACTCAATTTGGATCGATGTACAGCATGAAAACAAAGTAAAGACTGACAGATTGCTTTCCGTGGGGGGGGTGGGGAGTAAGACTGGGGAAAAAAATTGTAAAACTCAAAATAAATAAAATCTTTAATCAAAAAAAATGTTTTCGGGGTGGCTAGGTGGCGCAGTGGATAGGGTACAGGCCCTGGAGTCAGGAGTAGCTGAGTTCAAATCCGACCTCGGATGCTTAATAATGACCTAGCTGTGTGGCCTTGGGCAAGCCACTTAATCCCATTTGTCTTCCAGAATACTAAAAAAAAAAAAAAAAAAATTCCTAAAGTGACACAGTAGACATCAAATCCCTGTCCTTGACCAAAAGACCAGGGGGGTCTTGTGGCATCTGAACTAAGCTCATCACCTTTCCTCAGCCCCAACGCCCAGGCTGAACTTGCCCATTGGGTCCATGACCATCACGCCGGCCTGCAGCCTCAGGTTCCAGGACCCCCCCACCACCCCGCTTCTCCACCGCCCCAGGGAAGCGTTTCCCACGTCGGCCCCACACTCTCAGAGGAAGGAAGCCCCAGGGCCGCTCTGCGGTAGGACTCGAACCCAGGTCTCCCCAGCCGGCTGCGCCTGGCTGCACCCCCCACCCTAGGCTCCGGGGTGCGCCCTCCAATGCCACGGCCTCCCGGGCCCGCTGGACAGAGGCGGGGAAGGGGCTCCGGCTGCCCGGGGGCCCGGGCCCGGCTGGGAGGACGGGCTGCACCGGCGGCTCCGCCGCGGCCTCGCCCGCCCCCTCCAGCCGGCCCGCCGGGCCCCGGGATGACTCAGGGAATCCAGCCAGGGCCGCCGCCGCCTCGGCGCGAGCCGCATTCCCCGTCCGCACGCCCTCCTGGTGCGGGCGGCAGCTCCTCGCACTCCCCGTGCAGCCCCGGTCCCGCCCGCGACCCGGGACCGGGCTCTTACCACACCATAGTACTTTCCAACACCATCTTGCCTCCTTCCTCCCTCCCTGACCGGCTGGTCCGGACTACCCAACAATGCTTTATCCTATTGGCGAAACCCGCCCCTCCAATCCCAGGGCCCTATCCAGGTCACGCGCCTGCGCTGCACGGAGGAGGCCGCGATACTCTCTGGGAGTTGTAGTCCGGAAGGGGGAGGGGGAAGACGTAACCAGAAACTGGGAAACTGGAGTTGGGCTCCTCCCCCACTCTCCTGACTCCCCACAGTGAAGGGTTCGGAAGGCGAGGAATGGGGACTGGACGTGGGTCCAGGGACGTTGGCATCGGGAATGCCCTCTGCCAGGGCAGGACAATATACCCTTCCGAGCTGCACAAAAGTCTTTAAAACAGTCCGTCTCCTGGCGGCAAAAAATTAGGAATCGGAATGACTGCGCAGCCGCAGTATGTGAATGATGGGTCTAAAAGAAACCAATAGCGGAAGACTTCAGAGAAGCCTGGGAAGAATTCCAGGAACTGATGCTGCGGGGACGAGGCAGAACCGGAAGAACCCGGAACACGCCAGGAGCGACACCGGGGACGATCCACCGGAACGGACCAGTTGCATCAGCAGGACAACCAGGAAGTAGAGAGCCGGGAAATGCCATCCCCGGCCATGGAGGGCGCCGTGGGCTTTAAATGCAGAGCAGAGCTTGCTGTCTTCAGTTAAAAGTTCTCTTGGTTTACATCTGGTTTTTTGTTTTGTTTTATTTTGTTTTTTAGTTTTTGGCAAGGCAATGGGGTTAAGTGGCTTGCCCAAGGCCATACATCTAGGTAATTATGAAGTGTCTTGATGCTGGATTTGAACTCAGGTGCTCCTGATTCCGGGGCTGTGCTGTACCCATTGCGCCACCTAGCCGCCCTATGTCCGGTTTTTCTAATGGATTTATTCTTCCATTTTGGATTTGGTTTTACTTTTACAACAGTCTCTGTTCAACAGGGTTATAAATGTAGCGCCTGGGGGCAGCTAGGTGGCACAGTGGATAGAGCACTGGCCCTGGAGTCAGCAGGACCTGAGTTCAAATCCAGCCTCAGACATTGAATAATTGCCTAGCTGTGTGGCCTTGGGCAAGCCACTTAACCCCATTGCCTCGAAAAAAAATGATAAAAAATAAATGTCGAGCCTGTATTAGATTGCTTTCTGTGGGGAGGAGGGGAGAGGAGTGAGGGAGGCAGAAAAACAAAACTCAAAACCTTGCAAAAAAAAAAACTGGTGAAAAGTACTGTTATATATAATTGGAAAAGCAAATCAATAAAAAAAAAAACTTAGAAAAAAATACCCTGGGGGCAGAGCCAAGATGGCAACAAGAAGCCGCAGCTCATAGCAGTGGAGGAGTTACCTGACTTATGCCCCAGGGAGCACCAAGCACAAATTGGGGGAACAGCGGGGGACCTCTGCCAGAGCAAGCACATGAAGCCGAGTCCTCAGGGCACACAGTCAGCAGCCTGGCCAAGGCAGTCCAGATGCAGGAAATCAGCAGCCTGGCCAAGGCAGTCCAGATGCAGGAAACAGAAGCAGGCGCAGCTGATAAGCAGGAGCCCCCAGGGCATGAGCCCATTGAGCTGAGGGAGGGGAGTGAAGAGAGAGAATACTGAGCTCTGTCCTCTGCCCCTGGAACAGGACTCTGGGGCTCTGACCACATTCAGAACCTGATCCCAGTCCAGGCCCCCCCATAGAACAGCAGGCCCCCCCCCACCTCAGCCCCTTGGCAGAGGGGGGCGCTTATGGTCATTCACAGACCAGGAGGGAGGACAGAGCCTCACACACTGAGACCCTTGTGGGAGTGTCCCAAAAGCTCAGGAAGCACCCCAAAAACAGGCCTAGGCTGGAAAAATGAGCAAGCAGAGAAATAAGAGGAAGACTATTGAGAAATATTTTGCAAATGAGCCCAAGAAGGATCAAAATACTCAGTCTGAAGATGAGGAAGCACAAGCTCCTGCATCTAAAGACTCCAAGGAAAACAGAAATTGGGCTCAGGCTATGACAGAGCTCAAAAAAGACTTTGAAAATCAAATGAGGGAGTTAGAAGAAAAACTGGGAAAAGAAAGGAGAGAGATGCAGGAAAAACATGAAAATGAAGTCAGCAGTTTAGTCAAGGAAATCCAAAAAAATGCTGAAGAAAATAGCATGCTAAAAACCAGCTTGGTCAAATGGATAAAACAGTTCAAGAAGTTAGTGAGGAGAAGAATGCTTTAAAAAGCAAAATTGGCCAGATGGAAAAAGAGATAGGAAAACTCTCTGAGGAGAACAAATCCTTCAGACAAAGAATAGAATTCAGGGAGATTGATGAATTTACCAGAAATCAGGACTCAATACTTCAAAACCAAAACAATGAAAAATTAGAAGAAAATGTGAAATATCTCATTGAAAAAAACAACTGATATGGAAAACAGATTTAGGAAAGATAATTTAAAAATGATTGGAATACCTGAAAGTCATGATCAGGAAAAGAGCCTTGACATCATTTTCAGAGAATTACTACAGGAAAATTGCCCTGATATTCTAGAAGCAGAGGGCAAAATAGAAATGGAGAGAATCCACCGATCCCCCAGAGAAACAGATCCCAAAACACCAACCCCTAGGAATATTATAGCCAAGTTCCAGAACTCCCAAGTCAAAGAGAAAATATTACAAGCAGCCAGAAGGACACAGTTCAAATACCATGGAGCTGCAGTCAGGATCTCACAGGACTTAGCAGCAACTACATTAAAAGATCATAGGGCTTGGAATATAATATACTGGAAGGCAAAAGAGCTTAGAATGCAACCGAGAATCAACCACCCAGAAAAACTGAATGTCCTCTTCCAGGGAAAAAGATGGACTTTCAATGAACCAGGGGAATTTCAAATGTTCCTTTTGGAATGGCCAGAGCTGAGCAGAAGGTTTGATCTTCAGATACAGGACTCAGGTGAAGCATAGAGAGTGGAGGAGAAGGGGAAAATATGAGGGACTTAATGATGATGAACTGCATGTATTCCTGCATAGAAAAATAACACTGATAACACTCATATGAACCTTCTCAGTTAATAGAGCAGGTAGGAGCTTTTATAGATGAAGCACAGGAGAAAGCTGAATTTGAAGATAAAATATGGTGTAAAAATAGAGTCAATAGAAAAAAGTGAAATGTAATGGGAGGAAGAAAAATGAGAGGGGGAATAGTCCAAGATATTTCACATAATAAGATTTTTTTTTTATTACAATGAGCTATTGCAATGATATGGAAGGGGGGAGGCAAGGGGGGATGAGGGAACCTTTGCTCTCATCAGAGGTGGCTAGGAGAGGAAACAGCATATATACTCTAATGGGGTATAGACATCTGGAGTAAGAAGGAGAGGGGGGACAGGGGGAAGGGGGGGGATGTGAGTGATGGAGGAGAAGATAGACGATGTGGGGAGAGTGGTCAGATATAACACATTTTCTTTTTTACTTCTTGCAAGGGGCTGGGATTGGATGGCCTGTCTGGGACCATAGGGCCAGGTGGATGCTGGGCCTACAGGGCAATTTTCCTGTAGTAATTCATTGAAAATGATGTCAAGGCTCTTTTCCTGATCATGACTTTCAGGTATTCCAATAATTTTTAAATTATCTTTCCTAAGTCTGTTTTTCATATCAGTTGTTTTTTCAATGAGATGTTTCACATTTTCTTCTAATAGTTTATTCTTTTGGTTTTGAGTCCTGATTTCTCGTAAATTCAGCAATCTCCCTGAGTTCTATTCTTTGTCTGAAGGATTTGTTTTCCTCAGAGAGCTTTTTTATCTCTTTTTCCATCTGGCCAATTATGCTTTTTAAAACATCCTTCTCCTCAATAACTTTTTGAACTGTTTTATCCATTTGACCTAAGCTGGTTTTTAGCATGCTATTTTCTTCAGCATTTTTTTGGATTTCCTTGACTAGACTGCTGACTTCATTTTCATGTGTTTCCTGTATCTCTCTCCTTTCTTTTCCCAGTTTTTCCTTCTAACTCCCTCATTTGATTTTCAAAGACTTTTTTGAGCTCTGTCATAGCCTGAGCCCAATTTCTGTTTTCCTTGGAGTCTTTAGATGCAGGAGCTTGTGCTTCCTCATCTTCAGAATGGGTATATATATCCTTCTTGGGCTCACAGGCAAAATCTCTCTCAGTGGTGTTCCTCTTGTTTCTCTGCTTGCTCATTTTCCCAGCCTAAGCCTGTTTTGGGGGTGCTTCCTGAGCTTTTGGGACACTCCCACAAGGATCTCAGTGTGTGAGGCTCTATCTTCCCTGCAGGTCTGTGAATGACCATAAGCACTCCGTCTGCCATGGGGCTGAGGTGGGGGGGGCCCTGCTGTTCTATTTGGGGGGGCCTAGATTACGATAAGGATCTGAATGTGGTCAGAGCCCCAGTGTCCTGTTGCAGGGACAGAGCTCCACAGTCTCTCTTCACTCCCCTCCCTAGGTTCAATGGTCTCCTGCCCTGGGGGCTCCTTTTTACCGGTTCCACCTGCTTCTGTTTCTTGCATCTGGACTGCCTTGGCCAGGCTGCTTGCTGTGTACCATGGGGGCTGGGCTTCACTTGCTCAGTCTGGCAGATGTCACCACCCCTCTCCCCCCTCCACGCTGTTCCCCCAAGTTGTTCCCGGAGCGTAGGTCAGGAAACTCCCCCACTGCTGTGAGCTGCGGCTCCCAGCGCCCTGAGGCTACCTCTGGGAGGCTGAAGTTCTTTCGCTCTGGGGGGCCACCCCTCTAGTGGGCCGCCCCTCAGACCCCCGGAGCAGAGCCTTTCTGCTTTTTTCCAGATTACCTTGAGTAGAACTGCCTCACTGGGTCCCTCTGTGGGTTCTGTCTCTCGAAAATTTAATTAGAGTCCTTTTATGAGAGAACGCCTAAGAGAGGATCCTCTCTTGTCGCTATCTTGGCTCCCTCCCCCCCTTTTTTAAGAAAGATTTTATTTTTTTTTGAGTTTTACAATTTTGCCCCCATTCTTACTTCCCTCTCCCCACCACCCCATAGAAGGCAGTCTATTAATCTTTACATTGGTTCCATGGTATACATTGATCTCAGTTGAATGTGATGACAGAGAAAGCATATCTTTTTTTTTAAGGTTTTTGCAAGGCAATGAGTTTAAGTGGCTTGCCCAAGGCCACACAGCTAGGTAATTATTAAGTGTCTTTGGCTGGATTTGAACTCAGGTACTCCTGACTCCAGGGCCAGTGCTCTATCCACTGTGCCACCTAGCCACATGGAGAAATAATATCTTTAAGGAAGAAAAATAAAGTATGAGATATCAAAATTACAAAATAACAGGTTTTTTTCTAATTTGACGGTAAATAGTCTTTGGTGTTTGTTCAAAGTCCATAATTCTTTCTCTGGATACAGATGGTATTCTCCATTGCATACAGCCCAAAATTGTCCCTGGTTGTTGCACTGAAGGGATGAGCAAGTCCATAAGGGTTGCTCATCACCCCCATTATGCTGTTAGGGTTAACAATGTTCTTCTGGTTCTCCTCATCTCACTCAGCATCAGTTCATTCAAATCCTTCCAGGATTCCCTGAATTCCCATCCCTCCTGTATACCTATATTTTTAAGTAGCTGATGAGCTTATTAATTATCCCTTGGAATGCCTCATAAGATAGGGGTCTTCTTCCCCACCTGAACCCTGACCAAACAGGTGGAATAGGCTTAGTAAATCAAATTAGCTATTATCTCCCCTCTTCAGTGCTGCACCCTCCTTCAAATTCTTCAAAGCTTGAAGGAAAAAAAATGTATATATGAGTCCTTTTCCCTTCTTTATGATCTCTTTGGGACAGATCTAATAGTGTTGCTGGATCAAAGGGTATACCTTAGATTTTTTTTTATTGCCCTTTGGGTGTAGTTCCAAATTGCTCTCCAGAATGGTTGGAATCAGTTCACAACTCCACTAACACTATCCCACTATCCCAGTTTTCCCACATCCCCTCCAACATTTATCATGTCCCTTTTCTGCCATATTAACCAATCTGAAAGGTACAAGATGATACTTCAGAGTTGTTTTAATTTGCATTTCTCTTATTTGTAATGATTTAGAGAATTTTTTCATGAGTATAGATGGCTTTAGTTTCTTCATCTGAAAACTACCCATTTATTTCCTTTGACCATTTATCATTTGGGAAATAACATTCACAGCAACTCTTTTTGTGGTGGCAAAGAATTGGAAATTGAGGGGATGCCCATCAATTAGGGAATGATTAAATTAAGTTGTGGTATGTGGATACGATGGATTGTTGTTCTGTAAGAACTGATAAGTAGGCAGATTTCAGAAAAACTTACATGAATGATGCTGAGTGAAGTGAGTAAAACCAGGAGAATAGTGTACACAGTAAAAACTGTGTGGGATGATCACAGTAACCAAAGACAATTCTTTTATTTATTTATTATTTCATTTTTTCCCTGGCTACATATATAAACATTGTTAATATTCATTTTTAAAACTTTGAGTTCCAAATTCTCTCCCTTCCTCTCCCCCTCCCCCTATTGCAACAGCAAGCGATTTGATATAGGTTATAAATGATTGTCATGCAAAACATTTACATAATAGCCATATTATTAAAGAAAAATATAGACCCCTACCCCCCAAAAAAGAAACATGAAAAATAAAGTATAAGAAAAATGTTTCAACCTGTATTCAAATACCATCATCTCTTTCTCTGAGGCTAGGTATATGTAGATTTAAAAAAAATCACAAAAGCAAACAGAGATTATAATTGCCTAGAAGCTATTAGCAAATAACATTAATGAAAAATTTGGAAAAAAAGGCAATTAGTATTTAATGCCTTTAAAAGGCTATGATATTTCTTCATTCCATTTTGCCTTAGTCAGATACTAGTTAGTTCATGGATTTTTGTTTTGGCATAATTTTAAAAGTCTGGTAGGAACTGGAGATGATACAGAGTGGTAAAAGAAATACTCAAAAGATTTCTGTGATCTCATCACTGGCCATGATCCTTCCAAGCATGACTGCCCTGCTCATTTCTCACCTGGCTGCAGTATTTCCAGACTTTTCTGACTTCATTTTGGCCCTGGAATCTCATTCGTGAGCTAACTTTATCATGCCCTAAGGTCTCATCAGCCTTAGGATGCCATCTCACCGCTATCCTTTGCCTCTATAATTGGAAAGTGGGGCTATGAACTCCAAACCTCTATTCAAGGAGAGCTTGCAGCTCAAACCTCTCAGTTCAGACTTGGCTGCACTACTTTGAGACTTCACATAGGCACTTAATAAATTATTTACTGACTACCCAATACTGTGTAACTCTTGAATATTAATTTTGGTAAGGATGACTTTTATCTAGACAGGTTATGTGACACAGTATTGGATTTAGAGTCCTAGTTCTGTGAATTTATCTCTGGGTGACTTTGGACAAGTCTTTTACTTAATTATTTTGGATCCCTGGTTTATCATCTGTAGAATAGGGTAGTTGGAGAAGACCTCCCTCCAGCTCAAAATCTGTGCTAATGTGAATACCTTTATTTAACTCCTGCTTGGTGTTTTCTTATTTCATTTGTAATTAGAATGTTAAGGGGCATCTAGGGGCCCTGAAGTCAAGAGGACCTGAGTTCAAATTTGACCTCAGACACTTAATAACTACCTAGTTGTGTGACCTTGGGCAAGTCACTTTACCCCATTGCTTGCAAAAACTAAAAAAGAATGTTAAGATGGTTGTGATTCAGTTCTTCTAGACAAGGGCTTCTTATTTAGCTTATGTGATCTGAAGGACTTTTGACAATTGATTGCTATCACTACAGAAATAGAAGTGGGGGGACAGACACAAGATTGAAGTCACTGTATGCTGTAGACACAGGTAGATGGCCCAGAGGGCAGAGTGTTAGAATTGAAATCTAGAAAATATGTTTGAATTCTACTGAAAAGTTACCAGCCGTGTAACCTGGACCAGATTACTTAGCCCCTTTCAGCCTGTTTTCTTATCTATAGAATGAGGTTAATAGAACCTACCTCACAGGATTAGTCTGAGCATCAATGCAGTCTCTGAGGCTGAAATGCAACAAAGTTCAGATCAATTCTCTGGTGCTTGTGCTTATTTTGGCCTAATAGTTAACACCAGATACTCAGGTACTCCATCAGTATGCATCATAGCAACCATAGGTGGTTATAGCAAATGAGGATATATTGAATGCTGTAGATAAGTTCACTTCTCTTTGAAGTATATACTTTCCAGGGATGTATATACACCTTGATGATGAGGTTCACACAAATATTTGCCAGAGCTGGCTCAGTGTTTGGGAGGCTCCATAGGAAAGTGTGAAAGGCGAGTGATGACCAAACTGAAGGTCTACAGACCTCATTGTTTTATGCC
This sequence comes from Macrotis lagotis, assembly GCF_037893015.1. NCBI lineage: Eukaryota > Metazoa > Chordata > Mammalia > Peramelemorphia > Peramelidae > Macrotis > Macrotis lagotis. The sequence continues at coordinate 229,473,074 of NC_133662.1, read as the reverse complement.
CGTGAAACCTGGACAATTTATCAGAGACATGTCAGGAAATTGAATCATTTCCATTTGAATTGTCTTAAGAAGATTCTGAAGATCACCTGACTGGAGAAGGTACCAGACAGAGATCCTATCTTGAACTGAATTGCAAAGCATTCAAATACTAATGCAGAGAGCACCTCTCAAAGGATGACCCCATAGTTTGATTTCCAAATGTTCTTTTTATTAGTTCTTCCAAGGGTAATGTCTTCCAGGTGAATTGGATTTAAGTGAGGTGGGGCTGTGTAAAATCATCAGCCTCACTCTCTCCTCCACAGCCATTTGGAATCCAGAGGCCAGACAAAGGTCAGGATAACTGGCCATGGTCCTGGATGTAGTGGGAAATCTAAGGTCTTTCTTAGACCTCAGACAACTCCCATTTGATAATTAAAGACTAGGTAAGAATTGAGGCATTATTTATACCTCAATTTAAGAATTTATGTGTTCAAAAAAGAATCACTCAGAGGAAAAGATAATCAGTTTCTGGCCAGAACAGAAACAATTGCTAGTTACATCACTTTGAGCCATCAAAAGTCAAACAATGAGCAAGTAAGGCAGGCTTGGGTTGCTCCTATTATTGGTCAATCAGAGAGCCAGTGCCAAATGCACTATTTTAAGGAAAATTTGTATCAATGTATATTTGATTTAAAGACTATTTTAACGAAAATTCACACAAGGCAAGTGAAAATTCACATTCACATGATGGTCAGAAGTGATACAGGAACACTCTCAAGATCTCAAGAGAATCAACTGTAGGATATGCACTGGCAAAGTATTGTCTAGCATGGCGTGACCTAATCAAAGAAGATGCTGTGCTCTATGAGTGATGCAGAAACATGAGAAGTGTAAATTTAGAGACATTTCTACTCCAGATGTTCTTGGAGACTATTTGTGCTCAACCTGTGGTAGAGCCTGCTGAGCTCACATTGGTTACTGATTAGCTCGTCAGATACACCATACTTTTGACTCTAACATAGTGATGCCATTTTGATCCTCTTCAAAATTGAAGAATGACATCAACCAACCAATCTACCTCACAGGGTTAGTCTCAGGATCAAATGAGAGACTATGTAAAGCACAATATAAAATTTATTGTTATTTGCTTATTCATTTATCTCATTTATGGATAGTCATAGTCAAAAAATTATTGCTAAAGACTTGGGATAAGCCTATTCACTTGGTACTTCATATGGCATCAGTTGCTAGGTCAATCTTTGTCATCTTTCTATCATAGTAGAAAGTCAAGAGTTGATGGTCCTTGAGAAGTTTCATGAACAGATGAGGCATCAGGACTTTACAAGATGTGACATATCATTGTTTATTTAAGGGCCTGTGACTGGTTCCACTTCTAAAATTACCATTACTAACAATAGCTAGCATTTTGGGGAGAGGGAAGAAGATGTGTCAATCACGTTTCAGACATCTCATCTGATCCTTATAATAACCTTGCAAGGGAGAGGTTATCAGAGTTGAATGATTTGTCTAGGCTAAGAGTCTGAGGCAGGATTTGAACAGGGTCTTCCAGACTTCCTACCTCTCCCACCTGGTTTCTTCTCAAGGTAAATCAGAGACAAATCAATTGAAGAAATGATTGTCTAAATAAACTGTGACATATGGATGTAATGACTGCATCTTTAAAAACTACAGCTATGATGATTTCAGAGAAGCATGAGAAGATGTGAATTGATGGTGAAATAAAGAGAACCAGGAAAATAATATATATAAAAGGAGTGTAAAAGGACAGATAACCCAAGTGAATTCTGTGTAATTATAATCAGCAAATTGGCCTGAGAGCTTTTTAATTAAATTGTATTTTTTAACTTATAGTCCACCACCATCCCTTTAAAGAAAAAAAGGGGGGGAGCGGAGCCAAGATGGCGACAAGAAGGGATCGAGTCTTGGCTTAAGAGCTCTCTGATAAAACTCATAAGCTAAGGACTCTAACTAAACTTTTGAGAGACAGAACCCACAGAAGGACCCTGTGAGGCAGTGCTCCTACTCAAGGTAACCTGGAAAAGAGCAGAAAGGCTCTGCTCCCCAGGGTCGGAGGGGGCAGCCCGCCGGAGGGGTGGCCCACCAGAGCCAAATAACCTCAGCCTCCCGGAGGCAGCCCCAGGGTGCTGGGAGCCAAGGCTCACAGCAGCAGGGGAGTCTCCTGAGCTGCACCCTGGGGAGCACAAAGTGGGGGAACAGTGGGGAACCTCTGCCAGAGCGAGCCCAGCCCTCAGGGCACACAGCGAACAGCTTGGTGGTCTTGGTCTTCCGCAGTCCAGATCCAGAAACAGAAGAAGGCGGAGCCGGTAAACAGGAGCCCCCAGGGCGTGAGCCCATTGAGCTGAGGGAGGGGAGTGAAGAGAGACTGCAAGAGCTTTATCCTCAGCCCCAGGAACAGGACTCTGGGGCTCTGACCACATTCAGATCCTGATCCCAGTCTAGGCTCCCCCATAGAATGGGCCCCCCCCACCTCAGCCCCATGGCAGAGGGGGGCGCTTATGGTCATTCACAGACCAGGAGGGAGGACAGAGCCTCACACACTGAGACCCTTGTGGGAGTGTCCCAAAAGCTCAGGAAGCACCCCCAAAACAGGCCTAGGCTGGAAAAATGAGCAAGCAGAGAAATAAGAGGAAGACTATTGAGAAATATTTTGCAAATGAGCCCAAGAAGGATCAAAATACTCAGTCTGAAGATGAGGAAGCACAAGCTCCTGCATCTAAAGACTCCAAGGAAAACAGAAATTGGGCTCAGGCTATGACAGAGCTCAAAAAAGACTTTGAAAATCAAATGAGGGAGTTAGAAGAAAAACTGGGAAAAGAAAGGAGAGAGATGCAGGAAAAACATGAAAATGAAGTCAGCAGCTTAGTCAAGGAAATCCAAAAAAATGCTGAAGAAAATAGCATGCTAAAAACCAGCTTAGGTCAAATGGATAAAACAGTTCAAAAAGTTAGTGAGGAGAAGAATGCTTTAAAAAGCAAAATTGGCCAGATGGAAAAAGAGATAAGAAAACTCTCTGAGGAGAACAAATCCTTCAGACAAAGAATAGAATTCAGGGACATTGATGAATTTACCAGAAATCAGGAATCAATGCTTCAAAACCAAAACAATGAAAAATTAGAAGAAAATGTGAAATATCTCATTGAAAAAACAACTGGTATGGAAAACAGACTTAGGAAAGATAATTTAAAAATTACTGGAATATCTGAAAGTCATGATCAGGAAAAGAGCCTTGACATCATTTTCAGTGAATTACTACAGGAAAATTGCCCTGATATTCTAGAAGCAGAGGGCAAAATAGAAATGGAGAGAATCCACCGATCCCCCAGAGAAACAGATGCCAAAAAACCAACCCCTAGGAATATTATAGCCAAGTTCCAGAACTCGCAAGTCAAAGAGAAAATATTACAAGTAGCCAGAAGGACACAGTTCAAATATCGTGGAGCTGCAGTCAGGATCACACAGGACTTAGCAGCAACTACATTGGAAGCTCATAGGGCTTGGAATACAATAATACTGGAAGGCAAAAGAGCTTAGAATGCAGCCAAGAATGAACTACCCAGCAAGGCTGAATGTCCTCTTCCAGGGAAAAAGATGGACTTTCAATAAACCAGGGGAATTTCAAAGGTTCCTTTTGGAATGGCCAGAGCTGAACAGAAGGTTTGATCTTCAGATACAGGACTCAGGTGAAGCATGGAGATTGGAGGAGAGGGGGGAAATATGAGGGACTTAATGAGGATGAACTGCATGTATAGAAAAATGATACTGATAATATTCATATGAACCTCCTCAGTTAATAGAGCAGGTAGAGGGAGCTTTTATAGTTGAAGCACAGGAGAAAGCTGAATTCAAAGATAAAATATGGTATAAAAATGGAGTCAATAGAAAAAAAAGGGAAATGGAATGGGAGAAAGAAAAAAGGAGAGGGGGAATAGTCCAAGATATTTCACATAGTAAGATTTTTTTTATTACAATGAGCTATTACAATGATATGGAAGGGGGGAGGCAAGGGGGAATGAGGGAACCTTTGCTCTCATCAGAAGTGGCTAGAAGAGGAAACAACATATATACTCAATGGGGTATAGACATCCAGAGTAAGAAGGAGGGGGGAGCAGGGGGAAGGGGTGGGGATGTCAATAAAGGAGAGGATGGACCATGGGGAGAGAAAGGTCAGATATAACACATTTTCTTTTTTATTTCTTGCAAGGGGCTGGGATTGGAAGGCCTGCCCAGGACCATAGGACCAGGTGGATTCTGGGCCTAAGGTGTGGTATGGGGGCTCAGGGCTTCTTGGCCCCAGGACCAGGGATCTGTCTGCTGCGCCACTCAGCGACCCTACAGCAGAGTCAGAGTGAAAGGAGAGAGAAAATATAGTACACGGTAGTGGAGAAATAAAAAGGAGAGAGTTGCGATCAGCAATGGCAACGTTGGAAAAATATGGAAGTAACTTTTGTGATGGACTTATCATAAAGAATGTGATCCACCCGTGACAGAGTTGTTGGTGTTGGAACAAAGACTCAAGCACATTTTTTGTTATTATTATTTGGGGGAGGGTGCAGGGCAAGTGGGGCTAGGTGGCCTGCCTGGGGCCACATAGCAGGGTGATCTTTGGGTGTCTGGGGCTGAATTTGGACCCAGGTGCTCCTGGCTCAAGGGCCAATGCTCTGTCTGCCACCCAGCCACCCCTACTATTATTATTTTATTTTATTTTGGGTCTTTTTTCTCTTCTTTTTGGTTTTTGCAGGGCAGTGGGGATTGGGTGGCTTGCATGTCACACGGCTGGGTGATTGTTGGGTTTACGAGGCTGGATGTGGACTCGGGTGCTCGTTGCTCCGGGGCTGGTGCTTCGTCCATTGTACCACTTGGCCATACCTACAATTATTACTATTATTTTTTTAATTTTAATTTTTTTTCTCTCCCCTTTACTTTTTTCGCCCAAGCAAGTCTATCTATATTCATGGGGGAAGGGGTATTTTGTTTACTTGTAAACAAGAATATTTTATTAATGTAAAAAAACATTTGTACAAAATGAGAATAAAAAATAAATTAAAAAAAAACTGAATACAGATAAAAAATAAAGTATCTATCAGTGTGCTTCAAAAAAAAAAGAAAAAAGGGGGAAAAATTATGTAAAGTCAAGCAAAACAAATGTCCACATGAACATATCCCAAAATATGTATCTCAATGTATACTCCCTGTCAGGAGGTGGTAAGTATATTCCATCAAATGTCTCCTAGGAATTGTAGGTTGTCATCGATTTGATCAGAGTTCTTAATTCTTTCAAAGTTGTTTGTTTTTACAATATTGTTGCTATGAACAGTATTTTTCTCGTTCTGAACAGTATTAATTGTTCTCTTTATGAGTGAAGAGTTGAGAAAACAAATCATATATATATTTAAAATACATATTATCAGGAATTATGTTTGTTGCTTTGCAAATAACTTTTGTTCCTTTCCTTTAAAAACTGTTGGGGTGGCTAGGTGACGCAGTGGATAGAGCACCAGCCCTGGAGTCAGGAGTTCAAATTTGGCCTCAGACATTTAATTTCCTAGATGTGTGGCCTTGGGCAAGTCACTTAACCCCCATTGCCTTGCTAAAAAACGTAAAACAAAAACAAAAAAAACCCCAGGATGATAAGCAGAACGGAAAGGATCAATTCCAAAATTATGAGGATGTACAAACAAAATAACAAAAAATAATTAAAACAAGATTAAAACATAAAGAGATGGAAAATAAAGTTTATAATGAAATAACGTAACATAGAGAAGTCTAAAAGGATGATTGTCTTCATTGGTTATAGAAACCTAAAGTAAAAGGAAATACATTCTTCCCTGGGGTTTTAGTGAGGATAACTGAGAAGTCCTTGAAAGGCTGAAAAGGAAATGGATTTAAGCTAATTCAGGAAAAATTTTGGTTGGATATAATAATTTGGATATAAAAACACTGGAAAAGTTATAAAGGCAAGATGATCTTTCAAAGTTTCCTACTCTTTTATCCTCATGATTTGTATGAATTTTCCTAATTTTTACACAAGCTAATCAGTGTCCAGATTATTCTATGACTTGGGCCTTTGTAGACAGCACTGTGAATGACTGCCAAATAAATAGCAAGTATTAATGCTGACCACAGGAGGGCTCCTGACTCAAGGTAGAAACCCACTAGGGGGCTCTGAGATTTTGAGCTTTTGTTGGTAATCATTCTTCATCCATAAAAAGAGGGAAACTGAGGTATAAAGACAGGAATGGCTTAAGGACACACAGGTGGTATGTGGCAGAGTTAGAGAGTCTAACTCAAATTCTCCTGACCTCAAATTTAGTGCTCTTAGTCTGACTGCACCAAAGGAAACAATAACTGACCTTGTTTATACAGTATCTCAATTTAGGATGAATTAGCTAAAGTTAGTGAAGCAAAGTGACTTGTCCAGGAACACAGGCCTAGTATTTAAATTACCATCTGCTAGAGAGTGGACCCTTCTCCAAAGCCTTTTGGAGTCTGTTCCTTCACCCCTCACCTGAATTTTACAGCAGCACCTTCCTTGAAAAATAATGAAGGATAGTGGGGAGAAAATGAAATTGAGTTAGGAAAATTGGTTTTGAATCCCCCCCACCACTGGATGTGTGGCTATGGAGCAAATGACTTAACTTCTTTAGAGTTATCAGTTTCCAAGGGTAAAAAAAGAATCACACGAATAAAAATATTTATAGCAGTTTTTTTTTCAGAACTGGCAAAGAATTGAAAATTGAAGGAATGTCCATTTATTGGGGAATGGCTGAACAAACTGTTTATTAATGTGATGGAACACTATTTTTCTAGAAGAAATTATGAGGGATGGGACTTCATAATAGCATAGAAAGACTTGCAAAAATTGATGCTGAGTGAAATGAGCAGAACCAGATCATATACACTAACAGCCACATGACATAATGATCAACTATGATGGATTCGATCATTTCAGCAGTTCAATAAAGACAATACTAAAAAGACTTATGATAGGAGAATATCATCCATTTACAGAGAAGGAACTATGGAGCTTAAATGCAGACCAGAGTTTACTATCTTCAATTTTTAAAGAGAAGTTGTCTTATGAATTATATCATTTTTTTTTCTCGTTTGGATAGGATTCTTTTTACTTGAATAATATGGATCTATGTTTAGCATGGTTCTAGATGTAAAACCTGTATTATGTTTCTGTCTGTTAAGGGGGAAAGGGTAGGGAAGATGGGGAAACAATGTAAAAAAACTGATGAAAACTACTACAGAAGAGCAGCTAGGTGGTACAGTGGATAGAGCAAGAGTCATGAGGACCTGAGTTCAAATCTGGCCTCACACACTAGTTGTGACTTTAACCCCATTCCCTTGCAAGAAAAAAAAAGAAAAACTGTTACATGTAGGTGAAAAAATAAATTTTTAAAAAGTGTTAAGTTTCTGTAACTCATGGGGTAAGCAAAGTCCCTAGCAAACCTTAAACCACTAAATGAAGGTCTCCTGAATTGTTATTCACCCCTCTGAATTGAACATCTTTTCCTTCTCAAAAACCTTCCATTGTCTTACAGAATAAAATCCAAACTTCCCAGCTTGGATTTAAATCACAGAATCCTTTCCAAACTGTCCAGCCAGCTACCCCCTTGTCACATTTATTTTTCCCTCTGAACATCTATTCTTGGGGGTACCCCTTCACCACCAAACCATTTGTCTATTAAAACCCAGTTCCCATCCACCTCTGCCATAAAATTTTCCAACTAGAAACCTTGCCCTTCTAGGAACATCCTTAACAAGTATTTTATATCAATAGTGGTGTCTAAAAATGCTTAAGAATGATAGGCGGGGACTTAAAAACTACTTCCTATCATTTAAAAGTTCATTTTTGTCTATCTTTTGTTTCCTACTTTTAAGTATACTGCATATATCAGGTGTGTCTTCCCCTCCCAGATCAAAGGTAAACTAGGTCATCTTTTGCGTCAATCCTAACCTAGCCTCTAATTATCCAATGAGTGTTGCCTCAAACTGAGACCTGGGAAGGACCTTCACTTCAAAAGGTTAAGGGCTCCCATTGCATCTGGGGCCATCACCAGTCTTCCAGACCTGTCTTGCCACTGGACTCCAAATGACTGGAGGAAAATGAGGCTGATGGTTTTGCACAACCCTGCCTGAATTAAATTGGATTCACTTGGAAGTCAAAACATTACCCTCCTAATGTCCTCTTCCAGAACAAAGGACAAACAAACAACCATTAGATGTTCCATATTTGTTGAAGGGTGTTGTAGAGAAAAAAGTAGTGGCTTTCAATTTGACTCATTTAATCCCTAGGAAGGGTTTAAAGGAACTCACCTCTTTCCTTTGATCTTTACCAGTCCTAGTCTAAGAGGCAGTAAGAGCTCAGGTTCACAGCAGAGGAAGAAGGTGCTTTGAGCACCTTGAAAGGGAGAAAGGAGACTATTCAAGGCAAGAAGCCTTTTTAAAGAGGCCAGAGAGCATTCTAGCATTTGAAACCAGTCTTTAGTGGAGTAAACTTTCTTTCCTCCCTCCCTCCAATCTACATACCTGTGTCCTAATGTTAAATGGGGCATAGAATACAAGGTTATAATGCAGTTTCAACAAGAAGTTTGGAAATACACTAAGGCCAGGAAAAGGGGACCTAGAAAGGGAAGGTTTGGTCTCAGAGTAATAGAAGGCTCAGGCAACAATTTGGTGTTACCCGAATGAAGAGTGTGGAAGGGAGAGAGGTAAAAGAGAACCAGGAAGGAAAAAGACAAAAAGCTTTTTAAAAGGGATTAAAATAACTGATAAAAGTTTTAATACATTAAAACCAGGTACTCATCATTTTATAATGCATTTGCCATTTATGAACAATACAAAGTAGAGGCAGATATCGACGCGTCATAGAAATGTTGAGTCCCCTTCTCCTCCAATTCCATCTGTCATACAGAGACCCAGCCTTCCCTCCAATATTGAGTTTCCCTCCCACCCCCTAGAGAATAACTCTGCCCTGAATAAAACACTTAAATACTTCATAAATAGTAAATCATGAAAAAAATAGCAAGAATTCTGTTTCCTTCTTATTTAAAAAATGGCAGCAAAGACAGAAGGCCAGAAACTGGCTTCAGGTGGGGGTTGGGGTGTCTAATATAGACAGTTACTTGGGTACAGACTAACCTGATAAGGGGAAAGGAGTGGAAAAGAGGAATGGGGATTCCACAATCTGCCTGAGATTCCAGCCCCCATTGTCCCCACAAGACCAGAGTGGAGAGATGGAGAGCTTTGATCCTTATCAATGGGGAATAGAGGTCTCAAGTACCTTCTCCCCAATCTCTCTTCTCTTCAGGATGCAGGGATGGCACCACTGCACAAGAGTCAAATGACTAAAGAACAGATTTGAGAGACGCTACATTCTTCCGTCTCATCAATAAGGACAGTTACACACATAAAGCTGTCCGCCCTCCCTACCCAATTTCCCAGACAGCAGGACACTGTTGCAACAGGTGAAAAAGAGCAAGGAGGGGAAATCCTTTGAAGGATACAAGATTCACTTGATAAAGTCTTTATATTCAGGAAAACAATCAGAAAATATTTCAAACTGCAGAGAGTAATAATCAGTGTGGCCTGACAGCCAGCAGGGATCCTGGTCAGAAGATCTCTGACCATTTATCCCATGGCCACTCCAAGGTTAAGTATTGTGTTTAGCCACATGTAGGCCTTTGTCTCCTATCTCAAATTCTTCAGACAGGAGAAACTCAATGTGCTCCTAGAGGAGGATGCAAAGAGGATTCTCCTGGAGTCATAATCGTCACTATCCTGTGCTTTATCAGCCTTTCTCTTCTTTATGGGGAGCCTGCACTCCTTCCCCCAGTTGTCTCATTGCTCGAGGTCTCCAAGGTGGTCAGGGTCCAAATTCGTGTTCTGAAATTGGCTTGAAATCTTTTTTTTAAGAAAGAAAAGGGAGGAGGGAGTGTAAGGAGCTTTTGAAAACCCAAGCCAAGGAGGGGGTATGAATCCCCCCCCACTTCCCAAAAAAACTTTTGACCAAAGTTACAGGAAACCTTCCCTCCTGAAACCCAGGAGAGAGAGCTGTTGCAGTAGGTAGAAGAGAACTCACAAGAGAACCTCAGAGTCCCAGCAGGCCTACTTTCGGTTTGGGACAGTGTACAGTCCTAACATCAACTCTGGAAGCTGAACCCAGAAGTGCAGAATTGGTGCCACCCAACATGGGTCCAGGATGCTTGCCACACAATGACACTGCCCCACTGTCTAAGGCACTAATTAATGCCCATCCTGGGGGTGGGGGAAAAGGCTCCTCTTCAGGAGTTTGGGGAGAAGGTTCTCCCAGACTCTACTAGTCTCCTTTTCAATTGCCAGGAAAGGGGGAGCTCAGCAGCACTGGGATTGGGGCTGACCCCTTGGGACCACAATGATGGAAGAATCTAATTCCAAGTGCCAGGTCCTCTGTTGATTTTTTTTTCTCACTGGAGAGGGAAAGAAAAAATAAGTACAATTGTGGGGAAGGGAAAAAAAAGTAGAAGAGAATCAGAACTTTGGGATAATGAAAGTTCACTCCAGCCTGGATGGCAGAAACCAACTCGCCACCATATTTGGGCCACGTCACTGAGACAAGGGATGATGAGAATTAACAGTACGGTCAGCCCCTCCCCACACCTTGATAATAAGCCTCTTATGCCTCAAGATACCAAATATAAGTCACTCACATGATTGACTTCTGACTCTGCGGTGGCATCAATTCTTTCCGAGGAAGGTGAACTGGGGAAGAAAAAGTATTAGGGAGAGAACTGTCAGATGGGGCATGGTTTGTTTTGGCCCTGCTCAGGTTTCATTATCCTTCATTATCCTTGCTCCCCATACTCCTCCAACTTTTCCTCACTCTGGATCTCTGAACAAGACCAACAATGCTATCCCACTTTTTGGCAGGGGCAGGAAAGGGTCTTGGTGAGGTGAGGAAAATGAAGCTAGGGAGCTCAGTTTTTCAGTGGTCATGGAGAGGAAGAGGCAGACACACTAGTACTAAGGGGATCCCCACTGGAGGTCAATGCCCCTTCCCTCACCCATCAAGGCTGAGGTTTCTTGTCCTTCTCAGAAGTTCTTCATTTGACTCCAGAGGGTGGTGAACCTGCATGCACGTGTTATCCGGGAGTCTAAGTGGAGAACAGAAGACAGAGAGTGACCCCCCAAGGGTCACCAACAGCCTTCGCAGAAGAGTAGAGGAGCTGGAGAAAGGGAAGAGAGGACAATCAAGACACAAACCTGTCAGCTGATGTGCTGATTTTAACACTGACTGAAGAGGTAGAAAGGGTGGTGGCAGCAGCAGTGTCATTATTGATCTCATCCACAGGTGGGGTTTGGGGAAGTAAATCAGGGCGGCGATATAAGACACCTAGAAGGTGAAAGATGAAATATGAAGAAGGTGAAGAGGAAAACTCTAGAGGCACTAACTCAGTGTCCCACTGGGTCAGCAAAGAGAGTTAAGGATGTGACAGAGGCACAGAGAACCTCTAGGATTAGGTACCCCAATCTGAAAGATGCTGGGCAAGAGTGGGGAAGGTAGTTCCTGATGATGTATGGCACCCACTCGTGGAGCTAACCTGGTTCCACTTCCACCTGGGTTGTCATTTCTGTCTTGCTATCTCCAGAGACGGGGACTGTCACTTGGGGAGGGGAGAGGGAGTTTCCACCTGGACCCATGCGACGAAGGGAGGAACTGATCCGACTCTTTTTGGATGGAGAAGGCTTCACTTCAAAAGGGAGACAGAGAGAGAGACTGACTTAGCACTTAACAAGCAGATTAGCACCAAGACAAACAAATGTATAAAGTATCCATTTCCCTTTCCCCACACCTCCCCATCGCTTGAAAAGGGAGAGCAAGCTTATGTTGTAGAGAGAATTCAGCATTATCAGGGGCCCTTCAGTAGTCAGTTTCACTGAGGAAGAAAATGGGGGTGACAAAAGGTAAGCAAGATAGAGCTTCTCCCCACTACTCTCCACCCTGACTGTCCCTTTCACCCATGTCCTCTCCTCCAAATACCCCTTATTCATGAAGACTTGAAAATGATTACCCTTTTAACCCCTTAAACTGTTAGTGAGTTTCACTTGTATTTTTTGGCATATTGCCTTAAAAATCCTATCCTTTTTAATTTGTGTTTATTTTTTCAAACTTATGTTGCTCTTGAAAAAAAGAGGCTATTTTTTATTTCTTTTGCACCATCTCAGACAATTTTGTTCAATAAACAGTAATTAAGCAAAGACATGATTATTTGGTAGAGGAGCATAGTATTCCTAGGTCCCTGAGGGCCTAGTGAGGAAGTATGGGCGGATGTAGTAGGGAAAGAGGAAGTGGGAGCATGGAAAGGGCTTAAAACAACATGTGAGACCAGGATGAACCAATTTCTCTTTGGTGTTGGAAAGGAAAAAAGAAGAGTCCCTGGTGAGATGATACAGGCCACTATGAGTCTATATCATAATGAATACTTGGGGCAGGAAACAAAGGAACCTCCTGGACCCAGATAGGCAATAGGTATGACTGTGGTCTGGCCCCAGGGTTAGTACGGTAGGCACCTTCCCAAAGACCCCTCAGCTCAAGGGCACAATTTGTACGAACAGGGATGGGATGGGGTCAGAACCACTTACAGGAGATCTTCCTGAATACTGTATGGCACATGAATCGATGGAACCTCTCAGCATAGAAACTCGGCCTGTGCACTGACACTGTGTCCTGTGGAGTAGAGCATATTGGGGAGACAGGACCATGAGATCAAGGTCCCTTAGCAGTTCCGCCTGATCTCTGGAGGGCAGAGGGTGGAGACTGGAGCAGAGACTTCAAGGGGAGTGGGAATTTCTCGACCAACATTAAGTTGGTCAGAGGTACCTGGAGCTTGACCAGGTCTGAAGGCCAGTGTGTGCCAGGAGAACAGGATCACAAATTACCAAGTGAGAAGGTTCAGGTTCAGGGTGTCCAATCTCCTCTTTTTACAGACAAGGAAACTGAGACCCAGGGGAGTAACGTGAAGTAGCTGGTATGTTTCAGAATGAGAACTTGAACTCAGGGCTTTCCAGATCTATTATATTATAGAGAAAACTAAGAAAGGAATGCAGGGGAGGCTAGGTGGTGCAGTGGATAAAGCACCGGTCCTGGAGTCAGGAGTACCTGGGTTCAAATCCAGTCTCAGAGACTTAATAATTACCTAGCTGTGTGGCCTTGGGCAAGCCACATAACCCCATTTGCCTTGCAAAAAACCTAAAAAACAAACAATCAAACAAAAAAACAACCCACTTACCCCATCATGGACCAGAGCTTTCCAGGAATGTTCCAGCTTCTTCATGAACCTGTGAGAGAGTTATTAGTGCAAAGACATCCTCATTAAAAACAAATGATTATGACTTGTTTGGGGGTTTGGGTAAATGGTGGCTAGGAGGACAAAGCCATTCAAACTGTTGATTCTACTGAGAATTCATTCAGGATAGATACTGAGAATGGACAACAAGCTGGGGTTGGAATGATATGGAAAGAGAGCTGTCTGCATAGCATTTCAGCAACTTCAAGGTTCATTTAATAGCACTTCCCCCCTCTCCCTACCCCATACAAAAGTCCTTCTTTTTAACACTAATATTTAATAATATTTGGCACTGTTTGGTTGCAATTCATAGAAAACTATAGTCTCCAAAGAAGTGAAAAGCAGAGAACTATGGAGCTCACACAGAAATAAGGAACTACACAGTAAAGATGCCATCAATTATATGCATGATCAAAACCACTCGACTAGGGGGACTACCTTCCACTCCACTACAATGGACTATCTGTGTCTACTGTTATGGCAAGAGAAAGCAATGATGGTGCCAAGTATGTTGGATTGAAGCCCTGTGGCAAACACAGGAAAGGGCATGGGTAAGAGTCAGCCAGGATGGGCAGGTACAGATGAGTTATAAGCTGCATTGCTGGAGGGAACATCTACATGGATGAGATCAAATATCTATGCAAAACAGAGCAAAATCTGTGTGAGGAATGAGGTAGTTATTGTGTAAATCAAATTCTTATTTATTGTAGTGATAAGGGGATCTAAATATAGGGGATATCCTTTTCTTATGGGGAAAAAAAATCAACAAATTCTGACTATGTCTTAAGTAGATGTTTAGCACTCTCAAATGCAAGGCATCCTCGGAGAAAAGGTAGAGAGAAACTCTGGGCAACAGCAGATGCTCCTCACCTCTGTTCACTGGGGCCAGAAGCTAGGGCTCTTGGCCCAATTATAGAAACTCCTTGGTTTTCCCCTACTAGGAAAGTGAGAAAAGAAGAGAAGTAACTTCCAGCTATAGCCTGCAGCAGGGTGTGATTCATGCCATGTAAAGCAATAGCAGACAGATGGTCTTAGGGCTGACTTAGCTTTTTACCAGAAGGTATGTGTGAATTGGGGGAGGAAATGAAGCCTCTCATCTGAAAGCTTGCATAACAAGCAGATGTCCTAAAACCTATGAGTCTTAATCAGGAGACCTTGGAGGTGAGGCTAATTTATCTGACTGGAGGAGGGAATATTAACTCTAACCGGTCATCCCCCCCATCCCCCTCCCCTCCCCCTCCCCATCCACTCCCATCTGATCCATTGCTATGTCTTGTGCCCAAGAAATTCTCACCTATAAGACTGAAGAATGTCAATGATACCAATATAAAGCAGCAGTCGCTCCCCTTTACTGTTTTGGGCAGGAATGCCACCCATCCTGGGACAAATGCAGAGAGGGAGAAGAATGAGGAAACCACAAAGCTATAAGGCCATGGTGCCTCCCATTCCTCAGTTAAATCCAGGCATGGACTTTAACTCTTCAAAGCATAAAATAAATTTAATTACCAAGGATAGGAGAATCATGAAATCCTCTCCCTTCAAAAACATTTTGCAGGCATGTTACTGTCAAGCCTCTCCAACCTGTCTTTCAGGAAACCTTCCCTAGTAAGCTCTCTGGACAATAACCAATCTTTTACTCTGGGCACCCTTATCCCATAGAAATCACAGTCTACACTAGATCTTGACCTATACTAGACAATTTTTCTTCAGAGTCATGCTATAAGACTATCTCACTTAAGAGTACTATAATAACTAGATTTTTCTTAGATGGGTCCAAGATGGTCCTATCCAAAACTGAGAGTGAGCTGTCTTACACTGAATTTCCGAGGACCCATCCATCATGTACTCACTGGTCCTCTGTTTCTATGGTGCCCCCCCGCCGGGCCTCTCCCTGGATAGACTCCATAGCTGTGGAATACAGAGCCTTCTGTGGGGCTGGTTTTCGGGTGTCGTTCCCGGAGCCCACTTCAATGGGCAGCGGTTCTCGCTGTGCATACTCCATGTTGTGAATGGCCACCAGCAGACTATAGTCCATGATCTTGAAGCTTTGCAATACCTAGGTACAAGGAAGATACTTTGTCAAGAAGCTTTGTGAGACACATGAAATCCAAGTTAGAAAAAAGGAAATGAAAATCCCAGCAAGAGGATAAGGATAGTTAGGATCTGACACCTCTCCCCCTCTTTTGCCACATGTAGAGTTTGGAAAGACTTTCTTGGAATTATCTTATCAAATGATTCTCAAAAGAAGAGTAGTGTATCAAAAGTTAAAACAACTCCATGTCACCCCATGGTTAGCAAATTGACAAAAATGACAAAAGATGACAAGTCTTTGTTGAAGGGATTATGGATAGACAGGCACATTACTACAAAGCTGATGAAGCTATGAAGTGGTGTATTCATTATAGAAAGCAAAGAACTGAAAACAATAGAAAATAGCTAAATAAATTGTGGTATGCTATGGTAATGAAATACCATTGAGCTTTAAGAAACTATAATTATGAAGAATTTGGAGAACCATGGGAATACTTCAGAATTAATGCAAAGTCAAGTAGGCTATGTAAGGAAAACAAAAGACACAGCGACAACACCATGGTAAGAACAATGGTAAAAACAAAAATTAAGCTAAATGCTGTACAGTTATGATGACTAAGCTTGACCCTAAAGGAAATGAAAAAATGAACTTCTCCTTTGTCAAAGGAAGATTTGGAGCACTGTCTATTACTGGCAGACTTGGTTAATGTTATGTATTAGTTTTCCAAAAGTGTCTTTCTTTCTTGACTTTTGGTTACAAGGATCAGCTCACTAGATAGGAGAAGGATGAAGAATAAATTTGGAAATGAAGGTAATGTAAAAACAAAAGATACCAATAACAAATTAAAGCTCAAAGAAAAAAGTTGTTGTTTCCCGTGATTCTAATAAAGGTCTTATGGGGAAGGAAGCCTTATTCAGGCTCACAAATTCCATGAAGATGTGCTGATTTCCTGAGAATAACAGATCATTTTCCTCAAAATACTCATTTCTTCAAGGACCCCTCACCCCATTCTTCCCGGACTACCCCACCTCTTTCTTTGCCCGTCCTTTCTCTCTGCACGTCATAAAGTAATACTGTTTTCTTGTGAATCTACACTGGGTGACAGTGAGAGAAGCAAAAGCTAAGCAGGGTCATGGGAGAGGTTACTTTTAACCAAAGACTTTAGAGGGCCAGGCTCCTTTTTTTTGAGGGAAGGGACATTTAATAAAGGATATCATCCTACCCTATTGTCACATAGTCAATACCAAGGCATGATTTCCATGTTCCTTTTGCAGGGGAGAGGGAGAACTCACCAAGCAATCTCGCTGCAGTGTCTTGCACAAAGCATTATACATGTCAGCATCCAAGAGCAGTCCATCTGGCATATCTTGCAAGAAGTCCAGATCTTTGTAGGTGGGGAACACTTTCTCTCGCTCTTTCAGGGAGGCCCGCCGTTTGTAGGTTGAGCCCTTGAGGTCATACTTAACATGCATTTTGACTGAGCGTGGAAGTAGGTTGTTCATTACCACAATTCGAATGTTTTTGCCACCTGCCTGTACACAGTACAGCCCATAGAATTTGGGTAAAAGAGTCCGGGGATTCTGATTCAGGTTCTGAGGTCAGAAACAAGAGAGATGTAGGGGGGATATATTAAAGAAGAAGCTGACTTTCACTGATACTCCAGGATAAAAGACAATTCATCACCTTTCACCTCTACCTCTTTCTTGCCTTTAGAAGTACTTCCCAAGGCAGATCTTTGATCTGTCATTCGTTAAGGAAATTGCTACACCAAGAGGAGCTGTGGATTCAGTGACCCATCCAATAATAGTAATTTAGGATTAGAATACAGAATGAGTGAGGAAGTATTTCTCTGGAGTTGTTGGGATAAGAATGAGATCATCCTGTGACAAAGCAAACTTCCTGGGGACTAATGGAGGAGAGAGGTACCGGGGACCTTCCAGCCTGGGAGTATAAAAGAAATGGGCAAAGGCAATGGGAGTGAAGATAAAGAAACTGAATGTGAGCTTGAGGCTTTTTAAAGAAGACCTTAAACATAACAGCATCATCTGACCTGGGCCTGAGGTTAGGTCAGACATAGGAAACTAAGACCAAGGTGAGGCAGAAAAGAAAGGGACAAATGACCAAACAAAGTTCTAGGGAAGAAGTGTCAAAGCTGCACCTCCATGCATGGGCATCGTGGCCAGGGAGTAGATGGAAGGGAACTCTCTTACCATGTAGTATCCTGGCAGCAACTTCTGCAAAAACTCAGCCTCTTTGTGCTGGACGGTCTTGATGATGAATTCATCATCACTGGACACGTAGAAGATGGAGCCACTGGCTCCGGAGTTGCAGAGCTCGATGAGTGGCTCACTACACAGAGAATACTGGGATCCAAAAAGAAAGAGAAAAGAATTTCAGAAAACAACAGGACCTGGCAAGCCTGAGAATGGAAGGAAGCTACAGAAGAATGGTAACAGGGACATCCCAGCAGCTTACCAGGTAGTCATCAGGCCGAATCCCAAATAACTCTCGGAAGTATCGGAAAGCAACAGGGGCATAAGTCTTGAAACGGAAGTCATTATAATGATGGCCAGGGGTCAGGTTGCTCCCTTCACTGTACAGGATAAGCAGAAACACTCACGACTTGCAAAAATTTGGGAGCAGAGGAATTCTCCCAGCGCCTCCCGAAGTCTAGGCCATCTCAGCCACCCAGAGGGAGGATGGAGGCTTTGACTGAGTCACTTGGTGAGTCAGGGGCAGAGTGTGGGGATTAAGGCATGGGCTGAGGGAGTGCTCCTTACTCTCAGATTCAACTCATTAAAAAAGAAAAAAAAAACAGCAGCTACTTTAGTTTTCAGCTCATTAAATATGGAAAACTCAATCTCTGTGGTAGCAGAGGACAAGGAGATCTGCAACTGCAAGATCCCTTGATTAGGACTGAGATACTTGACTTTTGAACCTCAGTAGGAAGATCACAGAAATCTCTAAAAGAGGGGGTTTAAACCAGAGTGTGTGAGACTACCACAGCATGAAGGACTCAGGCCATGTGGCTGGTGTGTGTGTGTGGGGGGGTGTTACTTTACCAGGCCCTCCTTAAAGTGCAGGAATGAATGGGATGGCTTCGATTCTGACTGACCCCTACCAGTCCAGGTCAAGGGGGAGGGGGGACTTAATTCCTAAGCAAAAGTCTCAGGACATGAACTAGATTCAACTAGATGATACCATGGTCTTTCTTGGTGTCTCACTGGGCTGTTCAAAATCAAGTGCAAAGCACTGTGCTCCTCATCAGGGGTACACAAAAGACAAAAACCAGCCCCTGACCTCAAGGAGCTTGTTTTTTAACTGATGACATAGAACATGTGCACAATTAAGTACATTAGAAAGTAATAAGGATTATTTCTTTGTGTGTATGTGTGTGCTTTTTGGGGGGGGACAGAAGGAAGGTCAGGAAATGTCACATCCAATCTCTTTGAGGAATTCCCAATCTCATTTGGAACAGTGGCAGAAAGGGACCAGATCTGTTCCCCTAAAGGTCAGGCTGTCTCACCTGGGAAAGAAGATACTCTCCACTACATAAAAGTCTTGCATGAGGACGTCCCGCTCTGGTTTGGTACTAAGACTACCCACAGTATGGGTAATGCCTAGCTGAATGGCACCTTTCAGGGCCGATGAGGTTGTCTGGGGAAACGAAAAGCAGGATAAACTCAAGTTATTCTATTTGACTCACACTAGTAAAGTCCAGATTCAGGGTGCTAAAGGAAAGAAATCAAAGCATGGGGTTCTCACTAACATGCGAACCCAATCCGTGCTCCCCACACACTCCTGGGGTTGCTGCTCCATCAGGGCTTACTGGTGCCTTGAGGGAGCAACTATTCCACTGGACAGAAGAGCAAGAGCTGTGTCTCCAGGAAGGGTGCTCCTTCCTACCCGTCATCTTCATTGAGTTCACTCTACTGACAGAACCACTTTCTTCAGGGCTCATTACTCTTGTCTCTTCCTCACCTAGACCTTATCTTGGGACCCTCTTAAGCAGAGAACCCTTTGGGAGAATTAACAGCTGCTCACTCTTCTCCCCACCAAGCACTCTGTACCCCTGATGGTAAATGAAGCCAAATCCAACTCTGTGGGGATGCTTGGCAGGCTCTGGGGCCACAGTAATATGCAATAGAGTCTGATAAGGACCACCAAAAGACTAGAAACTCTCAGACGGGGATAAAAGAAACATAAAAGATGTAGATCACTTCATAAAGAAAAAGGAGGGAGGGCAGCTAGGTGGCATGGGGATGGAGCACCAGCCCTGGAGCCAGGAGGACTGAGTTCAAATATGACCTCAGACTTAATAATTACCTACTTGTGCAACACTGGGGAAGTCACATAGCTCCACTGCCTTGCAAAAAAAAAAAAAAACCCAACACAAAGAAAAAGGGAGGGTTTAATAAACTCATCTTCCCCAACATGATAGAAAAAGTCTAAATTCAGGAACCCAGGGTCCCATCCCACACTAATCTGGGACTCAGGAAAGACTTAATAGTGTGAGATCCAGAACCTATTACAAGAGGACAGTATTTATCTAATGATTGATGGAACAATTTGCCTTTCTGCACTCTGTTTAAGAGAAAAAGAGACAGAAACAATGGTGCCTAGTTAAAAAAACTGAATAAACACTGCCTTCTGTTGTAGCATTAGATCTTTATCTATAAAAATGAAGGTGTTGGTCTAGATCAAAGGTTCATAATCTGGAATCCATGAACTTGGTTTTTTTAAGTATTCTCAAAACTATTTCAATCTAAGTGGTTTCCTTTATAATCCTATGTATTTTATTTTATACATTTAAAAACATTATTCTGAGTATGCATAGGTTTCACTAGACTGCTAAAGGGATTTATGTCACAAAAAAAGGAATTACTGGACTGGATAATTTTACAGACCCCTTTCAGCTCTAAAATTCTAAGTTATTATAGACTTTAGGGAAATTAAACTACAGCTTACCCAGTGCTGGAAGAGAGATTACAAATCATCTAACCTACACAAAAAAGGCCAGGAATAAAATGAAGCAACACTTTTTCATCTCCCTCTATACTATTTCACTTGGAGATCTCATCAGCTCCCAAGGATTCAATTATCCCTGGTTTTCTTCAAAAGCCAGCCAAAAATTCCATCTTAGAGAAGTTTTTTACAAACCTACTTTCAGGGCAGCTAGGTGGCACAGTGCACAGAGCACACGCCCTGGAGTCAGGAGGACCTGAGTTCAAATCCAAACTCAGACACAATAATTACCTAGCTGTGTGACCTTAGGCAAGTCACTTAACCCTACTGACTTGCAAAAAAAAACCCAACAACTAAAAATATTACAAAACCCACTTTAACATTGATGCCTTCCCCAAGATGATTATCTCTAATTTATCTTGTAAATATCTTTATGTTTTCTATTTCATTGGATTCCTGGGGAGTAGGGACTGATTTTTGCCTTTCTTCATAAGTCCAGTACTTAATAATGCTTGGCAAATAGTGGGCACTAAATAAATGTTTGTTGATTTGACTGAATTCTCTTAAAAGAATTAGCCACGTGAAAATTTGCACAAGCCAAAGAGATAAGTGAACTTCACTACAATTTAAGATAATGCAGAACCAATAGCACCACCAAATCAATAGGCTGGCAGCCCTAATCACTTGCTATATCAGTCAAAGGAGCTCTGGTGTAGCAGTAGTTAGCCTTTATATAGAGTGCTTAAGACTTGCACAATCTTTTCCATATAGGAATATCTCATTTGATCTTGACAACATCCTTGTGAGGTAGGCACTATTATTAGGAAGCTAGCTACAGAGTTCCAGGGAGGGTTACAGAACAGGATCATATCCTGGAGCTTGGCCAAAAGCTAAGAAAGCCTTACGTGGCTGTTCTCTTCTCTCCCTTGAGCCCCTGCCCAAGCCCAAGCCCAAGCCCAAGTCCATACCTGACCCTGAACCCAAGTCCCAGTCCTAACCCAAGCAGAGCCCAAGCCTAAGCCGGGCCCAAATCCACTTATTTCTTCTTGGCTGTGCAACCTTCTTTCCTGCCCATCTCAAGGGCAGGTATTCAGGCTCCTCCCACCAGTTTTGAGAACTTTTCATTCCAAAGACAACACTTAGAAGGAAAGAGCTTAACAGGACAGGCTGCAACACTGGCTAGCTGCTCTGGTCCGGGAATTGCCATATAAGGAGCTGGCCTCTTTATGCAGTTCCATGTATATGAGGCATTACAGGAAAGGTAGCAGAAGATGTATTTCCCCTGAGGTGAGGTGAGAACAGCCTTGAAGGACTTGTTCTTACCAGAGAAACTCAATTTCTTTAGTACAATAAGCTAGTACTTGTTGCCAACTCTGTTGCAAGAAATGAACTGAAATATAAACCCTCTATTAGGAACATCCTTATTTAAACATACAGAAATGAATAGCAGTCTATCTTTTATGAGGTTGACTGCGTGGCACTAGCTACGTGAAACACTATTGAGCAAAGGCAGAAAATGTAGGAAATCAGAAAAGGGGACAAGGGTAAATAAAGAGAGCTCTCATTGCCCAGTTCTAAGAGGAGAGACATGAATCCAGACATACCTTTTTATATGTTGTCTCCCCAGAGGGATCAACACCTCTATGTCCTATTTTCCTGAATTGACTAGAGGAGCTACACATCTACAAAGAGAAAGAAGACAAGAGTAAATATTCACTCTAGGTAATTACCAAAATAGACACACTCACTGAGGCTCTGTTTTCTTGGTCAAGAGCATTTTAAAAAAGCCTCAAAGCTTCAATATTTATTTCCTAAACATTAACTGCTGAAAGAAGGTGGGACATATATGTATGTAATTGGAAAACTAATAAAATATTTATATAATTAAAAAAAAGCTGAGACAAAACTCAGTTGAAGAGTGTAGTCCAATAATAATCATAAATTACAAAGTAATAGAAAGTATTTTGAATTTAGAAATGAGAGAAATCTTGGTTCAAATATCCTCTCTAATACTCCCTATGTGACCTGGTCAATCTCTCAGCGATTCAAGGTTCCTCATCTGTAAAATGGAGATGATATCTCTAGTACCTACTTCGAAGGGTTTTTAAGAGAATATGTGGTGATGTTTGTCAAGAACTTTGGAAACCTTAACTTGCTGTGTGAATGTCAGCTGCTGGTATTAAAATTATTCAAAAGGAGGCCCATTCTCTATATCGAAAATGCCAATCACTGAACCATTCTGGACCCTAGTAAATCAGATCTGAAGATCACATGCTACCTGGACTTATGGAAACAGACAGATTCAGAGCCTAGCAGTCCCAAAGCTGAGATCAATCATCCCAGTCACAGAAAGAGAAGTTGCTGGGAGTTCAGTCTTGACTTAAGCCTTCTATTCTCAAAAACTCAGGGAAGAGGGAATGGTGATTTAGGGAAGAATCAGTAAGGTTA
This sequence comes from Macrotis lagotis, assembly GCF_037893015.1. NCBI lineage: Eukaryota > Metazoa > Chordata > Mammalia > Peramelemorphia > Peramelidae > Macrotis > Macrotis lagotis. The sequence continues at coordinate 229,450,277 of NC_133662.1, read as the reverse complement.
ATCCTAGGGGTCAAAAGTCAGAGGAGAAGAGGATAAAGAAGGCCTCCTAGACTCCACTATATGACACTAAAAACATTCTATGGCTCCTCTCAAGACCCCCAGGTCAATCACAGTTGATTACATTTTTATGATTTAAGATTTAGACTTGTATGAATACTGCTAGCTTCACTGAACAGATGATGAAGAGGTTTAGAAGTTAATGACTGGCTCAGGGTCATATACGTATCTGAGCCAGGACTTAAAAGAGAGACCTCCCAAGAGTCCCAATATCAGGGCTCTTACTGTTCTATCCCAGTTCAGGAGCAGAGGGATCTTGGAAAACAACCCTGAAGAAGGGTTCAGAAGCCCTCAAGGCTTGCGACTAAAATCTCAAGACATAGATGGTCTTAGCTGCTTCCTATGTGTGTGCTTTGCAAGTTATCACAAAATTTCAGAGTGGGCAGATGAGACAGGAAAAGGCAAGGACACAGCCTAGGAAGGAAGTTTTAAGGAGGAATATCTTCCATTTGGTGAAAATTAAAGCAAAAGTGACTTTGGTTAGACATCAGGAATCTCTTTTCTGTCTCTCAGAGGGGAAAGTCAGTTCACTCTGCTCCATTCTAGGGCATTAGTTAGTGGAGGCAGGAACCATATACAAATACTTTTACCCAATTCATCTGAAACTCACCTCAGAGGAAGAGGTCAAAGATTTTTTGTAGGATGACTGTCCTGTAAAATACAAAACAAAAACATTAAGCATAAGTATATGCTAGACTATGTGCACTAAAAATCAGTGTTTGATACTGGCAGGACAATAAGCTCCAAATCACCTCTTCATTAATTCTAGATACTAATTACCTTTTAGGAATTTTAATATTTTCTCCCAACTCTGTCCCCCCAACACTTAATATTTCATTCATTCTCTTCCTAGTATATACATCCTTTTAACACTGAGCTCAGATTCTCTCTAAAAAAATAGTTATGTAATTATTTTTCAGACACCAAGTCTTTAGCTCTGAGTTGACACCAAAATTGGGAAGAAATAAGACAGAAAATATCCTAACACTCCTAGAGTGCCTGGAGCTGGACTCTATTCCCATGTTCAAATGCCCCTATTGCACACTGGCCTTCAGATAAAATCTCTTAGAACTCCAGAGAAAATCTTGATGGTCTAGGAACTTTTGTCCAGCAAAACTTTTATTTCAAGGATAAAATGTTCAGTCCATAGGAGGAAAGAGTTAAGTTACAGATTACAGTCGAACATAAATGAGGACTCACAGAAAGAGAGAAAGGGCCCAGTGTAAAGCACTTGGTTCTCATACTTTATGGTCTCAGGAACTTTTACACTTTCAAAAATGATTGATTACCCCCTCTAAGAGCTTTTGCTACTGTGCATCATATTTGTTGATATTTACCATATTAGAAATAAAAGAATCTTAGCACTGTTATGAAAAACAACTCTTGAAAGAGACCTAGGGATGATCCCCAGGGATTCCTAGATCTCACTTTGAGAACCAATGATGTAGAGGAACTAGGAACAGATTAGGATTTCGATATCCTTTCTTGATTTATTGTGCTGTTATATTAAAATACATAAGTAATTTAGGTTTAAAATTCATTATTCAAGAAATACTGAGTACCTGCTATGGACAAACTTTATCATTCAAATGTCAATTTATGACTTGTCACCCATGAAGGAAAAAAGTGAAGCTTTAGAAAATGATTGCAGGTGGCACAGTGGAAAGAGCACCGGCTCTGGAGTCAGGAGTAGCTGAATTCAAATCCGGCCTCAGACGCTTAATAATTACCTAGCTGTGTGGCCTTAACCCCATTTGTCTTGCAAAAAAAAAAAAAGAAAAGAAAAAGAAAAAAAATGGTTGCAGAAGCAAAGCATACTATGCCCACTTTTTGAAACTTCTTTTATGCTTTTTCTTTCTTTCTCATGCTTTCCCCCCCTTAGTTCTAATTCTTCTTTCACAATATGACTAATATGGAAATAAGTTAATACCATTGTACATGTACAACTTTTACCAGATTGCTCACCACCATGGGGAGGGGAAGGAGAGGAAGGGGGTAGAAAAATATGGAACTCATAAACTTAAAAATTTATGAATGTTGAAAACTACATTTGCATGTAATTGAACAAAAAATTTTTTTAAATGGCTGCATGCCCTACAGCTAGGAGCAGGTAAATTTATCACCCTCACCTTTACCCATGTGCCAACCAGGAAAAAGATGAAGCCAAAACAAAGGTAGGTTGACAGAGAGTTTCTGCATTTGGGGAGAAGATAAAATTTTAAGCTAAATTTATCTTCAAGGTCTACTCAATCATGTCTTTGGTTTACTTCTGAAGAAAAATAGTTTAAATAGCTTTTAAAAATTAAATGATTAAATCCAAATATGATGGCATTTCAGGAATGGAAGTGAAGACCTGGGAGAAAGAAGAGATAGGAAGACTTGGGGATACTTAGGGGAAAAAAAATTACATCTAATTATATAACCCAGACAATTTAGATCTGAGGACCAGACAGGATTGAGGGAAAGGTTCTGACTCAATACTGGCCACAAGCTAAGTGTTTACAGTCCCACAAGGCAGAGCAACAGAATTTCATTCTCCAAAGACAGGCTAGAGGCCAACAAAATGGAACAGATGGTTCTTATTCCTCTCTTCCTGAAAAAGAAAAGAGATGAATGTTCGCACTAGTTCTTATGCTTAACATTTCTATGCTGGTAAGAAGACATACTACATAAAATGAAATATGGTAATAAGACAAACATAGATTTCCCCCCTCACCCCCAGATCTAAAAAAGACCAATACGTCTTCCTCTCTGTGGACCTGTAAATCTTTCACATTTTCCATCTCATACCAACTTTTACAAAAATTAACTTAACTTGGGTGAACACCAAAGTTAGTTTGAGCCTTGAGGGTCTAGATTAGGGATTCCAATAGAAAGCAGAAAGGCAGCATATCTACATTTTGACTGTAAATCCGCTATTGATTTTCTCAAATTATTGGCTCAGTCTTTGAAAAAAAGATAAGTTTTATCTTGAATGGGAGCAGTAAGATACTTACTATACATTTTAATGTGGGGGGTTGGGTCAAAAGCAAGGTCTGAAGTTCGTCTCTAAACACTCATGAATCTATACTGAGCATCTCAAAGGCTTGATCTTCCCAAACTCACACTCCTTAATCCTCTAGGTAGAAGTTATTCTGCTTGAACTTAAAGACAGATGCCCAAATAGAACCAACAAAAGGAGAGCTAAATGCTGAAAAAGCTAGTCAGAATTAGCTATGCTTCTAGAAGATCATAATGAACCCATATCGTGATAAATGATAGACTCAGGTGCAGACTGAAACATTCAATTTTTAGACATGGCCAGAACAGAAATTTGTTTTGACAATGCATGTTACAAGGGTTTTGCTTTTTCTTTCCTTCCTTTCACTGAGGGGAAAAGGGAAAATGAGAGGAAGAGATTATTTTAATTAGATGGAAAGATGAGTCATTAATAGAGGTCAAAGCAACAAAAAGGAAGGAATTTTACAATGCTATTTCCAAGAGAAGAGGGAAGAATGAAGAGAGAAGGAAAGAAGAGTGGAGTAGGGAGAGAGAGAGAGAGGAAAGAGAAAGGACTTGATGGCTCAAGGCCACCTTTGTTCTATACATTTCTTTAAAGATGTTCTGGTTACTAACTTTTTATAGTATTCACATGACAAGTGCCAACCAGATCTAGAGCTATAATCCTAAACAATGCCTATGAGTCTGGTGGGAGAACTCCATCCAATGATGCTTTTCTCTTTCCTTTTTTCAGCTGGATACTGCAGCTGCAGAGCTGGGGTTCATCCCAGGAAGCTTGCAGCTGTAAGAGGAAGAAAGGGGGCTGCCAGGTGCTAAATAATGGCCCTCAGACCAAATGGCACGTAGAGAACAGGACTGACTTCTCTTTGCCGGAAGTTGTGTCCCCAGGAAACTGATCAGAATGCCAAGCTATCAGGGAAGACAGAAAAAAAAAAGAGAAAACCTATAGGATTTTGCTAATGCTACTAACAAAGACTCAATGCTACAAGTCAGCTTAGTGCAGAGGCCTGATGGCCACCAGAGTGCCAATACTAGATACTATCTGCTATGGACTGCCCACTTAGCCCTAGGGTTCTGCCAACTTGAGATGGTCTATCGAGGAAAGCCCAAAGCTGGAGCAGCCACTATTTCTGCACCTGTCCTCTTCACAATTGAGCCTTCTTTCCTCTGTCTAAGCATTTTATAACTGTGGGAAATGACCTCAAAAGAGAAACTGTTAAAAAAACGCCAACTCAGCATGGCAATACCAGCTTGATAGTTCCAGATGGAGACTATTTGGTCTGAAATACTATGCCATTTGACTTGGGAGGAAAGGGGAGATTTAATCCCTTTTCATATGATACCAAATTTCATTTAAGTAAGATATTGATTTCCTGACACTTTCCCTCAAATCCATTCTAGTAAGGACACAATCACCCTCACTAAATTCTCTTTTTAAAGGGGGAACCTAAAATAAGGTGCAGGACAGAGGTAAGCATAGGAAATTACTTTTCCCCTAATAGAAAAGGTTTCTCCCTGGCATTTGAGACCTTTTTTCTCCTCTTAAAATGATAAAATATAATTAAATAAATTTTTCAGATTAGCATCAATACAACAACTGAAATTTGGGAGGTTTTGGAAGAACTAAGCACATATTCAACCTATGAAGAAGCTGGATATCAGTAAACCAAATCTATTAGTGACTAGCTCAACCAGGAAAGCTGAGCAAAGCCTGACTTTCCTCCATTCTACCATCACATCCCGGTACTGTTTTAAAGCAGAAATTATTTTTTGCTCCTTTTCATCATCATTACTGTGGCCTCTCTCCCACTCTGTGATACAAAATCATCCTCCTAAGCTGATCTTCTTTGATACGTTTTCAGAGACAGTTTCTTCATAGTGATATGTGGGAACAGTGTTGAGAAGGAAGCAAATGCCATTTCCAAGAAAATTCTTAGGGAATTATCCACTTAAGAAAAAGAAGATAAGTTCAGGATGCTTGCTGGAAAATTAATCCATTGGAATACATGGCCCATAGGATGAGAAAGAGATCAGGTTGCAGGTAGCCACAAGGAAAACAAAATTGAAAACATAATCCCAGCAGTCAGACTGACAATTCTTAGGTCAACAACTCTCATCATAAGTGTTGAAGTAAGATTCAGGGAGATGTTTTGTGAGTTCATAAATCTTGGAGGAAAAAATTGGCTTTGAAAGTGCCTTAAAGTTCTTTGTTCACAAACGTCAACAAACCCTGCATCCAAGAGTGCTGTTATCAGGAATCAGACACAGAAGAGAAAAGCAAGAAAGAAATTATGAAATTCTTCAATCAGCACATTTAGCAATGGAAGGAAGCAAACAGCAATCAGCCAGGAACTCTGCCCCTCAAGGGACTCATTGCCAGTGAGATACTGAGACTTGCTATCCCTAGATGCAATCAGGGTACACCTAAGACCACTGCCAACACTTTCCACTTCTATTCCACTAGGACTTATGTGGCATTCCTGCCTCCTGACATCTGACAGAAGAAAAACAGATAGAGAAGGAGGGTCATGCTGTGCCAGTACTAGTAGGAAGCAGTGACAGGGACAATGAAGATCTCACATATAGGACCCTAAAGTAGAGGTGTGCTAGAGCTGGCCTCAAATGCTTTCCTAAATCTTTGAATGCACTAATAAAAACCATCAAAGTATGATGCACAATTGTGTTATTATTTTATTTTTCCCCATTACTTACAAAAACAAGTTTCAACATTCACTTTTTTTTTAGTTTTTTTTGCAAGTCAGTGGGTTTAAGTGGCTTGCCCAAGGCCACATGGCTAGGTAATTATTAAGTGTCTGAGGCCGGATTTGAACTCAGGTACACCTGACTCCAAGGCCAGTGCTCTATCCCCTGCGCCACCTAGCTGCCCCAACATTCACTTTTAAAGCCCTGAGTTCCAAATTCTCTCCCTTTCTCCCAGCCAAATCCCCCTCATTGAGAGAGAAGGTTATTTCTTTCTTGTTTTATTTTAATTTGTGTTATTCTTCACAGTCTCTGGGGGATGGAGAGATGTTGGCAATGCCAGCTACAGTGCTCAGGGTCACCACTGCCTAAGCTTCTAGATCAATGATATCAGGACTGTGAGCAAGAACTTACCCCAAAGACCCACAGGGTAGGGAGGGACCAATAATAGCAAACTCCTATTTATAACTTGAAGAATATAAAGTAACTATTTTGAGCCTAACAACAACTCTGTGATAGCAACCCATTTTAGAGAAGAGGAAAAAAGCTGGTAAGCGAAATGTCTTGCATTGTCACACAAATTAAAAGTGATGGAGTTGGAACATGAACTAAAGTCTTAGGCCACAGCTGTTTAATGAAGCTGGAATGTTTTCTCGGAAGTACTTTGACAATTGCAAAATGGAAAAAACCATTTTAATAGTTCTCCATGATCGTATGGTACACATATTAAGCCCAATGTGAGTAAAGCCTAGTATTCTTTCCTACATGAACTCCTTTTTTCTTGTAACCCACTCATTTGTTTTTACATATCGTCTTCCTTGTTAGAATACAATTTCTTTGAGGGCAGAGACTGTGCCTTGTTTTTTTGTTTTTTGCTTTTCTCTATAACTCCACTACTTAAATAGAGTCTGGCACCTAATAAATCCTTGCTGATTTAATTCTATTTCCTCTACTACTTTTAGGGGCCTTGCCTCATTTTGACTAGTACTAGTTAAGACTTCTCTCTGCTCTCCCCAGTACAGACACTAGAATGTAAACTCTTCAGGGATAAGGTGGCATTCATTTCTTTACCCTCTTCCCCACCCAGCATAGAGTAAATGGTGGGTCTCCTGCACATGGTAGGAACTTCATAAATATTTATTAAAAGAATGAAAGGAGGAAGGAAAAAACAAACAAACCATGTTTTTTAGGTCAGTAAAGGGAGAAAGATGAAAAGAGTGAGCTACCTCTACAAGGTGGCAGAAGGGAATCAACAATGGTCTCTGACACCATCCAGTTGGCGGCTGCCTTGCCCCGCCTCTCCTGGTTGTTTCCTACTTTATTAATAGGCCCTGGATTGAAGTACATTTCAGAGGACTGGATATAGTGACTTTGCTGGAACCAAAGATGAAGCAAAGACATATTGGCTGCTTTACAGAAAACACAGAGTGGCCACAAATAGCCTGTTTTGGCCCAAGGAGTGGATGACACAGTGTCAATCCCAATGATTCAGAGTTCCAGGCCCTCAATAGAGAGGGTCGAAGAGAAAAGGAACTAGATTAGCAGTTGTGACCGTCTTGGGTGACCAATCACTTATTTTAGGAGAATGTCAACTCTTAGTTATCTATAGCTAATTCAACTAATGACAGCTGACTTTAAAAAAATATTGCAGGTCCAAGGTTTGGCTCCACCAATTCCACATGAAGCTGCTTACCCATTCTTCAGCTAAAACAAGAAAGATTCTTGAAATCACTGCATCACAAAGCTGAAAGAGACTTTAAGAGATTATTTATTCCAGTCCCTGCATTTTACATATAAGGTAATTGAGGCCCAAATACATTCAATGCCTTACCTTAATATCTCACAACTAATCAATAGCAAAACCAGGAGCCCAATCTATTAATCCTCCAGGCTATTACTTTTCATATTTCATGCTGCCTTCCCAACTTTCTACCCCCTCTTCTGTAAGTAGAGGAGGAAGATGCTCTAACTAGGCTACTCTAACAGAATGTTGGGGTTCAAGAAAGCAAAACCTACAATGACTATGCTGACATCTTTTCTGATCACCCTGAGGAACTTACAGGTCCTCAGGGCTCCAGAAGGCCAGTTTCTGTTCCAGAAGGACACAATTTTCTTCCTTCCGCTCTTTTCAGTAAAATCAATGGCTAATATCCTCTAGCTCCTCAGTGACAGCAGGCAAATTCTTTCATCAAAAGGAATGAAAAACAGGTAGCTCTCTCCCCCTCTGCTTCCACCGGTTAAGCTGAGAACTTTATTTGCTGTTATATAACAAAATGTCACTTTTCCGAGAGAAGCCAAAACTCACAGCTCATGACCCACTCCTACATCTGAGAGGACAGTTTCTCATTTTCACAGGTCACTAAGTTTCTCCAGAAAGGAGGAAATGGCTCAAAGCTGGCAACCCAAGAGGAGTAAAATTCTAAAGTGCCACAAACATGGGGAGAAGAATTTTTGCCTTTACGGGGGAATCCTCAATTTTTTTTTTTAAAAATAGGAAGAGTTCCTTTCTCTGAGACTGCAGATTTCTGCCGGGTTTGGTACCAATATTTTTATTGCTTACTACAGCAAAAAAAAAGCATAATGCTTTAGGCTCTTTTGTACACATCGAGAAACATTTCTGCTGATCAGAGCATGGTCTCCAACTTTCTTTCCCAACTAATAAATGGAACAAAGCTTTAATCAAAGAGCTTTTTTTTTTTGTTGCCATTTTTGTGGAGGAGACACAACAGAAGAAATTCTTAAAATACTAGGATGTTTATAGATCACTTAAAACCGACTGAGTGAAGAATAAAACGTTGGCACTAGTCCTTAGTTTCAGAACATTGTGGAAAGAACTGTCAGCAAGTTAAATAATCATATACTAGGGAGTTCATTTACAAAATGGGGAAAAGAGAAGGCCTCTCCAGTCAGAAAGAGACTGGCAAACTACAGATCAAGGGACAAATCCAACTAATGTTTCTGTATAGCTGGTGAACTATGAATGGTTTTTACATTTTTAAAATTAGCTAGAATCCTTGGATAGTCCAATCCCTAGACCACTAGGATCATTATCAAATTAGTTAACACACAAATTTTCTTGTTATTAAACCATCAAAGCCTTTCTAAGCAACGGGGTAAGCAGGGGAAATTAAGATAGCCAGGAAAGGAGGGCAGAGAAATGGGCTGTTGGAATAATAAACAGAAGGGAGGCACTAGCAGATGGGAGATGGAGGAGTTGGGAATAGCAGTTCACATTGTATTAGAGAACTGTAAGCAAAGATACTTCTATATTAGGAGGAGACTTTTTCCTCTCAAGAGGTCTGGTGGAAGGGAGAAGAGTAGGGAAGCTTTAGTCAAATATGCGCACAAAACCCTTCCTTCAAAGTCCTTTCAAGGGAGGAACCTGAGATGGTTATGGGGAAGGGGAGATGGCTGCAAGTTATTGTGGGCAGCTCATGCCTCAATAAGCACAGATATGCATCAGATCTACCTCTCTTAAGAGTGGCCCCACAGCACAGAAAGTGGAAACCTAGATGAGGAAAAACAGAGAGTTATCATCAACTGAGTTTTTATTTGATTACAGCAGAATGAACATTTTAAAAGCTTAAACTAAGAATAGGGAAATAAATTAAGTCCCATGTACCAGTTGAAGAATAATGTTTGACATTGATTGTGCCATTTTTCAAAAGATCACAAGTCAAGGAAAAGTTTTGGCAGAAGAATTTCAGAGCAGATACCACACCCTCACCCCAATCCAAGAATCACATTTGTCCCTCGAGAAATTCTAGACAGAAATTTCCCATTTTAGGTAATTCTCAGATCTCCATCTGTGTCCACCATTATTCTACTCCTCATTCTCCACCAGGTCATCACTGTTCAGATATACCATATACCCTGCAGTTTTCCAAAATATTTTATATATACATACATATGTATATAAAACTAAACTCCTCATAAACCTGTCACTCTGAAGCTCCAAAGATGGTACAAGAAGGGAGAAAAGACCAACAGAAAATGTCCTTGGTGTTACTGACACTTCTGAGCTCCAAAAATATTCAATATTACAACATGATTCCCACACATTCAGCACCCTGATCATGATGCCAAGCTAAAGTGATGGGCATATATCATACATGCCCCAAGAGAATATCACACACAGAGAGCACCACAGTCATCAGTCATCATGACACTCTTATTGTCCTATCAGAACAGGGTTAAACAAGTCTATCATTTAATTTCAATGTATTTTCTGATTTGTAAGACTTAGGCTAAACTAGTTCCAGTAAAATGACCACATGATTGTTTAATGTTTCCAATGTAACCTCAGAAAAACAGTTGTGCCACTAAGATTGAGCCCCCAAATGGTCACTCTTTCTAAAATAGAAAACTGTAATATCAGCCTGACACAGAATAGTTTCTAAAAATCATTTAGTCTTACAGTCTTCATTTTGGTTCCTGACCCTACCCCAAGCTGTGTTTGTGAAGTGACAGACACAACTTTCCACATGGAAGGACTGGTTTCAAGTCACTTGACAAAATGTGTATTTGTGGAGAGTCGCTGTCATAATTCTATATAAATATATCCACTGTTGGTGAGCTCCTGAAAATTCAGTCTCAATTTGGAGATGAGAGAAAGAGATGGGGAGATCAAGAAGTTCCAAGGTAATATCAAGATATGTGGTAAATGTAGACTTAGGTGGGGAAAAAAGGAATTGGTCTCCTAAGAAGAGATGACTGAAACAAAAGATGGTTTTGCAGGCAGTAGATAACTCTGCAATGAGGGCATTTCAATGTCTAGAGCAAAACCGAGCTGGCCTTAATACTGGAGCCTCTCCCTGTGTTTTCAGGGCAGAAACATTTCCGTAGGAGAAGAAATGACATCATCTACCAGCAGAGAAATTAAGAGCTTGTGTGTGTGACTAACTCCAATCGTTGCTCTGTGTGTGTGTGTATACATATATATTATTTATATATTGTATATGTTTGTGTGTGTGTGTGTGTGTGTATACACACACACACACACACACACACACACACACACACACACCTATACCTTTTGGGGAAGCTGCAGGGCAGACAGATATGTATACTGAAGCCACAGACTAGTTCCCAGACTGATCACACAAGAATGTCCCAAAGAATTACAGGACAATTTAAAATTTGGTTGCAAATGTGCCAATGGATTCCTGCATAGGTCAAATAGAAGCAAAAGAAACCTAAGAACTGAACCGTCAATTACCACAGTTCTCTCACTTGACACAGCAAAGTACTTTAAAACTATCAGCCACACAATCAAGAAAGCCGTTTGTTTACCAGACAAATTCTCTGGAGGAATAAGTCTGTTCTAGTTATTTGCAGTCTGGATAGTCATTCTCTTTACCCTTCCAGAGGTGGGAGGCACAATATGTTCTCTGGCTCAAAAAAACCCCTCACAACTTATCTTAAATGCCAGCCTGCCTTTTGAGAAGTATGCTGAGCACAGCTCAAGGAAAGTGTTGAGAAAAGACCGCATCACCACATGTGATAATGAATGATCAAGAACACATATTATAGATAAAAATTAAACTTGACTCAATGGAAATTTTCCCCCCCTAAGAATGTATGACTGAGGGTGGCATTCAAAAGTTTAGGATGTTCCTAGAGAACAAATCTATTAACCAAGTCAGTCTGGTAATTCTGGGGTCATCTTAGTTGACCAAGGGGAATTAATCCTGTAATGTCTATGTGTGTATTAGGGAAGGAGGTAGACTAAAAACCAGTCTTGACAACCAGCTGTGTGAACCCTAAGCAACTCTGGACATTAGTTCCCTCACCTGTTTAAAAAAAAAAGGCATTAGTCTAGATCTCTAGTCTCTTTTTGTAGGAGAAAATTAAGGTTCTCAGCTCTAACATTTGTTCTCATTAACACCAAACTCTCATTCCTCCCATAAAGGTCTTTTGAATGGCTCCTAGCCAAGAGACATTTAATATTTCTGGCCCACTGCCCCTTCCAATCACCATTGTCAAATGCAGCTCCAACTACCTTGGGAAAACAATCAATTTAAGACTGTAATCTCTGCATCCTCAACCATTTAAGCTTTACATTGTCCAAGTAAAGGTCTTACTCTTGACAATGTCCTGATGAACAACTGTCCCAATATGTCTTACAATTCAAGATAGCCCAGAATAGGACAAAAGTGGTAACCAAATGTCACTATTCTCTCTCTCTCTCTCTCTCTCTCTCTCTCCTCTATTCTATCACAGTCCTGTAATATAGGACTCTGGTTCTTACTATGTACAATGTGTTATCATCAGGAATCTTGAGAGTTATCAGATAGCCCTACTTAATAAGTATATCTCTGGAAATTCCATCCCCCTTCATACACCCATCTCTTCTAATACTTCAATCAATCACTATCATTCCCGACCTGGTGCCTCCTTATTTAGATTGTATAGTCATTTAGAAGCCCACAAAAAGAGGTAATACTAACAATGGTATTTCCCAGAACCTGACAAATCTTTTCAATAAAAGCTTCCTTAGGACTCCAAAAGACAATAAAAGACCCATGAATAAAATGTCCATAAGCAAAATATTTTAAATAGAGAGATCTATTGCTTGGAGGAAGAGAAATAAATCCTGAAGATCAGCAATAGAAAAGTAAAGTACAAAGTAAAATGAACAAAACAGGATCAATGCTGAGCAAGAGGAAACTAAGCTCACTTTGATTTAAAAGGGTGGAGAAATGGGAACACAGTATAGGAAATAGACTGGGTAAGAGCTTCCTTTCTCTAGGAAACACTCAGATCAAACACTCTCAGAAGCTGAGTGATGAAAGACTGGACTTGCAACTCGGAAGAATGGAGATTCCCATTCCCAGGGTATCATGAAGCACCACATAACAATACAGCTGAGAGAGAGAAAAAGGAAAGAGACTGGGGACTTTGGTAACTTGGGAGCTTACTCATTATCAAAAGGAGTATTCTGACACCTCCCAAGAAAGCTCTTGGCAGATGTACTAGAGAAAATAACCCCTTCCCTGCCTGGATCTGTTATCTATTGTTCACCCTCAAAGGCTTTAATTTCCATTATGCTCTCAAAAGATTAGTTTTTAAAGAATAGTTGTTATGTAGTAGATAGCCAAAGGTATTATTAGCAGTTGTAGATCAGCACAAAAAAAGCCTATAAAGATCATCAAGAGGGTCAAAATTAAAATAAAAGGTATAGCAGGATACCACTCTGGCACTCAAACCTAGTTCACACTTCAAGTTCCTAATCAATATCAGGTATTAGGTGTGTGAAGGATTGATTCATCAAACCTGTCAATGAACATAAGAACGATAAGGTATAAATGGTTAAGTCAGAAGCAATGGAAACCTAATACCAAATCTGCATTTCCTTTAACATTCTTGTAAGTCAACAAAGAAAAGGTCAATTATAGCCCTCTCTTTAAAAAACAAACCAACAAAAATCCTTTTCCACCCTCAAAATTCCTGTTACTGTAAAAAAAATTCATACCTATGTCAAATTAGAGGGAGAACAGAGACTTAAAGTAGATATCTAAAAATAAGTGCACTGGATTAAGTTCTACCTAGATAGTATACATTTACAAATTTATTTTTCCCCTTAGGATTTCACTAACAAGATGGCTCACTTAAACTCCATGTCTCCAAAAAAAAAAAAAAAGGCAAAATAGAAAGATGAGAAGAGGGTCTGTCAGGTTAGCGTAGAAATTGCATATGATGTATACAATGAATACAGACCAAAAAAAAAAAATCAATAAGGATGGTGCACTCTGGGGTTATCAGATTACAGCACAGTTTACTGGATGGGCACTGCCAGAGAGAACAAAGGCAACACACCATCGATGGATGAGTGGGCCTCAAAGAAAAAAAGTCTCCAAGAAAAGTGACCCAATGTCATGTCCTCTGGGTTTAACTTGGTGGTTTGAAAGAGAGAAGACTCAATGGAATCAAGAATAGAGCAGTGAAGTTCCCTTCACTTAGTTAAAACTACTGGTCTGGCCCTTCAGCAATCAGAAAGAGCTAACAGATTCATGGATAGCTAAGAAATTAAATAATTTCCACAGGAGTCAAGAATTTACTTTATCTTCTATGTTTATTTTAGCTGACCTGATTTCACTAACCTGCAAATCAAGTCAATAATGGAAGTGAAGGTTCTAGGCTAGGTAGTTTATTTCAACTGGGACAAGGTAGAAACAAAGATTTGTGATTTAGATGATGCACACCGGTGTGTGATAGATGGCTGCACTGTCAGTCCCTACGTGTCATTTTTAATTTTATTAAGATGGTGTCACTGTTCCTAAATAACAAAGATTGGAGAAGAGAATCTCTCATATAAATCAAAAAGTTAAAATGACAAATTCTTATCACTACTTATTAACAAAATGTAAGGATATTTACAAGTCATTGTCTCCCCCAAATCCAAACAAGCTAATTACCCAGTACTAGGAAGAGATGTTAAGCAACTCTTACAGCTCATGATTTTGTTACACCCTGTACTTCAGTTTCTTAACCAATCATTAGGGAGCAGTCCAGGCCTAATGGGTAAATATCTGAAAGCAGGCAGGAGACTGAATTTGAGGGTGTAATAATGATGGAGACCAACCTTTCTAAAAAGGATATCAAAGTTTTTAAATACATACAGATTGAAGAGTGACTCTTCTATTGCAAGGCTTACCAAAACCTTGCTCCCTTCACTTCAGTTTCAGTTTTGCTAGAAAACACTGCCTATGGAATTCCAGAGTTCTACTTAACACTGTTTACATTAAAATTGAAGACCATCAACATGGAGGAATGATCAGTTTATGTGAGGGGAAAAAAAATACATGTTGTATCCCCAGAATGTTATCTCATATATATTTAGAAAATCATAAGTTATGTCCTATTTGTACCAATTTTCTAATTTCCCTAGTCAGAGGTATAATTATCTTCTCCAATCACACACACAAGATCTCTTTCTTATAAGCTTTTTGGCACTAGGATCAAGCTTCTGAAAAACATACCCAAGGAAGGAAAGGTACCATTAGATTAAAACTAAAAATACCCATATTCACATAAATACATAAAAATGCTTTAGACTACATTTATGCTCAAGTATATCTCTCACCTCAAGTTTTCAGACATAGTATAGGAAGCAAAATAATTATAAAAGTAAAAAATGTGACTGCAACTTCTTAAATAATTTTTCAGAAAAAAGGGAAAGGAATAAATTACATAATTATATAAAGTGCTTTTTAAGAAAAGATGTAAAGTATTTGAAAAATAAAAGAAAAATACGTATAAAAAAAAGAGAAAATTCAACTTTTAGGCTAAATATTTTCATACCCATTAATACAGGTGTGGTGCAATACAACCCAAATCTAACAAATAGGCGAGTTCATACATATTTCTTTTTTAAAATGTACAAGGTTAAGAGGTATAAACTACTCTCCCATCACACTCAATTTGGATCAATGTACAACATGGGCTGACAAACTGCTTTCTGGGGGGGGCGGGGAGAAGTAAGATTGGGGAGAAATTGTAAAACTCAAAATAAATAAAATCTTTAATCAAAAAAAGTGGTATAAGCTAATAATCTAGAGGAAGGCTAGAATTAGGATTCTTTGTAGCAGGAAAAGAGGGGTGAGGATGGAGGAAAGAGTATCATTAAGTGACAAACAGTTGTTTCCTCATTATTAAACCTACCCATCTGGACAGACTCTCTAGAAAACAGTCTTAATCAAAGTTTTGGAACCCAAAGAGAAGTTCTCACAAGTAACCCAGTAACTCCAAGTAACGCCACTTTTTTCCTAGATGATAATGGCAAGTCTAGTTAGACATCATACATTCATTTCTATTTTCCCAATCCCTGGGGGGGGGGGGGGTGTCAGACTTTAAGTGAAGGGCCTAAAAGCAGTTAAAATGAGTCTCAAGCTTAAAGTCTTTCCCAAAATATATGCAACATAAATAAAATTTTGCCTCATGAGCTTAAGAAAGGCTTTCCAGCCGGCCATTCAGTTTAGGTGCGACAGTCAGGTCCCTGAAAACCATCCGATGTATGCAGAGAGAGGGGGAAGGGGGGTCGGCCAGAAGTGGGGATCACCACCCCAGCGCCTTTCGAGGCGGACTGGAGGGAGCCGCCTCCCAGCTCCCGGGGCTCTCTTTCCCGACAGGGGACTGCCACCCCAAGTTTCTGGGCCCCCTCCCACATACACTGCGCTGTTTCTCCTTCCGGGCTCTTCTCCCGCGACTGCTCAGCCCACTCCGGGTCCCCCCGAGTTCTCCAGGCCGCCCCGCGGTGCCCCCTCGGGGGCCTTCTTGACCAGCCCCCACTTTGGCCCCCACATCCCGCCCGTTGCAAGCCGAGGCCCCCCTTTGCCTCCCCGTCCCTCTCTCGCATAGGAGCCCCCCCTTTCGGGCACCCACTCTTCGGCCGCTCCTGCGCCCCGCTGCCATGTCCCTTTGGGGGGGCCCTGGGGGCGTCTCCCAAGTCCGTGGCCGGGCGCCCCCTCCTCACCTATACCGGAGGTGCTACTGCTCCCCAACTCCAAGGAGGTCCCGGTAATCGAGGTCCCGGTAATCGAGGTCCCGGTAATCGACGACCCGGAGAACGACGCCATCTTGGCGCCCCCTCCCCCCCACCGGGCCCGCGCCCCGCCGCGGCTCGGCCTTTCCCTCTGCCCGGCGTCGAGGCTCCCCGACAGGCTCCGCAGCAGCGCGCTTCCCGCCGGCCGGCGCCCCCTCGTCGAGGGCCTCCCGCGGACGCGTCCGGCCGGCTCCGGCCCCGGCTCAGGAGCGCACCATCAGCCCGGCACGGGGGGGTTCGCCCCCTCGCTCGGACTCCGCCACTTCAGGGATCTCAGCAGCAACTGCTTTCTCCCTCCACCCTGGAAACTCTTTGGTGTCGCCCGGACCACTTTGGCCACGCCTTCGGGCGGAACCACACCTAAAGGGAAAAGGGGGCGTGACAGATCCGCCTCCGAGCGAATCGCAACCCCTGCCGGAGACTTGTTTATCGTCCAACTCCGCAGCTCCACATTGGGTGCTTCGAGAAAGCCGGGGCCGCGCATGCGCCTGGGACTCTCCCTACTTCGCCCGCGTTCCAGCCCACACTTTCGGGGGGGGCGGGCGCAGAAGGACGGGGTGACCAATCTGGGAACGCCTTAGTGTCACGTGAGGCGGACCTCTCCCGCCCCAGCAAATCCCCGGAGGCTCTGGGGGAGGGGCGGGGAAGCCAAAGAGGCTCGGGCTTCCTGCCTTACGGTGGCCGCGGTGGGCCACTCCGGGCGCCCGGCTGCGGGACCGGTGAGCGTTCTGTGTTCACCCAGGGGCCCGCGGCAAGAGCCCTTCTCTAGGGAATTCCTAACAAGCCTCGGAAGTCAGAGCGAAGTCACGGGGCGGGTTCCGGGGCCCCCCGACACCCATCGCGGTCATTGGGCTCTCTCACGAGTGGCCGGAGGCAAGCCAGACGCTAGTAGGCGGGTGACGCGGACCCCCGTGGTCGGAAGGCCGCAAAGCCTTCGCGCCGCCCCGGCTCTCCTCAGCCCACGGCCCTCGGAGGTCCACAGGAAGCTCGGCCTGAGCCGGAGAGAAGGGGTGCGGGGACCTGGAGCAGGGGACGGAAAGGCTGCCTAGATACTGGCCGGCCTCGGCCCGGATGCTTGCGTTCTGCCGCTTTCTCTAGGGCCGGAGGGGCCCGGCCCGGCCCGGCCGCGGAGCTGGTCCCCGGGGGGAGCGCCCAGGCGCTGCGCTGCGCTCTGCCGCCACCTGCCGGGCGCGGCGGGCTGTGCAGGGAGGGGAGCGGGGGACCCCGAGGACCCCGAATTTAGTCTGGTGGCAGACCCGGGCGCCCGCCCCGGCGGCACTTCTGACTCGCAGCGGCCCCGGTGGGAGTTTTTGTGACAGATCCTTAAAGTGCTTTGGCAAGTTCCTTCTCCAGCTCATTTGACAGATGAGGAAACTGAGGCTAGCAGGGTGAAGTGACTTGCCCAGGGTCACACAGCTAGCCTCAGGCTCTCTCTGACTCCAGGAAGGCACAGATGCCCATGATCCCTCTAGGGTTCGGTTATTTTATCTGTAACAGGAGAGGGTCGGCCCTGACTCTTTGAGCTGCGGAATAGAGGAGATTTGAAAGTGGTTGGGAAAATTCTCCCAAAGAAGATGAGACTCCTGCCCCCAAGGAGCCCACGCTTCCCTCCATGAGCCGAGTCCCTTCCACCACCTGCAGTTATGAGAATAAAGTAGGATTCGGTGAACACTGGGCAGATCTCCACGAGCCTGTCCACAGGGAATCCAGCCAAAGGAAGGATCACAATCAGCAGTCACATCTGGATCCAAGACAGTGGAATTTGGGTGACTAAGAGCCAGGCCCAGGAAATCTTAGTTTCTCTATATATACACTAGAAAAGGAATCACAGAAAAGAGTAATTATATAATCATTACTTATTAGGAGGGGTCAGAAAATGGTCATATTGAGGGATTCCTCCTCAATTTGACTCACCCAGAGTAGGTATGCTGTTCATCAAGGCAGTCCTCCCCCCCATCCCTGCTCTGCAGTTCTTGGTTTGAGTCATAGCCCCGATCTTCCCCAGCAACATTCCTGGCATAGCACATGAGGACACGGGATGATGTGGCAGGGTGTGGGGGCAAGGGTAGGGCAGATTGGCTTTGCACTCTTCAGGAAATGGGTAAAGGGGCTACTCTCCATTTCCACTAGAAAAGGGGAAATGACCTGGTGCCTCTAAAAAGAATCACAGACATAATCCTATATATATATATAGAGAGAGAGAGAGAGAGAGAGAGAGAGAGATGAGAGAGACAATTTGGCACAGTTGATTGATCCCCAAAGCACTTTTAAAAACCTTAAGATGCTATATAAATGTCACCCCTCTACTAGATCTACACATCCTTCTACTGGAGAGGGATTTCTTTTTTAATTTAGTGAGGCTGGAGGGGGCAGAGGAGAGGTAAATTTAGGAATGCTTTTTTCTCCCCCATTTTTAAATTTTTTTAAATGTTTTAAAAATACAAAATCGAAGCAACTTCACAGGAAGAAATACGACGTTAAACTCTAACCTAGCTACCCCTTAACAGGTTGGACAAGATTGCCCACTTTCAGCTCTAAAATGTGCTTCTATGAACTTATCTTGATCTGATTAAGGGTTAGACTCCATTGATATCTTCTTAAAAGTAATTGCTTTTGCTAGGCAAGAACACTTTTATTGAATTGATCAGTCAGAACCAAGTATGAACAGGGTCCGTATATTTCAAGTCAGTCTATCCACAGACACTATAACCTGCTGTTACTTGAGTACTTTTTTCTTTTTTTCAAAGATTTTATTTATTGTATTACAATTTTTTCCCCTGATCTTACTTCCCTCCTCCCACCCCCCCACAGAAGGCAATTTGTCAGTCTTTACATTGTTTCCATGTTGTACATTGATTCAAATTGAATGATGAGAGAGAAATCAGATCCTTAAGAAAGAAAAATAAAGTGTAAGAGATAGCAAAATTACATACGATAACGTGTTTTTTTTTTCTAAATTGAAGGTCTTTGATCTTTTTTCAAACTCCATGATTCTTTCTCTGGGTACAGATGGTATTCTCCATTGCAGACAGCCCCAAATTGTCCCTTGATTGTTGCACTGAAGGAATAAGCGAGTCCATCAAGGTTGGTCATTACTCACATGTTGCTGTTAGGGTGTACAGTGTTTTTCTGGTTCTGCTCATCTCACTCAGTATCAGTTCATGCAAATCCCTCCAGGCTTCCCTGAATTCCCTCCCTTCTGGTTTCTACATATGCCACAGTTTGCTAAGCCATTCCCCAATTGATGGACATTCACTCAATTTCCAATTCTTTGCCACCACAAACAGAGTTGCTATGAGTATTTTTGTACACATGATGTTTTTACCCTTTTTCATCATCTCTTCAGGGTATAGACCCAGTAGTAATGGTATTTCTGGGTCAAAGGGTATGCATATTTTTGTTGCCCTTTGGGCATAGTTCCAGACTGCTCTCCAGAAAGGTTGGATGAGTTCACAGCTCCACCAACAGTGTAATAGTGTCTCAGATTTCCCAACCCTTCCAACAATGATCATTATCCTATCTGGTAATATTAGCCAGTCTGAGAGGTGTGAGGTGGTATTTCAGGTTCTTTAATTTACATTTCTCTAAGGGGTGGCTAGGTGGCGCAGTGGATAGAGTGTAGGCGCTGGAGTCAGGAGTACCTCAGTTCAAATCTGGCTTCAGACACTTAATACTAGCTGTGTGACCTTGGGCAAGCCACTTAACCCTATTTGCCTTGCAAAAACCTTAAAAAAAAAAGAAACTAGACTTTTGTCAGAAATATTAATTGTAAAGATTGTTTCCCAGTTTAATACATTTCTTTTGATCTTGTTACAGTGGTTTTGTCTATGCAAAAGCTTTTTAATTTAATGTAATCAAAATTATCTAGTTTGTTTTTAGTAATATTCTCCATCTCTTATTTAGTCATAAACTGCTTCCCTTTCCATAGATCTGACAGGTAAACTACTCCTTAATCTTCTAGTTTGCTTATAATACTGTTTTTTATGTATAAATCCTATATCCATTTTGATCTTATCTTGGTATAGGGTGTGAGATGTTAGTCTAATCTAATTTTCTTCCATACTAACTTCTAATTTTCCCAGCAGTTTTTATGGAAGAGAGAGTTTTTAGTCCCAATAGCTGAATTCTTTGGGTTTATTAAACAGCAGATTACCATAATCATTTCCTGCTGTTGCACCTAGTCTATTCCACTGGTCCACCACTCTATTTCTTTTTCCTTTTTTTTTAAATTTATTTTTATTGAAGATATTATTTGAGTTTTACAATTTTCCCCCCAATCTTGCTTCTTCCCTCCCCCCACCCCCCCACGGAAAGCACTCTGTCAGTCTTTACTTTGTTTCCATGTCGTACCTTGATCCAAATTGGGTGTGATGAGAGAGAAATCATATCCTTAAAGAAGAGAAGAGAAGTCTCAGAGGTAACAAGATCAGACAATAAGATATCTGGGTTTTTTTTTCTAAATTACAGGGAATAGTCCTTGCACTTTGTTCAAACTCCACAGCTCCTTATCTGGATACAGATGGTACTCTCCTTTGCAGACAGCCCAATATTGTTCCCGATTGTTGCACTGATGTAACGAGCAAGTCCTTCAAGGTTGAACATCACTCCCATGTTGCTGTTAGGGTGTACAGTGTTTTTCTGGTTCTGCTCATCTCACTCAGCATCAGTTCATGCAAGTCCCTCCGGGCTTCCCTGAAATCCCGTCCCTCCTGGTTTCTAATAGAACAATAGTGTTCCATGACATACATATACTGCAGTTTGCTAAGCCATTCCCCAATTGAAGGACATTTACTTGATTTCCAATTCTTTGCCACCACAAACAGGGCTGCTATGAATATTTTTGTACAAGTAATGTTTTTACCCTTTTTCCTCATCTCTTCAGGGTATAGACCCAGTCACCACTATTTCTTAGCCAATACCAGACAGTTTTGATGACTGATGCTTTATAATTTTAGATCTGGTAGGACTAAGCCACCATCTTTTTTTTTTTAGGGTTTTGTTTTTTTTTTTTTTGCCAGGTAATGGGGTTAAGTGGCTTGCCCAAGGCCACACAACTAGGTAATTATTGTCTGAGGCCAGATTTAAACTCAGGTACTCCTGACTCCAAGGCCAGCATTCTATCCACTGCACCACCTAGCTGCCCCAAACCACATTCTTTTGCACTTTTTTTATTGAATCCTTGGAAATTCTTGACTTTTTATTTCTCCATATGAATTTACTTTTTCTAATTCATTGAAGTAATTTTTTGGAATTTTGGTAGGGCATTAAACAGGTAGTTTAGTTTTGGTAGAATTGTCATTTTTATTATATTAGCTCAACCTATCCATGAGCAGTTGATGTTTGCCCAGTTATTTAAATCTGATTTTATTTGTGTGGGAAGTGTTTTGTAATTGTTTTCAAAAAGTTTCTGAGTCTGCCTTGGCAAATAGACTCCCAGATATTTTATATTGTCTGAGATTACTTTGAATTGGATTTCTCTTTCTAGCTCTCCCTGCTGTATCTTGCTAGTCATCTATAGAAAAGTTGAGGATTTTTGAGTATTTATTTTATATCCTGTAACTTTGCTAAAGTTGCTGATTGTTTCCAGTAATTTTTTGGATGATTTCTTGGGATTCTCTAGGTATACTATCATGTCCATCTGCAAAGAATGACAGTTTTGTCTCTTCCTTTCCAATTCTAATTCCTTTGATTTCTTTTTCTTGTCTTATTGCTGAAGCTAACATTTCTAATACCTTATTGAATAGTAATGGTGATAATGGGCATCCTTGTTTCACCCCTGATCTCATTGGGAATGCCTCTAGCCTCTCCTTGTTGACTATAATGCTTGTTGATGGTTTCAGATAGATACTGCTAATTATTCTAAGGAACAGTCCATTTATTCCTACACTCTAGTGTTTTTAGTAGGAATGGGTACTGTATTTTGTCAAAAGCTTTTTCAGCATCTGTTGATATAATCATATCATTTCTTATGGGTTTGTTGTTGATACAATTAATTATGCTAAGTTTTCCTAATATTGAACCAACCCTGCATTCCTGGGATAAATCCTACTTGATCATAATGTATTATCCTAGTTATAACTTGTTGTAGTCATTTTGCTAAGATTTTATTTAAGATTTTTTTGCATCTATATTCAGCAGGGAGATAGGTCTATAATTTTCTTTTTCTGTTTTAACTCTTCCTGGTTTAGGTATCAGCACCATATTGGTGTCATAGAGTTAGGCAGAGTTCCATCTCCCTATTTTTCCAAAGAGTTTATGTAGAATTGGAACCAATTGTTTGTTCTTTAAATTGAATATTTCTAATAAACTAAATTTTGCCTAAACTGTAAAGAGGCCATGAGTTAACTATATGTGTATATTATATACTATATTAATTATTAAATATATTGACTATATTAATAGATAATATATATAATATATATGCATGTGTATGTATATGTATACACAAATATTTGGAGAGTAAGGCCAACTAGTCCAATCTCTGTCTAAATGTTAGAAATTTTCTTATCTAGGAGCTTAGAGTGATTGTGACTAAATTCATAACTTTTCATCTAAAATATTCTCCCTAAAACTGAAGAGAAGAAAACCATACGAATCTTTCATGCCTCCAAGGTGTAAAACAAGCTAATTATTGTAATATTACATCATATATATATACGTGGGTTTTTATATGTGCTGTGTAATATATATACATACACACACACACACATATATGTATGTATTATAAAGTACTGTATAAATGTATTGTTGGTTGTCCTCTAATCCCCTTTGTATCCAGAAGATTCACTTTGCTTTGTGAAGGTCTTTAGCATAATTGATAAGACATTTCTTTTAATGGAATGCATGATATCCAGCTCCTCAGACCCATCTTCAGTTGATGGCCACTCCCTTGATAGGCAAAGCCAGAAAGTAGCTTTTCAGATCCTGCCTAAGGTATAAGCTTCTCCAAGGTACAACCAAGGGATAAATCTCTCCAATACTCCATTTTGAAGTCCAGTTTTCTAGTTATCCTCCCACATACACCTATATGAGTAACCAGCTTAGAGAAATATAAATAAATATGCATGTTGACCTAATTCTGTTTTGTTCTTTCTTGAGTTCAGTTCTGAAGGTTAATGTTTGTCCCTTATTAGGACAAAGTCTGAAGATTAATAGATGTTTCATTTGTGATTTTAAGGTCAAACTCAAAGAAATTGTCAACATCATCATTATCATATCCAGTGGAATCATAAGAATTATAAAACATTGCTAAGTGCCTTATGTATAATAATAAAAAAATAACTATAATAGTGCTTACAGTCAGACACTGTATTAAGTGCTTTACAAATATTATCTTGAGTGACATATCAGTCCTATAGATGCGGTCAGTGGACTTCTCAAAGTAGTGTCTTGCTCCCTGGCAAGGACTGGGTAGATCCCTGCCCCTTGGGGGAACAGTATGAATCCCTATCAGGAAAATAATGGATCCTTGCCCTAGCCTAAAAGGATAAAGTCTGAGTTACTGCCCCCATCAATAATATCTAAAAAAGCTCATCCCTTAACTCATACGAGTTGCTTGTCTTCCTTTGGGAAGCAGCCGGCTCTGGGGGGAGCATGATCCCTCAAATAACCTCTCACCCTCCATATACCCTTCTTGACTGCTTGTCCGTGATGGCCCCTCTCCCTTTGATAGCTCAGCCACTCTTGGGGAGCATGATCCCCCCAACTATAGCTTTCCTTAGTGCTCATCCTCCCATGATGGCTGCTGCTGCTGCTCATCCTTCCCTTAGCTTTCCTAAACAAACTTTTGTTCTAAATTCTTCCGAGTCTTGTGGGCCAGGAGTCCCTGAAGACTTTAGCAGACACACTTCCTGGCAACACTTATTCATGTTACTATCCCCATTTCTCTCCAATCTCTATATGTATGTGTGCACATATATGTGAGTGATGACTACACATGGCTGTTGCTAAGCAATCACGTGAACGTGTCCCTGTGAGGACGCAGTCCACGCGACTCAAGAGAATAAAAGCTTCTTTTTTGAATTATAAAGATTTTATTTGCGTTTTACACTTTTCCCTTACTCTTACTTCCCTCCCTCCACCCCCCACGGAGGAGAGTCTGCCAGTCTTTAGATTGTTTCCATGGTAAACACTGATCCAAACTGAATGGGACGAGGGAAGCAACGAAGTACAAGAGATAGCAAGATCAGACAATAAGATATCAGGGGTTTTTCTACATTAAAGGGAATAGTCCTCGGTCTTTGTTCAAACCCCACATTGCAGCTCTACGGCCGCCCCCTCCCCACTAGGAGCAGAACCAGGACCCCGCGCCCGGCCGCGCAGTTTACTGGAAACTTCCGAGGGGGAGGGGCTGTGGAGAAGTGGGCGGGCCCTAGTGGGAAGGGGCGGGGCTGTGGAGGCCGGGCGGAGGGGCGGGGCGGGGCGGGGCCGCCCGGAACTCGGCGCTCGGCTGCTTCTGCCTGTGACGACTTCCCCTTTCCGGCGGCGAAGCCGGGCAGGCGGAGAGCGCCGAGCGCCGAGCGAGGCCGGGCTGCCGCCGTGACGGCTGGGGCCGCAGGAGGCGGAGGCATGAGCTTGGCCGGGGGCCGAGCGCCCCGGAAGACCGCCGGGAATCGCCTGTCTGGGCTCCTGGAGGCGGAGGAGGAGGACGAATTCTACCAGACCACCTACGGGGGCTTCACCGAGGCGAGAGCCGGGCCGGGCGGGGGCGGGGCTGCGCGGGAGGGCCTCCACGGGGGCGGGGGGTCGCGGGCCGGGGGCCGGGGGCGGGCGCGGCGAGGGGCCTCCCCGGGCCGGCCCCGACAGCGCCCAGCCCTGTGGCCCCGGACGAGCCGCTGCCCCTCGCCTGCCTCAGCTGGCCGCGGGGCCGGACGGGGCCGGGCCTGGAGTCGGGAGGTCCTGAGTGCAAATCCGACCCCAGACACTTGACCCTTGGGCAAGCCACCCGCTCCAGGGCCGTCTCCAGGCGTCCTGGTCCCGGGCCAGATGATTCTGGAGGAGACAGTGGGAATGATGACCCAGCAACCCCCCCAGTCAGTAACCGCGCTGGACACGGCATCACCTCCCCAGGTCGTGGTCCTCTTGGAGAAGGAAGGCCACACTTAGCAGCTCACGTTTATGGAGCATTTTATCCTTATTATTTCATGATGCCATCTAATCGCCCAGGCTTGAGAATGAAACGAGAGGACGTCTGTACCGTGCTTAGTGCTGCCTGGCGTCATCATCCTCATCATCTCTTCCAAGAGGAATTACAATGAATTTTAAAGATTGCCACTTGCCATATACATAACACTAATTATTATAACGTCATTGTCCTTTCATATGCACATGAATTAAATTTGAGGGGGGGGCTGAGCTGTGCTAGGCCATCAGCCTCACTTTCTCTCTAGAGCCATGGGGGTCTGGTGACCAGATATGGATCAGGAGGACTGGAGATGGTTCTGGATGCGGTGGAAGACTTTGGCCTTTTTCACCTTAAGCTCTTTCCTGGCTCACAGTATATCTGAGACAATAGCCATTCAGTGATTAAGGCTAGGTAAGAGAGAGGGAGAGAGAGAGACCAAGAAGGACCACTTATATCTAGTCTAAAAAAAATATGTGAGGGCAAGAGTTTCTCACTAACTATGGCAAGTATGAAAGAAATGAAGCAAAAAAATAGCCTGTTGTGCATGGTCAAAAAGAAAAATAATTATAATAACAGACATTTATATAGTGCTTATATTTGTCCAACCTTGGGCTGAGCTCTTATTTGACTCTTACTTGAGTCTTATACAAGTCCTGTGAGATAGGAGTTATTATCAACCCCACTTTACAGATGAAGAAACCAGAAGACTGAGGCTCCAAGAGGTTAATAACAATCACTTATAAAACTCTTTTACCAATATCTTCTTTAAAAATTTAAATATTCTATTTATTTGTTTTGCTAACTTCATGCAATATAGTTTTTTACCAATCATTTTTGCAAGGTTTTGAGGTTTACAATTTTTCTCCCCCCCTCTCCGATAGAAAGCAATCTGATATAAGCTCCATATTTATAACCATGCTAAACATAGATCAATATTGAACATATTGTGAGACAAGAATCAGATCCAAATGGATACAAATTTTTTTTAGGTTTTTACAAGGCAAATGGGGTTAAGTGGCTTGCCCAGGGCCAAATATTCTTTTATATTTATCCCCATGACAACTGTTTACAGATGGGAAACTGAGGCACAGAGAAGTTAAGTGACTTGACCAAAGTCACCCAGTTAGTAAGTATCTGAGGTCAGATATGACCTTAGGTCTTCCTGAGTCCAAGTCCAGAGCTTCATCCATGGGGCTGCTATGGTTTCTTTACTAATTTCTTTCCCAGAGTCATAGCACTAATAAATGTCTGAACTGAGATTCAGTCTTTGCATCTTTTGGACCCCAAGAGCAGTGTTCTTATCCACTTAGGAGATGGATATTATTAAATAATTAATTTGTGAACATTTTGGGAGTGAGCTGATGATTACATGATAATTACCAAGAATGAATAAGAAACAGTTGGTAGAGCACTGCGCTTGGAAACAGGAAGACTTGAGTTCAAATCCAGCTTCCCACTAGCTGTGTGATCCAGTCACTTAACCTCTTCCTCAAGATTCCTCAGCTGTAAAAGGATAAATCCTCATGTTGTTATGAGGATCAAGTGTGATAATATTTGTAAAGTGCTTAGCTACCACAGTTTCTGTGGTAGGCACTATCTAAATGCTAGGCTGGCATATTATTATTACACCAGACTGACTTCATTGCATCGTAAATTTAGAGCTGGATGGTTCTCAATAAATTTAGAGCTGTAACGGTCATGTAATCTATCTAACCTTTTCATAATATGCATAAAGAAAATTAGGTCCAGAAAGTTGTTACTTAACACAGGTTTACATAAGTAGTAAGCAGAAAAGTCTGGATTTAAATTCGGGTCATCAGACTCCAAGCTTAGTGTTCTTTGTCTTCTGTACTGGTTTTGTTCTTTTTTTAAAAAAATTATCATAGGAAAACTAACCATGGTCTGCAAAGTATATGATAGTACTTAATGATGGCCTTATGTTCAAGATGAAGAGATGGGAACTCAATGATAGTATGTTAAGAGAAATTGTGGGTAGTTGAAGCCTTCTACCCAGAACAGTTTGATTAATGGATCTTCTCACCTGGGACTTTGTCCCCTGTTTCTTGCTGTTTTATATTTTTTCATCAAAGTGTGTGAAGGCACAGATAGCTTATT
This sequence comes from Macrotis lagotis, assembly GCF_037893015.1. Taxonomy (NCBI): domain Eukaryota; kingdom Metazoa; phylum Chordata; class Mammalia; order Peramelemorphia; family Peramelidae; genus Macrotis; species Macrotis lagotis. The sequence goes on along the minus strand of NC_133662.1, from coordinate 229,422,738 downwards.
TATTGAATTTGTAAATAATCTCTATCGCCCACTCTGGTGTTTGTCTGGACATGAATTTCCAAGAGTCAGGTCAGGTAGACAAACATATCCAAACACAAAAGGTTGGGAAGTGAAAATCTGCCAACTTTATTTTTGGAAACTCAGACTTTTTATAGCAAAAACTTATCTCAGGAATGCCTGGTTAAAGGAGACCCAGTTTTTCAATTTCCTGGGTAAATTTACAATATTTGTTCTTAGAAATATGCATACTTCTCTATCAAAGAAACCTTTTACAACCACCTCTGGAGCCACAGATTATCCTAGGTCAGGGTTCACTGATGAGCAATGAGCAATAATCCACACATATCTTTGATGGAAAAAAGTCACCAAGTATATGTGAATATTACTCCCTGGGGTTAGCCCTCTACAAATCTCAAGCTAAGAGAAAGTTTTGGATGACACATTTAGGGTTCAGAACTTGTGGCCTATTGATGTGTCATGAAATTTCACAGACATAAATGTAAAATACAGCTCCAGGGTCAAAACTTAAAATCTGTGGGTTACAGAATGGGAGCGTTTACATAAAATAGTAGGTCATAGTTGGAAAGAGATCACAAAGTTCATTTGGTCCAACTTGGGCCCACGTGGGAATCCCCTCTATGGTATTCCTGTCAAGTGCTTTCTCAGCCTTCTAATGGATGCTTCCAGGAATGGGGAACTCAGCTCCTTGCATCAAAGCACACCCCAGTTACAGGCCAGCTCCAATTGTTAGAAGAGATACCTTTACATTTAATATTAATTTGCTCTTGTGTCTGCTGATTCATTGCTCCGATTTCTCGTCTCTGAGACCAAGTCAACAACTACTCCTCTTCCATGAGAGTCTTTTCAAATAATTGAAGGCAGTTGCCAGGTCCCCACTTAGATTTCTAATTTAATCTTATTTCCTTCAACTGACTGATGTCTTGTCTTGTCTCCGTTCTTGTTGCTTTTTTATGTATGATCTCCCCTTCTGAAATATGCCTGTCTGAAGATGGTATTACACACCTGCTCTGAATGGAGCAGGGGGCAGGGGAACTTCTCTAACTTCCAGTTAGACCCTTGGCCTCTCAAAGTGGCCCTAAAATGGTAGCAGCTTTGTTGGATGCCACATTACGCTATTGATTCATAATTAGCCTCAAGACCCCAAATCTTTTTTACATGACCTGTTAGGGTCCATCCTGTTCTTGTTCAGTTTAATATTTTGAGCCTAGTTCTTGGGCATTAGCCCTATTTCATTCACTGAAAACTCAATGCAAATCGTCATTGAGACATGGCTGCCAAAAAAACTAATTTGGTTTTAGGCAGCATTAAGTAGAGTGTCCAGAGAGAGGGAGGTGATAATCCCATCACATTCTGTAGAATCAGTCTTCATTGGAAGTGGAGGGTTTAGTTTTGAGAGCCCTTGACAAATGGGAGCAGATCCATTAAAGCATGGCATGGATAGAAATAGTAGAAGAAATCAGTTGTTCAACCTGGAAAATCTTCCTTCAGTTGGGATATGTCTTCAGATTTAAAAAAATATTATATGGAGGAGAAACTGTACCTGATGGCTGGAGCTCTGGAAGAAAAAAAAACTAGGAAGTGGCAGGAAGCAAATTTTAATGTTGTATAAAATGGACCTTTATTTTTTTTAACCAATTAGAGTTTTCTTTAAAAAACTACCTTGTAAGGGGCGGCTAGGTGACATAGTGGATAAAGCACCGGCCCTGGAGTCAGGAGTACCTGGGTTCAGATCCGGTCTCAGACACTGAATAATGACCTAGCTGTGTGGCCTTGGGCAAGCCACTTAACCCTGTTTGCCTTGCAAAAAACAAAAAAAACCCAAAAAAAACTTAAAAAAAACTACCTTGTGAAGAAGTGTGTTTCCCATCATAGAATCTAAGCAGAGGATGGTTAACCATAGGTTGAGGCTATATTAGAGAGGGTTTCAACACTGCATAAGGATTAATGTAAATCAGAAGTGTCAGACATGTTTGAGCCTTGCCTAAACCAGATTAAAATGTCATTGGGAAATATTTAATAAAATAAATAAAAATACAGTAAAATATAGATGATAGTATTATGTGGTTTTCTAAGTCAACATGCACCAGCAGGAATCATAGCAGCCCCGTTTCTATTTGAGTTTGGCACTAACAGGTCTCTTTTTTAAAAAACGCCATTTCTTTCCCAAGTATCCCAACCTATCATATTAAAGTCTGAAATTGTATTCATAGTCTTTCCTCTAAACCCACTTCTTCAATCAATACTGCTCCCAATTTTTTTAGGCTTTCTCATCACATCTGATTAATCATCAAGTCCTGTCACTTCTTGGGACACTGCTTCTGCTTTTATCCAGGCCTTCATTAATTATCTTAGACCTCTGTCCTATCATAGCTATATTCTCTTAACTGGTTTCCTTGCCTCTAATCTAACTCCTTTCTGATTTGCCCTACAAGCACTACCATTTTAATCTTAAAACTCACTCCCTTTCTGGTCAAAAACTTCAAATGCTCCCTCTTAACTTTGGGATCAATTTCTTAGCCTTGCATTCAAGGCCTTCTACAATATATTTCCAACTTAACCTTTTTATCCTTATTTTCTCCTACATGAATCCTTTCCTTAAGTCAGATTAGTCTAATCATTTGTCCTGTAATTTCATTATGCCACAGCTATTCCTGCTTTTATTTTCGCCGATCCTGTGTCTGAATGCCCTTTCTTCATCTCTAAATTAGTCTATGACCTTTACTTCAAGGCTTAATCAGGTTCCACCTTATTACTCCAGCCCTTGATGACTGTACTTCTTTCCAAAGCACATTTTGCCCATATCTCTTCCTTATGCACCATTCAATATTAATTACTTTTTTTCATAGGCAATGTGGTATACTGGAAGGAGCCCTGGATCTTGGGTCTGAGGACCCAGGTTCAAGTCTCAGCTCTTCCACTTCCCATCACTTATGTTCGCTAAGCCTCAGTTCCTTGATTTTTAAAATGAAGGTATTTGTATTCCCTACTACACAGCATTGTTTTTAGAATCAAATAAGAGAGCATATGTAAAATACTTTGTAAATTCTTGTGGAAAAGTTCTCTATGATTGTGAGCTTTTATTATAATGTGCTGTCTTCTCAACCAGACTGTAAAATCCTTGACAATGAGACCAAGGCTTCTTCATCTTACTCTTCTGCACATATTAGGTGCTTAATAAATGTTTGTTGATAGTGAGCATTTGGTAAACATTTTAGGGCTATTATATGCCATCCCCTGCAAGGCACTATAGAATATAAAGAGAAAAATAAAAATGTGCTTGCTCTCTCAAAGAGTTTAAAGCCCATTGGTGAAAATTATAGATGTATGTGTATCATATTCAATTAGCTAATGCAAATCAGAATATACTGAGTATATAAGAGAGTAACAAATAGTTATGGAAGTTTAGAAGATAAAAAAGTCATAAAATTTATAGAATGTTAGAACTGAAGAGGTATGGGAAGAAATAAGGCTTTGGACTCAAAGCCTTGGCCTCTGGATTCAAAAAATCCAGTATCTTTTCCAATGGAGAATGAAGTCCAAGAGAGTATTAATATTTCCTAAGCATATTTCTAGTCATCAGATGGGCTGTGCAGGGCAGATATCAGTTACATTTTACAGGGAAGATAACCAAGATTTTAAGAGGTTCATCCAGGCTCACAAATAAGATGTATTGGAGGTAGAATTAGGAGTTTTTATTGTTATAAGCAGGGGTGGGATACATTAAGTAGAATCTGTCTGGGTAACCTTGATGGAGTTTTGTTGTTGTTGTTACTCAGTCATTTCATTCATGTCTGACTCCTTGTGTCCCCCACTGGGGCTTTTCTTGGTAAAAATACTGGAGTGATTTGCCATTTCCTTCTACAGCTCATTTTATAGATGAAGAAACTGAGGCAAATAGGGAAAAATGACTTTCTCAGGGTCACATAGCTATTAAGTGTTTGAGGCTGGATTTGAACTCAAGTCTTCCTGACTCCAGACCCAGTACTCCTGACATTAAAAAGAGTGATGGTATTCTATGTTGACCAAATTTTCCTTTTCTCCTTCCTCCTCCAGGAGTCTGGTGATGATGAATATCAGGGGGACCAGTCAGACACAGAGGATGAAGTTGACTCGGATTTTGACATTGATGAGGGGGATGAGCCAGCAAGTGATGGGGATGCAGATGAACCAAGAAGAAAGCGTCGTGTAGTCACCAAGGCCTATAAGGTGGAGTGGGGACCTCGGGGTTGAAGGGGGCCATGCCAGCTCCAGTTTTCTTGGCATCTGAAAGCTCTTACTGTCTTTCGCCAATCTTCTAGATTTTCCCTATTCCTACCAAAATCCCTCAGTCTCTGGGTTCCCTTCTCTAGGCCCCAGATTCTTGTTTCTTCTCTTTATCCCTTCAGCCCTTGGTCTCTGATCCCAATCTGCCCCCAGGAGCCTATCAAGAGCTTGAGGCCTCGAAAAGTAAGCACCGCAGCTGGCAGCTCCCAGAAGGCACGGGAGGAGAAGACGCTGTTACCCCTGGAACTGCAGGATGATGGCCTTGACAGTGAGTTGGGAGCTGTTTAGAAAGAATGGGGAGACTGTATCTCCCCATCGGAATGTCTTATTGCAGTTGAGCTCTGGAAGGGTCCACCATCTACCCCTCCAGATCTAGAATACTGTGGTGGACCCATGGTGTTGACAACAAAGGCAAAATAAACCCAGGATTTCCCCAGGTATGAGGCCTTCTGATGAGTACAGAATAAAGAAGCTTTCGGGGGGCAACTAGGTGCCACAATGGATAGAGCACCAGCCCTGGAGTCAGAAGGACCTGAGTTTAAATTTGACCTCAGACATAATTACCTTACCATATGACTTTGGGCAAGTCACTTAACCCCATTGCCTCACAAAAAAAAAGCTCTCAGTACAGAGTAAAGAAGAGACTCAACTCGGTTCTTTCTCTTAGGGAGCCTGTTGCTTAATTTTTGAGAAAAGATTAGTCTGTAGATAAAATGTTACAGCCAACTTACTTGGGGTAGTCACTTTGTGGGCTAAATCCAGCAAATGTTTAATTCCAGGCTGGCAGCTTGCTTCTGGGACACATTTCCTTGTGTTCTAAGAAGATCACCTTAATTGATGCTAGCTGCTTCACCACAAAGTTAGGAAAACAAACCAGCAATAAATGGCATTGAAGTGATGTGTCCTTCTCAAACTCATGGCTAAACCATAATATGAGAATTGTAGGATTTGGGGCAGAAAGGAGTCCCAGAGTCACCTAACCTGAGTCCTTCACTTTGTGATGAGGAAACAGAGTCTCAAAAAGTTAGTGATTTGTCCAAGGCCACTTAGGTAGGAAGTGGTAGAGCCAGGGTTTAAAAAGTGGATGAAAGGGAAAAGGTGGTGTTGGGGAAGGAGCTAAGAGTATGACAGCGGGGATAAGTTTCTTGGAGGAGGCTGTCCTAAGCTAGGAGATTTCCCCCTTTCCCATTCAATCTCTCTAGGCCGGAAGTCAATGCGCCAGTCAACAGCTGAGCACACTCGCCAGACATTCCTTCGAGTCCAGGAGCGACAGGGCCAGTCCCGGCGCCGAAAGGGTCCACACTGTGAGAGACCATTGACACAAGAAGAGCTCCTCAGAGAAGCAAAGATCACAGAGGAACTCAACCTACGTTCTCTTGGTCAGCCCCGGGGCTTGGGAGATGAGAGGTGGAGAATGGGAGGCAGGAGCCAGGAGATCAAAGAGAAGCTGAAAGTAGAGGGGGATGGAGGTTTGATGTAAGGGATGCAGTGGGAAGAGGCGAGGGCAGCTGAGGAGCTCCAGGGCCAATGTGAATTGTGAAGCTGGGACTGGAGGGCAGGGAGTCAAGGGAAGACTCTAGAGAGGCAAGGAGGCAGAGCCAGGGGGAGGAAGGAAGGGAGACCCTAAGAGAAACCCTAGGAGACATGGCCTGGGGAGAGGACTGAGGTGCACACGTCCCTAGATCAGGATGGGCCTGACTTGCCTTCCATTCCCCAGAGAACTATGAGCGACTTGAAGCTGATAAAAAGAAGCAGGTTCACAAGAAGCGCAAATGTCCAGGGCCAGTCATTACCTACCACTCCATGACGGTGCCCTTGCTTGCTGAGCCGGGACCCAAGGAGGAGAATGTGGATGTGGAGGGGTGAGTAGGAGAGATTCTTCTCCATCTCACACGAGCATTGCTCCCCCTATTCTCTCCTCCCCCTCCTCTCTTACTCTTCTTTTCTCTCCTCTGGTCCATGGGTCTCCTTTGTCCTGGCTTGCTTTTACCTGTCTTTTACCTGTCTTTCTGAGTCTTCCTTTTCATGTTTGTCCATCCCCCCCATTTCCCTCTCTTCATAGATTTCTTCTTGCCTCTCCCCGCTCACAGGCTTGAGCCAGCACCTCTGGTCTCCATAGTGGCTCCTCACACTGGAACAGGGCCAGTCATTCCACCTGCCCGGTGCTCCCGTACTTTCATCACCTTCAGTGATGATGCCACATTTGAGGAGTGTTTTCCTAGGGGTAAACCCCCCAAGATTCCCGTGCGTGAAGTCTGTCCTGTGACCCATCGTCCAGCCCTGTACCGAGATCCCGTCACTGATATTCCCTATGCTACAGCTCGAGCCTTCAAGATCATCCGGGAAGCCTACAAGAAGTACATCACAGCCCATGGACTTCCACCTGCTGCTTCTGCCCTGGGCCCTGGCCCACCACCTCCGGAGCCCCTACCTGGGCCAGGGCCCCGGGCTCTTCGCCAGAAAATCATCATCAAATGAAAGCATGGCTGATCCTCAGAGATCTCTCTTTTGCCCTTTGCCACCTGGACCTTACTGACCTCACCTCTCAGCCTTCCTCCTCTATCTGTCTCTTGCCCTCGTTCCCATCTTGGACTCCTTTTTCTTTCTTCTTTCCCCCAGGGTGACCTGCCCGTGTCCTGTCTGTATTTTTTAATCTAATAAAAATAGGAAAACTCCTGTCTGATAAGCCTTCTGTGGAGTGAAGGAGGAGGGACATTTGTGTATGGGCAGCCAAAGTGGTTTCTGTCATTCTGATCTGGCATGATACATGGAGGTGGCATGCATGTCCTGTCTTTCCACCCAGACTGCAAACTTTTTTTTAGGTTTGTTTTTTTTTTGTAAGGCAAACAGGGTTAAGTGGCTTGCCTAAGGCCACACAGCTAGGTAATTATTAAGTATCTGAGACCAGATTTGAACCCAGGTACTCCTGACTCCAGGGCCGGTGCTTTATCCACTATGCCACCTAGCCACCCCAACTGCAGACTTCTCGAGGGCAGGGCTGACCCATGCTCATGCCTCATGTCCTCACTCTCCAGCATATCATAAATGGGCTCTCGGGGTTTGTTGCTGACTGAGCTGGGACTAGATTTCAGGTGTTGGGAACCCTTCTCTTCTGCCAGGGAGAGCCGGACAGGGCTGCCGTGGCTGTTCCCAGCCACTAGGGGGTCTAGCTCTGTGAGTGAGTGAGTGAGTGTCTGTGAGAGTGTGTGTGTGTGTGTGTGTGTGTGTGTGTGTGTGTGTGTGTGTGTGTGTGAGGGAGGGGGTGTACATGCGATCTCCCACCCCCACCCCCCACCTGGCCAGAACTAAAATAATAAAATGCTGAGCTCACTGCTCCCCCTGCCCCCTCCCCCCAGCACAGGGCTCCTCCTGCTGCCTGGTCAGTGCCCGGGCAGAGCAGACAGACCGACAGAAGGAAGGGGAGGTGAGAGGGGAGGGGGCTGACAGGCTTGGTGGGGTAGGGGAGCCAGGGAGGGCTGGGAGAGGACTATATGTGATGGGGGGTAGGGCTGCCACTCCTCACAGGGGGTCTGGGCGGTTTACACTGGTATGGGTATTTCAGGTTTTGTGTTTGTGTGTGTCCTGGTTTGTGTGTGTCTGGATGTGGGGGGGTATGTCTGTGTATGTCTCCCTACCACACTGATTGTACCCCCCATGCCCCCCAAATTTTCTAGAACTTCACCCCAAATTTCAAGACAAAGTCATTCCTCCCCTCACCCCCCAAATAAGGCCTGTGTCACCTTCCACTTAAGGGCAGGGACGAATGCTGGGGACCCAGTACCTTCCCTCCAGCCTCAGCTATTGCTCAGTTCTTCCACCTGGAGGGGTCCCTCAGGTTTCCTCTGGCCCTGCGCCCCAGGTCTCTCTTAGAACTCAGAAGTTTGAAAGACACAGGAAGTGAAATGCCTCACCCCACTCTCCCCCGTCCGCCCCCCATGCCTCCCCCTATTGCAGAGGGAGAGGAGCAGCTGGCTCAAGCTTCCCATTCCCTGTCATCTAGGCTCTCCCTGTTAGTCTAAGGAAGGAGCTGGATGGTTTGGGGGGGGAATTTCCCTGAAGCTCTCCACCCCTCCTTCCATAGGAACTAGGCAGGGGTCCAAGAGATGTTGGCAAGGGCCCCAGGCAGCTGTGTTGGGGGTGAGAGGGGCAGGAGAGGTGCTGACGGGTGAGGGTGTGGGCTGGGTGTGTGGGCTGCTGCCAGGACGTCTTCCCACACGCTCCTAGTCTGAATACTAGAGATCCTCTTCAGGGGTGAGTGGAAGCCGGGGAGACAGGGAAGGAAGTGGAAGATCTCTGATGCCAAGCCCAAGTCCCCATCCCACTTCTTCCTGACTCCCAAACCATCCAAGCATGCCGGCTGCCCATGGCCTTGGGCCCCTGGTCACTCCCTGACAATCTCTTCTTTGCTCTCCCTCGTGTCTAACAATGTTCTCTAGGCTCTGTGGGACACCATGTCATCCTATCAGAAGGAACTAGAGAAGTACAGGGACATTGATGAAGATGAGATTCTGAGAAGCCTGAGCCCGGAGGAGCTGGAGCAGCTGGACTATGAGCTTCAGGAAATGGACCCTGAGGTAAGGACATTGGATAGGAAGGGACTACATGGGGGGGACCTGAGGAACATCCTCAGGGTTCTACACCACAGGGAGGTGGGATCAGGGAAGCCCTAAAGATCCAAGGGGTCAGAAGGGACATCTGAAGATGCTTCAGGGAACCCTAGGGGTGTCCCAAATTTGGGAATGGGGAGTCTGAGCTGGTACTTCCCCCACTCCTACCCCCTCCCAAGAACATGCTCCTGCCAGCCGGGCTAAGGCAGCGTGACCAGACAAAGAAGAGCCCCACGGGCCCTCTGGACCGGGAAGCCCTGATGCAGCACCTGGAAAAGCAGGCCCTGGAGACTAAGGAGCGAGATGACCTGGTGCCCTTCACAGGAGAGAAGAAGGGTAGAGGAACCTTAGTGGGGCATTCGGCCTCTCACCCTGACATTACTGTATTCTGTATCATTTGCACTTCCCCATTTCCCCGCCTCTCATCCTCACTTGCAAGCTCCTTTTGTCCGGCTATTCCATGTTTCTTGGGCTCTGTGAAGTACTACTTTACTGGGGTTTAGAGGAAGAGAAGTCCCCAAAGTCCTGCCCTTTGAGTTCCTCCCTCTCATTCCTGTAGAGATGCAGAGATCCGATTCGCCAGTTCTCCCATTTCCTCCATCTTTCCTCTCAACTCCATGTCCCAGCCCAGAGTTCCAACACTGTAGACCCAAGCACTTACTCCTTTGTAACAACCAAGGTTTAGGCCTTGCATTATCCAGCCTGATGGGACCCAGATCTTAGGATACCCAGACCCATAGAGGACCCATGCGTGTCATGTGATCTAACTGTAATCTAGGAGCTTGGATGCCCAGGATCAAGGCAGGCAGAAAGCCAAGAACATGTTTCCCTTTGTTGACTTTCATCCCTCTACCAGGGAAACCATTCATCCAACCTAAGAGGGAAATCCCTGTGGAAGAACAGATCACTTTAGAACCCGAGTTGGAGGAGGCTTTGGCCAAGGCCACAGATGCTGAAATGTGTGACATTGCAGGTGGGCAGCTCTGAGGAGAAAGAGGCTGGTCATGAGGCCTGTGGGGGGGAGAATATACTATATTATGGCCAAAGGGCCAGGGGCCCTTGTGGGATGATCACCATAAGGGTCATGAGGCCCTGCTAGGCCAACTCCAGGTCTCCTTCCCCTCCCTGACCCCCAGACTCATTGAGGGGAGATTGGGGGAGGTTTAGTGTATCATTCCTCCTTCACTCATGCCTCCCACTTGCCATCCCTTAGCCATTCTGGGCATGTACACGTTGATGAGTAACAAACAGTACTACGATGCCATCTGCAGTGGAGAAATCTGTAACACCGAAGGCATCTCCAGTGAGTGGGTGCTGAGGGGGAGGTGTGAAGAGCAAGCAGCTACTGCAAGGGGGCACAAATGGGTGGGCTCAGCCTGTGAATGGGGGATGGGACATTGGGATGGGGGAACATGGGGGATTCCCCCTCCCCTCTAGGTGTGGTGCAGCCCGACAAATACAAGCCAGTACCGGATGAACCTCCAAATCCCACGGACATCGAGGCAACACTAAAGAGAGTTCAGAACAATGACCAGGAACTGGAGGAGGTGAACCTCAACAATATGCAGGTAGTGTATCTGGTTCCAGAGGAGAAACGATTCATCCCAATAGCAAGAAAAGTGAATATCCCCTTTCTTGATGACAGGATACAGCCGCATCCACTATTATTGAGCTGTGCCAGGCGATGAAGGGGAATACCCACGTCCGGAGCTTCAGCCTAGTAGCTACACGAAGTGGTGACCCTGTAGCCAATGTGAGTCCTGGGGCCTCATTCCCAATCACACCTCAGCTTGGACTCCAAGGATGCTCATCGGGATACTCTGCCCCCAACCTCTGCATTCTCTTCCCCTCCCTTTTACCTGGACGCCCACCCATAATTACCCCAATGTATACATGGAATCATAAGCTTATATGGTTAGAAGGAATTCGAAGGTCATCTAATCCAATTCCCCCCATCCCACCCCCACTGCCATTTTACAGTTCCAATGTTGAGCTGAGATGCCCCAGGTCTAGTATTCCTCCTTCCAGTGTCATACTTCTCCCCAGCTTGGGAATTTTCCCAGGTCACAGCGCTGCAAGGACTCAGTGACCTCTAAGGAGCCTTCTCACTCCAAGTCTATGCGCCAGTCAGTTCCACAGGATTCTTCTCTCCAGGAGCACACTATGCTCCTTTCCCTCTTACCTTGTGCCTTCCTCAGCTTCACTGTTCTTTGTCCTTGAATGACCTCCAGGTGACCCGTTTTCCACTTGCTCCTGGTTCATCCTACCCCTAGTGACATCTGCTCACTCAATCCCATGTTGTCATTCAGGCTATAGCTGATATGCTTCGGGAGAACAAGAGCCTCCAGAGCCTCAACATTGAGTCCAACTTCATCAGCAGTGCTGGGCTGATGGCTGTGCTGAAGGCTGTTCGGGAGAATTCCACACTTAGTGAGCTAAGGATGGATAACCAGGTACATAGCTTCCTTCTCCCAAATCTCCCCTCTTCTCTGAACTCTCTGTAGAGCACCCTTAATGATCCCAATTCTGAAGCCACCCTTCTCTGACCCCAGAATCATCTTGGGGAGAGAGCCAGTCACTAGAGGGGAATAGTAAACAGCCTGTATTCTCTATTCTCTGTCAATGCCTCCTATCCCTCCCCCAATCTTCCAGCGTCACTGGCCAGGTGACACCGTAGAGATGGAGATGGCTGCCATGCTAGAACACTGTCCCGCCATAGTACGATTTGGATACCACTTCACACAGCAAGGACCTCGGGCTCGGGCAGCTCGAGCAGTGACCCGGAACAATGAATTACGTAAGTGACCACTGACTTGCAGGAAGTTAGGAGGGTAAGAACTCTTGAGGTTAGGTCTTCCAACATTAAACTCAGTAAGTAGCTGACTAGGGAAGGTCCAACAGACATTTGAGGACCCAAGCTCTGCCCAGAGGAAGTTTCAAGTAGCTAAACTAGTAGTGGGTAAAGTTCTTCCCATATTCTTTGAGACTTGGATGGATTTGTGATTTCACCAACGGGGGTGCTTCCTTCAGCTGTACAGATCAAAACCAAGTGTCTCTCATCTTCTGTGACTTCAGTCCACATTTTGTCTTCAATAAACCATTCCACTGGGAGTCCAGGTAATGGGCTTCCTCTAGATGTCTTGTCACTGCAGGGCTAGACCAATGAAGCACACAGGCTCCGTGACTTTGTACACAAGATAGGTCTCCCCTTCTGCATGTCTTTTCAGCCAGTCATGTTGGCTTCCTGCCTGCACTCTTCTCTCTGATGACATTACTTCCACACAAATCCCTGGGCAATAAGAGTGGCCAGAGAAAGGATCCTGGGAGACAGAGGAGTTTTATGAAGGGACTGGGGGAAGCACAGAAGATAGATGTCCTAAGACGCCACCTTCCATGGAGTTCTTGGGGAGGAAGTAATAAATGAAGGAACCAATTTCCTGACTTCTGTCTCCACAGGTCGGCAGCAGAAGAAGACATAATGTTGTGCTTCCCTACTGTTTAAAGCTGGGACCCCTGGATACCGGAATTCCCATCTCCCCTCCCTGTAAATAAAGGTCTTTTTGCCCACTTCACCTGCCTCTTTCTTTGGCAGGGAAAGTGGGGAGGTGATCTTGGCATTCAACACCACTCCCTTCCCAGGGTGTTTGCCAGTTCACTAGGGGATTATTTATACCCTGGAGATCAGCAGGTTCTAGGCTCGGGTTACCACTAAGGGGAGGGAAATATCTCTCCCTCTACCAGTCCCCTTATGCTTCTGAGCTGCCCCAACACATATGTCCACTTCATTTCCACTCAGTGTTGGCTCCTCCAGTACCTCCTGAATTTGACGAAGCCCTGCTGGAAAGCAAGAAAAGCCCCTGTGGAAAGGGGAGGGGAAAGCAGGGGAGGTTGAGGAAGGCAGCATCTAACAACGCAAAGGGCAGAGTCCTGCCCTATATACTTTATTAATAGGGCAGAAGGCTGGGTGCAGCTGACGCTTGGCATGGCTCTGGAAGGGGCGGGTGTGGCATAGGGAGTTGTGCAGAACTTCAGGGGTAGGAGGACCTTGTAGAGTTGTATGGCACACCAAGCCAGACCTTAGACATGCCCAGCATCTTCTGTAATTTATTGAAATGAAATGGGTGGGGAGGTAGGGCATCAATCCAAGGGGAGATCTGGTGGCTCCTCTTCGTCAGAATCAAACTCCACATTCTTATCCTTTACCCATTGACCACTTCCATCCTGGATCCAACCAGAGCTGGGAAGATCAGAAAAAAGAACTTATGTCAGAATGTGGAAGTAGGTTCACAAAAGGGAGGAAAAAGAAGGGTGAAGGAAAAGCCAACAAGATCAAGTCTGTGAAGAAAAGAAGCAATGCATCAGGCCACCCACCTGCGCAGGGTCAGATAATGGTCCAAAGCTCTTCGTTTGGCAGGACTCAAGGGCACAGGGGTTGGGGCTGCTGATGAATCCCTTTTGACCTGTCTATCATCCTCAGACTTGGGTATTCTGTCCACTTTCTTGTCTGAAAGTTCCTCAGGCTGTGGGGGCCTTAATGGGAGGTGGTGAGCTGAGGGAGAAGGAGCTTCTGACCTGAGGGAGAAGGAACAAAGTTTACGATGTTCATATACCAAAATAAACTCCAAATGGGCACATGATTTATACATAAAAGATGATATCATAAGCAAACTAGAGGAGCATAGAAGAAATGATCTGTCAGATCTATGGATAGAGGAAGAGTTCATGATCAAACGAGATAAAGATGAGGTAAAAGATAATTAAAAAGTTTTTGCACAGACAAATCCTAAGCAGCTAAAATAAGAAGGGAAGGTGGGGGAGGGGAAGACAAATTTCTCTCATAAAGGTCTCACTTCTAAATTATATAAGGAATTGAGTCAAATTTTCAAGATAAGGAGTCATTCTCCAAATGATAAACTGTCAAAGGATATGGATAGGTATCAGATATCAGATAGGTATAAGATATCAACAGCCATATGAAAAAATGATCTAAATCACTATTAGAGAAACACAAAGTAAAAAAAAACATTGAAGTACCACCTCACACCTGTCAGGTTGGCTAGAATGACAAATGCTAGAGGAAATGTGGCAAACAGGTACACTAATGCTTGTTATGGAGCTGTGAACTAGTTCAACCATTATGGCAAGCCATTTGGAACGATGCTTAAAAAGCTATTAAACTGTATATGTATATATGGTCCGAATATATATAGCTTGGCCCAATGATACAGCTACTAGGTCTTGCCCAAAGAGATCGAAGAAAGAGGAAAAAAAACTCAAGTACAAAAACATAGCAGCATTTTTCTAGTGGGAAATAACTGGAAACTGGAGATGCTCATCCATTGAGGAATGGCTAAACAATCTGTGGCATGTGAAAGTGATAGAATACTATTGTTCTGTAAGAAATGAGGGGGATGGTTTTAGAAAAAACCTGGGAAGACTTGAACTGATACAAAATGAAATGAAGAGAAGCAGAACAATTTATATAATAATAGTAATATTATAAAGAAAACTGGCAAAGAAAGATTCTGATAACCCAACAACAAAACTCCATTTCGAAAAAATCATGATGGCTAATATGGAAATATGTTAAACATGACTATACAGGTAGAGTCTATATCAGATTATTTGCTGTCATGGGGGGGGAGGGAGGAAGGTAGAAAATTGTGGAACTCAAAAGCCTACAAAAAGATGAATGCTGAAAAAACTATCACTGCATGTAATTGGAAAAAATCAAATAAAATAACCTTTAAAAAAACATGATGAAATATGCTATCCCTTTCCAGACAGAGAAGGATGATGGCCTCAGAGTACAGACTGTGAGGCATATTTTCTTCTCTCTCTCTTTTTGGAAATGATTAATGCAGACATTTGTTTTGCATGATTATACACATTTGTAGTGGATTTTGTTTTTCTTGAGTTCTTAATGGATAGGGAAGGGCAATATAGAGAGAATTTGGAAATGAAAAATAAAATAAAATTGCATTTTAAAAGTTTACAGCATTGGGGAAGAGGTCAGTCATCTTTTGTCCCTAGCAGAGCTATCCGTGTCTGTTCCATTCATCTCAGAAGCCTCTCCTAGTAATCTTTCTGCCCATCTGTACCCAAAGACTCTGCTATGATTCTCTTTCCATTTTCTTAACCCATTGATATTCCCCTGTATTCACAACAATTTACTACTGAAAGCACTGATTTCACAGTTACTATGAATCCATGGTGATAGGTGATATGGGAGATAGAAAGTCTTAGTTCCCTGTCTTTGTAGAATTTTATAGACTACTAACAAATGCTTCTAGAAGTAATTGCCCCACTTTTTTATTCTTCCCTTTTCTCACCCATCTTCCTGTTCCTCTAATTTCCTTGCTCTTCTATAACCACTGCCGTCATTCTCCTGTCTCCATCCTCTCGTTTCACCTTGTTTGTTTCTCTCTTCTATCCAAAATTACCTGTTCTTCTGCCGTCGACAACAACTGTTATAATTCGGGGCTCTGCGTAGGGCACTTTGGGTGATTGAACGGGTCTGGGCCAGCAGAGGAGCCTGATGAAAAGTAGAGGTAAATAATATGCTCTCAGACCTCAAGGAAACAAGACACTTCTTCCTCCCAGGGTGAGAATTTTACCTTGGACAAACCTCCCTTTCTCAGTTACCTGGTCTCCTGTCTTCTCAGTTCTCCATTCTTCCTGCTGCTTTGGATTCTGTGCTTCTTCTTTCCTCTGGTGCTTCTTACCATAGAAATCTTGCAGGCCTGGTAGGGAAGGGGTATTGAGAGTGGCTGCGAAGCCTTTGTCAACTTAATGCTCTGCTTTTAGTCCCTTAACTTACTGGCCAAGTGCCTCTTCCCCGCACGATGAGCAGTCAACATGGTCAGTGTGTCTAGTACGGGTCGGTGGGGACAGACGGCACAGGCAAATCTGGATGGGAAAGGATAGAAGAGGAGCATCAGCCTTAGCAACCCGCGCTTTGGGCCACCTCAAGGCTGTTCTTCCCAAGTCTTCCTACTCCTTCACTGGTGCACCCCTCTTTCACCGTCCCCTCATTAGCCACCCCTCTCCCTCCCTTCTCCTGGAAACCAAGGCATTTTCTTCTCATCTACCCTTGCTGCCTTCTCAAGTTTGACCTCTCCCGGACCTCACCTTCCATCGCGAAGCATCAGGGCCTCATCTTCTGGGATATAACTGGCCAGCAAGTCCCCAACTCTGCGCTTCTAGAAAAGGAGTGGGCAGGGGTGGTGACCGGGAGTCCTGATGCTGAGGACAAGGGGGTGGGGGGCCAGTCCCCATTCCCGCGGCCAGGGGAGGGGCCTGGTCTCCGCCCCTCCTGGGTGTAGACCCCCGCCTTCTTGGCTGACCCGCCTCCAAGCCTCTGGTCTCATCCCACCCCCCTGCCACCGGGAGGCCAAGGAGGGGGTGCGTGGGGGCCTGGCCACGAGGGGCTTCCCGCCCACTCCTGGGGCCCCCCAGTCCCTTCTTCTTAAAGGGGGGCACCCTCGCCCCGGGGTGCAGGCCGCCGGCCTCGGGGAGGCCTTCGAGGGGCCCCGTGGGAAGGGAGAGTGGGGGCTCGCCTCCTCCCGCACTCTCACCTTGAGCACGCTGAGCTGGCTC
Organism: Macrotis lagotis; assembly: GCF_037893015.1. Taxonomy (NCBI): domain Eukaryota; kingdom Metazoa; phylum Chordata; class Mammalia; order Peramelemorphia; family Peramelidae; genus Macrotis; species Macrotis lagotis. The sequence goes on along the minus strand of NC_133662.1, from coordinate 229,406,248 downwards.
CAGTCGTCCCCCTCCCTCTTGAAGGACATTGCGCCTCGCAGCCCCCCGCACCAGCCCCGACCCGCACCCCGGCGCCGCCGCCTCCACAGCCGGCCCAGCGCCCGGAGGGGGCGGGGCGGGGAGCGCTGCGCTCTGATTGGCCGGGCCCTTACTTCCGGGGCCTGTGCTTCCGGGAATGCGAGCGCGCCTTCTCCGCGGCTCCCTCCGATTGGCCTCTCCGAAGGACTACATTTCCCAGGATGCTCGGGCGCCCCGCGTCTCTCTGGGAATTGAAGTCTTTTCCAGTGGATGCGGAGCCCTGGGGGCTGTGAGGCCCTTTAAACCGAAGGGCTCGGGGCCGCCGCCCGGTCCCGGGGCGCGCATGGGCGGCCTGAGCCTCCCCGCCGGGGCTGCCGGGGCGCTGGCCCAGCCGGGCTCGCTCGCCCGTCTCTAGGGTTCCAGCGGCGCCTCGCGCCTCCCCGCCCGCGGGTGGCGAACCGACGGCGCTTCTGTGGGGCGGCTCCCGGACTCCGACTTACCCGGCCCGGAGATCCTCCCCCCCGAGTGGGAGTCGCGGCCTATGGCGGAGGCCGGCCCCCGGGAGCTGGGCTGAGGGGCGCTCCCGAGGGTCAGGGGTCAGGGGGTCGGCGGTCGGGACCCGCGCCGGGCCGGCGAGGCCATGGCGTCCCCCTCCCGGCAGGCCTCCCCGGGGGGCTCGGGGCTCCTGCGGGGGAGCCGGGCCCGGTCCTACGGCAGCCTGGTGCAGTCGGCCTGCTCCCCGGTCCGCGAGCGGCGCGTGGAACACCTGCTGGAGCCCGGGGACACCCTGGCGGGCCTGGCGCTCAAGTACGGGGTGACGGTGAGTGGGGGCGCGGGGGCCCCGCGTGTGGCCAGCGCCGCCCCGTGCTCGCCCCGGCCCTCCCTGGAGACAGCCAGGTCCAAAGTTGGGGGGTGGGCAGGCGGGGGCCCGCCCCCCAGCAGACGCCGCCCGGGGCGACCCGCGGAGCTCGGGTCGGCGGGGTGGGGCTGGGGTGGCCGGGCCCGTGTGGGACGTGGAGCCGACCGGCCCCGCTATGTCCACATCCGGCCTCAGACCCTCAGCAGTCACCGAGCTGTGTGGCCTCGAGCGAGCCATTGCCTGGCAAAAAAGAATAAAAATAAAAAAAAGCACTCCGAGGGCGGCTAGGTGGTGCAGCGGATAGAGCACCGGCCCTGCAGTCAGGAGGACCTGGGTTCAAATGCGGCCTCAGACACTTAATGACCTAGCTGTGTGGCCTTGGCCAAGCCGCTTCACCCCTTTGCCTTGCAAAAACTAAAAAAACTAAAAAAAAATCACTGAAGATCAGCCTGCCATATGAATTCAAGGTGGTAATAACTTTGGGGTTAGAGTTTCTGGTTTTAAGCATTTCTGGAGCACTTTCAAAGCTCTAGAACGTTTGACGGATCATCCCTTTTGATCCTCACAACCACCCTGTGAGTTTATTTATTTATTTATTTATTTGGCAAGGCAAACAGGGTTAAAGTGGCTTGCCCAAGGCCACACAGCTAGGTCATTATTAAGTGTCTGAGGTTGGATTTGAACTCAGGGACTCCTGACTCCAAGGCCGGTGCTCTATCCACTGTACCACCTAGCTGCCCCGCTCTGTGAGTTTATTAATCTCATTTTACAGATGAACACACTGAGACAGTGACCTCCCCAGGTTCCACATCTGATAGTCTCCCTGACTTAGTCCAGGGATATTATTCAAGTTCATTATGATAGTGTTGTTCTGGGATAGAAATATCTCACTTATATGTCAGGTTTCCAGAAGTTGGACTGAATAGGTCCCTCCTAACACACACATTCTTAGAGACTCTGATTCTGAGTTTTGTTTATTTTCCAGTTACATACAAAGGTAGTTTTCTGTATCCATCCTTTTGCAAGTTTTTGAGTTCCATGTTTTTCTACCACCTTCCATCCCTCCCCTCTCCCTATGGCATCAAACAATCTTAGCTAAGATGTCCGTGTACAATTTAACATAAGACTGATTCTAAGTACTGCCTTCCCAATGTGTTATGCCCCAGTTTAATCAAGGTATATGATGAAAAAGTGATGAATTATCAAGGATAATACTCACCCTCCCTGTCCCTTGGGATGGTTGTTAATATCATTAGTCAGAGTTAATATGGTTTTAATATGCATTTAAACACACTTAAAAATATTAAATATATAATTGTAAGCCACATGGTTATTGTTATTAATCTAGTGCCCCTCCCCTTTTTTCCCCAAGATGGAACAGATTAAGCGTGCTAACCGCCTTTACACTAATGACTCCATCTTCCTCAAGAAAACTCTCTATATTCCCATCCTGACTGAACCCCGTGGATTATTCAATGGGCTAGATTCTGAGGAGGAAGAAGACAAGGAAGAAGAGGTACCATTGAGTCAAGGTAGAGCTGAAACCCCTTTAGCCTTGAGGAAAAAAAAGGAGGAAAAAGCCAATGGAGAAGGCCTTTCCTCCAGGTCTGACCAGGAGCTCTCCATACCCAGCCATGACCTCTCTGCCACTGACTTCCTCAAGAAGATCGACTCACAGATCAGTTTGTCAAAGAAGGCTGCCGTCAGGAAGCTGAAGAAAGTCGAGAGTGGGTAAGTCTTTGGTGTTTCTGGGCAGCCCTTCTGACTGTAGCTTTGATGGAGCAGAAGAGCCCAGCACTGGACATCAGCAGATGGGACACTGGCCTTGGCACTCAAACCCTGTGGGAGCCCACTTTGTCTCAGGAAAGTTGAGGAGGTGGGCTAGATGAGCTCCAGGGCCCCTTCCAGAAGCCGAGTGAGCTTCCCACTGTTGGAATCCCTCTCTGGGGAGCAGGGGGTGATGGCTTCAAGCTCCTCTCACTCCTCCACCCTTCCAGGGCCAGGCAAGCTGAGCCTTGGGCAGACCTTGCAGCACGATTGAGGCACTTCTTCCTTCAAATAAGCAGTTTGGAATGTTTAATATAAGTTCTGGCCCCTAATGGGGCTTAGCAAATACTTGTTCCTTCCTTCACTCCCTTCCTGATTGCTTTTCCCTTCATCTTTACCTGCAGGCTACCTGGGGAGGATCTGCATCCTCACTTGGCTTCCCCCCGAAAGCAGCAACGGGCAGTCCTGGGCCCTGTACCCCTGACTCGAACCACAAGGGCAGCCACCTTGCGGGACCAGGAAGATGAAATCTTTAAACTCTGAGACCCCCAAAGCTGGGGAAGAGAAGCAGTAGAGGAGAACCTGTTTGAAGGGGATTTAGTCTGGGGTGAAAGTTCAGGATCCCCTCTCAGTCCAGGCCCCTCTGGCTTCCCTGCCCTTCTCCCCCCCCCCCACTCCCCCCCACACCTAGCCTCTTTGTTGATGTCAGGGTCTGGAGGGCTACCGGAAGGATTGTTGGCAAGACTGGAAGGGTTGAGATTAGATCCTTTCCAGATTCTTTTGACTGAATCTCGATATCTTTTAAATTCAGAGAGCTCTCTATCTATCCCCTTCCTTCCTCTCTCTGATTTCTGTCACAGTTCCTTGGCCTTACCATAGGGTGGAGGGATCTCCAGAAGCTGTCACCCCACTCCCTCCCACCCTTCTCTCTAATTTATTTGGTGCTATGTTGGGATCCTATTTATTGGCTATATTTTGTTTTTCTAGCAGAAGATGGGAGTTCTTCCAGTACTCAGGTCATGGTGGCTAGGATCTATACCAACTCCTGTAGTCCCCTCAATTTAGAGAGCCCTGGGGACCTTGGGAGTGTGGGTACATCTAAGCCCCAAGCCCTGCTGGGCAGCACTGAGGTACTGGACCAGCTTCCCCTCCCCCATCCCCAATCAGGAAGGACTGGACTTGGCCTTGACTTAACTGGTCCTGTTTTCTTTCTCGTGGCTCAGGAGATTAGAGATTGTGGTCATCCTTTCCCTCCCTGCCACTTTTCTGCCCCATTCCTCTGAGCTATTTATTGGGGTAGAGAGAAGGCTGGGAGGAGGGGCCCCTGGGACCATTTGGATGGGTGGTCAGTTAGTGTGGAGTTTTAAGAACAGGACTGACTCCTGGGACTCTGTGGGCCTCCCACACATACTGAGCAACGGAGGGCTCTTTTGTTGCCCCATGACCTCCTGGTTCCTTTCTCTCTGTTGCATATTTATTTGTCATTTGTAGCACCAGCTTGAGGTGTAGTTCAGCAGGCTAGGGAGGCTCTCAGGGCCTAAGAGTCTGCCTTATTTTGTTATTTAATGTTGGATGTGAAGGAAAGTGAATGTGTTTTCCCATCCCCTGCTCCCTGTGTTGATAGTAAGTGGTTAGAAATGCAGAGATTAAACATAGAGCCCTTTACATGGTTTAGCAGATTTATTTCCTTTCCGAGTATCTTCCCCTGTCCTGCCCTTCCCTGGAAGCAAGGCTTCTAACATCCATCCACACTGGCCACTGGGCTGGCTTGAGTTTGACTCCCACCCCCCCCCCCCCCGCCAGCAGCTTGGGGTACTGTTCTCTTTCCTCCTGGAAGAAGTTTCCCCATATCATGTCTCCTGACCAGGGGGAAGTAGAAGATCCGACTTTCACTTCATCTTTTTCAGGCAGCTTTGTTTCCTGTCCTGGGGGCCAGAGGCACAAGGGAGGGTGGGCTTGTGACCCCCCACCACCATTTCCCCCCCAGAGCCAACCCCACTCTCAGGAGACCCAAGCTGGGGCTGGAGGGTTCAAGTGGCCCAGAAGGCCAGAGAGTTGTGGTCTGTTGTCCATTCAGAGTCCACCACCTGGTTGGGGGAGGTGGAGCTGGCCTGGCTCTCACAGTTTTCCCTCATCCAGCAGCTTCCTGAGCCCGTCACAGATCTTGCCCAGGTGCTGGGCATAGCTTGGACTGTAGAGGGCAGTGAGCAGGCTGGGGTCAGAAAAGTGATCAAAGACATGGCGGATGCGGCCATGAGACTTGGGTGTCAGGTGGTGCTGGACCAGCTCCAGTAAGGTGTCCCGGCACTCTGTTAGCAGGGTGGTCAGCACATTGGCTTCAAAGGTGAAGTCCACTTCACCGAAGCTTAGGGCAGTCATGGCACCCTGGCGCAACTTCTGACGAAAGCGGGCCGCCAGGTCCATCTCCCCGGGGCTGAACTGCTCGTTTCGATGCAGCACTGCCACCTTGATGGTCACCTTGACCAAGTCCTTGATGACCCGCTGGGCCTCGCCCCGGCTGTGGGTGTACTCTTTGGATACTCTGTAAAGTTCATCCAGAACTTGGCTGCTGGTGTCATCGATGAAGAGGTGCACCACTGACCGCCCGGCCAGCTTACTCAGGACTTTCTTCTCTGCCTGCAGGGCAAGGTTTCTTGAGCTGAAGGGCTCCATGATCCCTGGGAGACAGAGACCCAAGTCCACGTTACATATCAACAGAAGGGTCAGGCTGCCAGGGTCCTGAGGAGGTGGCTGGCTGCCCCCAGGTTGTCTCCCTTTCCTTCCAGCTGTGTCTGACTCCCTGTCTCTTCACTCGAGCCCTCGCATTCTTGCTTCTTTAGGGCTCTGGTCCAGAGACTGCACCTCCAAGGGTAGGACAGAGGAGCCAGGGAGAGGGGCCACTAGGGGACTGATGAAGGATATCTAGAAAAGCAGGCCATCATAAGCCAAGCCTCAAAAGAAAACCAACCACGGGAGGAAGGGAGGGTAGCCTGGAAGAAAGCAGGTGATATTGGGGCATGGGGTGGTGCTACATGCTCCTCTAGAAGATCCAGGAGAGGCTGGGGGTCAGGATGGTTCAGAAGCACTGACTCCTGAGACATCCAGGATTTCTTTTTGGGGCTGAATTGGGGACCCTGGAATCCTTGCAGAAGTCTGGGTCCCCCCCTAGAATTCCCCCCCCCCAAACTAGGCTCCCTGCCTCTGGTTCCTCCGGTGGTTTTGCTTCTCACTTCCCCCTCCCCTTCTCTACAGGATGTGGCTCTGACCACAGGGAGGAGCAGCCACACCCTCTCCCCCTCCTCACACCAGGAGTCTGAAGGGGTCGGGCCCCCAAGGGTACCTGGAGCCCAGCTCCTCGGCAGGATTCATACAGCTGGAGCCAGGGAGGAATTTTGCTTCCGGCGCAGCGTGAGGCTCTTCAGTTCTGTGGCTGGCAGCTGGGAGCAGAGAGAGCTGTGTCTGCTCTTCTCATCTGTGTCCCTGTCACCCCCACTCTGTCTCCCTGTCTGGGTCTGCCCTGTTCTCACAATCTTGGTCCCATAGTCCCTCTTATCCCCTTTATTTGAACTGTTTACCTGGCTGCTAAATTCTCCCTGCATTTCATCCCACCATCTCTCAACCCATCACCTTTTTCTGCTCTCTCCCTTCATTTTTTGTCCCCATCCATGCCAGTTACCCCTATTCTGCCCCCAGAGAAAGCCCCTGGTGAGATCTTCCCAGAGTTACCCTTACCCACTAAAAGCCCTGCAAAACAGAAGGACTTAGAGTGAGGAAAGTGGCAGCCTCCTGCCCAGGCCTGCCTCCTACCCGACTCCCCAGCTTGTCCCTTCGCCATTGCCCGTCCCTCACCTTGGAGGCCAGTCTTGCGTTGGATGTACCCGGAGAAGTGACAGAGAATGAAGAAACTCTCAAGAGTCCCGACCTAGCACCGCCCCTGACCCCACCCTCCTCCCCTCTTCCCTCTTCTGTCTTCTCTTCCTCCGGCCTCCAGCATGTGCACACACGGTGAGGTCTGGGGCTCCAAGGAGCCTCTGCTCAACCTTAAAGTTGGTGGGTCTCTGGGGTGAAACTCCCAAGGTGTCCTGATGCTTTTGGTCTGGCCCTGCCTCTCTCACCCTCTTTCTCCTTCAAGCCCTCGTGTGTCTGTTTAGTGGGTTCCTTATCACTGCGGAGTAGAGGGATCCGAGCAGAGGCAGGGTGAATGTTCTAGAAATTACTAAAGCGGGCCTGGTATACACCTCCTAACTCAGAATCCTTTAAGGGTCTTGCCTTCATCTCATTGTATCCTTTTCCAAGGTGCCACTTGCTGAGGGGAAGAGACATGGGTCAGACCTTAGCATTCTAGTCCCCCCAAGCATTTGGGGGGACATGTTTCCTTGTTGATCTGTTGGGAGTGAAGAAGTAGAGTAGCTACCTGAGCCACGGGTGGTGAGACCCACAGACAATCAGCAGATGGCAGCACAAGCCTGAGAAATGAGATTCAAAAATACCCAGCGTCTGGGAGCCCTTGAGATCCATTTGTACTCGGCGCCTACATGTTATCCAACTTACTGGACTGTGTCGGGCATAACAGGATAAAGAAAGATGCTTTCCAAGGCCTGCAGATTCCATTCTACTGGGATTGACATGTACCCAGGTAAGCAGAACAGAGCAGAGACCAGCCAAACTGCCCTCATGAGCTTCAGGGAAGGTTCCAACAACAGCCCCCCCCCCCAAGCTGAGTCTAAGAAGGGAAGAGAAGAATTCTAAGAGGCAGCTATGTATGGAGGAGACAGATGTTATATCAGGTTGGGAAGCAGCTGGCAGGAGAGTCTAGGATGGGGAATGATGTGGAATAAGACAAGGGCCTAACAACCGGGGCCTCTACTGGGTGTTTTCTGCAAATATTTTATTCAGCTACTTGGAGACAATTATCATGGATGTTCATGTCCTCTTCCCTGCCCTTCTCTAAACATTCCCAGTACCTTGTCAGTTTCATAAGTTTTGACGTTTAAAAGGATAAATTTTGTAATTTGACAAATTGGGCTGTAGAGACCAGGTTATCCAGAAAAATGTGTTCTTTCATGGTGCTAGATAAGCAAGGATTTATGGGAGTGTGGTTCAGAATAGAAATTTAAAGGAGTTTAAGATAGGGAATATTTCTATTTTCTGATTCTTTCCTTTAGGATCAAACTCTTATCACACCCTGCCATTCTTCCTTCACAATCTCCCTTTCCTATTCCAACTCTTGATCATCTCATATCTGGACTACAGCTTCTAACTAGTCTGTTCCTACCATGGCTTGTCTTTCTAAACAGTTATTCCATATCACCCCTGCCTACCTCACTCATAGTGTTGTTGTGAGGATCAAACAAACTAATGTGTGTACATAATCTATGTGGAGTCCACTTTCTTGGAAAGTCTTCCAACCTGTACTTGAGTGGCAGGGCTGGGTTCCCAGAGGGGGACTGTTACTCTCATATCCTAGGAGGCCATATACTCCTGAAACAGTGGTTCACAAGCACCCAATAGTGAACTTAACCTTACCAGCTAGGTTGTAGTAGAAACAATTGTCATAGAACAACATTTACTAAGATGGGATAGGAAAAATAAATGTTTTTTCTTTTTTACAAAATATTACTCCTATAAATAGATACAGACAAGTGAGAACAAACTTAGAATAGAGTGAGGGGCACATACACACAAGGTAGCCAAGGCAACTGGGGCTTCAGGCAGTCCAAAACCTCCCTTTGCTGCTACCATATGGATGCACTGTTTCTGATGGGCACCTGGGCTCCCAGTCCATGCTCTCTCCACAGTTCAACTCTCCTCTACCAGGACTAGTTTCTCTTCTTTGCTGCCAGAGGTCATGCTATCCTTCTCTGCTTCTGTGTCTCCATAGACAGTGTGTGTCTATCCTAACTGTGCCTCAAGCTCTCTCAGACTGATGATGACTGCTACTTTCTGCGTGATGGCCAGTAGCTCCACTGTGAAGCCCTATGACTGTGGGGCAAGAGGAAGAAGGAAAACTCTTCTTCCCCTTCCTCTGTATCTCAGGGGCTGACTCAACTTCTGGCTCCTTCCTGAACTGACCGAAAAGCTACCAACCTAGTTAAGGTCCACTAGGGGTCAAGGCCAATATTTTCCCAACTAATGGCTAAATTCCTCTTTCAGTTCAGTTTTTTCATACTTTGTAAAAGAATGAGAGGGTTTATATACAGCATCGAATAAAAAACATATGTCATTTGTATAACTTGTTATCTGTGTACACCCCTGATTTTTACTAATTACATTCTGGGCTAGGGGAGTGGGGAGACATGAGGAAGTTTCTGAGTTCAAATCCAGCCTGATACTGTGTTCTTCTATACAGTTTCCAGATTTCCGCATCCTTTTATTCTATAGGCATTCTATAACCTGAAATGGCTCCAGATCAGCATTTATAAATTCTATCAACATAATTCAGTAGAGTTCCAGAGATAAATTAGTTTGGGAAATTGTGGTCTAGATGATCTCTAAGGGCCTTTTCATTTCCAAAATTATCTCACCTTGTGACCAACTATGCATTCACTCCAGATAAGTTTCCATTATGTGAAATGCCCTCTTTCATTTTGTATCTAGTCCATTTGTAGTCCCTTCTTTCCATGAAACCCACTGTATTTTATTGATCTTCCCATTTTACACCATGGATAAAATATCTCTGTATCATACACTGGGAACCTTGAGCATGTTCTCTTTTATCCTTGACAATAAGTACTGTTCTGTCCACTGAAATTATTAACAATATTCCCAAAAACACAAATTTAGACAAACTTGGTTGCAGGAACACAATGTTATAAATGGAAGAAGATTTGCAGGTGTGGCAGCAGGTTTGAGGAAGTATCAAGAAAATGACTTGTACCACTGGATAAGGCCTTTGTAGAGGGGACAGAGATAATCCAAGAAATTGAAAAGACTTTAGCCCTTTTTTAGTCAAACTACCTCAGCCAATGAAATATTGAGATGCAACATTTGCTTAGAAACATCTATCCAATTTCCATTTGAAGAGTTTCAATGAAAGCATACTGTCTCCTAAGACATTTCCTATTATGACTCTGATGGTTAAAAGTCTTTCCTAAGGTGGGGCCTTTCTAAAAATTTTAAATCTTACTCCTAGAGTTACCCTCAGGCCCAAGCAACAGTGTGGTTCAGTGGATTTCAGACCTCTCTGTCACTTATTGTGTGACTTTAAGAAAGTAAGTTGACCTCCAGAACAAACTCTAAATCTCTAAACTCTCTCTCTCTCTCTCTCTCTCTCTCACACACACACACACACACACACACACACACACACACACACACACACACACACACCAGAAACTGGATTTAGGATCAACTACAATCAACTGGAGGAACAATGTTTCTTATGGAGAGCAAGTCTAGTGTTCCCAAAAGAGCAATTTTCTCAGCCAAAAGACCTTGCCCAGTAAGAAATCCCCAGGGGAATTTACAAAAGGACATCACAATCCCTGCTGCACTGGAAGTATAAATTGTTCCTCTATTGTGATCATTATTTCTATTGATCTTTTTTATATTCACAGGAGTCCTACCAAGCACAAAAATCCCTATTTACCATTGTGCACAAAGGAGAGTAATATAAAATAAGGTAAGAATGTTAGGTGGAAGCCAGGTTGTAGAGAGCCTTAAGTACCATGCTGAAGTGTTTTTATTTTATCCTAGAGGAAATTGAAATTCACTGGAGACTTCAGCAATGTAGCAACATGATAATGCCTCTGTTTAAAGAAGATGATTCTGTATCAACAATTGAAAGGGTAGATATTAGAAACTGTGTGATTTAGGAAACTTATAGTAGTCCAAGTGAGAAGTGTTGAGAATTGAGCTAGAGCCAGTGGCTATGTGATTGAAAGTAGGAATAGTGTATAGACTGAGAAGAGGGCCCAAAATAGAACCTTGACCCCCATGTCTAGAGAGTAGAGGTCGGTGGATCATGAACCAATAAAGAAGACTGCAAAAGAGCATAGAATGAGAACCAGGAGAGATCGGTGTCATGGAAATTAAAGGAGGATGGACTATCAAGCAAGACTAGCCAAGAAAATGTGTCAGAAATAGCAGAGAAGTCAAGAAGGTTGAGAGAAGGGCCATTTGATTTAGAATGAAAACTTCAGGGGAAACATTTTTAGTTGAATTCTAGGAAGCCTGGTTTTAAGGCATTGAGAAGTGAACAAGTAGTGAGAAAGTAAAGGTAGAAAGAATAGATATTCTGAAGAGAACAATGAGCTTTCCTTAATTAGTTTTAAAATTGGACTAGATTTTCAGTTCCAATACGGTCCACTATGTTCCCCAGATCTTTTCATAGTCAATGTTAGCTAGCTTCATGTCCCCCATCTTGTTCTTATGAAATTGTTATGATTACAAAGATCAGCATAGTTTCATCAAGAGCAGCTCATACTAGACTAATTTGGTTACTAAGTTGATAGCTCAAGAGAATGCTATAGATGGAGTTGACCTAGATTTTAGTGAAGTATTTGACACAGCATCTCTCACTATTTTTGTGGAATAAATAGAGAAGTATGAACTAGACTAAAATATCAGGAAATGTATTTGGAAATGGTTAAAATGACTAGTCATAGAGAGTAGTCATTAATGGTTCAATGCCAACCTGCAGGAGATGCATTGTAGAGTGCCTCAGGGATCTATACTTGGCCTGTGCTATTTAACATTTTTATCAGTGATTTTGTTAAGCTCTAGATGGTATGCTCCTCAAATCTGCAGATGGCATAGAGCTGAGAGGGTTATCTAACACATTGGATGACAGAACCTGATCTGAAAAAAAGATTGTTAGGTTACAGTACTGGGCTGAATCTCAAAAAATAAATAAATGAATAAATTCAGTAAGGATGAGTGTAAAGTCTTCAACTTGGGCTAAAAAATTTACTTCTGGGGCAGCTAGGTGGTGCTGTGGATAGAGCACTGGCCCTGGAGTCAGGAGTACCTGAGTTCAAATCTGTTCTCAGACAATTACCTAGCTGTGTGGCCTTGGGCAAGCCACTTAACCCCATTTGCCTTGTAAAAAACCTAAAAAAAAAAAATTTACTTCCCATGTATAAAATAGAGGGAGCAAGGATGGGGCAGCATTTCGTTGGGTAGTAGGGGAGATTGAGGTATTTTTGTGGTTTTTCAAGCTCAACGTGAATTAGCAATGTGAGCCACCAGCTTAAAAAAAGTCAGTAGTATCTTGGACTGTATTGAGAAGCACAATGTCCAGGAATAAGGAAATGAGAGTCCTTTACTCTCATCAGACCTCATGTGAAATATTGTGTTCCTGTCTGGGAACCACAGTTTAGGGAGGACATTGAAGAACTGGAGAAAACCCAGAGAGAGGGAACCATGATGGGGAAGAACTATCATTTGAAAATTAGTTGAATGAACTCAGCCTAAAGAAAGCCTAGACCAGGCGAGTGGTTGGATGAGGTACTTAGACAGGCTGGCTAAATTCAGATATTTAAAGGCCCCTCAGAAAGAGATATTTGTTCTGATTGATCCAGAGCACAGATCTTGGTCCCAGATCCAGGAGCTGTGAGTGGAAGTTGCAAGGAAGTAAATTTAGGCTCGATGTGAGGAAAAACTTCCTAACAGTTCAAGCTGTCTAAAAGGAGCATGGACAGCCTTGAAGTTATAGACTTCCTCTCATTGAATGCCTTCAAGCAGAAGTCAGATGATGACTTGTATGAATATCATGATTGGTAATTCTTTGAATATGATTTGAACTAGATAGTCACTAAGGTCTTTTCTATTCTTAAAAATGTTTTAAACCCTTTACATATGGGTGTATAAATTTTACCTTTGAAGACTATGACAGCAGAGAATAAATGGACAGGTTCAAGAATGATAAAAAAGGCTTCAGATATTCTCCTGGAAACAGATTTTCTCTCTTTTTTTTTTCAAAGCTTGATTCATTTTCTTCATTTCCCCCACATATACACTTTAAAATTAAAATAAAAAAACTTTTAAAATAAATATGCATAGTCAAGTAAAACAAATTTCCCCCATTGGTCATGTTCGAAAAATATATTTCATTCTACATCTTAATTCCATCACCTTTCTGACAGGAGGTAGTTAGCATGGTTCATCATCCAGCCTCTGAAATAATGACTGGTCATCACTTAATCAAAATTATTAAGTTTTCTAAGTTGTTATTGTGTAAATCATTTTGGTTCTTCTCATTTCATTCTGTATCAGTTCACCCCAGGCTTCTTGGTTTTGTTAATCATCCCTTTCATTATTTCTTCTGGCTCTTGTATTCCATTACATTCATAAACTATAATTTGTTCAACCATTTCCTAAATGCCAGCCAAGCCAAACCAAAAAGCATTTATTAAGCGCTGTTACTTGTGGGGCACTGTACTGTTTTGGAAATACAAATAGAAGCAGACAGAAAGACAATCCTTACTTTCAAGGAGTTTACATTTTAATGGGGGAAGACACCTAAAAATAAAAGCTGGAAAACAAGGATAGAGGAAGTACCCATATGAAGACATGGCAGATTAGGACTAGATAGTCAGAAGTGGATCTGAGAGAGAAATGAAGGAGCTTGATTTGGGCATTTTCCTTAAAATGGCTTAATCTGTGGCCCACAGACTACAACTGCTGGGCATTCCCTTGGTTTCTGATTGTTTGCCATTTCTAAAAGAGCTGCCATAAATATTTTTGTACATAAGGGCCTTTTTTCACTTTAGGTAGATTGCCTATTTTCTGTCAACTGGCATGATTAAGTATGAACATCCTCATCACCTTTAGGCTGAACAAATGCAAGGATGAATTCTTTTGACCAGGAAACAAACAGAAATATAAAATGGTTCTCAGTCCTTCTTGTGTTGACATTGCCAATATAAAAGTCCTATTGCATTCTACTCCCCATAGGTTTTTCTCTGTTACCCTAAAGTCATTGAGAATTCTTTTTCCTTTCCATTTGCTCAGGCCTCCACTAGCTGTGCTTCCTCCCTGGCCCTTGCTTCTTTTTTGAGGGTGTTCAGTGACTAGGATTCCAGTTTCATTTAACCATTTAGCATTATTAATTTTTTTTTAGGTTTTAGCAAGGCAATGGGGTTAAGTGGTTTGCCCAAGGCCACACAGCTAGGTAATTATTAAGTTTTTGAGGCCAGATTTGAACTCAGTTACTCCTGACTCCAGGGCTGGTGCTCTATCCACTTTGCCACCTAGATACCCCCTAGATTATTTCTTGTATAACATTAATCCCATTGAGTTTATGTCCAAAGATGGCATGGGTATTGGCTTATGCTCAACTTGAGCACCATATCCCTGGATCTTCAGGGCCTTTCTGCTGAGCAGGCCCCCAGCACCAACCTGAATGCCTGGGCTTCGGAATTCTCATGGCTTGTGCTCCCCAGAATACAGTTGATTCCTTCGCAATGAAGATCTTCAAGAAAAGGATGGATAACCACTTTGTCTGTGTTACAGTGGGGATTCCTTTTTAGGTCCTGACTAGGGTAGATGACTCTTGAGATCCCCTCTAATTGTAAAATTTTTTGAATGTGTTGATGCTTGTATCAATGTTATTGTTTAGTTGTTTCAGTGGAATCTTTATGACCTCATTTTGGGTTTTCTTGAAATTTGCCACTTCCTTCTTCAGCTCATTTTTACTTATGATGAAACTGAAGCAAAGAGAGTTAAGTGACTTGCTCAGGGTCACACATCTAGAAGTCAGATTTCAACTCAGGAAGATGGGGCTTCCAGACAACAGGCCTGGCACGCTGTCCACTGTGCTACCTAGCTGCTGAAGAACTCAATAACACTCTCTAAATTTAATCAACATATACTACAATGCTTAGTAACTTCAATACAGAAATGGGCACAGGAAGGATGGTGAAAAATATGTTGGAATATATGGCAAAGGATTGAGAAACAAAAAAGTAAAAAACCTGCAGACTAAATAGAAGCTTCACATGTAGATAGAATTCTTCAAGGCAAGATTTGGAAGGTACTGGGTATGAGAACTCATAGAAATTGACTATATTTTAATATGAAATAGCTAGTTATTACAGAGGTCATTTCTGAATGAGCTGTGTACAGTCAGACTATGTAGTGGTTAAAGCAAGTATAAAAACTGATACCTTGTTAGAAGAAAGAATAAAGGCAAAAAAAAAGATAATGCATGTAATTAAAGCATTTCTAGTGTGATCACTGGATCACATCAACAATTTCTTGATAACCCCCAAATGAGAAATGGATAAAAGAGCAGACAACAACTTTGATCATTACCATTTCCTATGGAAGTTTAATGAATGAAAATCAACTGTTACAATATGGAGGCCAAAAGAACCTAGAAACCACTTCAGTTAGCAACACCTGTTCTTTTTGCCAAACAGATATGGCAGCCAGGGCCATCACTGATTTAACATGTAAACTCATTTGTAAAATCTTACAGAGGCATATGGTAAGGGATTATATTGTCTCCTAAAACAATGAGAAGTAAAAGGAAAAGCAAGTTTACAAAAAAATTTGTGGAAAAGGGACAGTAAATTGATGGGAAATGGAAAACATGTCTATATTTCCATAACACACGCAATGACAGTGGCCACATTTAGACTCTTAGGTTGTGATCCCTAATGTGTGGCATGAGAATGTAGAAATGACTTTTTTTTTTTTTTTAGTTTTTGCAAGGCAAATGGGGTTAAGTGGCTTACCCAAGGCCACCCAGCTAGGTAATTATTAAGTGTCTGAGGCCAGATCTGAACTCAGGTACTCCTGACTCCAGGGCTGGTGCTCTATCTGCTGTGACACGTAGCTGCCCGACTTTTTTCTTTTTAAAAAAAAAAAGATAACAATTAAACTAAACCAAAAAAAAGAGTTTAGACTTTCCATGTTGTAGGCAACATAATTTTAGGGGAATTGGGATTCTTAGGATATCTAAAACAGGAGACGATGCCAAACACAAGATTCTTTTATTCCCCAAAAAGTAATTGAAAAGTATCAATAACAACTGATCCATATACCTACTTTCTCTACAAAATCTTTTTGAGAATACTCTATATACATACCAAAGTCCTCTTTCCTGCAAATTTGAAAAGGGAGCAGAAAGGCTTTCAGAAATCATATTCTATAGCAGACCACTTCTTTACAGTAACATTTGACTGAACAGTTCAAAAAATAGAAGGTCCCACCATGCTTGTCTGGTTAAATCATTTGTCAATTATAAAAAAAAATAAAAGAATTTCTTTTCCTCCAACCAAGTGTTTCCTACTTTTACTCTAAAATCCTTAAAAAATATATAAACAGGGGCAGCTAGGTGGTGCAATGGGTAGAGCACTGGCCCTAGAGTCAAGAGTACCTGAATTCAGATCTGGCCTCAGACACTTAATAATTGCCTAACTGTTTGGCATTGGACACGCCACTTAACCCCATTTGCCTTGCAAAAACCTGAAAAAAAAATAAAAGTAAAAAATATATAAACAAAAATAGCTTTATTTGACCCTAAAATTATCATCAAAGAATAAAGTAGGACAATATATGCTTACCACTGATCTTTTTTTTTTAGTTTTTTTTTTTTTGCAAGGCAAATGGGGTTAAGTGGCTTGCCCAAGGCCACACAGCTAGGTAATTATTAAGTATCTGAGACCGGATTTGAACCCAGGTACTCCTGACTCCAGGGCTGGTGCTTTTTCCACTATGCCACCTAACCGCCCCTTTACCACTGATCTTTGCCATTGTAATAGAGAATTTCCAGCATAAAGTCCATATGAAAAAATATTTGTATTTTGTTTATTTCAAAGAAGTTTGAGATCATTAAAAACATTGTTCAAATTTCCAAATGCATTTATAGTTCCAATTCCTTAATCATCTTTATTGTCCATTCATGGTATATACATATATGTGTGTGTGTGTGTGTATGTGTATGTGTGTTTGTGTACCTAAATGTGAGTGTATACACACACACATACACACACACATACATACAAACAGAAAAAAATAAATCTCACATATAATTGTATATACACATACACACACGCAAACTATTGGACCAGAAACTGCATTTCTTCTCGGATGAGTTGGGCTAATCTCTTATGAGTGATTTTGGATCTCATTTAGAAGCAATTAGTTTCATTGTCTATGGGGAATCCTTCCATTTGGACTCCATAACAATGGTTCATACTTTTGGTGAGTATATGTCTCCCCGGTTTTATGCTCTGCTTGATGTTAATAATAAAGAGTTGAACAAAATTATCTCGTTGCATCTTTCAAGTAATCTAATATTTTAATATATCAATGGGAAACTCCTTGGAGAAGACCTTTTAATGTGACACTTCACTGAATCACATTCTTTTTATAGTCATTAATAAATCCAATGGCATCTTCTATTTTCCATGACTTTCCATCATTTGTGTGATTTTAGTCCACTGTAGAAAAACACTGATGAAAGCTTTCCTTTCTCCTCAGATTTTCAACAAGAAAGTCTTATTTTCATAAAAATTTTGTAGAAATGGAAAAGTGGGGGGGGCGGCTAGGTGGCACAGTGGATAGAGCACTGGCCTTGGAGTCAGGAGTACCTGAGTTCAAATCCAGCCTCAGACACTTAATAATTACCTAGCTGTGTGGCCTTGGGCAAGCCACTTAACCCCATTGCCTTGAAAAATCTAAAAGGAAGAAAGAAAGAAAGAAAGAAAGAAAGAAAGAAAGAAAGAAAGAAAGAAAAAAAGAAATGGAAAAGTAGGCATAGTGGTTGTTGACATTTTCTTGATGGCCTTTTTTTTTAAATAGTAATACATATGCTTCATTGATGCCTATTTAATGTTAAGAAATCCCTCAATACCTTGTAGATGAATAATGGGAAAGGATAAACAAGTATTCCATAGGATTAGAAAACATGAATGTTTTGCAGTCTACACCATTGGTAGGAGAACTCACAGTGATGTCCATTGAAGGAGAATGAAATTTCTCCTTTCATTTCAGTCACACCAACCAGTCAAGAATTTCCAGATCCTGAATCTGTCATACAACATGTAACTGGTTCTTCCAAGTTTGTGTCACTTGCTGGTTTCATATACATGCCATTGATGCTTCCATCTAAATCATTCATAACAATGTTTATTAGCACAGTGTTAAACAGCAATCCCTAGGCAGTCAGCCAGAGATGTCCATCTTGTTAATATTGACCCACTAATGACTATGCTTTGGGTTTTGTCATTTACCTGATTCCATGTTCATGTTACTATATTAACATCTAATGCATATCTCTCCATCTTGTCTTGGAAGGCTTGAGAGGTTTTAACCCAAACTTTGCTGAAACTTGGGTATTTTATGATCCATCAGATTAGAAATCTTGTCAAAAAAGGAAATGAAGTTAGAGTGGCTTGACCTATTATTGATGAAATTTTGCTAACTTCTACTCATAAGTGTTTCCCTTTCTAAATTTCCAAAAGGGAATTATATTCTAGACTATCATCATGAATTAAAGTCAAGCTTCTCAGCTTTTATAGATTTCCTTCCCATCAAAAATCAGAATATTTCTGTTTTTGCATTCCTGCAATATTTCTATATTTCACAAGTTTTAAATGATCACTCATCAAATGCAAATTAAAGTGTCTCACACCTCACACCTCTCAGACTGGCCAATATGACCAGAAAGGACAATAATCAGTGTTGGAAGGGATGTGGGAAATCTGGGACACTAATACATTGTTGGTGGAGCTGTGAACTCATCCAACCTTTCTGGAGAGAAATTTGGAACTATGCCCAAAGTGAAACAAAAATGTGCATACCCTTTGATCCAGCAATAGCACTACTGGGTCTATACCCTGAAGAGGAGATGAAAAAGGGTAAAAACATCACCTGTACAAAACTATTCATAGCAGTCCTGTTTGTGGTGGCAAAGAATTGGAAATTAAGCTAATGTCCTTCAATTGGGAAATGACAACAAATTGTGGCATATGTATGTCATGGAACACTACTGTTCTATTAGAAACCAGGAGGGATGGGAATGAAGGGAAGCCTGGAGGGATTTGCATGAACTGATGCTGAGCAAGATGAGCAGAACCAGAAAAACATTGTACACCCTAATAGCAACATGGGGGTGATGAACAACCTTGATGGACTTGCTCATTCCTTCAGTGCAACAATCAGGGACAATTTGGGGCTATCTGCAATGGAGAATACCATCTGCATCCAGAGAAAGAATCATGGAGTTTGAACAAAGACCAAAGACTATTACCTTCAATTTAAGGGAAAAAAAACATTATTATCTGATCTTGCTATCTCTTATACTTTATTTTTCTTCCTTAAGGATCTGATTTCTCTCTCATCACATTTAATGGAGATCAATGTATACCATGGAAACAATGTAAGGACTAACAATGCCTTCTGTGGGGGATGGGGGAGGGAAGCAAGAATGGAGTAAAAGTTGTAAAACTCAAAATCTTTCTAAAAAAAAATATTTTAACAGATTAAAAACCACACAATTTTTAGAAAAGCACTTTCTCTGAACTAGGGAAACAAAGAAATAAACACATTTTTCATTTAAAAAAAAGATCACTCATCAGTTAGATCCACCAGTTCCTCTAGCATCTTAATATGTAGTCTACCATGGTTTCAAATTCATTCTCTTAAAGTTTCTCACTTATTTGGGGTTTCAACTCATTTTTACATAGGGAAAATAGATACAGAGTAGTTGACCAGTTATGCTTTCTCTCTGAATTATCATTGTTCTATCTACTCACAAGAATAAATCCATTCTTCCTTTGAGCTTCCTCTAGAACTCATCACTTCTGTCTTCCTTAGCATTTACCTTCTGCGTTCTATAGAGGACTAGGTCTTTTTTTGTATTTCTCTTCGAATTCCTGTCCTTGCCTTCCCGCATCACAATACTTGGCATCTAATAGACACTAAAAATCCTTAGGCTTTGTTGCTATAATTTATTTGTTTCAGTCATGTCCAAAACTTCATGACCCCATTTGGGTCATTTCCCTCTCCAACTCATTTATCAAATGAAGAAATGGAAGTAAGCAATGTTAAGTAATTTGTCCAAGGTCATAGAGATAACGAGTTTTTAGGTTAGTTTTGAACTCAGGTCTTCCTGACTCCATGCCTGAGGTCTATCTCCTGTGCCACCTAGCCTAAAAAAGTAGAAATGAATAAACAGCAAATGAAAAATATTTTTATTCAGCACCCTCTTCCATGAGTACCTGAAATTCCATCACCTCTCACACTTTTTTCTTTGTTTCTCTCCCTCCCTTCCTTCCTTCCTTCCTTCCTTCCTTCCTTCCTTCCTTCCTTCCTTTCTTCCTTCCTTCCTTCCTTCCTTCCTTTCTGTCTTTAGGTCATCAGGGTATAGCATCTTAGGCATTAGATAGGTCTGTGAGGCCTAGACACCATGTGGCTGAGACTTTTAAGTCCCTAGATGGCCAGGAAGCTGCATCCGGGAAACCAAGCCAATCAGGGACTGCTTTGCCCTAGGGTCTATCTAGCCCATCTTGGCTGGGTATAGTGGTGGATTAAGGGGGTGGAGGAAGAAGCTGTGTCTGGGGATCTGGGACCAATCAGGTCCAGGAGAAGCTTTTTCTTTTCTTTTTAGATTAAAGCCTCCTCATCCTGTAAATGGAAGAAAAGATATGTCAGGGAAATCCTGGTCCTATCATATAGCAGGTGGTAAGGTCCTAATGATCTTTATTTTTGTTTGTTTGTTTTTTAGGGTTTTTTGCAAGGCAATGAGGTTAAGTGGCTTGCCCAAGGCCACACAGCCAGGTAATTATTAAGTGTCTGAGACTGGATTTGAACCCAGGTACTCCTGACTCCAGGGCCAGTGCTTTATCCACTGGGCCACCTAGCCTCCCCCGGGTCCTAATGATCTTTTTTTTTATGTTTTTGCAAGGCAAATGGGGTTAAGTGACTTGTCCAAGGCCACACAGCTAGGTAATTATTAAGTGTCTGAGACCGGATTTGAACCCAGGCACTCCTGACTCCAAGGCCAGTGCTTTATCCACTACACCACCTAGCTGCCCTTCCTAATGATCTTTTAAAGGACTTTGCATGATCTAAATGTTTATGGTCTTCCTTGCAAAGGCAGTACTAAAGAGGTAAGGGTGAGGGGATAAAGGGGGTGGGACCAAAACCCCAAAAATGTGGAGAAGAAAATCCCAGAAATCTTGGACCTTTCCTTTTCTCTTTCAGGAAGAGAAAGTCTCAAGTGCCACACTCTGATCCATGTAACACCAAATATTTGCAGTTCATGGTGAGTCTTCTAATTCAACTAGTTCATGATGAACCAGAGAAGCACTAGGAAAATCAGAGTCACAGCACATATAACTTCAGAACAAAGAATACTTCTGAATGTTAGTCCATGAAGTCTTAGCTATCCTTTTTCTGAACCTTTTCAAATCTGCTCTCCCATAATCTAGACTGCTGTGTTATATTAATCTTTTCTTCTGTCACAAATATCTAAAGTGGTCACTTCCTTCTAGAGTTCTGATCATTTTTCTTTATTGATTGATCAAAAGCGGGTCAAAAAGAACAACAGTTCCTTTACTTTTTGAAGAATTAATCTTTAAAAGAAATCAGTTATTTTTCTCAATTTTGGTCAGAGGGAGAAAGGTTCTGTTGGAAAAAAAAACCCCATTATGTGGATCAAAGGACCTGGGTTCAAATTCTGATATTCACTTCCTGTGTAACTTTGGGAAAGTTACTTAACTTTTGCTTCCCTTTTCTAATCTTTAAAAATCTATAAAAAATATTTAAAATAAAACAGATGGATTATTAATGCCCTTTCTGTGACCCAGATCTGTGATCCTATGAAGATCTCTTAAAAATTTAAGGACTCGGGGCGGCTAGGTGGCACAGTGGATAGAGCACCTGCCCTGGAGTCAGGAGAACCTGAGTTCAAATCCAGCTTCAGACACTTAATAATTACCTAGCTGTGTGGCCTTGGGCAAGCTGCTTAATTCCATTTGCCTTGAAAAAACGTAAAAAAAAAAAAAGAAATTTAAGTACTCCACTGCTACTAGGAGGCCCACAAACATAGTATTGACTTTGGTTTTTGTGGCACAGAAGTGAGAGTTTGCTTGTAATGGATTCATGATAAATACATTTGGTGGAGTGGTGGTGGCAGCAGGGAGGGGAGGATAGTAGAAATTCCCAAAAGTCAGTCTTTAAGGTTAGATTCCAGAATACTCAACTACCCTAAATTCAAGTCATTCAGGCCTGAACAAAAATTTTTGTGCACAGGTCCCAAGTGGTGCATTTATCTTTTAATAATCAGCCAGTTGCATAATTAACTCAAAGGAAAGATATTTATTAACATGGAACTAGGAATGAATTATTAACTAACCAGCATTATTAGGAACATTTATTAACTAGGGACAAGATAAAGTACAACTTTTCCTCTTTAAACCTGGAATTCATTCTCCCACAACAAACAGTAATTAGGAGGAAGAATGTGTTCATCATCCAGTAGTAGAGAGACAAATCTGTGGGCAACCCTCATACTTGAATTCGGCACTGCAGGGCCCTGGTGACCTTTTTCTTTTTTGGAGAGTCCTTAGGTTGCTCCCCTATAAGACCTGGCACCGAATCCAGGCAAGTGGATAGCCAGGGCTAATTCCTCCTGCCTTGTGTCTTGATTGACTGAGCCTCCTCCCTGCTCAGGGCAATGTCTCCTACCAGGCAAACACCTCCACTGAAGATACAGTAGGTGATTGGAGAGAAAGAGCAGAGGGGAACCCCCACCCCCGTCCTACAATAAATGCCCAAAAGGCAAAGGATTCCCTTAATGGACTTGCTCATTTCATCAGAGCACTAATCAGGGACAATTTTAGGATATCTGCTATGGAGAATACCATCTGTATCCAAAGAAAGAATTGTGGAGTTTAAACAAAGACCAAAGAACTTTAATTTAAGAAAACAGTTATATTATGTATTATGTAAGTTTGCTATCACTTTTATTTTTTCCTTAAAGATATAATTTTTCTCTCAACACATTCAATTTTGATCAATGTATACCATGGAAACAATGTAAAGACTATCAGACTGCCTTCTGTTGGGGGTGGGGTGGGAGAAGGGAAGTGAAATTGGGGGGAAAATGGTAAAATAAAAAAGGAGTAGAGTTCTTCCTCCAAAGTTGACTCCCTTCTTTCTTGACAGAAATGGCATTCCTCAGAGCCACCTCTTGCTTCAACTGACTCTCTAGAGATGGGATCTTGATATTTAAATATCACCGGGGGTGTGGTCAGTCTTTTGGATACCAGTGGCTAGCCAACTGTTAATTTTTATCCAGTTGGACTGAAGAATTTGTCCACATCTTATAAGGGGTAAAAGGGTGTAGTAGACACTTCATTTACTACCTTCATACTGTGCTGCCTTTTTGCCTTCTGTAATTTCATCATCTGAGCTAAGGGGGGTGGAGGGATGGGGAATCTATTCATCAGTGTGATACTAGTCCATCAAACTGTTTTACATTGTTCTATAATTGTTTTGTAAATAATCGTTTCATGTGTCTGAACTTTATCTCTCCCAAAGACTATCAGTTTCTGGAATAAAGGAATCAATACTTCTTTTGTATTTTTTTTTATTCTGCTTAACCAGTGTTGAGCATATTAGTAGATACTCATCATGTAGCCAAAACTAGTGGTGCTACATAACAGAATCTCTCAGATCCAGGTCTTCCATGATGATGATGATGATGATGTTTGTCCTTCATTCTCAAAGAAGACCATGACATCAGAGAGGTGATGTCATGACAAGCACAGGAATTGGATTTGAGTGAGGGGGAGCTGTGCTAAGTCACCAGCCTCACTTTCTCCTCCAGAGACATTTGGTCTAGTGGCCAGATATGAATCAGGATGACTGGAGATGCCCCTAGATGCCAAGCAATCATGGTTAAGTGACTTCAAGTTCACAAAGCTAGAGGCTGGATTCAAACACCTATCCTCCTGACTCTAAGACCAGTGCTCTATCCACTGTGTCACACAGCTGCCCATATGTAAATTGGGGCTTATACTTGTGTCATATAGACAGAGATTGGCTGTGCCCTTAATGAACATCTTTCAGGATGGTTTCAGGTGGCCATAGAAAGGAGATGAATCTCCTGGATGCAAGATTTTCTGGGAGAAGAAGCATGATTACACATGTGAATTATAGCAGGCAGTGCAGACTTGAAAGAAGATATGGCAGTCATAGGAGAGAGAGAGAGAGAAGGTAAAAGAAAAGAGTAAGATTTGAAGACAGAAAACATAAAAGAGAGGTTACCACAATCAAGGGGGCAAGTTGATGATAATGGCAAAATATGGGAGACACGGGTGGGTTGAGAAGAGAAAGAAGATGGGATATGGGTAATAATTCACAACAGAAATTCCAAATGTTAACTAATTTAAGAGAATGACATAAACAAAGTAGAGGAGTATATAAGAAATTATCAGGTCCAAGGTTAGGAGAAGAACTCATGATCAGAGAAGACAGAAGGTTCACAGGAGGTAAAATGGACAATTATGATTATATAAAATTTAAAAGTTCTTGTGCAATCAAAACCAATTCAGCCAAAATTAGAAGAGAAATGGGAAATTTGGGGAGAAATCTTTATAACAAGTTTCTCTGATGGTCACATTTCTAAGATATATAAGGAAAGAATTTAATTTTATAAGAATTAGAACCATTCGGAGCAGCTAGGTGGCACAGTGAATAGAGCACCAGCCTTGGAGTCAGAAGTACCTGGGTTCAAATCTGACCTCAGACACTTAATAATTACCTAGCCGTGTGGCCTTGGGCAAGCCACTTAACCCCATTGCCTTGAAAAATCTTAAAAAAAAAAAAGAAAGAAAAGAATTAGAACCATTCCCTGGTTGGTAAATAGCTAAGAGATATGAAGGGACAGTTCTCAGAGGAAGAAATTCAAGCTACATATAGATATAGAGATAGAGATAGAGACAGAGACATAGATAGATAGATATAGATATGAAACATGCTCCAAATCACTAATAGAGAAATATAAATTAAAAAGCAACTTTGAGATGCTCCCATATGTCCATCAGATTGACAAAGATGACAAAAAATGAAAATGACAAATGCTGGAGGAGCTGAGGGTAAATAAGCACATTAATGTATAGTTGATAGAACTACAAACTAGTCCATCATAGAAAGCAATTTGGAGTTACGCCCTAAAAGCTGTGCATACTGTTTCACCCAGCAATACTACTACTAGTTCTATACCCTCAGAGAGATGAAAGAAAGAGGACAAATCCATATGAACAAGACTGTAATAGATCTTTTTGTGGTGGCACAGAATTGGAAACTAAAGGATTACCTATTATTACCTGGGGGAATGGCTGAACAAGTTAAAATATTTGAACATGCTCTAAGAAATGATGAACTGCACTGGCTTGGAGTCAGGAGTACACTGGCCTTGGAGTCAGGAGGACCTGAGTTCAAATGTGAGCTCAGACACTTAATAATTACCTAGCTGTTGGCCTTGGGCAAGTCACTTAACACTATTGCCTTGCAAAAAAACAAAACAAAACTTTTTTTTAAATAAATGATGAAGGCGAGAAGTGTAGTTGGCACAATGGATAGAACACTGACCCTGGAGGCAGGAGGACCTGAGTTTAAAACACTAACTGTGTGACCTTGGCAAGTTACTTAACCCTGTTGCTTCATTAAAAACAAAAGCAAAACAAAACACAATGATGGAGATGGTTTCAGAGAAACCTGTGAAGACTTGTATGAACCAATATAAAATGAAATGAGGAGAATCAGGAGAATAATTTAAATAACAGCAATATTGTAAAACAATTAGGAACTCTGATCAACAAAACAACTAATCACAATTCCAGATGATGATTAAACATGCTATCCACTTTGACATGGAGAGTTGATAGACTCAAGAGTCCAGTCTAAGGTTTATGGATTTTTGGATATTGACAATGTGGAAATTTGTTTTATTTGACTATAGCTGTTTTTAATGAGCTTTTTTTTTTCTTACTTTCTCAGTGCTAGTTGGGGAGGGGGAGTGACTAGGAAGGAAATAATTCGGAACTAAAATAAATAAAACTGAAGTTTTAAAAAACGGACACAATGTCTTGAATCTTATCTGGATTATGATAATAATTACAGCTGAGGATAGAATTTTCAGTCATTTTCCAGCCTGACATGGAGGAATCTTGAGAAAAGAATCAAAAGGCAATGTATTCTGTTTCCACCATCTGTGATCAGTAAAATGACTTTGCCAGCCTTGATACCAGGAATTTAAAGGGATTAAAAGGAAATAACAGTATAATTACTTTGGGAATGAGATTTCTACCTCTTTGCATAGCCACACGGAGAATGTTTTATTATTTGATCGATCTCCTTCCTTGTTATTTACATTTTCAAGTTTTAATTAAATGTTTTGCTCTTGGGTTTTATTTGCCTCTAATATGACTAGCAATGAGAATGATACATCAGGTCAGGGCTCTATCCATGGGTTAAATAAATTATCCCCAAATCAATATTTTAGAATGTGGGTACTAAAACTACTCCTTGTCTTCCATGGAAGCTAGGTGGTTCGGTAGCTAGAGTACCAGGCCTGGAGTCAGGAAGTTCAAATGAGGACATTTAACTTTAGTTGCGTGACCCTAAATTAAACACTTAAGCTCTGTTTCCCTCACTTTCCTCAACTATAAAATGAGGATAATAACCCCAACGTACCTCACTGGGCTGAGGCGAGGGTCAAATGGGATAATATTTGTGTCTGGCATGTTGTATAAAAAATATATATAACATATATAAATACTTATTCTCTTCCCCCTCGGTGGAAAGAACATTTGACTTGGAGCCAGGAAAGACTTGATTTTAAATCCTGCTTCTGACATTGATTGTGTGAGCGAGTCATTTTCATTTAGCATCTCTCAGCCTCAGTTCTTCCTTCCATAAAATGGGGATATCGATACCTGCAATACTTACCTCACATGGTCATTCTGATGGTGGAATGAGACGATGTATATTAAGCATTTTGTAAAGCTTAAAGCATTAGGCAAACATGTTATTACTCAGTAGACGCCTCTTAAGTTGGAGCTAGACCTAGTGTTAGAACTATATTCAGTTCTTTGCTCCTCCCCCTTTGGGCCTCCCTCTCGGTCTCCCCACTGTCCCTCTCCTCCTGGACCCCAGGACTGGTGCCTACCCAACACCATGATCCAGAGTCCGCTAACTCATCCTGGGAAAGTCTGGGGGTCCCTAGCTCGGGCCCTCCGTCTCCGTCTCTTCTGCCTCTGGCCTGGCTCTCTCTCGGCGAGTCTCTTTTCCTCTTTCTGGTCCTTTCCCCTTCTTCTCTGCCTTTGTTGATGGGCCTCCTGCTACCCACTCCGACGCCACTCCAGCCAGCACTCGGCCTGCAAGCACAGACCTTCCTGCGCCCGCCCTCCTCTGCTCCCGAGACTAGAAGTGAGGGGGAAGAAAGTCAGAAATGCCGATGTCCCCCCGAGCTGCCCCCTGCCCCCTGAATTTCAAAGATGCTTTCCATCCCAAACCCACACGGGAAGGAATCTGGAGCGGGCACCCCAAGGTGGGGACAACAGGGAAGCCTTAAAGAGCCCTGCCCCGTCCGGGGGGCATTCCTGCCATCAAAGCGGCTTTGTGGGGGGCAGTGGGGCAGGGGCGCTCTCGCTTTCCCACTGGGCAGCATCTCGGGGGGTGATGGGGCCTCACGGATGCGGGGTCCAGGCTGGGGGGACGGGAGGGGGGCGGGCCGCGCCGGGACGAGGGCCCCGGGGAGGTGGGCCGGGGTCTGCGCCGAGCCGGGCCCCGGACCCCCGCCTCTCCTCTCAGCTGCCGTCGGACCCTCAGGGCCCCCAAGCGACTCGGCCCCCCCCCCACTGGCGTCACCCCCCCCCCGCCTGGGCTTCTGGGAAATGGGGGTTCTTGGGGGGGCTGCTGGATGTGACCCTGGGGCCCCGGGCGGGGGCCCCCCGACGGCTCCGCTCCGCCGCTCTCCGCCCCCCCAAGGTCGCTGTTTTCTCCCTCCCCGACCCCCCCCCGGCCCCCCCGCCCCAGCCGCTCCTCGGAGCGCGGGCCCCCGTGATTGGCCACGAGGCGCGGAGGGGGCGGCCGCTGGGCGGCTCCCCGGGCCGGGATTGGGCGGCGCGCGGCGCGGGGCGGGGCGGGGGCGGGGCCGGGCCGCCCGCGGGAGGGGCGGCCGAGGCCGGGCCGGGAGCTCCGGGCGGTCGCATTGTTTTCCTCCGCGGAGCCGCGGCCGGACTG
Source organism: Macrotis lagotis (assembly GCF_037893015.1). Lineage (NCBI taxonomy): Eukaryota > Metazoa > Chordata > Mammalia > Peramelemorphia > Peramelidae > Macrotis > Macrotis lagotis. The sequence continues at coordinate 229,378,398 of NC_133662.1, read as the reverse complement.
GGCTCTGCGGCTCGGACCCGGGCCCGCCAGACCCCGAGCCCCCGGCCTCCTCCCCCTGCCCCCCGGGAGCCGCTCCCGCACCCCCAGCCCGGGCCCCCGGGGCCCCGCGGCCGCCGCCTCCATCCCGGGGACCTGGCTTCCAGGCAAGTCTCCGCGGGGGGCGGGGGGCGCGGGGGGGCGGGGGGCGGGGGGAGCGGCCGGGGCGGGGGGCGCGGGGCGCGCGGCGGGACCCTGGGGGCTTTGGCGCAGCCCCCGACCCCAACTTTCCGGAAGGCTTTTTCGGGGTGTCACCTCGGGGACACAGACTTGGGGGCGGGGCAGAATTCCCGAGGTCAGGTGGGGGAGCGGGTGGGCGGGGGGCAGTCACGCCTGTCCGGAGGGAAGGTAGGACCCCAGGCCCCGGCCCAGAGCCGGGGGGGGGGTCGCCGGAACCCTGCGAGACCCCAGCCCGCAAGCCCACCCTCAGGCTTGGCACGCTAGGCCCCCGGTGAGGAGGGCAGACGCGGCGGACGGCAGCTGCGGGCCCCGCCGTCAGCCCGGATGGGCGCCCCATCTCTGGTCCCCCAGGCACCCCCTCCCAAGCCCCTCCTCTCGCTAACGTGGCTCTGGGACTCAGTCCCGGGCAGCGGGCCCCCTGGCCTCCCGGGCCCCCTGGCCTCCCGGGCTGCGGGCCCCCTGGCCTCCCGGGCAGCGGGCCCCCTGGCCTCCCGGGCTGGCCTCCCGGGCCCCCTGGCCTCCCGGGCCCCCGGCCTCCCGGAGATGGGGCGCGGGGGACAGTGTGATTTCCCCGGCTGGCCTGCTGCCCGGCTCATGCGGGGGTCCAGACACCTGGATTATCCTTGCCTGGGAATGATGGGAAGGGCAGAGGCACTGTTTATTTACAGGGGGGGAAGGTCCGAGAGGGGAGAGTGCTCCCAAGCCCCTCCTCAACAAAGGCCCCCCTTCCCCCCCAAAGGAAGGGGGACGGGGGGCTGGACTAGAGGGCTGCGAGTTTCCTGCCATTGTCCCAGGGTGGGAGGCCCCCCTCATCCCTCCTGCCAGACTCTTTGGCTGTGACCCCAGCCACTCCCCAGAGGTGGCTTTGAGCCTGAGGCGAGAAGAGGGGCCAGCTTCCTCTTGTACGGGAGGTGAGCCCAGGCGAGCCTGGCCCCTAGCAGATCTGGCTGCTCCCGAGACTCAGGATGCTGATTCCTCCGGTTCTCCAACCCCACCTTGCTCTCCGCTCCCCCACCCCCACCGCACACGCCACACACGCCACACACATATGGAAGCCAGAGGCAACAGGGGTCGGGCATGGTAGGGTTAGGCCTTTTAAAGGCCCTCTTAACAGCCGCCCTTTTAGGCCCGGGGACTAGGTGGACTCCTCCTGCTAATCCCTGGAAGATGCAGAAGAGGGCTCTCCTGGCCCTGCAGGTTGAGAGTGAAGGTACCAGTGTAAAGCCCAGCCAGATGTTTGGTTTTTTTCAGGCCAGGCCAACCCAGATCAACCCCAGAAAGTAGGGAGAAAGGGAATCCGAGAATCCATGAAGAAGCAGCAAAGATTAGGTGCAATGGTGAACTCTTCTGGGAAAGGAGCAAAAGCTGCTAGGCCTTTGTCAGAAGACTAGGAGGAACCACCACTGGCCGCCGGATGGTGGGGAGTGGAGGGATGCTGTCTGCTCATTTTGCTTCAAGATGAAAGCATGCAAATGAGATGCAAATAAGCCTCTATTGTCTTGGTTCCCAGCTTGGGCCTTTTTGCTAAGTATTTGCTGGATTCTACTGAGGACTGGTCTCCCAGTCCCTTAGTCATCTTTTGGGGGGCTCCTTGATCCTCCCGTAGGCCTGTCCGATAGCCTCAGGTGTTCGCTTTGCCCGGTATCTCCTAGGCAGGAAGGGCACCCCAAGAGGCCACTGCCTGGCAACCCTTTGCTTCCCGATCCAAGCTCCAATACACACTGCCCCGACCAAGTCCCCTCACCTGTTCCCCCCACTCTTGTCGCCTTCATCTTCCTTACGCTGCCCTTTGCTCTTCATGGGCCTCTGCTATCTTTGGAACGTTGGCGTCAGCTTTTGGGCACTGAGGATGGTCCCTCATCACTCACCTATTATTAGATCTTCACAAGAGTCACAGCTCCAGGTAAGAAAGAGGATGTCTCTGTTAGGGAGGTGAGAGAAGGGAGGATGGCCCAAGAAGTAGGGAGCTCTCTTCCTTGCCCAGAGACCAAAGTCATGCCAGGGTGATACTACTTGTTGTCAAGGGCAACCTGGTGGTGAGGAGAAAAGGTGTGAGAGTAGGAAGGACAACAGGAAAGCTCCCAGCGGAGCTCCCAGGCAGCATCCTGAAAAGAGGGGGGCCTTCTGGCTTGTGAGCCTGGAGGGTCGTTAGTTGGCTGCTGTCCTCTCAGGGGAGGGGGTCATCATTAGATGTCTCTGCCCCCTCCCCTCCTTGAGCCCTCTGGGGTCCCTATCTGACGTTAGCCTCCCCCAGATGATGTCATCTGGGGGGAGGGGACTCTCTCCAGGGGGAGGGAGGGGACACCTGGGTTCCTGACTCTGGCAGTGGAGCTTGCTGGAGGGGTGAGGCAGAGAAGAGGGGAGCTGGGCTTTTTAGAGCAACAAAGTCCTCAGGTCTTTCATCTGGCAGAGGAGGATTTTAGTCTAAAGGTATTCCTATTTGTGTTTGTATCTGCTAAAAGGCCACTTGTCTTTTGGGTGGGGTACCTGCTGACACCTCACCCAAAGGTTGCAGAGCAGCCACCACGGGCAAAATCGTGAAGTTACTAGTTTCCATCTCCCCCCCCCCCCCCAGTATCCTCCCAATCCAGAACTGGCTGGAACTAGGGCCCGGCGGTTTCAGGAGGCTGATGGGAGGGGAGGCATGGCTCCTTGTCTCAGTATCTTCTTTTCACCTCAACTCCCACCCTTAGACCATCCATCTCTCTCCTTGACTGGGCTCTAGTTGGCTACTGGATGAATTATTTATATGTTAATCTCAGAGGCAGCCTGATGAGGAGGGGAAGGAGATGAGGCTGTCCAGCCTTCCTCTCATTCCAGCTCTCTCTCTTCTTAGTGTCCCCACGGGTGGTACTTCCCTCTCAAAGGCAAATATACTGGGTCAGGGGGGCCAAAGAGAGGAGGGAGGGAGGGAGGGGGTCCAGGGAGACAGCTGCAGCCAGAACTAAATATAGCCTTCACTTTGGCTTTGATGCAGATTCATTTTTGGCTAAGATGGTCCGCCGACCCATTTTGAACCTTTCGTCCTGGGGAGTGGGGCCTGGATCACCCCCAACATCCCAGATCTCTCTGAGTGATCAGGCACACCTGAATGTCAGAATGTTCTTTACCAGACCTAGAATGAGAGATGGTCACAGTATGTCCCTCACACACATACACTGGGCGGCCAGGGAGGCTGTTAGGAGAGGGCAAGAGTAGAACGCTCCTTCTCCCTCAGATGGTCCTCAGGAACTGCTATTTATAATGTGAGACTTCAACACCTTCCCCCCCCCCTCCAGCATCTAATTATAACAGGGAAGGATTGGTGGAAGGGGTTGGGGGGGAGGAGGAAATCAAGTCAAGGTACCCAGAGAGAGGAACTGAGAGACTAGGCAGGGAGGCGGGGGGAGATGGGATATGCCGTGACCTTACCTGAGGTCATAACTTGGGTCTGTCTTTCCCTGCAGCAGCCGGTTTGTGCCTGTTAGGATAGAGGGAATTTGACTGACAGTGGCAGGCATGGTTGGGACAGGTGGAAGGAAAGATCCCCTCCCCTCTCTAGGGTCCCCTGGGGATAGATCAAGGGAGGAGTTGTGTCCATGTCCCTATTTGAGAAGACTAAAATATAGTAAAGAAACAGCCCTGACGTCCACGCCCTTGACTCTAATCTCCCAGTGAGTCCAGGCTTCCAGCCCCCTCCCCTCAAACTTTGCTCTATCTTCTCTCTCAGGCTTGACATATGGGTAAGAGAGTGCCACTTGGGGCCTGAGCCGGCCTGCCCAGGATGCCCCGTGGCCCTCCTTTCACGTCCTTGTTGCTCCTGCTATTGCTGCTATCCTCAACTCCTCGAACCCAGACCACTTTTCCCCAGGATCCCCTCCCTCTAGTGACCTCTGACCTCCAAGGTAAGTGGCGGCCTTGTCCTGTTCAGCCCTTCTCTTTCACATCTGCCCTTGGTGGGATCAGACTTCCTCCACTCAAGCATTGTCCCTTCTCTGACCAATGTTGGTCCTCATTAGCTCCTCAAATTAATTATTAAGTGAGGATTTGGGGCTAGATGCTGGGGAAGAGAATGAATGTGACAAGCAATAGGAGATGAGATGGACATAAAAGTTAGGGAATTAGACGAGGCAGTGATCCTTCATTACCAAATGACTAATTCAGACAGTAGGTGCTCTAGGAGTTTGGTGTACGAGGGGTCCTTGTTAATTGACTGGTGTGGCTAGAGATGGTTTAACAGAGGAGGTAAGATTTGTTCTGATTCTAGAAGGAAGAGTAGGATTGGGAGATGTGAAGTGATAGAAAATGTTATAAAAAGGGGGAATAGAATGAACAGGGGGGAAACTAGGAGGAAGACTGGGGAATAGTGAGCAGGAAGGAGGTTTGGGTAGGGGAGTAATAAAGGGTGAGCTAGAAGAATGGGTAGGGACCAGTAAACTTGCTGTTACTACATCCATAATCAAGTAGCTTCTCTTTTTTGTGGGGAGGGAGTTTAGGTGGTTTTCTCTCTTTTCATGGGGTGAGGGGGAAAGGTTTTTGGGGTGAGGTATTAGTGATCCAAATACTTCTCCTTTCCACTCCTTCCCCACCAGGTGTATCACCATTATCTTGGTTCCGGGGCTTGGAAGATGATGCTGTGGCTGGAGAGTTGGGTCTGGACTTTCAGAAATTCCTGATCCTGAACAGGACGTTGCTGGTAGCTGCCCGGTAAGTTGCATTTAACATAGGAATAGATTAAATGTAGATATGATACCTATGAATATGACTAGAGATTCAGCAAACATGGTGGCTATGTGGACACTATAGAAAAGACCCACCATAATGTGACATGAGAAGGACCCACTATAAACCAATGTATCTGGAGACCAGAGGACTCATTTAGATAAACTACATATATGGGAGATATGGCTGTAACTTGTCTGTTAAGTTACATGTATGTCTAAACCTGGCCAAGTATTGGGCATTTACCAGCTGGGCAGTTAGAGTGGAGACCTTGGGATATTGACCCACTGACCCATTCCCTCTTTGTATCTTTAGGGATCATGTTTTCTCCTTTGATCTTCAAGCTCAAGGCTGGGAGAGGCTGGTACCAGACAAGGTGAGAGGCTGAGGGACAGTCTGGCAACAGAAAGAGAGCTCAATCTCTAGAACCCATCCTTTCTTCACCAAACCGCTTTCCTTCTCTTCTCCATCAGTATCTGACATGGAGAAGTCAGGATGTGGAGAACTGTGCCGTTCGAGGGAAGCTGAGGGTGAGGGATGTGATGAGGGACTGGGAGGTGGGCTGTATGTCTCCTTCCCCCATGGCCGCTTCTCCCAAGCCCTCTTTTCCTTCCTCTCCCCAGAACACAGGGGAAACAACCCAAAGGGAGCAATGCTTGACATGTCCAGCCCCCCAGCCCTTCTCTTGCCCATGGGGATCCCAGAATGCCCAGCCCCCCTGTTACCTTCAGTGACCTTTGACCTCTGGTCCCACCTCCTGGGGCCCCTAGGACGAGTGCTACAACTACATCCGTGTCCTCGTTCCCCGGGACTCCCAGACTCTCCTTGCCTGCGGGACAAATTCATTCAGCCCCATGTGCCGCAACTACGGGGTACGGGAGATGGGGGGGTTACAAGTTTGGGGGTATGGTGTGGAGGGAATGTAATAATGAATGATAACTATGGGGAGAGAAAAGCTGTAGGACAGGGTTGGATCTTGGGGTGTTGGATGGGGCATAAGACATAGCAGTAGGGGGGCAGCTAGGTGGCATAGTGGATAAAGCACCGGCCCTGGAGTCAGGAGTACCTGGGTTCAAATCCAGTCTCAGACACTTAATAATTACCTAACTGTGTTGCTCTGGGCAAGCCACTTAACCCCATTTGCCTTGCAAAAACCTAAAAAAAAAAAAAGACATAGCAGTAGGAGACCTGAAAGAGATCCAGATGAACTTGGTAGGAGGGGAGGGACAGAGCACAATGAAGAAGGAAGATCAAGATACCTTTGGTTTTGTTTAGTCCCTGAGATACCCAAGGGCCTCAGGATCACATTCCCCCTTCCTCCCACCCAGATCTCTTCCCTGCAGCAGGAGGGTGAGGAGATGAGTGGGCAAGCTCGATGCCCCTTTGATGCCACACAATCCAGTGTTGCCATCTTTGCAGGTGAAAAGTTATGGGATGGTGGGGTGAAGAGGGCTAGTGGTTGAAAGACACTCACACCCCACTCCCGTCCCTTTCAGTCCCCCACCAATTCCACATCTAACATTCTACTTTCTCTGGAATTTGGAGGCTGAGTGGAGAATTTCCCTTGATGGCTTTGTATGGGGGTGGAGAGAGTGGGGTGTGAATGTGCTGTTAGAAAGTCTCAAAACACGTCTTTCCAATGTGTTCATCCCCTTCTGAGACCAGCTGTGTTCCCCTCCCTTTGTTTCCCCAACTTGCATCCACGTATTCCTCCCATGAGACCTTTCCTTTCACCAAACAGTTAAAAGGCATTATTAAGCGTCTACCATGAACAAGCTCTGGGGTTACAGAGAAAGGCAAAGACAGTCCTGCCCTCAGGGAGTTTGGGGGAGAAACAGGCAAATAACTGTACAAGTAGAACACCGGCCAGATAAATTGGAGAGATGTCAAAGGGGGAAGGCAAGAGTCTTCAGGCGGGGACTATCCCAGGAAGCTAGGAGACAGAGATGAGGTTGGAGGGGGGCGGGCCGGTGGAACACTCAGAGACAGGAGATGGACAGTCTTGGGCAAAGAATGATGATCCTGCCCATCCATGCTCTGAATTGCAGAGTATGTGGTAGAGAACAAGGAGGAAGAAGCCTTCCTTCCTCTGGCTTCTCGTGATCCCCATTCTTCCATTTCCATCTTTTTATGCTGCCCTCTTCTTTTGGCTTCCCCTGACCTTGGGATGCCCCTTCCAGAGGGTAGCCTTTACTCAGCCACGGCTGCAGATTTCCAGGCCAGTGATGCTGTTGTTTATCGAAGTTTAGGCTCCCAGCCTCCTCTCCGCTCCGCCAAGTACGACTCCAAGTGGCTTCGAGGTCAGAGGGGACCAGGGTTGGGGAGGTAATAAAGGGAATGTAGGGGGGGGGGGTCTGGGGACAAGCAGTAAGTCTCCTAAAGGAGAGGCACAAGGATGTGGGCTTTTAATAGGTCCCGGGGGGTTCAGGGATGAAGAAGATTTCTTATCAAATCCTAGAGGTGGAGGACCTATGTAGACACTCCCCATTTCATCACTTCTTTCCCCAGAGCCTCACTTTGTCCATGCAGTGGAGCACAGAGACCATGTTTACTTCTTTTTCCGAGAAGTCTCTGTGGAGGATGCTCGGCTGGGACGGGTAAGCTGAGTGGACCCCACCTTGGAGAGGGGAAGCTGGGGAGAGGACAGCCGAGTCTGCTCTGGCACACTCAAGGCTATTTCTCCCCGTATGAACTTTAGCTCTCCCTGCTTGTGATCCCATTTCCCTGTTAGTTACTGCCCTACCCCACAACACTTATCCTGGTGCCCATTGATTCTCCCTCCCCATCAGGTCCAGTTCTCTCGTGTAGCACGGGTGTGTAAACGTGATGTAGGTGGTTCTCCCCGGGCCTTGGACCGTCATTGGACATCTTTTCTGAAGCTTCGACTCAACTGCTCTGTCCCTGGAGATTCTGCCTTCTACTTTGATGTACTCCAGTCCCTGTCTGGGCCTGTTCCTCTGCATGGACGTCCTGCCCTATTTGGGGTCTTCACCACCCAGACCAACAGGTTGGGAGGCATGTGAAGTAGGTGTGGAAGATCTCCTAACCAATATGGATGACCCACTCTAACCAATATAACCAATCCACTCCAAATATTATAGTCCTTCCTGGTCAGGCCAGTAGCTGGGGTGGAGGAAGTAGGAGCTGTCCTAAGCAATATGCTGTCTTCCATTATCTCTGTGCTCTTCTACCATTCTAACTTGACTTGTGGCCAAGTCACCTTCCCACAGAGCAACATGGTGGCTCCCATTTCCTGTACCTAGGATGGTTGGTGACCTGGGAGGGAATTTTCCTTGCCTTCTTCCAGACCCAGCTCATATAGTTCCTCTCCTACACTTTCCTGGTGCTGTATAGCATCCCCGGTTCTGCTGTCTGTGCCTTCTACCTGGATGACATTGAACATGGGTTTGAGGGCAAGTTCAAGGAGCAGAGGAGCCCAGATGGGGCCTGGACCCCTGTGCCTGAGGACAGGGTCCCTTCACCCAGGTATCTATGGGCAGCTTCAGTGGTGGTTGGGACAATGTCTGTTCAATTTCTGCACCTACCACATAGAAAGTGCTAGCCTAGGAACATAAAAGGAAAAAAAAATCTGCTGCTTCCTTCCAAGATTTTACCATTTATGGGGTATGGTGGGACATGACTTCAAATAACAGCTCGAGAATATCAGATAAAAAACAGCTTCGAAATATTTGAGTATGGAGAGAGAGAGAGAGAGAGGGAGAGAGAGAGAGAGAGAGAGAGAGAGAGAGAGAGAGAGAGAGAGAGAGAGAGAGAGAGAGACTAGAGATAACAGGAAAAGGTTTCACAAGGAAGAGCCCCCTGGAGCTATCTTGAAAGAAGATAAGCTTTCGAAAAGCCAAGATTAAAAGGACATTCTAGGCTTAAAGGCCTGCTTGTAATTACCCAGAGGCAAGAGACAGGGAGCCAAGTTCAGGGAACAGGAAATAATCCTATCTGGCTGGACTCCAGTGGCTGTGAAGGGAAGTTATCACTAAAAAAAAGGTGATAGGAGAAGAAGTAATTTAGAACCATGTGCTGAAGATCCTTAAATGCCAATTGTGAGTGATTTGTGTTTTATTCTAGAGGTAGTAGGGAGCCATGGAATATTTTTGAGCTAAAAAGTCAATAAGGGTCAGGTCTGTGATTTAGGAAGATGATTTTAGCAACCAGAAGGAGGATTCATAGCAGGAAAGGGGAAAAAAAATCAGTTAGGGGCAGTGGTCCAGATGTGAGGTGATGGCAGCCTGAAGTGCTGGTTATGTAGGTGGAGGAAAGAAGACAGATTCTGTGGAGGTAGAATTGACAGTGCTCAGCAAGTGGATGTGAATGATGGGATGGTGGGTGGGAAGAGAAGTGAAGGGTGACTGACTGGGAGGAATGGATGGTGGGAAGTTGGGAGAAGTGGGGGAATTGAGGTGTATGTAGGGGAGATGGTGAGCTCATCTCTGTAAGGTTGAAGTAGCCATGACATCTTCTAAGAAATGTCCAGAAGTCAGCAACAGCCACAGGACTGGTCTGTGAACAGAACAGAGTTGGGAAAAGACCCTTGAATCTAAGGATAGGATTCTTGAGGAGAGGAGCAAGAAAGAGGGAGTATAGTGACATAGCCAGTTTCCTTGGGTTCTCCAATTGCAGGGATGGGATTGAGAAATGAATTGGCTGTGGGGATGGGAAAGGTTGCAGGATCTCAGTGGAGGGACCATGGAGTCCCAGGGGAATGCCACAGTATCTAGTCACCCTGCCCTGAGCACTGCCCTCCATGTATGTATCCTTCAGGCCAGGGTCCTGTGCAGGGGTGGGTAGAGCTGCTTCATTTCCTTCTTCCCGGGACCTTCCTGATGAAGTCCTGACTTTCATCAAGGCTCACCCACTGTTGGATCCCGCCATACCACCTGCCACCCATCGGCCCCTTCTCACCCGAACTGGCAGGTATCCAGGGATGGGAAGACTTAGAGAGACTGGAAGGGGAGGAGGCTGGGAAGGTTGGCAAGAAATTAGGGGTGGGGGAAAGGTGGGGAGGAAACCTTACCAGCCCAGCCCCCTTTCATCCTGACAAATGTGACTCAGGAGGGGAAACCAATTAGGAAAAGGAAGAGTATGAGGTGAAATGACTGGAGATCAGAAAATCCCAGACTTCCAACTCCGCTTGGGAAAGGAGAGTAAAGCATCTCCCAGTCTTATTTGATTTGGTGGGAAGAACATCAGAGAAGGGAGTTCATATCATATAATGGAAAGAGTATAACTAGAAGGTAGGAGACAGATTCTAGTCTTAGATTTACCATATATTGGCTGTGAACCCTTTGGCAAGACTCTTAGCCCTCTCTGGACCTTAGTTTCCTCATCTGTTATCCCACCTCTAATATCCAATCAATTTTGATTAACATGATCTCATTGTGACTCCCTACCTTATGACTTTTCATAGTAGAGCCATCTAGACCCATAGTCTTTGCCCAGTATGACACCCCCATCACCTGATCTCCTAATGGAATCATTGGGTTGGGCAGACTCCCCAGTATGACTGTCTCAGGTCTGCAGCAGGAGACTCATTTCTCCTTAATGACTTGGGAGTGTACCTTTCCAGAGCCCTGCTGACCCAGGTGGCTGTGGATGGAGCAGCTGGTCGCCATGGCAATACCACTGTCCTCTTCTTGGGTACTGAGGATGGGACAGTATTGAAGGTGCTCCCCCCAGGAGGGGGCTACGGGAACACTGAGCCCATCTTGTTGGAGGAGACTGACACCTACAGCTCTTCCCGGTGAGGTCTTTGAAAGCCAGGTTCTGTTTTTTTTATCTCTGATATTAGATGTAGGACAGACACGTCAGTGAAATTGGAGAGACAAGCAATAGGTCTGAGAACTTGGACACTAGAGACCCTTCTCCATCGACTCAAGAAGGGTTTGGCTGTGATAAAAAACTGCTTTTTATATAGCACTTGAGGTTTACAAGCCAGTTTATGTGTTACTTCAGCTGATTTTGCAAGGAGACTTTAAAGGATGCTTGGGTCCTTTTACCAGTTAGTCATTGGTGGGAAGGAGAAAGGGATCCTTCACTGGGAGAGTAGATGTTGTGGGGAGTAGATAGGGATCCCCAACACAGAGAACCCCTGTCTAGCTCTGTTCTGTCTCTTCACTGTTTTCTCTTGTATAAGGAGTCACACTCATAAATCCCCACCTCTGTTCCTCTCAGGTGTGGTGGGAAGCGATCAGCACAGTTAGCCCGACGGGTTCTTGGTCTGGTGCTGGATCCTGACAGCCACAGGCTCTTTGTAGCCTTTTCGGGCTGTGTAGCCCACATGCCTCTCAGTCAATGTAGCCGGCATGGAGCTTGTCAAAGGTAAGAGACACTGCTGAGGAGATCTGCCATGTATGCTGGCTGTTTAGGGACGTGGGGGGGGGTGATAGTGGAGAATAGAGTGGGAGTTAGGAGGTTGGGAAGGTTTAGGGATGGGGAGGAGGGTGGATTGGAAAACCCAGAGAATCTATTTTAGGTAGAAAGCAGTGGGGATGGGGGACAAGAGATGACAGCGCCCTCTTTGGAAGAAGGGATGGGAGATGTGATGGAGAGTCACAATGGGGTAGGGTAGTTTGTACTATGGAATGTCCTGCATTTTAGGGGATCAGACACAGGATTGGGAATTAGGAATCAAGGAAGATGAAAATGGAAAACAATGGTGCCTCGTTTGATGTTGTATCTCTGTAGCAGTGGTGTGAAACTCATGTAGTCCTGAAGGCCACATATTGACTTAGAAAATCTCAGATTAACACTATGTTTTATTGTATTTTTAGTTATCTTGTTAAATACTTTCCATTTGCATTTTCATCTGGTTCAAGACTAAATTCATGAGTTTTCTCGGCAGGTTCATGAGTGTGACACCTCTGCTGTAGGGGGTAGAATGGATCAGAACAGGAAAACTGGGACTTAAATCCTGCTTCTGATATTTACAGGTTCTGTGACCAGGACAGGTTACTTCAGCTCTGTGAACCTCAGCTTCTTCATTTGTAAAATGAGGATAATAATGTTTATAGAATCATAGGATTCTAAGGCTCAAATGAGACCAAGTAGAGAAATCATTTTGCAAACTTTGAAGCACTTTATAAAATATTCTTACTTATGGGAGCCAAGAAGGGGATGGGGGGGGGAGAATTCCACCCCTCCCTCCCCCCGCATCCTCCCTAGATCTATAGGACTCATTTTCCCCCCAGAAGCTGCCTCGACTCTCAGGACCCATACTGCGGGTGGGGAAACTTCAAAGGCTGCGTGGATGTCAGGGGACCTGCCTGGTGAGTGAGGCCCAGTGGGTTCCCTCTTCTGGGGCCTGGAGGTGAAGGAAGTTGAATGCACAAGTGGAAGTGGAACTGAGCTAAGATGAACTTTTCTTCTTCTTCCCCAGGACTGCCCTGGAGCAGGATGGGGTCAGGGAAGTCATGGAAGAGGGAGACTGCCATGGTAAGGGGATGCTCTGAGGCTGCTGCCCTAATAATACGGTGCCTGTCTCAGAGGCTCCTTCCCCCACCACATACCCTCCCCCGCTTTGGTGCCAAGGTGAGAGGGATCCTTCACTGGGAGAGATGTTGTAGACAGGGATCCCCCACACAGAGGGCACAACCCCTCTTAGCTCTGTTCTCTCTTGTATAAGGAGTCACACTCATCAATTCCCACCTCCCTATATGGGCCCCACCTCTTCCCCATCTTCATCTTTTCCCCTGACTCTGCCTTCTCCCACCTCACAGATGGGGCCACTGGGAGTCATTCGGGGCCAGGGGATTCTGCCTATGGTGAGTTCTGCCCTCCAATAACTTCATAGTCCCCGTGCTTAGCCCTCATTCCCTTAGTCCCAAGGGTCTAAAGTTGCTAAGATGCCAGAGCAGTTGGGGGGGGGATGGGAGCGGTCAGCGATTCCTTCCTCTAGTCTTCCCGTTGGGCGTCCACCAGAGCCCAGGGTTGGGGGGGCGCAGGCTGGAGTCCTGGACGCTTGGGTGCAGTGAGGAGGGCAGTGGGGGAATCCATCTGTCTGAATGTTCTGGGGACAGTGAGTCGAGAGTGGGGACCTCACTGGCTCTGACTTGGTCTCTGTCACCAGAGCCTCTGGGTCCCAGCCCTCCCCCTGAGGCCCCCAGTCCCCCCAATGATGCCCACCCCCGGTCCCCGCCCTCCACTCTCCGGGCGCACATAGAGGGTAAGGCAGGTAACGGAGGGAGTCGCGGCTTGGTGGGGGTAGCTGCATCCCCGAGGACTTAACACCTTGGCGGCGGGTTTGCTTCTTACTAATGCCGGGTTGGCGCGTCCTCAGCCCCGGGCACCGCCGCCCCGGCAGGCACAGCCGGACGGTGCCCTCCGCATGCCAAGGGGGCAGGGCCGGCCCGGGGGCACCTCGGTCCCTCCCGCGTGTGTGTGCGTGCCTGGGGGGGGGGGTCGGGGCTGCGGCCGGCCCCGGGCGCTTCTCCCCCTCCGACTCGGGCCGTCTGTGTCCCCCCAGGGGTTCGCCGCGACCCTCCCGCGGCCCCGCCTCCGCACGCCGTCCCGGTGCCCCTGCTCCTGGCCAGCGTGGCGGCCGCCTTCGCCCTGGGGGCGTCCGTGTCCGGCCTCCTGGTCTCCTGCGCCTGCCGCCGGGCCTACGGGCGGGCCCCGCGCGGGGCCAAGGACGCCGACGCGGCCGGGCTGCCGCGGCCCCTGTCCCTGCGGAGCCTGGCCCGGCTGCACGGCGGCGCCCCGCCGGCCAAGGAGGCCTCGCCGCCCGGGGGCCGGCTCTACAGCACCTTCCTGCCGCCCGAGGGCGCGCCCGGCCCGGACCTGGCCTGCCTGCCCACGCCCGAGGCCACGCCCGAGCTCCCGGCCAAGCAGCCCCGGGCGCGGGGGCCCTGGGAGTGGAACCACAACGGCAACAACGCCAAGGAGGGCCCGGCGCGGCCGCGGGGCGGCGCGGGGCCCGGCCCCCGGGTGCTGGTGAGGCCGCCGCCGCCGGGCTGCCCCGGCCAGGCCGTGGAAGTGACCACCCTGGAGGAGCTGCTGCGCTACCTGCACGGCGCCCCGGAGCCCGGCCGGACCCCCGGGGCCGGCGCCGCCCCGCTGCCGCCCCTGCGGCTGGACGTGCCCCCGGACGGCAAGGGCCCGGCCCGGCCCGCCCTGTCGGCCCCGGCGCCGCGGCTCGGGCTCGGGGGCGCCCGGGGCGCGGCCCCCTCGCCACACCGGGCGCCCCCCGGCCTGCTGACTCGAGTGCCCTCGGGGGGCGCCGCCAGGTACGCCGGGGGCCACGGCAGGTGCCCGCTCTACCTCGGCCGGCCCGAGGGCTACAGGGGCCGGGCCCCGAAGAGGGTGGACGTGGAGAGGCCGCAGCCGCCCCCGGTGCCCTCGCCCTCCGCCGCCCCTCCCGGGGGCCGCTACTGACGAGGCGGCGCCGGAGGCGCTTCCCGGCCCGGGGCCTCCCCGGGCCTCCCGGGCCTCGGCCCTTCCCGGCTTGGGGCCTCCCCGGCCTCGGGCCTCCCGGGCCTCCCCGGCCTCGGGCCTCGGCCCTTCCCGGACTCGGACCGCACTTATCGCCCATCTTGGGCTGGTTGATGGACTCGCCGCAGTCCGGCCCGCGGCCCCGCCAGGCCGCCTCCGCCTTCCGGGGCCGCTCGGGGCCGGCGCGGGGCGCGGGGCGCGGGCCATCGTCACCTCCTACCGTGTAGGAGCCTCCCCCACCCCAATACAAGAGGTGCCCCGGCCCGCCGCTGTCCGTCTGTCTGTCCGTGCGCGCGGCCCGGGCCAGGGGGGGCTGCGGGGGAGGGGGAGGGCGAGCCCGGGGGGGGGGGGAGCGGGCCCGGCGCCTCGGCTTCCTCACGCGCACGCGCAGCTCCGCGGCGCCGGGGCGCGGTTGGCCGGCCGCGGCCGTCCGTTAGGGAGAAGGACCAATGGGAAGGACGCGCCGGGCCCTCTGTCGCCCCGCCCTCCCCGGCCTCGCGCCGACACCGTCCAGCTGGGCTCCCGGCGCGTCTCCCGGGGATTCCACGTGGGTCCGCGCGGCGGGGGGGGGGGGGGGGGACGCGGCCCGCGAGCCTGGCGCCCTCCGCACCCCGAGCCCGGGGCGCCCTGCCGGCCCCGCCGCCGCGGCCCCACGCGCTCCGAGCGGGTCCCTGCCGCCCCCGGCCCCGCCCCGCCGCGCACGAGAGGGCCACGGAGCCCGGCCAGCTGAAGGAGTGGCCGCGCCGGGGGCGCCCAGACGGGGGCCCGGGCGGTGCCCCCCGCCCCGGCCGAGGGCCGCACACCGCCGGGGCCTTACCCCGAGCACCGCCGACCGTCACGGGGGTCTTCCTTGGCTGCACGTTGGCAGTCCTTTTGAAGGGGGAGAAAGGCGGAGAATTTGGAGTCCGATGTTTTTAAAACCAATGTCCAAGTGTGTTTTTACATGCAACTGGGGCTAAAACAAAACACTAAATAAAAAATAAAAAGCCGAGAAATGCAGAACAGAATAAGGGGAGCTGTGCGGAAGGGCCGGCCTAGACAGAGCCACTCGCGTAACCTGATTCAGAAACCGGGACAGCTAGTCTAATACGAGAGGAGCCCCCCGGAGAATGGAGCCCCCACACTGGGAGCCGAAAGGAAGGGGGAAATTCCCAGACGGGACAAACCGGATACCAAGGTTGGGTTCCGCTGCTGAGGTGAACAGCGCCCCAAAAACAAACTCAGACGATCCCGAACGAAGCCGACCTTTGTGTTTTTCGGAAGGAATTTAAAAGCACTTTGATGAGTGCCTGCTTTGTAAAGGTATTTTATGGATAATATCCTCGGAGCCATTGCCCGGGTTCACACATCTAGGAAGTGTCCGAGGCTTGGATTTGAACTCGGGTCTTCCCGACTCCATGTCCAGGCCTCGGAAAGAACAAACACTATCAGTTCTGTTTCGTTTTGCCCAAGGCACTCCCAAGCTAGGAGTCACAGAATCAAAGATTTAGAGCCAGAAACAATCCTTGGAGGTTGTGTGTGTGTGTGTGTGTGCATTTACAGTCAAGTGATTGACCTAAGGTTACCCAGCAGTAAATGGCAGATTCAGGATTTTTTTTTAAGGCTTTTTGCAAGGCAAAACAGGTTAAGTGGCTCGCCCAAGGCCACACAGCTAGGTAATGATTAAGTGTCTGAGGACGGATTTGAACTCAGGTCCTCCTGACTCCAGGGCCGGTGCTCCATCCACTGCACCACCTAGCCGCCCCTAGATTCAGGATTTTAATCTAGATTCTTGCCTCTAGATCTACTACCGTTTCCCTAGTTTAAATGGAAATTTGTGCAGGAGACTAACATGAAAAAAAGTCATGGAAAAGTTAGCTGGGAACATTGTAAAGGGCTTCACATGCTGGGATGAGTTGGTATTTTATCCTATGAGCAGTAAAATACACATAAAATATACATACATGTAAAATATACATAATGATAAATTTATTGTGTGACTATAGGCAGGTCCTTCCATCTGGATCTCCACCTCCTAAGCTATAAAATGGGACCAAAGCAGATGATGGTCACATTTTGGATCTCACGGTCTTATAAAACTTAGTTTATCCTCCTTTAGCATCTTCTATGTAGAAGATTGTAGAACAGCCATTAGCAAATTCATCAGGGTCCTATTTGTAGCTAATTGTGAAGAATAATCACTTCTTAATTTAAGAACCATCAGGGTGCACTTTATATATCCTTTAAAAATCCACCTGATTTCAAATAATTTCTTAGAGACAACAATAAAAGAGTGAATCTGGTTTAGAAGTCAATGCTAATAAGCTGACTTCTGTTTGCACTTGAAATCTGATCTTCAGAAAGATCAGAAGCTGACAACAAGGAGAAGCAGATTCCTGCTGCAAGGATTTCCAAGCTGGGATCCCAGAGGCCCCTTAGAAGGTTGTGGAGAAAGCAGGGCCCTGGGGGGGACAGAGTCCATCACCTTGTGACAGGCTCTAGGGATCTGAAACACAAGGTTCCACAATCATCAGCTTGGAAAAGCTGCTCTGCCTCATGGGCTCCAAGGAGGCTTAAGTCACCAGGGGCCTGTGCTATACTGTGGTAACTCAGATTAATGTCCCCTAGGTACCTCATCACACATCTTGAAACTCATCATTTAAGCTCCCACCCTCCAAAGATCACAAACTGCCCCCTTCAAAATTCTGAGGACTCGGCCGAGGAACAAAAGTGACCTATGAGAACCGGTGGTTTCTTTAGCTTTAATACGTAGATAGTAATAATACCCAGCAAGATTTTAATAGCTTACCTGCAATTTAGCTCCCCCACGAGTCAGACTATAGCATGGATTTGGTTAATAAGTGAGTTTTTGCCTAGAGGTTGCAGGTCAGCTACTCCTTACCTTCAATTTTTCCAGGGTAGGATCTCACCGACAAGACAATAAAACCTGTTAGACTTTTCCAGGTTTCTTCTTCGCATTTTTCCTGAATTAAGCTTCCCAAAGCCAGGTGACTTGCTTGTCTCATTTGCATGAGAGGGGTTTCTGGCATTAAAGTAATCATCTGAGCCAGGTAGCAAACAATTCACCAGCTAAGAGACAACCTGCGGAGGAGACAAGATTCCCCCAGCTGGCTCAGCTGGCTGTGGCTCGGAAAAGGGGAACAGGTTTGGTCTTTGGAGTTTGCTAATTCTCCCCCAGCATGGTCTTAAGGACTATGGCCAGGGTCAAACTACATCCTGATAGTCCCATGCACTGCTCTGGGAACTCCTTAGCCAGCTCATCCTGTTATTTTTGAAACTTCTTATACATACACACGGCTGGGACAGGTTTTAAAATAGGAGTGATTTCTACATTCAACTGAGCTGACTTACCTACCAGCTTTACTCTTTGAAGTGGAGACAGTCTGTTGAGTAGAGAAGATCTCTATTCATGACTTTCCCTTCATTAATAATCAGTTAATCTCTAATAAGCCCTCTCCACCTCCCTCCACTATTCCTTTTTCCAGAAACTTTGCTCTAAGGAAAACATCGTTATAGGAATGGGTAGCGGGTAGAACATGCAATTTCTGGCCAGATTTACTAAATACAAACTAGGTCCTGCTCTCCTACTCCTAGAGCAGGTGTTCTTAGCTACTTTTTTTTTTTTTGGCATCATGTACTTTCTCCTCTCGATCTTTGGCAGTCCAGTAAAGCCTATGGGCCCCTTCTCTGAGTACACAAAATAAGTAAGATTGCAAGAAAATCAATTATATTGAAATTGTTTTTTCCTGTATGCAAATTTACAAACCCCTTGAAATCTACCCCACAGACCACTTGGCAGGGGTTAGGAATACTTTATTTCTGTGTCCTCTTAAGCTGATTTCCTTTCCTTCCTGTGCCCCCAAAGAAATATGATATACATAAACATAACCTCTGAAACATCTGCTAATCACCCCATTAGCTAGGAACCACCGTTGGTACAAATCTCCTATTTTCTTGTCTCCCTGGGCTCTGGTTATCTGTCTCTCTATCCCTCAGCAATGGTCTCACTCCACACAAGGGCGAGGCATTTCCTCCCTCTCCCCTCTCTGGAGATTCGTTCATAGAGAAACATTTGGGGATGAGAGTGGGTAAGGGGATGACACTAATTTATCGGGAAGATTGTACCTCCAAAGTTCAAAGTTGCCTTTCCCACATCAGTCTCTGCTTCTCAGTAGCTGCAAACCAGGATAAAACAGGTCAGGGAAAGAAAAGGAAAAGGGTGTGGGAGCAAGCTGAGGAAGGAGACTGATGAAACAAAGGGATGAACACCCCAGGAGCCAAGTTCAAATGGTAAAGTTCCATATCTGATAGATTCTGGAGTATGATGTAAAGTACAATTTTTGCCAAAGAGGGCAGGAAGCATCAAGATGACCACTGAGACAGTAAAACTTTGGCATTTTATTAAGAAACATCTTTTATTTTTAAAACAATTGTATAAAAATTGTAAATATATATAATATATATCTGTATATGTATACATACACACTCATCAGAATTAAACACTATTTCAATAAGATCCTAAATAGAAAAAGGAAAATACTTCGTTTTTCCTAAAAGTGTCTTGTATATAAAACTGTCAGACAACTTGAAACATTGAGGGCACTTGGAAAAATGGCTTCTAGATGCCGAGCAATGTGAGGGGGAGAAGCACACTGGGGAATGGGGAGTAGAAGGCTGGTGAAAAAAAAGGCAAAGCTGAGGGAGGGAAAAGTTC
Organism: Macrotis lagotis; assembly: GCF_037893015.1. Lineage (NCBI taxonomy): Eukaryota > Metazoa > Chordata > Mammalia > Peramelemorphia > Peramelidae > Macrotis > Macrotis lagotis. The sequence goes on along the minus strand of NC_133662.1, from coordinate 229,359,326 downwards.
TGTCATTGTCGGTAACAAAGCAGATCCCCAAAGCAGAGAGGGCAGTATAGCTGCAGGTTGTGACCTACATTAATTCTCAGAAACACCCTCCAGAACAAGGCCAGGGTGGAAGGGATGGGGAAGGGCAGAGAGAGACAGGAACTCACACAAAGAGAATGGAAATGACCAAATAATTACAGTCCCCCTGTGTGGGAAAACTTCATTGTGGTGAGTGCAATGAGGTCAGAGAGACACGGGGTGTGAGGTGGAGATGTGGGGTCACCATTTCCTGATGATAGCATGACTGTTTGCTATTACAAAGTCTAGAAATTGTCACCAGTACCACCATCCCCTTCAGCCCTGGGGAGGCTCAGAAAAGGCAGCAGCTGGGATTCAAAGGTACTCACGGCGTCTCTTGCTGGTGGTCCCTAGGTAGAATGTAAGGTGTACATTGAGAGAATTCATCCAATGAATAGGAATCTGGGGCATTTTGCCATCATGTGTGACTGAAAACAGCATAAAGGGCAAAAATCGCAACCTTCACCTCACCCTAATGTCGGTCCCTAGCCTTTCAAGATTGGCAGTGCGTAGCTAGAAGAAAAAGCACATGGCAGTTAACCAAAGAAATCACAAAGGGAACGTCTTCATTTAGACTGCATTTTCTGGCAGAATTACCTCTGCCCCAGAATCATTTGACTATAAAGACATAGATCATGGGGAATGGTGACGCACAGAAAGTGGCTTCCCTCTCTTCTGACTGCTCTGGATGAGAGCCATAGTGAGAAGAGCTGCCTAGTGCATCCTACTGAAGTTAGATGGAGCTCTGTCGGCAAGGTTTGATGCCAATGTAAAACATGCAGCACCCAGGACACCAGTCACACCACATGCCAAGCAAAGCCTTTAGAAGCCCAGTCGTCCTGGATACTGGCTTCACAATCTGACTCACGGCTGCCCGAAGAGCACTCTTCAGAAAGGAACCCAAAGCAAGAGATGCAGGCTCTTCCTCCTCTTTCCCACACCTTTGCAATAATATAAGGAGGAAAAAAATACTTCCTATAGATCCCTTAACACTTTCATTCTACAAAGTTTTCCTTGGACTTGAACCTTGAGGAAAAAAGAAAACATGGAAAATGTATGCAACTGTGTTTATGCATGCCTGCCTGAGTATGCACACACACACAAACACAAGACCCCAATTACATATCTCAGTAACACAGTTCTACTCCCTAAATGGAGAACCCTATTTAGAATTGTTTTTTTAAGAAAAATAAAGAAAACAAACCATTGTTCATGTCATATTCATGGCATGACTGAATTGAGAGGAAGTATTATTTCAAATTCTGGTCAGTGGGGATGGGGGAGGTGAGACTTAAAACCAAACACAGATGTGTGTGTGTATGTATGTATGTATTATACACATATATATCTTGAAACTAGTCCATGTAACTGAGAAGTCCCCACAGGGGCAGTGATGAGGAGGCACTACAAATTCAAACTTCATATTCCCTCAAGCTGAGAAGAAAGGAATTCCCACTTCTTCCTTTTTGAGGAAAAAGTGAGACAAATCTCTCTTAGACCCAAATGCAGATGTAAGCCTGGGGGTTCCTGACAATAACACTGACATTTCTGAAGCAGCCTTTATTTTGAGAGACAACCCCTGGGGCCCCAAATTTCCTTCTCATTAGTACCAACTCTCTAACCATCTGCCTGGGGAAATCGGACCTGCCATCTAAGTCTGTGTGACTGTTCTGCCAAGAAGTCCTCTCTGACCCCCTAAAGCCAGATCAGCTAAGAAAGCACTGTCAGGTGGCTCCCTAGAGCTGTGGCAATTACTGACCCCAAGAAGATACACAGAATGATGGGAATTACGATCATTCCACATCAAACAACCTCTCAAGCCACCCTGATTTGAACTGCTGTCATATAACCAAAGACCAAGATCCTACCTCCCTTCTCCTGAGAGCTAAACTCTATTCCAAAAATAGCCCTACCATCCACTTCCAAGACTTGTCAGAAACACTGACATTTGAGAAATGGGCAGAAGAGAAGAGGTTTTGGGCAAAGAAGTCAAGAGGAATTTGTATCAATGCATCAATCAAAGCGGGAAGGAGCAAGAAGGAATTCTGGGTGCACATACATCCAATTGGAAAGGACAAACTTGTATCACTCAGATAGTGCCTAGAAGCCAAGATTGTTTAACCTAAAGAGCTTCTATGGATTAAGAAAAAAATGCATTCAAGTCAGTACAAGAAGAGAGAATATAAAACAAGACCCCTGAAATATATGTTGTTCAGCTTCCCCCTTTGCCTTGTTTAAATTCAAGTGCACAAAACTGCATACATCCACACAACTAACCTCTGGATCACCAAGGGGAAGCTGAAGACAGAAAAAAAAAACAACAAAAAACCACCCCAACTGGAATTAGGACACAGAGCATGAGTCTCCTTTCCAGGTCAAGAGAAGCCTCCAAGAGCCAGCCTACTCCACAGACAAGACACGATGAAGGTTTGGGGAGTCCTGGATGAAGAAGCCACTCGCTGAGACCAACTTTCAAAACTGATTAAACAGACAGCAACATAGTCAAATTCAATTGTTAAATTTGTTTCTTAAATTCTGTTTTCAATCTATTTTAAGCCTAGATTGATTCTGAAAATCTGGAAAACTGCATCAAATTGCTTGGTTAATCAAGGTAAATGGAGCCATGTTAACTGTCAAGTTTTTTTTCCAAATTAAAAATGCATGTTTTCCCCATGATCACTAATTAAGACAACCACATTCTAAACAGTCATTCGAGTGTTTACTTGGCTCATCTCTCCCTGGGTTTCTTCCCCTGCTCTGCAACAAAAGAAGAAAGGCAGCAAGACAAGAGGGAGGGGGCCCCTCTCTGAAATATAACCCAACCCACACTTGCATTCTCCTTCTCCCTTGTTGGTTTATAAAGTCTCCCCCCCCCCCCCCAAAAAAAAGTCTATGCTGGCACATAAGAAAAACAAAGAAAACACTTTTCCAATAGCTTGTGGGTTTTTTGTTTTTGTTTTGTTTTTTTTAAAGTAGTCCCTGGTAAAGTCTTTGGTTAGTCCTCAAATTACAACACTGGTAATTCTGACTCAGTCACTTAACTTGCGTTAACATTCACTGAAGGCAGAGCAGCACTTTCCTAAATGCTGGAGGAAGGCAGACCCAAAGGGACAGAAACAATCAGGTCAACTACTCATCCTAACCCAGATGAATACAGAACAATGAGACTTGTTCAGCAATACCGCTGATATTTTGCATAGAGTAAGGGATGGATCTAAACCCTAGGGAAAAGCACGAGGGGTGGGGGGAGACACAGGGGTGTCAAGAATTCTGCTCTGAAAACTCAAGACTTGGGAGCTGACTACCGGCCCGAAAAGACCCGTCTTTTAAGCAACTGTATGTGCTCTGAATTCACAGCCTTGAGTGGACCCTCCACGTGCCCCACAGAGGAGGCCTTCCAGGTTCCGGGATCACTTGTGCCACTCAAGCTGGGTTGTCAAAGACTTGAATTTCTTAAACTGATACCTCTGCTGTGACATAAAACAGTTTCAAGTTTTGTCAGGCAATTGCCTAAATATTGTTTTCAGCGCAGGCAAAGCAGGGCAGCTGAGCTCCACAAGTGATTCTGAGGCAAGGGTATCACCTAGCAGACCCGCTGCACTGGAAGCCTGGGCAAACCTCAGGTCACGTCAGTAATGTGACTAAGGAGCCTGGGTATGCAAGGGGAGTTATCATAACAAATAGAAAACTCTGGGGGTTTAAATATAGGGATCTATTTATAAAAGCAGACAAAATTCCCTAAATCTTTATGCTTGAAACAAGCTGTAAGCTGAGAAATTTGGTCCCCAATCTTTGGGTCCCAGAAGACATCTCCCTATAATTTATGTTTTAATTTTCCAGTTGCATGAAGAAATCTCTGGAGCCCAAAGGGCTGTGTCCTATTGTTATTTCCTTTTTTAAATGTCCTCAATATATTTTTTTTAATATTCTCATGTTGTTGTTTTTTTAAGTAAGAAAAACAAAGGGGGTATATGGGGTAGAGGCCTGGATGTTAGGATGCCACAGTTTCCATGGCAACATCAGCATGAGGTTCCACAGTCCCCACTGACCCTGTGACTTCTGTCCCCGTCCCTTCCACCTCTTCTTCTGTAACCACCAAGGCATCCACCTCAGCCACCTCCTCTACCATGGTGATCTCAGGGCCATCTGGCTGCTGCCGAGACATGGCTTCCAGCTGGAGGCGATATTGCTCTGCTTCCTGCTCTTTCTTTTCCAACTGATGTCGGTATTCCTGGGCCCTGCGATTGGCCTCCTGGAGCTGCTGCTGCAGCAGTTCTCTCTCTGTGTCTTCCTGTGAAAGTAAACCACGGGCGATTTGTGTCTAACTACCTGCCTCCCGGGTGAGAAGAATGCTTTAGTTCCTTCATCACCAACAACCTTGTGAGCATCTCTAACCAGATGTCCCATTGGCATTTCATACTCAAAAGAGATCTCATTCCCTTTCTCCCAGACCTTTGCCTCTTCTCAACTCTTATCAGACACTCATTCTCATTCATTCCACCCAAAAATCTAATCTGAGGTTCAATCTTGTCATTCCATGCTCATACCATCAGTTATAGACATACCCTTCTCTACACTCACAGCACCCCCTTAGATGACATGACCACCTAGCCTCCTGCTTGGCCCCCTACCCCACAAACCCCATACCGGCCACTCCACTTAACTGCCAACATGGTCTTCCTAAGACTCTGGCCTGGCTGACTCAATCAGAGCTCCAGGGGGTCCTGCTGCCCTCAGGGCAGTCATAAATGCACTGTTTGGCCCTTGGCAATGTGTCTTCTCTCCACACACTCTGCCAACCAGCTCTGCTGGTCAACTAGTTGCTTGGTCACATAATAGTCTCAACCCCCTGCCTTTACACCGTCTGTTCCCAGGAATGTTCTTCCTCCTTTCCTTCACCAGTGCCAACATTACCTTGCCTTCATCTACACTGTCTGTCACTTCTTCTCTTCTTTGTCTCTTGGCCACTGGCAGCTCCCCAGGTGCTTCTTCCTCTTCTGTTTCCTCTTCAATAGTGGTCTCTTCTGCAACCTGACCAGCAGGTACAGTTAGAACTACAAGCCAAGGGACACCAAGGGGAGGTAGTGAATACACAATAAGAAATCTGAGTCTTGTTTTCTGTGGGTCTGGGGATTCTCTACCCAAAAACATCAACAATTAAAAGTCTAATTTGATACCCTTTTAGTATAAATACCCTGTCTGGGAACCCCAGATAGCACTGTGGAAACTTTTCAAAGTTCGAAAGGGAGTAGAGGCATAGAGTCAAAGTTACTGAAGCTTTGAAGACAGCCCTAAATCTGGAGTACGTGATGTGTGGTGACTAACCAAGAACAAAGCAGTAACCTTCCTTTTTATATTGCACGATATAGAAGTTTGGGAAATGGAGTGGTATGTTTACTAATGGGATTAACAGAGATGAAGTGAAATAGCCAAAACAATCTAAAGAAGACTTCAAGTACCGCCTTGAGCCAATCCTAACAGGATCAAGTTTTATAAGATGTTACAGTTCAAGGCAAAGAAACTGTAGCCAATATCCACTTATTTGTGTAGCCAGAAGTGAACTATGGCAAAGATCATCTAAAACAGACCTTCTATACCTGGCTTCTTTAGTTCATGTACCTATTAAATTTAACTCAAGTTGACTTTATAACTAATTTGTAACTGTAAAATCAACCTGAGTGACAATCTGTCTGAGTCTCCTCCTACTTCCATTCCCCTTAGAGATCAACCAAGGGGCATTAAAATCTGCTGTGATCCAGAAACATGGACAATACATAAAAATAGAAATTTGATGGTATGTCAATCACAACTCTCATCCCAATGCATTTTTCTGTAAAGAATAAGCTAGGAATAGGGGTGGGACCTAAATCTGTGATTTAGATCTAATAGGAAAGTTTCAGGTGAAGAAAACTCCCTCCACCAATTCAGGCTGGCACTTTCTCTGCAATCTAGCCTAGAGAGGCCAAAGGCATTGGACTCAAGGTCTCAAAGTCAGGAGGTCTCTTAGGTGGACCTGGGTCCTAGGGCTTCCTAACTGGAGGCAACCTCTCAAGCCACTACACCAGGTTGCTTTCAGGAGTACGCCACATAAAAGTAATCTCAATCACTTCAACATCGGCATAGTTTTTCTTACATATACAGACAAAAATCCTAATGAATCCAGTCTCTTGCCCCAATTACCTTAGTAATCAAACTCTCAAGCACACCAAATAAGCCCTGAAAAGAATCTGGAAACAGAACTTCTTAGATAAGCTTATTGATAATTTCCTAAATAGGCCTGAGAAAACCTGACTGTGAATAAAGTTTTTATTCCTTTTTACATTTCTTTTCCCAGTATAGACACAAATTCTTTTTTTTTTTTTTTAATGAATGTGAGGAAGGGAAGTCTCACATGCAAACGAGGAAGTGTGGGATTCTGAAGAAAAGATTTAAGTTTGGTCAACACCTGAGTCATAATGGTGAGAGAAAGGCAAGTATACTGCTTCTCTCTCCTCACCCAAAACCATTTTTAGAAGGAGTGCAGTAAGCTGAGACAACCTGACTTCATTCTTATGCTAATCTTGTCAGTATCCCGCAATCTTTACCAGTCCATCCTCATCCTAACTTGCTTTTATATTCAAGAGAGTTTAATTTCTGTTCCGCCTTCTGATGGAAAATCTTCTAAATGGGGCAGCTCACCTTGCTGTCCATCTTGCATAGTCACAATGAATGGGTGGCCAATGCCACCAGTCTGGAGGTTACCCAGGGGGACTCCATCTGTCACTATAGTGATGACCCTTTGGCCTCCACTTCCCACTACTTGTTGGATTGTTGAGTCAACAGAATTTGCCTCCACGATTTCTTCTGAATTGGCTAGAAATAAAAGAGGTACAGAAAAAAATGTTTTTTAATTCAATGCTTTTAAAATAAGAATATAGTCCTATGTCTCCTTGAAACAATATTAAAAAATCAATGAAACTTGAACAATTCATGAGCAAGTCAAAAGATCAAGCTGACAATAATAAGGAAAGAATGACACTGGCTTAAGCAACAGCAATTGGCAAATCTGAAAAGGGACATTTCTAAATGAGACTGAGACTGACAAAGCAGCCAAAGCTGAATGAGCTAAATAATGTTCCACAGGTCTGAAGGCTGAACCTTTAAAGTAAGTAATAGGTGACAGAGCTTTTCAGTTTCCTCAGTTGCTGTCACTCTGCCCTTAGGATGTACTTAGTAAGTGTATGCTGGTGAATGAGTGGCTATTACTTGCAATGAATTGTGCCAGGCACTAGGGACGTAAAGGAAAAACCTTCCAGGAAGCCCTCCCCAGGCCTCGAGAAACTCCCAGGGTACTCTGAGGGAAGCAGAAGCATGGATGACTCAAGGGGACTGAGAAGGAAAAGATCATTCAGGAGGTCAAGGGAGTTTTTATAGAAGAGAAAGCCTGTGACCAAAGGCACTAAAGACCCAGGCCCTGATGATGACGAGAAGGAGAGAAAAAGCAATTCAGATCCAGAACTGTCTGGATGCCCAGAGAGAGGAAAGAAAAGCTCAAGTTCAGGGAAGAGCTTACTTAGCCATCCCCAATATCGGGACTTTAAGTACTTTTGGAGGAAAATTCAAGGCTGCCATAACACAGTCCCTTCCTTTGTAGAGGTCCAGGGGACCAACAGGAGAGAGAGGGGGTTTTTCACCAGGGAAGGTTCAGGTAATTTAACAGATTTAATCAAAAGCATAAATACATGGATCAAGAGCCTTATTCTCAGTGGGATCTGAACATTCAATTCGATTCAGTAAGTTTTAAGTGTCTATACACTGGGCACTGAAATTGTAGTTGTTTAGTTTTTCAGTTATGTCTGACTCTTTGTAACTCCTTTTGAGGTTTTCATGGCAGAGATTTTACAATGGTCTGCCCTTTCCTTCTCCAGTTCATTTTACAGATGAGGCAACTGAGGCAAACAGCGATGCCAGGGTCACACAACTAGTAAGTATCTCAGGATGGATTTGAACACATGAAGATGAGTCTTCCAGACTCCAGACTCGGGGCTGTCAGCACTGTGCCCCCAGCTGCCCACGCACTGGGATATAATAACGAAAGATGAAGCAATCCCTGTCACAAAGTAGCTCATATTCCACAGGGAGGAAAAAAAAAACCATGCACAGAGAAAATTAAAGACAAAATATTTACAAAGCAATTTCTGAAGGAAGACTACTAGCACCTGGGCTGAGGAGGACAGGCTTTGGTAGAAGGCAGCAGCCTGGCTGAATTGTGAAGGAATTCTGAGTTCAGGGGCTTCCTTGTCCCTTCTCTTCCTGCCACCCCTCAAGTTCACATCCAAATCACCCCTCTTTTGGCCTCCTCAAACAACCTCGTACTTGCTCTCTCCGATTCTGATCTTTAATTGGAATCCAAAGCACTCCTCTGAAGAATCTTTAGAAGGCAATGGTCTCATCAGGGCACTTTCCTATTTGAAAACTCACCTCTGAAGGATAAGAAACCACCTCTCCAGGCTGACAAGAATGGTCATGGCCAAGGGGCGGCTAGGTGGCATAGTGGATAAAGCACCAGCCTTGGAGTCAGGAGTACCTGGGTTCAAATCTGGTCTCAGACACTTAATAATTACCTAGCTGTGTGCCCTTGGGCAAGCCACTTAACCTTATTTACCTTGCAAAAACAAAAAAAAAAGCCTTAAAAAAAAAAAAAAGAATGGTCATGGCCAAACTTATTTCCTATCATTGCTGCCCTTGTGCCCTGCATTCCATGAATCCAGCCATGCTGGATTAATAACTAACTGCTCCTTGAGCCACACAACCCATTTCCTGCCTTCCTGCATTTTTGCAAGACTTCTGTTAAGCCTGGAATGCAATTCCTCTTCATGTCTACCTCTGAAATCCTCATCTTCCTTGGAGGATTCAGTCAAGAAACCTTCTCTCCCCAGTTATTAATGTTCTCTCTCCTCTACATACATGTAGTAGTCCCCTGGTATAAACAGAAGCTTCTTGAAGACAGGGACTTAAGTATACTGGTAAAAACAGAAGTTTCTTGAAGACAAGAGACTTATATATTTTGCCTCTGTCATCTCCACCAAAAAGAACTACTTGTAGAGAAAACTTCATAAAGGATTACTGAACTGAATGGCAACAAAACAACATTATCATCATCACTATTCAAATGTTAGGATGGAGATAAACCAGAATTATTTGCTTTTTTTGTGTGAACAATAAAAAAGATTTTCTGAGGGGATTCCTGAAATATTAATGGACAACTTCTTTCCACTTCCAAACAGTTACCTAGCTGTTGGAAGTTGCCTTTTCCCTATGTTATAGCTCAATGCCCGGAAGGCTTTTGGGCTCCATATTGGGCAAGTACTCCCTGCTATCATATAAAAAAACAGATGACAAGTTAAAAACCAAATCATTTGGAGGATGAGTGCTATGGCAGAAACAGGTAATGTTTCCTACCTTTTTGATAAAAGATAGCTCAGCTGGCTATTTAGGCTCTAAGAACATCAGGGTCAAAACATGCCATACAATATCCCTGAAAGATCATCTAAAACCAATTAAAACATTTCATTCAATGCAAAGCAACTAGAGTCCCAACAGACACACCAAGGTTGCAAGGACACAAAGGAATGACTCACATTCCCTGATATTATTCAGCTGACTGATTACATCACTTAGCAACTTTTCTTTCTGATGTTCAATAAATCCACATTACCTTTTTTAGAGCTGCCTCTAATTAAACACAATTCTTTTTCATGTCTTGCAAATTAAATCCGAAAAATTAAGACTTGTCATTAGTCATATGCTCCCTTACTTACCAGTGGCTCTGTGAGAATTGGAAAGAGGAGCAGATGCCTCAGCCAGAGCAGCCAGGGTGGCCAGCACTGAGGTGGTAGAATTGGAGAACTGTACTGTGGAAGTATGGGAATCACCTATTGGGGAGAAAAAGACAAGATGAAGTCCTGAAGAGTTAGGATGATTTGGAATGAACTAAAATATAATGATGGATTTAATCTTCCCCACTAATGTACATAATATTTAAGTAAATTTGTTTAAGGTCAAAACCAAATCCCTTCCCTGAAATAAGGGAAGGGATTTCTCCCTGATTCTGCTCTCCAATTGGAATCCAACATACTCCTCTGAAGAATCTTTAGAAGGCACTGGCCTCATCAGGTCACTTTCCTATTTGAAAACTCATCTTGAAGGATAAGAAACCACCTCTCCAGGCTGACAAATCCAGAACATCCCTCACCTTCCACTCTGTTGCCGCAGTAGCTGACACCAGTGAGTAGTACACAGCTTCCCTTACCCCGACCTCTGCTCCAGTGATGACTGAACATTTCCAATTCAGATTTAACACTTATCACTATATGGGCAGTTAAGGTAGAATTAAATGAACAATGACTTCAGAATCAGAAGATCCGGGTTTTAACCTTGTTTCTGATTCTTAGTGAATCTTAGACAAGTCATTTAATTTGTCTATTTTCTTACTTATAAAATTCAAGCTACCTCATCAAAAAGGTTGTTGTGAAAATCAAAGCACAACATAAGAGTTTTACAAATACAAGTGATTATCATCATTACTGCATTATTACTATTACTACTGCTGTCCATGCCCTTGCCTTTGCCCTTACCAGGGCAGGTCAGCAGGAAGGCGCTAGGTGGGGAACACTTCAACCCAAACAATAACAGGTGAAATATTTTCACGTATTTATTTATTTATTTTGCAAGGCAAATGGGGTTAAGTGGCTCGCCCAAGGCCACACAGCCAGGTAATTATTAAGTGTCTGAGGCCAGATTTGAACTCAGGTACTCCTGACTCCAGGGCTGGTGCTCTATCCACTGCACCAACTAGTCGCCCCTAACAATTAAAGGTGAAATTAAAATCTTAACATACAAAAATACAGATCGTTTTAGAACTGGATCAACACGTACCCTATAATACATACAAATCTATATTTGATGCTAACACTTGACTGTCTAGTGCTTTAATTATGTCACATGACTATCCTAGGTTATACCATTACTGAGACAGTAATCTCCTGGAAGGTAAGTTTATTACAAGCAGATATACCTTACTTTATGTATCATATTCCTAAACCAGTTTTATTTAATTCAAATTTTTATGAATCAATCATATTTTAATGCTGCATTAAAATTTTGAAAGTAATCTATCTTCTTTGTTGATTGGTTTTCAATGGATAATGATTCCTAACACTTTGGTTTAGTGATTAAATGCATCCCTAGCCTCTCAGACAATGGATTTATGATCTGTAACTCAAATTAACAAATTTTTAGAGGTGTATTTTTTCATGACCCAAAGTAAACTTTTATAATGTAAAGAACTGCCTCAGTTTTTTTACCTATTAGATCACTAAGCTTTTTTTGAATGGCATTAGCTGTTATGCCCTTCTGCTACAATTTCGGACTAAAATACTAGTCTTCTGAAAAGGTACAGTTTTAATTACATAAAAAAAGTTAAAACATTTGTGTACAAACTAAACCAAAACAAATGAAATTAGAAGAAAAAGTGAATTGAGGAAAAAGCTTGCAGCAAATTTTTCTCATGAAAATATCTGATAGCCAATATAATATGATGAACTGATTCAAATTTATAAGAAAGAGATGTTCCACAATGGTCAAAGAAGAAACACAAGCAATTAAAAACCACATAAAAAGATGCTCCAAATCACCAATAATTACAGAAATGTAAATTAAAACAAATTTGAGCCTCTACCTCACACTTATCCCAATGGTTAAAAATGGTAAAAATAGAAAATAAAAGTTGTTGGAGGACCTGCAGGACAATAGCACACTTGCAACTGTGAACTGATCTAGTTCATCTAGAAGGAAGTGGAAACTATCTCAACAGTCACTAAACAGTGCATACCCTTTGCCCTTTGATCCAGTTATAACACTATGAGGTCTATACCCAGGGAGAAAGCAGAAAAGGTCTCATAGTAGCTCCAAACAGAGAGCTGTATTATTGTCTTATTGGATAATGGCTAAACAAATGATGTTATGTGAATGGAAAAACTTTTTCTGCCATATGAAGACATGCAGTTTCTGAAAAAACTAGGAAGACCTCTATGAACTGAGGCAGAACCAAGTGAAAAAAAAAAAAGGGAACAATTTACATAGCAAACTGTTACAATGCAATAAACAAGTAAAACATGATGGTGAAAAACAACTCTGAAAGACTTTAGAACTTTGATCAATACAATAAGCTACGAATCCTGAAGACTGAAGATTAAACATGAAGATGAAATCCTGTTAGAGAAGTGATGTCTACAGGATACCCAAAACTCTTTGTGCAATTCTAAAGTTTAGTAGTTTAATACTATTAATTAATGAAAATATATAAACTAGTGAAGCTTTAAACTGCATGAAGACTTTTGGGACACCCCATATTTTGGTTTATATAAATCAAAAGAAAGGGATCCATAGGTACAAAAATATTTATAGAAGCTTTTTGCTGTTGTTGTTGTTGTTATAGAAAAGAAATGGAAACTAAGAGAATAACAAATTGGAGATGGCTGAACAAATGACAAATATAAAGGCAGCTAGACAGTACAATGCAACGATCAGGGGTTTTGGAGTGACAAGACTAGAGTGAAAATCTCACCTCAAAGCTTACAAGGTGTCTCACCTAGCGAGTCACTTAATCTTTAAATGTCTCAGTTTCCTCATCTTTAAAAAATAGGGATAACAGCACTTTATCCTACCAGGTTGTTACGAGGACCAAATGAAAATTAATGTGTATAAAGCGCTCTTTAAACCTTAAAAGAGCTATCTAAATATTGGCTATTTTTATAATTATTACATGAGTGCAATATAAAATTATTGAGACATATGAAATAATGAAAAGAACAGTTTCAGAGAAGCCTGGGAAGACTTGTAAGAATTGAGGGAGAGTAAAGTGAGATCCACAGCACCGTATACAATAAAAATAAATAACTTTAAAAGGCTTAAATGCTCTGATCAATGAATGACCAGCTCTGCTTCCAGAGAACCAATTTTTTGGACCAGATTTGCCTATTTGTTACAAAGGCTTTGTTTTTCTTTTATCTTTTCCCAATAGAGGTGGGGCAAGGTAGGCAGAAGGAAAGGGAAGTTAGGGATAAGATGGGCAAAAAGAAAGAAAAAGAGAAGTGGATTATTCAAACACTTTCTTAAAATACACAGAAGAGAACAGAAGATCAGAAAGAATGACAGAAAGCAAGACTGTTTCAGAAGTTACATGTTGAATTTATTAGACATTTAAAAAGAAAAATGTGTCTGTACATTAAAGAAATTCAGTTTTATGCATAATTCTTTTTTGTTCTGTGTTAATCAACAAACATTTATTAAGTGCTTACTATGTCCCAGTTATATATATGGAAATGTTCATTTTATCCAGTGTTTCCAAAGTTCAGAATTTTTTTAAAAACAAAAACTCTTTAAAAATAAATAATTACTAGCACTTATCTATGGCTAAATCAAAGGTTTGGTAGAGCCCTTTACAACTCGTATCTCATTTCATCCTCACAAGAATCCTGAGAGGTAAGTGTTGTTATTATGCCCATTTTAGAAAAGAGGAAACCAAGAAGATAAAGATTAAGTGACTTGTCCAGGATCTCCTATCTTGTTAACGTCTTTGGCAATATTTTGATTTGAGTCTTCCTGATTCAGGATCCAAAGCTCTGTGTGTGTTGGATTCTACAGAAAAGAACCTGTGCAGAAAGCCAAATGGCTGGAGTCCACAGGATTGTCTGGCCTTCCGGAGGGGAACATCTGGATTTTCTTCCTACAGGGTAGGATCCAACTATTAACTATCCCCTAATGTACTTTCTTGGTTGGGGGCTGCCAGTCACAGTAAACCCTAAAGTAACCTCTTACTGTCTTCATCTCGGCTGACGAAAGCATGGAACCTTTTATCTTTAAATCCTAGTAAGAAAGAATGTAGGTGAAAAAGCAGCCTGATGAGTCAGTTCATCAGAACTGTGATAAGCCCTGTGAATGATAGGACTAAATGGAGTCACTTAATACTCTAGGACTAAGTGGAGACACAGGGCTCAGCAAAGCAGAGTCCTGAAGAACTGATTCCAACATTACTTTTCAATGATTGTGTACTTTGGTCCCACAACAATTCACCTTCCTCCTTTCAATACAAAAATGAATTAACAAAACAACTTCAGTGTAATTATCTAGATGACACTCCATGCACAGTAATTTTCTGTAATGGAGGGCTCTTCTCATATATATGTATATAACATGGTCTCTGATACTTAAAACCAATCATAACTAACAAATACACTAAAAAAAGAGTGACACATAAAAGGACAGGTTAGGCAAATGATGATATTAAATACAAGAAGGTTATCTTTATTTAGTGTCTCATTATGCTCTATAGGGTAATTCTGAAAGAAATTGGCCTTTCATTATGACTTTTGTTTTTTTAGTTTTTGCAAGGCAATGGGGTTAAGTGGCTTGCCCAAGGCCCACAGCTAGGTAATTATTAAGTGTCTGAGGCCGAATTTGAACTCAGATCCTCCTGACTCCAGGGCTAGTGCTCAATCCACTGTGCCACCTAGCTGTGCCACATTATAACTTTTCATTCAGACCTCTTCTACATGAAACAAAGAGCCAAGGAGACAGGTCAGAACTAGTTAAAATGATGATAGCTATGAATTTGTAGTTAAAGAATGTCTCATTTATATATATTTTTTTAGGTTTCTGCAAGGCACATGGGGTTAAGTGGCTTGCCCAAGGCCACACAGCTAGGTAATTATTAGGTGTCTGGGGTCAAATTTGAACTCAAGTACTCCTGACTTCAGGGCCGGTGCTCTATCCACTGCGCCACCTAGCCGCCCCTCGTTTATATTTTTAAAAGGATAATTTGAAATTAATAATTTTTTATGTCTTCTGGTTTCATTTATTATGGAAATGTTAGAATTGATATGATGTAGTTCCTGCAGTCATGTCATTACTCATTGGTCACTACAAAAGTTTCTTATATTCAGAAGCTGTTAAATTTTACACATGACCTAAAAACTAAATAATTCTTAGTGCCACTGACCCTTTTCCTACAATTCTGCACCTGTCACTCTGGAAGTAGAAAGACTCTGACCAAGATTGAGGGAAATTTTTCAGTTTCCTCTATTTCATGGGTTGATTGGTCAAAGTATTCATCATAAAGTGACTAGCTAGGCTTGTGGTAATGAGCCTCTCTGTACTGCATGGAGGAACTAGGCTGGTCCTTAAAAATGAGTCTCTAGGGGCAGCTAGGTGGTACAGTGGATAGAGCACCGGCCCTGGAGTAGGATGACCTGAGTTCAAATCCAGCCTCAGACACTTAATAATTACCTAGCTGTGTGACCCTGGGCAAGTCACTTAACCCCACTGCCTTGCAAAAGAAAAATGAGTCTCTAATACCATGACTCTATTTGAACACTTACAGTATGGTGAAACCTTACTGAACTTACAAACTTTATGGAGAGCACCTATATACAATCATTGGGATGAAATCAATAAGGCAACTTTTGTTTGTAAAATTCATTAAATTTCTCAGTGTTTTCAGAACTTTCTAGGAGGGAAAGGGGCAGGGGGCTGGAATCCCCTTGAACTGGCTCATGAGAGTTGATTACTAAATCTTCAGTTGTGAGACTTACACTTCAGAAATCAACAACTCAGGATTTGGTTTCTTGTTTGGTGATTGTCGAGCCTTAAGAAACTGATGGAGATGGGGCAGCTAGGTGGCACAGTGGATAGAGCACCGGCCCTGGAGTCAGAAGTATCTGAGTTCAAATCCGGCCTCAGACACCTAATAATTACCTAGCTGTGTGGCCTTGGGCAAGCTACTTAACCCCAATGCCTAGCAACAACCTTTAAAAAAAAAGGAAGAAGAAAAAAAAAGGAAGAAAGGAAAAAAAATAAGAAATTGATGGAGGAAATATTAATAGTGCAGATTAAAATTGAGTCTGTCTGGCAAAAAGCAAAACCAAAAAAAAAAACAAAAAAACGAGTGACAGCATTGACCTCTCAGAAACATATGGGATGAGTTACAATATCCTTTTCTTGCTCCTGGAGGGCATAATCCAACATTAAAGAATATTATAAAGCATTTTGGAGAACTGAATTCTTTTTTTTATAACTTCAAACTTATGATCAAAAGCCCCAGGCCAGGATTAATTGGAGGCTTAGAATAAAGGAAACTGTCACCAGCTAGCCAATCTCAATTTCAGTGATAATTAGAGGAGATCCTAATGTAATTACTGTAAATCTAAAGGCAACAAGCTGTCTCCACCTTAAAGTTAATGAAGCTAAGTGTCAGCTTGATGAAATATTATGCCTAAGTTGGCAATAGGTATTTAAGTCACTCTCTGTTAGCTACAGTTATGGAAAGGCACAGAAGCAAGAAAAAGTCAAAACATCAGAGTATTCAAAAATTATTTATATCAAGTTTTGGAATGCATAATGCTAAAGGATCAGCAAATTTATCTACTGTCAACTTTTAAAATGAATTTGCACTTTCCTAGGATACCAAAAAGATGACTGATGGTTGGATGTAGACAGCCTGAAGGATAACTGGCTGTACAAGGCCTAAAATGTAGAATTTTTAAACTGCAGCAGAGGATCACATAAGGATAATTGAAACCTCTGGATTTGAAGAGTAGGATTTGAATCCTGCCAACTCAAAACACCACAGTGATCTTTATTTTAGTAAAAATTCAACTTTGTTTCCTAGGAAAAAGGAACTTCAAAGTAATAGACAGAGAAAGCTAAAATGTCAAAGGGAAAAGAAAAGCCCTCAGCTGAATAGTCTATGCAGAATTCTTCCCTCTTCTTTTCTCTCCCTCTTCTCTACATGTATTACACAGTAAGGTCAGCAAGTTATAAAGAATTGTTGGGCAAATTGATTCATGAGTAAATAGACCACTTCAATAATAGATTTGCCCAAGCACTTTCAATTTGCTAAACCAAACAGCCATGAGTAGTAAAGTATTTGCCAAAAGCAGCACAAGCAACGTGATTCTGGTTCATGAGAAAGGAGCCTCAGCTCTCTGTCTGCAGGCTAAGATAGTTTAGCATCAGAAACACAATCAGTCCTCACATGCTTCGATTTCCAAATACTGGAACTTGATTTAAAGGCTATCCAAAGTCATGTCCTTGAGGGCAGCCTCTGAGCACTGTTTTTGTCTTGCTGTGCACCATTAAAAATCCCTGTTTTTTCAATTATCCATCAAGTGGCTGATGGCTCATAAAAGGAAGACCAATATTGTCCCCTAGTGGTCAGACCAGGAAAAAACATTAAGAGGTAATTAGACCACTTAGAACATGATTTTCTTTACTTTAAATAACAATGTTGTATTTTTTTCTCTAATATTTGAAAAACCACACTAGAATTATGAATCTTTCTTTTAACTTTGAGTAAGGATTAAAAATGTCAAAATCAATGAAGTTAATGGAACAAAAAAAGAGAAGCCTTGAATTCCTCTCCTTTTAAGAAAAAATACTGATAAACTTGCTAAACTATCAGTCTACAAAAACTACAGACTTTATTTATTTATTCATTTGTTTTTGCAAGGCGATGGGGTTAAGTGGCTTGCCCAAGGCCACACAGCTAGGCAATTATTAAATGTCTGAGGCTGGATTTGAACTCAGCTATTCCTGACTCCATGGCCGGTGCTTTATCCACTGTGCAACCTAGCTGCCCCAGACTTTATTTCTAAGCAGCTCACATGAACACACAATTTCTTTAGTTAAGTAATTCACATTTAAATATTTTGCGATTTCAGGTTCACAAGTGGATTTAAAATTTTTAATCAATTCCTTTTTCTGTAACTACTACATCTCTAGAACATTCATCTTCAATTGTTTATCTTGTTATCAACTAACACTTTGCCAGTTTTTATTTTGGAGATAAACACAGAGTTGAATATATTAAATACAATTCTTGAATAGTAAGCCTTAATTTTAATCAGAAAATGTACCCAAATATATTCATCATATATTTGTCATGCATTTAGTTAGAGGTGACCATAGAGATCACCTGGTCTGATTTTAAATAAGGAAAATGAGACCCAGAGAGCTTAAGTAAACTTCCCAAAGTCACAAAGGGAACATGGGACCCAGGCTGAATTTGAACACATGTCCTGACTCCCAATACAGCTCCTTTTGCTTTAATTCCCCAATGACATTTCCTCCAAAAAAACAGGAACAAGAGTGAAAACACAAATGTTTCTAGTATTACATTAACAAAATCTTTTCCTATTAATTCTATTTACAGAGATGATAAAGATGTTAATAACTTATAATACCTAATTTGTTCCAAACACTAACCACTTCACAAATATTCTTTCATGTGATCCCCACAACAACCCTGTGAGGTAGGTGCTTCTCGTATTCCCATTTTACAATAGTGGAAACTGAGGCAGCGTCACCAAGCATCTGAGGCTGCATTTGAATTCAACTCTGCACTGTGGCGCCACCTAGTGCTTCTCTAGCATAAAGGAAACTCCGCAAGCATCCTCAGCCCTAGGGTGGATAGCCTATTACCTGCAGTGGTTTTGGAGCTGGCTGAAGAAACAAGGCTGGCCAGGTTAACAACCTCTCCAGACGTGAAGATAAAGGGAGCAGCCATTGTTACTGCGCTGGTGGCCGGATTGGCTCTCTCGGGGTTGGCATTCACCTGGTTCTGCATCGCCTCCTATTAGACAGGGCAGGACTTTCAAAGTCAGAAATGCTTATTATAACCTTAGTTATACAGTTACTCAACAGTTCCCTTGACAGTATTCTACCATCCAGAACCAGTCCTAGTACAAAATGTCCCAGGGAGGGTAGAGTTCACATTAGGGATGTTGGGTTTTTTCCTTAAACCAAAGAACAGAGACATTAAGTTACTTTCCCAAGGTTGTTTTTGTCTTAGAAAAACCAAGTACTGATGTGTTCAAAAACACCACTTAATGTTTCTTACCTTCCCTAATGAAGGGGCTAGACTAGTTAATCTCTATTATCTCTTCTGGCCCCGAATTAATATGAACAGTTTGCTAATCTGTCTCCATACAGTCAGGAATCACCTCCTGAATTTGGAACAACAGCGCTCCAGCTTTCCTAGGAAGAAATGTGAAAGTAGGCACCAGCCCAGCAAATGACTCTCATATGGAACTTGACCTTTGAAGACTAGTTCACATACAGCTGAAGCAGAGATGGCCTCCCTTTAGATTCTGTATTATCAGAAGCAGTTTTCCACAAACATGACCAGGGTTAACATTAAAAAAAAAAAAATCCCTGTTACATAAGGAAGTTTAAATAGGGAAATGAGAATTGGTCAGGGCAATAAGTCTGTGGGGAACTACTTATGGGGAAAACAGACAAAAAAGGAATAATCTATTCCTCATGTACAGTCAACAATTACTACTTATATATGAATTATCTAAAATGATATTTAAATTTTAGCCTTCTTTGTAGCCCATGCATGATTATGGGACAGCCTCCTTTACCAATTAATAGACACTCAGAAAATATATAATGACATTTAAAGATTTGTCTCAATCAAACATAACTCTAAAGGAAAACCCTCTTAGAGAGAAACAACAAAAGTTTCAAAAGCAATAAATGTGAATATTTTTTGATTGCCCATACCATTTTTCCCTTTGAAAAATTAAAAACTGAATTGACTACAGATTATATTACATACATATTACATACATACATCCCTCCCACTGTTTTTACAATTTCAACTTGCTTGACTAGTATCTAGGAAAATAAGTTAAGTACAATAGCCACACACCTGAAGAATGACAAGAATCTCTGGGTTGTTCTTCTCCAGAGCTATATCAAAGGCAGATTTATCAAATTTGCTGAAAGCATGGACATCAGCTCCATACTTGATCAGCAGCTCCACCACATCCCGATGATGGTGCTCTGTGGCCCAATGCAAAGCTGTCATTTTCAGCATGTCCTTGGCATTCACATCTGCACCATTCTGCCACAAAAAAAACACAAATTTTTCAGATGACAGATATAGGGCAATAGGTAAGAGTTCCCATCACAAAACTTGAAAGATCACTAGAGAATTATACATATTCCAATTTGGATCCTGCTTAAGTACCTTAGAAGGAAAACATTTCCAAATTCTCTCTAATGCTAATAAACCTGTGGGAATATAGGTCTTTTTTTTGTTTGTTTTTTCAAGGCAATGGGGTTAAGTGGCTTGCCCAAGGCCACACAGCTAGGTAATTATTAAGTGTCTGAGGACAGATTTGAACTCAGGTCCTCCTGACTCCAGGGCAGGTGATCTATCTGCTGTGCCACCTAGCCATCCCGAATATAGGTCTTTTCAAGAAGAGTACTGAGGAACTGGAACAGATAGGGAGCAGTATTTCTCAGTAAGAAAAAAGAACACGAAGCAGCTAGGTGGCACAGTAGATCATACTGCACGTATAATGAAATCTAAGTCCTTTAAAAAGAACCAGGAACCATTACTTATTATTCTATATTTTAAAAGGCTAACGTCAACCATTCCTACTTTTGAGAAAGGTCACTTCTGTCCCCAGAGTCTTGTTTTTCTCCGCCCAATTTCTCTCTGCCCACTGTTCCCTCCTGTCCATTCAGGCTGGCTAAGCCTCTGCAGGTCTGCCTTGGACTTACAATCCTGTTTCTCATTTGAATGTGATTCACAACCCAACCCCATCTTGCTTTACCCTGACAAGCAGCTCCACGATATGTGCATGTCCATCAGCTGCAGCCATATGCAAAGGAGTCCTGTCTACCTTGGTCCTGGCATCCCTGCTAACCCCTGCTCTCAGCAGCACTTCTGCTGTAGAATAATGACCATACTGGGCGGCAAGGTGGAGAGGTGATGTTCCAAGCTGTGGAGAAATAATACCATTGAATATGCGTTCATGCTGGAGATGACACTATGGAAGATAAATAAAGACAGGAACTGTGATGTTGGGGAATCTAGATCCTACTGAAGCTCATAACCTGGACAAGAAGATAGCAGCATACAGCAGGAAATCTCTTGGGTCACTTTCACAGCAGTCCATCAGTAACTTGGAACTAATTAATTGCCAGCTGATTACTCAAGTGAAACAGCAAAATTGGTCAGCCCTTCTCTGCAGAAGTAGAAGATAAAGCAAATACTGACAGACCCCAAGACTGAGGCGTTAGTTATATTTGAATTTTTTTTTAACCTTTTTTACCTTTTATTCTTTATTAATGTCTTACTGGGGAAGAGACATATTCAGAAACAAAGATGGTTAAAACAAAAGAGATTGATCCTTTAAAAAATAAAAATTGACTCTTCAGAAGAACTGACCTTTGGTTAAATTTGAATTGTTTCTTTTTTATCTTTTATTCTTTATTAATGTCTTATTGGGGAAGAGATATAGCCTGCTTTGTATCTCATGCATGATTATAGAACAGCCTCCTTTACCAATTAATAGATGGTTAAAAAAAAGAGACTGATCCTTTAAAAAATAAAAATCGAACCTTCAGAGGAACTGACCTTTGTACAGCGTTCGAAAGCAGATGAGAAATTAGAATAGGGACTAGCGAATCATATGTAAAGGTCCTATTATAGAAGAGAACTCTAAGATTTTGCCTATAATTCATCTTAATAGAAATAATTTTGTCTAAAGTAGCGGGTTTGTGGATACAACACAAAATGAGATTATGGAACTGGCAGCAAGTACAGGAATAAACAGTGGTGGTGATGACCTGTCAATGGCAAAAAACAAGCACTTCTCATCCTTGATCAGATTCTACTTGAGTTATCAATACTCCATTCTGAAATCTGAACAGAGTCTGTTTCTCAAGATCTGGCACTCTCTATTTTAAGCTCTTTAGCTCACTCTTGGTATCTCACATTTTCATTTTCTTTGTGATATGCATTGCTCTTTCCCAGATCTATTTACAGAAATGTTCATTTCACAGGCTCTCTTTTTTTCTTCCTCTCATGAAAGAGCAGCTGGTCCTGAGGCTATGAAAAAAATTGCCACAGGACAAGAGGAAACTTCTTCACCAAACAGTTAAAAACCTGTCTGAGTAACCTCAAGCCCAAGAATTATATTATCATCTGAACCTCTGCTCCCAAAGGTGGCTTTTAAATCTCAGGAAATTATATCTTTAATTGTTAAAAGATTGGCAAGGGAAGTTGCAAGGGCTAGATAGTTCCTATTAAACAGAACACAATGGTGAAAAGGGAACCAAGAAGTTGAATGCTTTAAGAATTCTTTCTCAAAAAAAACAAACCCATATGTCTTATTGTCTGATCTGGTTACCTGTGAGAATTCTGTTCTCTTTAAGGATATGATTTCTCTCATCACACCCAATTTGGATCAAAGTACAACATGGAAACAAAATAAAGACTGACGGAGTGCTATCTGTGGGGTGGGGGTGGGGGGAGGGAAGCAAGATTGGGGGAAAAGTGTAAAACTCAATATCTTTAATAAAAATTAAAAAAAATTAAAAAAAAAAGAATTCTTTCTCACTGTACTGATTCTGTTGAATTTCAGGTAATGATTGGGCTTCCAACTCAGTTAGGTTGTTTTAATTTCGTCTGACTCTTCAAGACCCCCATTTGGGTTTTTCTTTGCAAAGATGCTGGAGTAGTTTGCCATTTCCTTCTCCAGTTTATTTGACTAATGAGGAAACAAAGGCAAACAGGGTTAAGTGTCACATAGCTAGTAAGTGTCTGAAGACAGATCTTCACTCAAGTCTTCATGACTCCTGATCTAGTGCTCTCTATCCACCAAGCTACTTAGCTGCCTGACAGATAATGATGATAATGATGATAATTTGACCCTTTTCTGGAAGAAGACCATAACATCAGGAAGGTGATGCCATGCCAATCAAATGAACTAGATTTGAGTGAGGATGCTGCATAAAGTCATCAGTCTCACTCTCTCCTCATAAACCATATAAATCAAGACGACTGGAGATGAACCTGGATGTGAGGCTAGTAGGTATTAAGTCCACATTTGAACTCAGGTCCTTTGGACTCCAGGGCTGGTATTCTACCCACTGAGTCACCTAACTGCCCCCATCCAACCATACCCAAGAGAGAATTAAACCTTTAGAGGACTCATTCAAAAACATCCTAATCCCAACTTCCACTGCTATATCCAAAAGATATAATTTGAAAAATTGGAGTTAAAAATAGCACCATAATCATGTCTTCAGGTATAACAAAAGGAGCAATGAGAATATAGTACCAAAAAAGGGCCCAGGTAAGATGAGTTCAGTGAAATCCTGCTTTGAATCACAGATCACCACAAACATCTCTAGATTATATTCTGTCTGTCCTCCCATGGATAGTCTCAGGATTCAGTGATTCTCTAGAAAAATACTCTACAGCCTTGTCCTGTTTTGTTTCATGCTGAAAGACTAATGGGTGGAATAGGTAAGAGTTATAGGGTGGCAGATTTTGGTTCAATATAATGTAAAACTGCCTGATAAATACTATTGTCCAAAATGTGAAAGAACAGTCTTGTTGGTAGAGCTGTGAACTCATCCAACCTTTCTGGAAAGCACATTGAAATCACAGCCAAAGGGCAATAAAAATGTGAATACCTTTTGATGCAGCAATACTACTATTGGGTCTACACCCTGAAGAGATCATGATAAAGGGTAAAAAAAACACAAAAATATTCATAGCAGCCCTGTTTGTGGTGGCAAAGAATTGGAAATTGAGTGAATGTCCATCAATCGGGGAATGGCTGAACAAATTGTGATATATGTATGTTATGGAACACTATTGTTCTATTAGAAGCAAGGAGGGATGAAAGGATTTACATGACCTGATGCTGAGCGAGATGAGCAGAACCAGAAGAACATTGTACACCATAACAGAATACCATCTGTATCCAGAGAAAGAATTGTGAAGTTTGAACAAAGACCAAAGACTATTACCTCTAATTTAAAAAAAAATATATCAAGTAATTTTGCTATCTCTTATACTTTATTTTTTCCTTAAGGATATGATTTCTCTCTGAACACATTCAATTTGGATCAATGTACAGCATGGAAACAATGGAAAGACTATCAGCCTGCCTTCTGTGGGGGTGTGGGAAGTGAGATTAGGGAGAAAATTATAAAATTCAAAAATAAATAAATTTTAAAAAAAACAGTCTTGTTGGAAAGTGAGTCCCCCCCCTCACTAGAGGTCTTCTGAGGTCCCTTCTCTGCTAGGATTCATCCCCTTCTTTAATTCCTTTGGTGGTAAATACAAGACTTCATGGTCTCTGCTTTGGGTAGCCCAGAAAGATGCTTTTCCCCCTCAACTTACCCAATCTGTAGTAAAGGGGGCGCCATTGGCCATCAAAGTCCTCACTTCATCATCTTGTCCTTTTCTTGCTGCTTCTAGCAACCTCTTTCCCAGGTCCACCAAAGACATCTTTATGCATAAGAACAAGTATTTTCAGGAAGCTGTAACCCCAAAACAACAGCATTAATAGAAATGGTTTCCTAAGACTCTCTTGGTTGACCCATTAAGCCGCTCACCCTCTAGCTTCTATCTCATCTGACACAAGTAATGAGCTCTCTAGGAGAGAGATGTACACATTCCAACCAACAATCCTTCACTTTCAGCCCTCCAAAAAAAAAAAAACCCAACTCTGGTAAATGCAAAGCATTCCAATGGAATGACCCCCAAAGCAATGTTTCTAGCCCCAGGTATCAATCAATAAAGCAGGGAGCTACTGCTATAAACCCAAACATCATTTCAGGGAACACGCTCTGAAGTGTGGCACAGTATCGGGGCGTCCCAAACTGCTCTGGGACACCCTGAAGGCAGAATGCCCGGCTGAGCCACAGCCTGCGATGACAAAGCACTGCTTGAGGCGAGTCAGGACCACAGGAGAAACACAAGGCCGGGATGCAAAGGGGCTCTCAATCACACGTGGTTCTCTAACTTCAAACTACAGCGAGACCACAGGATCGGACAAAGAGAAAGAAAAGTCAAAAAAACCATTCCTCCTTTAACCTTCTTTCACTTTATGACTCCATTTCTCCACTTATATATCATAAAATTATCCCGATCCCTATCTTCCAAAAAAAAAAGATTCAATTCTTATTCGAATCTATTAAATGCTAATTCAAATGAGCTTAAGTTTCATAATGTTCTACCCGTTTCAAAAATAAAAACCCTTTCCTTAGGGCGGCCTTCTTAAGTAATGTACCCCCCGATTTTACAGATCAAGAAGCTAGGTCTGGAAAAGGCTGTCTTAATCAAATCACAAGCCGAGGACGCAGGACTCCAACCCAAGGACCCCCTCTCTCTGCCACCGGGCCTCCCTTTTCGGCTCGGACGGCGCACGGGAGGCTTTGCTTGGCGCTTTTCGCCTACTGGTTTCAAGCCACACGCAGCTTTTCAGGAGTTTCCCGGGGCAGCGCTCCAGTCAATGACTAACCTGGTCCTTTGCAAAAATGTATTTTCACAATAATGTATTTGCACAAGTTTTACACCTCCAGGATAATGAATTGGTCCCAGAACAAAGAGGAACAAAGCCACCGAGTGCAGCACCCAAGGCAGGAATCCCCTCTTTCTGCCTCCACTTGTCTAGGGGCGCGGGGAGACTCGCCTCCTTCGCACTTCGGGCGCTCCGGCTTTGGGGTGACGGCTGGCCTTACCCACGGCTTTTAGGGAGCGGCTTTCATCGGGCTCGGGGGCATGGTGACGTCACTCGGAGGCGCCTGGGGGGCCCCCCCGCACGCGGGGCCCCCTAGCGGCCCCGGGGCTCCCCGCCCTCTCCCAGACCCCTCCCCTTCCTCCGGGGGCTCCGGCGGCCGCGCTCCTGCCCTGGGCTTCCGGGCCCGCGCGGGGGGGAGGCAGGCGCGCGCTTCCCCTCCCCCAGCCCAGCCCCCTCCCCCGACTCACCGCGGCTCCCGGGGCGCGCGCCCGCCAGTGGGGGCCCCTTTCCCCCCGAGTCGGACGCCCCGTGGCCAGGAGCAACTTTTTTCGGCTTTTTCATAAATGCATATTGGTGGGGGGGGCCTTTAACCCCCCCTCGTGGAGGAGTGGAGGAGACAAAATGGCGGACCCGGAAGTGCTGGGGCCGCCGAGGATGCGCTGCGGCGGAGGAATCCGCGGCGGAGAATGGCTGCGGACGTCGCCGTGCCCTGAGAAGGGAGGCGCCGGCGCCTCGGGGGCGCATTCCCGGGGCCCCGGCGCCCCGGCGCCCGCCGAGGCCGACCGACGCTCCCCGAGGACCGGGCCAAGGGGACTACTTTAGCGCTGCTGACGCTTACGCGATCTCACGTACTACAAAGTCCCGGCAAGGGGCGGGGCCCGGGTCTTTTTTTTTTCCTCTTTTTATTCATTTTGGCGCCAAGAACGGGGGGGAAAAAAAGCGTGAGGAGAGAGACTCCTCCCGGGCCGCGGAGATCGCCGGGGAGCGTCTGCCCGGGCGCCGCCGAGCCGCGGCTCCTCCGCCGGCCCGGGGGCAAAGGGCGCCGCTGACGCCGGGGTCACGCGGTCGCGTCCGCCGGCCTCGGAGGTCACCCCGCGCCTTCCTGCGGAGCACGTGACCCCGCGCGGCGCTGCCCGGTGGTGCTGCCCTCCCGAGGCCTCCATGCCAGCGCCGAGGCGAGCCGGGGGCCGAGCCAGGCCTGAAGGGGCAGCCCGGGGGCGGGAGCCCCGGAGTTCGGGTCCGGCCAAGCTCCGAACCCCAGTGCCTTGCAGAAACCTGCAAAAAGGGGCACTTCCAGCCATCTTTAGAGTCGGATGAAGTAGTCACACAGCAGGCATGATGACTTCATTTATCCTCCCTGAATATGGCATTGATAGTAATGGAAACTAGTGCATATGGGGGGGGGGGGAATGATCTGTGCCCCTCCTCCCTTATTTTGAGTGTCCAAAGGCATAATCTGTGTCTTGGGTTATTATAGAAAACATGTAGTTTCCCGTTTGAAATGGATTTCTCATTACCTGGCTGTGTGGCCTTGGGCAAGCCACTGAACCCCGTTGCCTTGCAAAAAACCCTTAAAAAAACAATCTCAATTTCCATAGCTCCTTTGTGGTATGTTTAGGGAGTCTTACGCTTAAGTTTGCTCTAACCAAATTATGTTTTTTTAAATTTTATTTTTATTTAAGGCAATGTGCCCAAGGTCACAAAGCTAGGCAATTATTGTCTGAGCTCGGATTCGAACTCAGGTTCTCCTGCTGCTCTATCCACTTCACCACCTAACTTCCCCCAAATTATAAGGATATATAAATGGCAATCTTAAACTCCTTTCCCTTCTCCCCTCCAAGTGCCCTATAACCCCCCCCAACTCATTTGATATCAATACCTATTAAATGATACATTCACCTGGAAATGAAGTAATGGGGGAAAGGGGGCAGTAGGTGGCACAGCTTCTCTGGGCTGTTGTCCTCATCTGTACCGTGAGGGGATCCTACTAAATCCTGCTAAATTCAGGGTAAACTAGTGGATGGAAGAAAAACTGGAGCCAACCAAATGTCTTCTCTAAACTCCCCGAGTTTGTCATCCTTTTCCTCATCACCCACACAGACCACCACGTTTTGCATTTCCCTTCCACAAAAGAGGTAAGACTAAAATGAACAAAAAATTCTAAAAACACTGGGATGCTTCCCTATGAACAAAGTGAAGAAAACAAAGTTCAGGCATGGGATTAAACAGCTTTATTAGATGAATGTGAGGAAATGCTAGCTTAAATGGGCAGCTATGACTGGAGGAAAATGGACAACTCTCAAATAGAGTGTGGAGATGTGAAGAAGGTATTGATCATCACATCTGATGCCCTCAAGCTATCTGAACCATTAGAGCCAGCTGGGCTGGTAATTTCCAAAGGGGTTGAAGCTGAGGTCCTTCTGAGATGCAGGTCACCAAATGGGACTAAGAAGACACTAAGGACCTGCTCTCAACAATGTGGGATTGTCATAAACAGCAAAATAACATTTTTTAATACCTTAAGATTTGAGTGGTTTTTTTCTTAGTAGACTTTATGTCCCTAGCTGTGGGTCTTCAATTATGAACAAAGCTGAGGAAGAGAAGTCTTAATAAAATAGCTCCATTGAAGGGAGGGATGGGCCTCAATTATTTTAGAATTTGCTTAAATATTTTAATTTGACTCCATTTTTTAACATCTCTTGCCTCGGGATTTAAGTCTTCATCACTTATTTCTCTGGGAAGACACTGGGTTACTTTATTGTGTGAAATAGGCTTCACCTTTTTATAGCAGACAATCCCAAGTAAAAATCCCAGAAATTTCATTGATTGGAGAGAAAACCACCCCTGCTGAGTCAGAAAAGCTGGTAAACTCTATAAAGCTGAAAACAATAGGGCCAAGAATCAATTTACCATACCTTTCACTATTGTACTACCTTGACTCTGAGGCAGGTTGGTTTGTGCCTGCCCCCCAATCAGACTTGTTTTTTAAAACTAGTCTCAGGAGAGAAATAAATGTGGGTACCAAGGACCTTTTTTTGAAGAATCATACCTCTTTCAAAGTGATGGAGGGACTTGGCAGGGAAGGGCTGTGAGTGTGTGGAGTGGGGGTGGGGAGGTACAATGCAGAAGGAAATAAATAACAATAAATAAATAGCCTTTCCATGGCAGTTTCTTTTAGCACCACCTCAACACAATGAAATGGGGAAAGCAGGGCTGGAAAGAAAGTAGAAGAGGAGGAAGAGATCAAAGAGAAAGAAAATAAAGCAGTGGTGATAGGGAGAAAATTTTAGCCTTAAATCAAGTCCATTTCAAAGGAGTGGATGCTGGCAATTGGGGCTCTCCAGAAGTTGAAGGTGCTGTACTCTAGGAGGCTATCCACTTCAGGACTGTTCTGCCCAGCTTCCATTGGCTCCGACTTGTTTAGTTTTCCACTGTTGCCATGGCTCTTATGGGTGGACATGTCCAGCAGACCCAGATCCTCCAATTCGGACAGATCCAGTTCAGGAATGGGCATCCTCCAGAAAACGAAGGAGCTATACTGGCTGCTCACAGGGTCCCTCATGGCTCCCTGGGAAGGAATCACCAGTTAGTAGACATATTGCAAAAGAGCCTCCAGGATGCTTCAGACCTGTTTTCCTGTCCCTCCCCAGTTCAGGAACAAGCAGAAACAGCTCCTGTGCTCCACCCATCCAATCTAAGGACTTCAATAATCCTCCCTTTCATCCTTTACTTTTAAATGCTATCTGTTCTTAAGTGAACCATCTTAGAATGGTTCCCTACAACATCAATTCAACTCTGATCTGGTCTTCCTCTCTAGCTACAAACTCTCCGCTGCAGACAGATTATTGTCAACATCCTTCACATTCCTTGCCTTGAATTTTTGCTCACAATTAGCAATCTGCTCATCTATATCCTGCTTTCTTTTCAACAAAAACCATTTTGTGCATTTTTAGAGTTTCTCTATACTTCCTAGTCATCCTTATTTTTCATTTAGTACCAACCTTTTATATGGTAGGTAAGATTTGTGTAATGCTTTAAGGTTTGCAGAATACTTAATATCATCACTTTACATATACATTTTATATATAATCTCATTCTAAAATAAAAACCCCCAAAAGTTAAGGAAGATTGTTTAGTACATAAGAGCATGTAACATTTTGTCCTATTAAAAGTGCAAGATAGTTCACACCTGTCCTACCTCTCTTTTAAGAGAGTGATGGAAGACACTACATTGTGTTATTCTGATGTATTTGTGGTATACAACATGTGCTGTTTTGTAATTTATTATAGTCTAATTTGTTTCACAGGTTAATTTTTCCTCTAACTAGATTCTTGAAGGTAGAAACCAGGTTTTAGAATGCAATGCTAGGAACGTAAGTATTCAATGAATGAGGATAGTCTGGATTTACCACTATAGGCAAATGAACCTTTATTTTCTGTCTCTGAGTTTGTTTGTTTTTTTAACAGATTATACCCCATCTTGAAAAGATTCCCATCCACCTCTCTACCACTCTCTTTGCTCCTCCTTCCTTCCATGATAGAATCAACTTCCTTCAGGAAGCCAGTTAACCTTGACCAGTTCCATACCTATCCTAGCATTCCCCATGTAGAGTCCTATAAGAATTAACATATTTATAGACTACATGACATATAGAATTGGTTTTATACTATATGTGTAGAATATAATATATGGAATTAGTTGCATTTCATAGGTCTCATGTCTTTTAGAGTGTTTTTTTTTAAATATATCTCCATTAAGCTCTGACTTTTTCTACGACATAAGCCTTGCTAATTTCTTCTAACAGGTGTGCAGAATTTAGCCACAAAGAAGAATGATGTTGACTTCATACTTTGAAGGGATACATGTAGATTAACACCTCAAATCTGTCGGGTCACTGCTGATGTCTTAAATACCTGTTTTCCAGCTTTGCCCTCCCCGACACGATAACTGAAACCTAGTGCCTTAAAGTTTTCCTTTTACATGACTGCTTATTATTCCTTTTGCCCTTATTTCAGCTAATAGCTGAGGACAGTAAAGGCTAGGGACTAGAAATCTTGGGTGGAAGATTCAGTTATTTAATGGAGTTTTCTCCAAGCATCACTTTCACTCTCCCCACCCCAACCAGGCTGATGCCACCCACACACAGCTGCCAAGCAGTCCAGACCTCTGCATCTTTGTACAGTCCTAGCTCTCAAAGACACTGGAGTGGAGATGGAAGGTATTGCCTGGAATGTCCAGAAGGGACCAGGACACTCTCCCTTTTCTCTGAGAAGATCTCAGAGACAATTCCCTATAATAGTTCCCATCCCAACTATAACTCTATGCCTCTGTCCTAAATAGTGCATATATTTTCCTAAATTAATGTGAAAATTTTGTATTAAGAGTCTGAAAAGAAACATCCTTTGGTAGATAGAATTATGGAAGTCTTTGGCATAAGAAGACTGGAAGGAATTTTTAAATGTTAACTGATCCGTGTTGTTCTTTCTCTTTTTAACTAAGGCATGAACTCCAAAATAAACCTACAAGCTGAGCATTAGTCAGCATGGAAATTGCTTAGGAGAAAGGGAGGGTGAGGCAGGGAGGGCTGGCATAGCTTGGGGGAAGTATGTGGGAAAGGTGAGGTCATCATCCTGGGATATTCAGTTCTGCTCCACCTCAAAAATATTTTCAAAAAAATACATGTATATGTAAGAAAAGAGCTATTATCTATATATTTAACCCTGCAAAGTCCTCAGAAATAAACCCAGAAGACTAAACAGTGGTACCAAGTTCAACAAATGGCCTTATTTGCAATTCATATTTTCCCAAATGTTGTATTGCAAAGCTTCCTTGAAGACAAGGACAAGATAGATAATTTATATTTTTCTTGTATCTCCTACAAAGTCCAATACAGTTCTAAGCTAATAGGCGTCTTAATATTTATTGATCAGACTTGTAATATAAATCCTCTACTTACAAACTCAACGTGGCTATATCTCTAATTTTGTAAGAACTCTCTACTTACCTAGACTTATTTTTCTGAGTAGCAAAATATATATAAAATATACATATATGTATATTTTATATATATATATACATGAGGAAAATGTAAAAGACCATAAAGAGCAAGAAATAAATCCGAAGAGCTGCCTCCATTTTCTATTCCTCTGACTAGGCACTGCAGAAAATCTCATTTTTTTTTCAATTGTCAGGGAAAACATCTTTGTAAAAAATATTTGCTTAGGATCTAAATCTAGCTATGTCATTAACCAGAAGCTCACACAGAGACAGATACATAGACATGGAGATCTAAATAAATAGGCAGGAATTTACAACAGAGAAACTAGGTCTACATATAAAATTTATCTGAATGATGATGCTCAAAATGCCCTTCAGAACAATAGCATACATCTTAATTCCAGGCAAAATTCCATTCTAAACAAAATCCAGCAAAAGGCTTTCCTTACTCCATCAAATGTTTTTGTACCTGAAAGTATTACTTGGAGGGAAAATATAGCCTTCGTTTTTCAGTTATCTAGAATTTCAAGCAAAAGCGTATTTTGTCCTCAGTTATCTAGATAATTTCACAGGTTGATGCAGGTGAAGATTATCAGCATACCAAGAGAAGAGGCATAGGAATATAGAAATCAAAGACAGAGACACACCCATTTACAGCCACACAAAGACTTGATCACATCAAACCTTTTGAAGACCTTATCTGTGTCCTACTTCACCTCACCGGGTCTGTATCTTGATGGAAAAGTAATAGGAGCTGTTCTGTTCTAAATGCCCCATCTTCTCCCCAACCATTTTTCCTGGAACTACTACCTTTCCCTCCAGACATCTGAACCGCAAACATACAATTTCCCCAGAAACAGACTCCCTTTTCCCCTACTCATATACTGCATTGAGTTCAGTGGAGATTGTAGGACAGCTCCCTATGACAGAAGGCCTCCCCTTCCCTGCTTCTGCCTCTTCTCTATAGAGAAAGATGGGATAAAGCAAGACTGATGTCCAGAGGACTGGAGGGTATTCCTACACACCTCTTTCTATAAAATCTTTCGTAGGCTAAACACGGATTTCATGGAGAGGGTAGTTACATCAGAGAAATACTAAAAAGATTTTTTTTAATGAAGATGGATGAATTATAATATATAGACAAAGATGAATATATCAATATATAAGTAGAATACATATGTAAGAGAAATTATAGGAAAAGAATATGTATATGTACACATAAATAACTAGAAATAATATTTGGAAAGGCTATTAAATATCTAAATAAATATAGCTATATGTGGATATATGTAATGAATACATGAAAAATACAATAGATCAGTCCTATCTACTGACCACTTATTATTTAGATCTCCCCTTATTTTTTTCCTTTTCTGCAGGGCCGGTAAATTTTCTGTCCAGCCCATCTTCCATCCCTGCAAAACAAGCAGCCTCTCTCTCTCTCTCTCTCTTACCCCCAAACCCTCAGCTCAGCTTACCAATCACCAATA
The DNA here is from genome assembly GCF_037893015.1 of Macrotis lagotis. Lineage (NCBI taxonomy): Eukaryota > Metazoa > Chordata > Mammalia > Peramelemorphia > Peramelidae > Macrotis > Macrotis lagotis. The sequence goes on along the minus strand of NC_133662.1, from coordinate 229,326,405 downwards.
ATTTGTGGGTTCCACAGATGATTCAGGCTTCGGGGGGCTTGGGGGCTGATGGATACAGAGGAGGTTGCGGTGGAAGCTTTGTCTGCCTTGCTTTCACGCCTTTCTCTGACTGATTCTGTCTCCCCCTGCAATGCAGCCCCTCCTAAAGGGGCGGAAGGACTCCCCCGCTCCCCTCCCCCTCCCTGCCTGGGCCTCTGACTCTGCTACTTCTCAAAGATTCTAGGGCCTTCCCTCCCTGGGGGCAGAAAGAAGATAGGCCGCTCTCAATAACGTTAGCTCCCATTTCTCCCAGACAGCTGCTAGCAGTGTTTCTTATTCTTTGATTTATTTTTAGGTTTAGGAGTTAAACTGTCTACATTGCAGCAAGAGGTGAGGGTCAAAGGCGTGAACCTTCCTCCCCCCAACATCAGGGAACCCAGATGTGAAATGACTCAGATTTGGAGAACTCCTTGACTCTATTGCAGTGCTGTCATCTGTCAGAACCCCCCGGTCGAGGTCCCAAAATAAATCCAGCCTTCTCCCTTTTGGAGAGGGCTGGGCAGGAGGCGCAGAGGGGACAGGTGAGGTCTCTAAGGGCAGCGATGTCTAACCCGCTCACACAAAGGGCAGAAATGTTCCTTTTGACCTTCCGGAAAGAACAAAGGCGGGGTGGGCCTGGGAGGGCCCCGGGGCAGGAGGGGCAGGGGCAGCCTCCTCCCGGGCCCGGCCCCGGCCCCGGCCCGGCCCCGGCCCCGGCCCCGGCCCCGGCCCCGGCCCCGGCCCCGGCCCCGGCCCCCGGCGTGCACTCCCCAGTGTGTCCAGGGTGGGAGCTGCGGCCCGGCTGCGGAAGGCGGGTTTCGTAACGCAGTCGCTGCCGTTTCCGCCGCGGCCCGGCCCCACCTCTCGCCAGGCCCGCCCTCGGCTCCCCCGCACCGCCGGAGACGGAGCCTCCCCGCCCGGCCGGCAGGACCCGGGCCGGAGCCGCGGAGCCGCGGAGCCCGCAGACGCGCAGCCCGGACAGGCAGGTCAGAGGCTCGTGGCCCCTCCGGGGGCCCCTCGTCCGGCTCCGCGCCGCTGCTGTGCGGTAGTGAGAGCAGCGGGAACTGGGGCGGGGGGCCCGGGGGCCTCGGGGGGCGCGGGCCGGGGCCCGGGCGGGGGGAGGGGCCCGGGGGGCTTCTGGGGCCGGGGCAGGCGCGGGCGCCGGGGGCCCCAAGGGGAGCCTGTGCCCTGGCGGAACCGGGGTCCTGCCCCCCGAACTCGGGCCTCCCTCCCCGGAGGGCCGGGGGGAGCCGGAGCCCCCGCTCCCTCCAGCGGCTTCTTGTGAAGGCTCGTCAGGCCGCCGGGGCCGGGGCCGGGGCCGGGCCCGGGAGGCCGTGGGACCGGGAAAACCGGTTTGGGGCCCGGCAGGACCGGGGCGCAGAGCCACCGTGCCCCGTCTGCACGGCCTTCCCCACAAACCCCGGGCCGGGCCGGGCCGCCCAGGGCTCGGGGAGTCGGGGGCGACACCACCCGCCCTCCGGCGCGGCCCCCCAGAGCCCCCTCCTCGGGCCCCGGGGCCCTGGGCGGGAGGAGCCGGCTGGGGAGGGCCGGAGGGGCTCCCCGCCCGGGCCGGCCCCGCCGCCACTCCCCCGTGACCCCGCCTCGGGAGCTCTCCAGCCCGGCCTCCCTTCCTGCGAGCTCGGCCCCCTTCCCCCCAGTCACCCGGGCCTGACCTCCCCGGCGCCCCACTTCCACCCAAGATGGCCACCTGGGCCGCAGGGGGTGGGGGTGGGGACGGGCCGGCCGGAGCCAGGCTCGGGAGCTTTCTCCTTGGAACCGCAGCCGCGTCGCGGAGAACTTTCCTGACCCCTTCTGGGCATCATTTGCCCACTGGGGCCGGGTCCCTGCAAGGAGGAACAGAAGGATCCTTGTTCCCTCCGCCGGTCCCCCTCTTCCCCCCCATCTACCTCTGTCCACTCAGCTTCCCGGGAGAGCCTGCCTTGGATGGGGGGGAGAGTTTCCTCCGATTCTTCATTGTTTTCTCCATTTCCCCCTTGACCTCTTCCACCCACTGTTAGCACGGAGACTAACGGCCCAACAGACCACAGCCCCCCCATCCTCAGACCCATGTTGTGCGCCCTAGCGTATGGCCTTTGTCTGCTGTGCCAGAGGAAACCCTCTCCCTTCTGTCTCACGCAGTCTCCTCTATGTTGATGTTCCCAGTTCACTGCTGTTAGAATCTCTTCATTCCAGGGGAAGGGAAGGGACGTCCTTTGGTATCATAAATGAAACACTCATGTATTTAAAAGTTCTTTTCTTCTAACTTTGTAAGATAAGTAAGTCATGCATGATTATTGAGACTTTACAGATCAGGAGAAAAGCTTCATGAGTTTTAGAGTTTTGCCCATATTTACAGTAAATAAAACAGGAAAACCAGAATTCTCACCCAAGTCTCTACTGGTGCTGTCGGCTTCCGGTGTCTGAAATTCTAGTGCTAACTGTATGGCCTAGGAGGGACCTAATACATGTTAATCCATTTAAAATAACAGCATTATATTTTTATGAATTTGTTCATAAAATGGACTTCATCTGGAAGACAGGGGCTCATCTTCCTTCTTGGATCCAGATTTCAGTAATTGGTGAGAAAAACAGACATGATGTATGTCCTGCCCTAGGGCATCATCACTTAGGTCATCCCTTATGCTGAGTATATTCTTTCCTCCTCATCCATTTGAAATCCTCTCCTTTGAAGGCCTCTCCTTCCTCCATCAAAGCTTTCCTGGTCCACTCAAACTCATCATCTCCGCTAGGGAAAAGGGAGCTAAGAATATTTATTCTGCATCTCACAGGAGGAGAGAACTTTGTAAACTTTCAGTATCTTAATAGGAACTATTATCTGTCTTTTGCTCTTACTCCGTCTAAGTCATTAAGGGTTTAGTAATCATCAGTTATTGCTAAGGACAAGAGATAGGGAAAATGGAAAATGGAACAGCCCGGGCCTTTGAAGAATTTACATTCTACTGAGGGAAAACATAGGAAATACAAAATCATTTTGAAGCAGAGTTTGGATGTAGACCAATAACAAAGAAAACCAAGAAAATACTCAGGCAGTTGTGAATTTCAAAAGGAGAAGGGAAAGACAAAGATTGAGACAGGAGATGGAATAGTGTGTACAGGGACGTGTTCCAAGTAGGCCAATTTGGCTTAAGAATCTGTAAAAAGAACTAATAGGATGGATCTCAGAAGTCAGATTGGAAAGGGTTCAAATGCCAAACAAGAGTTCATCTTTTGTTCTAAAGGCAATAGGGAGACACTGAAACTTCTGGAGGTCAGTAGAGACCTTGTCATACTCTTGTGTGTCATACTAATTGATTGTAGTTACTTGAAGCTAAGTACTATTATTTTTCCATCTCTAAATCTTCAGTAGTAGCAGAGTGCTTAGAATCTAGTACACTTAGTGCTAATCGAATAAATGAATTGGAACAAATGTTGAATTGAAATGTCTTGATCTTACAGTTACCAAAGATCATTAAACACTTTAAATAGCAATGGATATATCTCTTATTCTGGTGTTAAGCCTTTGATTGTTGATACTGATAAAGCAACTAAAGGTGGCTGAGGAGAGGAGTAGAATGGGACAAGGCTACAGAGAAGCAGGAGTTCTTATGGAGAATGATGCATTATACAAAAAAGGCTGGAGAGACTGCTGAAAGCCTTCTCAGGATAGGGGACACACATCTAGACAACATACATGTAACATACAGCTATCTACAGATCATCTATATGATGAAACATGCTCATTCAAAATACATGCATCATAAATACAAAATGTAGACACACACATTCTTGACTTATTTTTCAAGGCCAGGTAATGGAGGACTTATGCCAAACTGGGGAAAAGAAGGAGGAACTAATTTCAATTAAACCAGCATTTATTGTTACCAGTTATATTCAAGGTTTTGTGCTGGGTTCTGAAATACCAAGAAAACCAGAGTTCTCTTTCCTCAAGGAGTTTAAAAATCTAATGGGGGGGGGTGGCTAGGTGGCATAGTGGATAAAGCACCGGCCTTGGAGTCAGGAGTACCTGGGTTCAAATCCGGTCTCAGACACTTAATAATTACTTAGTTGTGTGGCCTTGGGCAAGCCACTTAACCTTATTTGCCTTCCAAAAACCTAAAAAATAAAAACTAATAGGGATGGGGGAGAAAGCATGCTAAGTTAGTATGTCAAAAAGTAGAATATGATGGGACAGAGGAATACTCTGGACAAAGTGCTTTAAGAAAGTCTAAGTCTAAACAGGGTGGCCAGGTGTCGTAGTGGATAAAGCACCGGCCTTGGAGTCAGGAGGACCTGGGTTCAAATCCAGTCTCAGACACTTAATAATTACTTAGCTGTGTGGCCTTGGGCAAGCCACTTAACCCCATTTGCCTTGAAAAAAAACTAAAAAAAAAAAGTCTACACAGGGAATGATTGCTTTTAGCTGAAGGAATCAAGAGATTTCAGGGAGGCCATGGCACCTGACTCAGACCCTGTGGAGAGACAGATTTCATCAGGCAGGATGAGAAGGGTTAGCATACACATGAGGTTGTCCTGTAGGAAGATGAAAAGGTACATAATGAGACCGGACAACAGCTAATTAATAAGCTCGTGTTGGACGGGAGTGTAGAGTACAAAAAAAAAAGCAGTATGAACTATGGAAGGAAAGAGGTTAAAATCAGATTGTAGAAGAATTATAACTGTCAAGGTGAATTTTTTTTAGGTGAAGAAAATGATAAACAAAACCAAGAATTCTAATTTGTTATGAAGACCTCTCTGAAGTCTGTTAGGTTATCTCTCTTGCTTTTCTAGTCTAAATGTCTTAGACAAGGCCTGCAATCTAAGGGATAGGGGGTGAGGGGAGGGGCACAGTTCTGAAGAGGGACAAGACAGCAGAATTGGTGTTGGTAGGGAAGGAAGCTTCTTAGGGGTAGGGGCCCAGTTGGTGAGAAGAAGAAACCACTATTTCCTCTTTACTTCTTATTTATCTGCCCTTCCTCTTCCGCCCCCACCTCAGGGAGAGAAAGCTGAATCTTGCAACACTTCCCAACCTAGATTATCTCTGTTCTCCCCAGCAGTCCCTACCTCCCTTTATCTTTCCCCAAACATCTCATCTCTCTAGATGCCACAAGCTTCTGCCCGTCCCCATTTTTAATGCCCCTTTTCATCACTATCACCCTCTTTACTTGAGGGCTATGATGCAGGTAGGCCCTAAAATGGAAAAAGAGGAAGGCTGTTTCCTTTAATCAGCAGATGAAATAATGATTAAAGGATACACAGGAAGGCTGCATGGCAAGAAGAGAAATTTGGGAAGATGCTTTTGGTTTTGGGTTATGGGGTCCTCAAGGGGAGAGTTGTACTTACTAACCTTGACTTCTTCATATCCTTGTCTCTTCCAGGTCTCCCAAGTTTTGAGGAAAATACAACTTTCTGCCCCGTCTGTTCTACTCTTCTCCCTCCTTCGTAGTCCCCCGTGGTCTGAGGCACTGACTAGTCGAAGGTTCATAGGATCCTCCCTTCCCTAGTTCACCTGACTCATTTCAATTATCAATCCCCAGTGGAAAATAAGGAGGGAAAGGGGGTCTCCAAGGAAGGAGGACCAAGGGACCAGAAAAGGAGCCCTCTGGGGCCTCGGGCAGGGGGACAAAACTGGAACCATCAGGGAACATGAGTGAGTTTTGGCACAAACTGGGCTGCTGCGTGGTAGAGAAACCCCAGCCGGTAAGTCTCTCCCCTTCTCCCTCCCTCACCCCACCCCTGTCACAGAAGAGGTAATATACTTTATTCTTTACACACCTACCTGGATCTGTCTTCTTTGAGGCACACTCTGTCTTTTCTGAGATGGCATCATATAGGCAGATAGTACAAAGCAAAGCTAAAAAATTAGTGGTCCTTATTTTCTCCCATTCTGCCCACTAATCCCAGGTGGACAGGGAGGGGGCAGAGTGCTAGGCAACCATCCTCATTGTTCTGTCATCAACCAGGGGGACTCTCAGCTCTCCACACCACTGCCCCAGGTCTTTTTCTTTCATGTTACAATCTACCCTGGCACAAATGCCTCCTGGGTTCTCATCTGCCCCACTCCCCCCCCCCACCATGGTATTATCAAGGGAAGGATCTTTCCTCCCTAAAGGATCCTGGTATCTTGTCACTCTTTCCCAGCTCTGACTGACAATCTTGATTCTTAATCATTCCACCCTTTCCCAGCAGAAGAAGAAGAGAAGGCGGATTGACAGGACCATGATTGGAGAACCAATGAATTTTGTTCATCTAACACACATTGGCTCTGGAGAGATGGGGGCTGGAGATGGACTATCCATGGTAAATAGGAGAAAAGAGGGAGGCTTGGGATGGGGGGCAGTCCTTGTTCCAAAGATGGGGCTGTGAAAAGGAAATCTCCAAAGCCCATTTCAAAAACATGGTTTTCAAAGTCTAATGATATGGGTGTAAAAAAGTTAGAAAAATATAAAGCATCATACACATACAGAGAATTATTATGAAGACCTGCTTACGTTTCATACTTATGAAAGATAAATAAAAGAGGCTGAGACTTGCTGTAAGCAGAGAGGCAAGATCTGAGAAATAGCTTCATAGTTAAATGGAAACCAGGCAATACAATTCTCCATTTGAGGAGTTGAGACACAGTGGGGTTAATATAGTTATCTAAGATACCTTCTCCTCATAGACGGGTGCTGTACAAGAGCAAATGAGATCCAAGGGAAATCGAGACAGGCCGTGGAGCAGCTCCAGGGGCTTATAGCTCTAAGGGAGATGGTAAGTGAAGGAGAAAAACACTCTGTCCCCAACACTCATTCTATCCTCTTGCCTTCTGGTCCTGATCCTCTAGCCCAGGTTGGAAATTAATGAGAGAGAAAAAAATGTGAGTGAAGTCCCACATGTGAGAGAAATCCAGCAGATAAAATAATGATTAAAGGAAACACAGTCAGGTGACAGCAATGTGGAGATAAGAATTCTGAAAGAAAAATATTCAGAAATGTATTCAATTCATTCATTAAGCTCCACTCTATTTGAAATCATTACAATATAGTCTTTTCTGAGTAGGTCTCTCCCTCCTTGGTCCTCAGTCTCCTTTAAGTCATTAAAGTAATTCACTCTTTTCCTACTCAGGTTTTGCCATCTTGGAGTCCCCAATCCTGTGCTCAGCTAAGAAGAAATGCTGCCCCTTCCTCAACCAATGACCCCAGGACCCTCCCCTCTGTCTTCCCTACCTATCAGTGTCTACAAGAGCTTGGAAGACTGGACTCCCCACTATACCATCCTGGTCAAGCCCCTCCTGGAGATGGGGTCAAGGCAGCAGGACTGACCAAAGTGACCACTGGCTAGCCAGCTCTAGCCTTGGATACCCAACTGACCTGAGATAGGAGCTCTTACACTCACCCCTGGAAGGAATCTGGGGTAACGTCTATGCTCCTTAATGATGGTCTGGGCCCTGGGCTGCTCTTCAACTTGGATCCTTAACTTAGAAATCCTCTTTTTGGGGTAGATGGGTCGCATTGGCAAAGTCGTCAGCTTTGTTGATGGCTTCCTACGTTCACAGCCTCTCCAGCTCCCTTCCTGGACTTGAAGCAAAATTCAGGCAAGGGACTGGGAAAGACAACCACCTACTTCTCTCATTTTTCCCCTTGGACTCTAGCTCCTCAGCTCACAGCATTTCAGCATCTATCTCTGAAAACCTAGGGCCTTTTAACCCTGGTTTCTATAGCATTAGTAAGTTCCCACCAATTATCCCTTCTTCCCTCCCCCACTTTTTTTTTATTAAAGAGTTAATTTAAGACCAGTTCTCTTAATTACTCCCCAACTATGCCAGGAACCATCACAATCCCCACTAGGTCTATTTCGGGGTTAGGAATTGGGAGAAACCACCTATGTGCTAGTCATTTATCCTTCTGTCAAATCCTCAGGATCAGGCTTGACCTGCATTGTCCTCCCCTGCTGGCCCAGGTGAGGGAGACGATGGAAAAAAAGAGGTAGGCCCTGAATTACAGAAGGGAGTTATACCTCAGGGAGGCCCTCCTGACTATCCTGGAAGAGAGCTAAAGGGCTATCTTTGAATTTGTAGGTGGAAACCTTCCCCTGCTTGGGGGCAGGGTTCTGCTCCAAATAGAAATCCTACTAGATTGAGGTTTGAAGATGTATTTTTCTTCCCAAGTGGTTTTCTTCCTCAAGTTCTGGCCCATCTGAGTTTCTGCAGCTGGGCTGTGGACGGGTCACAAAGACCCCTTATAGCCAGGGTTAGCAAGATTCTACACCTTTTCAAGCCATGCAACTCTCTGTATGTGTGTGTCTAATGTTTCTGTGATAGGTGTATGTTTGTGTGATATAGAAGGCATTCTTGCTAATTGGAAGAGAGGTTCCAGAAGGCTGAGATTAGTAGAGTATCCTGGAATGGGAAGGGGTCAGTGCAGTGCTGAAAACTTTGCATATTTTTCTCTGCCTGGTGCAATAGCAGACCCAGGTAAGGGTTAGGATGAATTCTGAGAAGCTCTTCAACTGACAAAAGGGGTCATTGTTGTGTGAAGGCACAAAGTGGTGGATGTCTTTCTCTGGCGTTCTTTGTTATTCCCTTTTTTGAAAGGGGTGGGAAACAAGATTGAGGAAGGCAGAAGCCAAACCCAAACCTGACACTCCACTAAGCCAAGAGAAGGAGGCAAGGTATTCTCTGTCGGCAATCACCCCCTTGGCAAGAAGGACCCACTAAGTGAGGCATGCTTAGGAGCATGTGACCTGAGACTCAGATTCTTCCATCTTTATAAGATGCCTTGTCTACACTGACTAGGGCCCTTGTTTTTACAAAACTCTGTTCTTTCTACTTTTTAAATATCTCTTTAGATCAATGGTTGATATGGCACAATAATTCCCTGGCTCATGCTTGGTTATCTTTCTGGTGGTTTTGAAGGGTAACCTAGATATTCTACCCTGAAAACTGAGTGGAAACTAGTCATCTCTGCCTGGGAATTGACTTGGTTCTGGATGGGTGAGGTACTATCTGGTCAGTTGGACCTGTGAATACTGTTGGTTTTCATGTTTTGTCTTGGGCCACACTCCTTTTTTTTCCTTCCCTTTTGAGATCTCTTACCTTTGGCCTTTCCTTTTAAGGAACTCACTAGATGTCACTTATGCCTTCTCCATCACTTGTACAAACTTCCATAAGTGATTGGGTTGTGTTTGAGAGTCTTAATTTATCAAAAAAAACAAACAAACAAAAAACATAAAACTGCCATACTTTGTTAAAAAATTTTTTTCAAATAAAAAAAAATTCTCCAGCAAAAAGTTTCAGAAGGATCTTCTTTGTAGGGGTTTTATGGGGTTGGGGAGTTGCGGGGAGGAAAGAGAATGTTGTATCTAAGTGGGTGAATTTAGGAGGTTCTTGGCTTACATTGTGAGTAAAAGAGGGTAAGAAATGAAGATGGATATAGCTAAATTGGGCATTTCCCCTGCCTTAGGGAGGGGCTAATTAGAATGAAGTCAGGGGGAAAAGATGGAATATCCTCTGAAGGGTCTTGATTCCTTGACTCTTCTGTTCTCTACTTCTTCCCTTTCTTTGTCTTTTAGCTTGATCTAGATTTGGACATTTAAAAAACGCTCCTTGAAATTTCAGGCTATAATTTAGGAGTATGGAACAGGGGAAGAAACCTGTAGAGCAATTCCTGATTCTTGGGAAGATGTATGTCTCCATCTACATCTAGGCCCAATTACTCCTTTGATGAGATAAAAGATCAAAAGGTTCTGTTTTTATAAACATCCTTTACTACTTTATAAAAGATATCCATAGGATGTACAAATTTAGAAGTGGGAGTAGAAGGGGGAAAAAGAGACCTAGGGTATTGACACGTCTTCCTCTGGGGCTGGACAAGGAGTGGTCATCACCTCTGGTTTCTCTTAATCTAGGTAGGGAAGAGAAAAGGGGAAATTACAATCACATTTGTATATTATTTCCCACCCCCTGCCCTGATTTTTCACCCCCCAACTACAGCACTGGCCACAACCACCCTACAAGATAATGTCTTGAACTTAAGTAGTGGGAAAAATATAAGACTTTGAAAATTTCCATCCCTAGTAGGAATACAAGGGAACCTACTCATTTTATGAATTAAACTGTATTCTCATTGTACATTTATAGGTATGTAAAGAAACCCATTGGGGGAGAGACAGGAACCTGTACAGGTTCCTCCCCTGCTCCCCATTCCCAAGTTATAGCCTGAAATATTTTCTAATTTTTAATGTTAGTTTTTTAAATGTCTGAATCTGGATCAAGCTAAAAGTCAAAGAAAGGGAAAAAGTAGAGACAAATAAATATCCTATTTACCTGACTTCAACCCAATAGTGAAAAATCATTCCATTTGGCAAATAAATGACCTATTATACTAAGTCAGTGTAAAATCATTACCCAGTCAGTAGATTCTGTTTGAGCTGCTTTAGTCAACTGTCCGCCACTAATTGTTTAATACCTATTGAAAAATCACTCATCAGGGGCAGCTAGGTGGCACAATGGATAGAGCACCGGTCTTGGGGTCAGGACTACCTGAGTTCAAATCCAGCCTCAGACACTTACTAATTGCCTAGCTGTGTGGCCTTGGGCAAGCCACTTAACCCCATTGCCTTGAAAAAAATCTAAAAAACAAACTAAAAAAACCTCCAAACCAACCAAAAAACCCAAAGCATTAATCTGTACCATGACTGTATAATCTCAGTGATTTTTAACAAAATTATGACCAACATATATAGATTGGCTCAAGACCAATTTGATCAGAAATTTTTAGCTGGTATCTAAATATGTTGATTTCAATGACTGATTGGCACAAAGATAAATATTGATATAAATCTAATAACAACCATGGACCAAATGATTCATTGGATGATAAATTCTTAGAGCAGGGCTTGTCTTCTTTGAATCCCCAGTACTTTATATATAGCAAGAGTGTCCATCCATCCATCCATCCATCCATCCATCCATCCATCCATCCATCCATCCATCCATCCATCATCCCATCCATCCTTGATGCTTACCCTTTTTTCCTTAGTCACCAGGGCCTGGAGTCCAATCCAAACTTCTTCCAGACCCTCTCGGACTTGCTTCCAAAAGGCTGTTTCATTGATGGGGTCTTCTGAACCTGCCACTGGGGCCAGGGAAGCATGGTAGTTACAGGCACCAGAGGCAGAGAGGCAAGGGATGTGATCTAAAGGACATTCTTTTTTCTCCTGGTTACAATGGCAGCGGGCATAAGTGCAGGGTTGGCGCTGGGTCTCTAGGCGGTTCTGGGCCCTAGACTGAGGATGCTCAGGGGAATTCAACAACTTTCCTCCCCGAACTCGGCTCATGGTACCCGTGGGGCAATGACATTCCCATGGGCCCCAAGTTAGCATCACCAAGTGCATCTCTGATGGAGGGGCTGGACCTTTGTTAGAAAACTCTTGTTCAAGTGGTGGCAGCTGCGGTTCTGAGGCCCTGAGCCCAAAGGTGGGGAAAAACCCTGAAATCTTACTCTTAGGCCTAGGACCCAGACCCATCCTTGTCATCTCAGAGGGCAACCGCTTGTGCTTTGGCAATGGTGCTTGCACCAGCACCCGCACCTGCTCCTGTGTTTTTGTCTGCTCCTGCCGCAAGTGTTCTTGCATTCGCACCTGAATGTGCTCCTGCTCCTGTATCTGCTGTGGCTCCTGTGGCTCCTCCTGCTGTTGCTCCTGGATCTGCTGTGGATGCTTCTCCTCCTCCTGCTGCTGCTGCTGCTGCTGCTCCTGGATCTGCTGTGGATGCTTCTCCTCTGGATGCTGCTGCTGGGTCTGCTGTGGCTCCTGCTGCTGCTGCTGCTGCTGCTGGATCTGCTGTGGCTGCTGCTGCTGCTGCTGCTGGGTCTGCTGTGGCTCCTGCTGCTGCTGTTGGATCTGCTGCTGTTGGATCTGCAGCTGCTGCTGCTGCTGCTGCTGGATCTGCTGTGGCTCCTGTGGCTCCTCCTGCTGTTGTTCCTGGATCTGCTGTGGCTGCTGCTGGATCTGCTGTGGGTCCTGTGGCGGCTCCTCCTGCTGTTGTTCCTGGATCTGCTGTGGCTGCTGCTGGATCTGCTGTGGCTCCTGTGGCTCCTCCTGCTGTTGTTCCTGGATCTGCTGTGGCTGCTGCTGCTGCTGCTGGATCTGCAGTGGCTCCTGCTGCTGCTGCTGGATCTGCTGTGGCTTCTGCTGCTTCTGCTGGATCTGCTGTGGCTCCTGTGGCTGCTGCTGTTCCTGGATCTGCTGTGGCTCCTGTGGCTCCTGCTGCTGCTGCTGCTGCTGGCTCTGCTGTGGCTCCTGTGGCTGCTGCTGCTGGCTCTGCTGTGGCTCCTGTGGCTTCTGCTGCTGCTCCTGGATCTGCTGTGGCTCCTGCTGCTGCTGCTGGATCTGCTGTGGCTCCTGTGGCTCCTGCTGCTGCTGCTGGATCTGCTGTGGCTCCTGTGGCTGCTGATGCTGCTGCTGGATCTGCAGTGGCTCCTGTGGCTGCTGCTGCTGCTGCTGGATCTGCTGTGGCTCCTGTGGCTGCTGCTGCTGCTGGATCTGCTGTGGCTCCTGTGGCTGCTGCTGCTGGCTCTGCTGTGGCTCCTGTGGCTTCTGCTGCTGCTCCTGGATCTGCTGTGGCTCCTGCTGCTGCTGCTGGATCTGCTGTGGCTCCTGTGGCTGCTGCTGCTGTTGCTGGCTCTGCTGTGGCTCCTGTAGCTTCTGCTGCTGCTCCTGGATCTGCTGTGGCTCCTGTGGCTGCTGCTGTTCCTGGATCTGCTGTGGCTCCTGCTGCTGCTGCTGGATCTGCTGTGGCTCCTGCTGCTGCTGCTGGGTGTGCTGTGGCTCCTGCTGCTGCTGCTGCTGGATCTGCTGTGGCTCCTGTGGCTTCTGCTGCTGCTCCTGGATCTGCTGTGGCTCCTGCTGCTGCTGCTGGGTTTGCTGTGGCTCCTCCTGCTGCTGCTGGATCTGCTGTGGCTCCTGTGGCTGCTGCTGCTGCTCCTGGATCTGCTGTGGCTCCTGCTGCTGCTGCTGTATTTGCTGTGGCTCCTGTGGCTCCTGCTGCTGCTGCTGGATCTGCTGTGGCTCCTGTTGCTGCTCCTGGATCTGCTGTGGCTCCTGCTGCTGCTGCTGCTGTATTTGCTGTGGCTCCTGTGGCTGCTGCTGCTGCTCCTGGATCTGCTGTGGCTCCTGCTGCTGGATCTGCTGTGGCTCCTGTGGCTGCTGCTGCTGCTGCTGCTGCTGCTGCTGCTGCTGCTGCTGCTGCTGCTGCTGCTGGATCTGCTGTGGCTCCTGTGACTTCTGCTGCTGCTCCTGGATCTGCTGTGGCTCCTGCTGCTGGATCTGCTGTGGCTCCTGTGGCTTCTGCTGCTGCTCCTGGATCTGCTGTGGCTCCTGCTGCTGGATCTGCTGTGGCTCCTGTGGCTTCTGCTGCTGCTCCTGGATCTGCTGTGGCTCCTGTGGCTTCTGCTGCTGCTCCTGGGTCTGCTGTGGCTCCTGTGGCTCCTGCTGCTGCTCCTGGATCTGCTGTGGATGCTTCTCCTCCTGCTGCTGCTGCTGGGTTTGCTGTGGCTCCTGCTGCTGCTGCTGCTGCTGTGTCTGCTGCTGCTGCTGGATCTGCTGTGGCTCCTGTGGCTCCTGCTGCTGCTGCTGGGTCTGCTGCTGCTCCTGGATCTGCTGTGGCTCTTGTGGCTCCTCCTGCTGCTGCTCCTGCGGCTTCTGCTGCTGCTGCTGCTGCTCCTGGATCTGCTGCTTTTTCTTCAAAATCTCTTGAAGCTGCTGCATTAGCAGCTGCTCCTGAGCCTGCTTCTGTCCCAGTTTCTGCTCTTGTCCCTGAATGTCTTTCTTCTCTTCCTCCTCCTCCTCTTTCCCTTCCTCCTCCTCCTCCTCCTCGTCGTCCTCCTGTTCCTGCAGCTGCTGCCCCTCCTCCTCCTCGTCCTCCTCGTCCTCATCTTCCTCCTCCTCGTCCTCCTCCTCCTCCTCCTCCTCCTCCTCGTCCTCCTCCTGCGCCTCCACCTTAATCTGCTCCACCTCTTGGCCAGGGCTCTGCGTTTGCTCTAAGTCTTCAGCCTCCTCGTCCTGGTCCTGGTCCTGGTCCTGGTCCTGGCCCTGGCCCTGGTCCTCGTCCTCGTCCTCCTCGGGCCTTGGGCCCTCTTCTCCCGGTCCCGGCCTTTGCCCCCCAGGGGCCTGCAGCTGCTGCGGCGCCTCTCCCGGTCCTCCCGGGCCCCGGGCCCCGTCTTCCTCCCCGGTCGCCCCCCGCTCCCGGTTCTGCTCCTGCTCCATCTCCCGCCCTGGCTCTTCGGGGCGCTCCTCCGTCCGGGCCCCTTCTCGGGTGCGGGCTGCCCCGTCCTTCGGCTCCGGGTCCTCGTCGTCGTTTTCCTGGTCTTCCTTCTGCGGCTTCTCCCGGTCCAGCTCCCGGCCGCCCTGTCCTCCCCGGGCCCGGAGCCCTGGGACCGCGGGGCGCTGGGCGGGGGGGGCCGGCTTGTTTCCTTCCTCTAGATGGATCGTTTTCCCGACCCACCCGGGGTCGGCCCTTTTCACGGTCTTGGGCCAGACCAGGCTCAGGATTCCTGGCGGGGCGGGGTCCCCTCCGCTGCCCCCGGGCTGGCTCCGGACCAGCACCCGGGCTCTCACCGCCCAGGCCCCCAGGATCAGCCACAGGGCCCAGAGCAGCGTGCGGCCGGTGGGCATCACGGGGAGGGCCGCTGTAGAGCGGAGGGGAGAGGAGGGGAGCAAGGGCCGGGGGCTCAGCTTCTCCCTCCCTCCCTTTTCTCCCGGGATTCCCGGGTCCGTCTGAACGCAGCGGAAAGCGTGAACGCCCCAGGGGTGGGGGAAATGGGCCCATCGGGCAGCTCGGGCGCTTCCCCTGGGGTGTTGCATAGGAACCCGGGAACTTGGAACGCCCACCCCACCCGTCCAGCCCCATCCCTCCCAGAGCATCTCCCGGTTCCTGCCGCCGCAGCCTCCTCTCCTCCTCCTGGGAGCCCCATCCTCACAGGACAGGTAGAGCAGCTGGTACCAGTGGGGAGAGATTGTGACTGTCATTGGGATGCGAATGGGGACGTTTCCTTCACACACACACACACACACACACACACACAACTGAAGTCTTGCTCATAACTGAATTTATTAAACCGCAGTTGTACGTTTGAATTTGTTGAAGAATGGAGACAGGAAGGCAGGGAGCCTGGCAGAAAGACAGCTGCCCGGGCCTAAGGGCTGCAGGCCTGAGTCCAAATCTGCCACTTCATGGCATGCTCTCTGAGAACAGCTGGCTAAGTTGGAAAGTGAAATCCAAAAAAGAGGAATGGGTTGGGGGGAGAGGGGCAAGAGACAGAGTACTAATTCAGGAAGTTCAGAAGGTTGCCAAGTCTCTTTCCTTGGGTCCAGAGCCATTGTCCAGTTCAGACATCAGACTTAAATCCTTCCAGAGCCATGCAGATCTTTGTCCAGCCTGGATTGTAGGGGGGAAAAAAAAAGACAAAGACAGGGAAGAATATCTCTGGACCCTATTCTTATCTTGGGTGCAGTGGATCTAGCAAATCTATATGTCTGTGTCCTTTCTAGCTTTTCCTATTCCTTGGATTCTCCACATAAAATCTGCCCCCTCAAAACTCTGGCTAGTTGTGTATGCTAGATTTGGGTTTCAGATGGGGTTTGGCTGCTCATTATTCATGTAATCTGGATCAAGCCACCCATCTCAGTTTCAGCTGAGAGAGAACAGGTGACCTTTGAGGTCCCTTCCAGTTGTCAATCTGGAGCTCTCAATCTTTGTTCTTCCCCTCCTTCCAAACCCACCTCCAGAGTCTTCTCTTGGTTGGTTCCAGGCCTGAGTGACATTGTTGCCCAGTAGAGCCCCATTGATTATCCTTTCCTAAGGACATGAACCCTAACCTCCATAGAAACTCCAGACACTGCACAATCTCAACCTTGGTGAACAAAACACATCCTCCATGGAGACCTCAATGGTTCCAATCCCTATAGAAACCATACCATCATGCCTCCTATATCTAATACCCTATAAAAAGACTTGCTCTCCCCACTACCCACTGGAGTCTGCTTGACCCCAGCCACTGTACCTTCCTTCTTCCTTCAATAAACAGCTGCGCATTCACTTCCATTTATAGTGCCTTCTTCCTTTTTATTGAGGGTTCATTATTTGACCTTTCACTCTTCTAACCCCCATCCTGCTCTGGTCACTGTTTTTTGTATATAAAAAAGGGATTTGGGGGCAGCTAGGTAGCGCAGTGGATACAGCACCGGCCCTAGAGTCAGTACCTGGGTTCAAATCCGGTCTCAGACACTTAATAATTACCTAGCTGTGTGGCCTTGGGCAAGCCACTTAACCCAGTTTGCCTTGCAAAAACCTTAAAAAAAAAAAAAGGGATTTGATCCAGCCTCTACCCAACATATTTGCACAAGCCAGAAACAGAGAATTCTTGTCACTTTCTTATGAGAGCTGGTTATCCCAAGTTCTGAAGAACCAGGTCTTTCATTTCTTATCTCTCCACAGGCTTCTGCTTGTCTATCCCTCCCCTATCTCCTGTCCTGGGAGCCCCTCCCAGAACTCACTGTCTGACAGCATCAGGGATGTGGATGTGTTCCAAGGAGATGAGCTGAGCCAGTTCTCCCAGGCTGTCCAGAAAACGAACTTTTCTGCTAAACTTGGAACTCAGGAGAGAGATCATGTGTGTTTAAGATTAGACAAGCAGCTCTCATACTTCTTCATAGAAGACAAAGGTAATCAGTAGCAAGTTGGTTCAGTTAAGTGTGGTTTGAGCCAAAAAGGCTGATGGGTTGTGGGAAACCTGAATTCAAGGAAGAGGAAGGGGCAGGGATGCTTATCTCTCCTGAGGTAGATACCTGATAAAAGGTCGGAGCATCATTAGAAATGCCTTGACATACCACGTGGCATGTACAACCACCAGGGCCCGAAGGTTTTTTCGGAGTCTGAAATAAAAAGTGTGGGATCATAACATTCTCCTTCCTAAGCTGAGTCCCAGGCCCAGAGGATGTTTGCTCTCTTTTCCACCTTCTGTCCCTTAATCAACCCTTTAATTAATTTTGACCCTCCATTAGGAATTTCTGTCTGAGATCTGGTCCTCAGCCCAGCTGCAGCCTGGGGGGCTTAATTCTAGTTTTTCTCCCTCAGACCCTCCTAATTCTGAAGAAATGCTTGAAATGCCTTCTGTCCCCAATCCAATCCAAGTGGAGAACTTGGGCCTTTGGCTTACTTCTCTCTGGTCTCCTCTGTGCAGTTTCCTAGTTTCTTCCTCATTTTTGTTATCTTGGCCCCCCTTGTAAGCTTTCTATTCCACAGAGTTCCTGGGAAAGAACCTCAGGTGGCACATAGTCATTGAATAAAAGAGAGTGGGAAGGGCTGTGAGGAAAAGGAAACATGGGCTTAGAAGGCAGGCAGGGTCAGAGAAAAAATGAATAAGAAGGGGAATTTGAGCAAAGGGAAGGGGGGGGGAGACAGAGACACCAAGGAAAAAGAAAAGAATGAGATCAGCTTTGCCAGGGTTCTCACCGTCGGTCCAAGGTACGATAACACTGGCGCATCCAACTCAGAGGGGGTACCTGGGCTCGGCATGTTGCTCCACTCAGGTGGACAAGCAGATAATTCTCAGCTACGAGTAGTTCTAGAGTCCCTACTATGTACCTGAGGGTGGAATTGGGGGCAGGGGGATGAAAAAGAGAAAGTAATGTGAAGTTGATTACTGATGTTATAGGTTTTTCTTATTTCTTTTCCTTTCTCCTCCAGTCCACTTTCCTGTTTTTCAGGCTTCCTTCCTCACCTAAACAGGTGCTCCATGATATAACTGTAGTTAGGAATGCTGCTTCTGGGTAGATAGCAGGAAGCAAAAAGGATAACAGCATTGAGGCCATCACCATGGTAACCTGGGAAAGGACAGGATTAGGGGCAGGAAAGAAGAGAATTAGTGAAGTCTGAGAGAAGTGACTTGAGAACAGACCAGGAGGGAAAGGGACAGGGGTTTAGGAAGTTAGAATGGTGATGGGGACTGATAGTCCCCAGATTTAAATACTTTTAATTAGCAGGGAACCCAGCTCTATATTTATCCTTTTGTCCTTTATTACCTCCATGAGACAGAACCTTCTTATAGGGTTCAATAATTGTCATATCCACTCGAAGCTCCCGATGTCCTGTTTGGAACACCTTCCAGTGATGGCCATCCTCCCCAGTCACATCCCATACACAATCCTGGCCCAGTCTTTCAGCTGCTTCACTTGCCCTTAGGCCCTGTGTTTGGGGAAGGTCATCTAGAAACAGGAATAGGTTATATGAATTCACACCTCCTCACTCTTTGAGTCTAACAGAAGCACACTGGCTCTGACCACTGGGTTACATTCCAATTCATCTCCCTATCACCTCACTTCAATCCCCACTCTCCAATTCTCATGAATAAAATCAGAATTGTACCCATAGTAGGGACAAATGGTGGTCTTGTTCCATTTCGTAATGCCTACACTCTCCTGGATATGACTCTTGTCAGCCCTACCCTTATTAGCCCCATTTCCACTTTTATCCCCATTTTCAGGATCAAAACAATTAGTTAGAAGAGATTGTAAAGATGATCTAGTTTGAGTCCTTCATTTTAATCTGAGGTCCAAAGACAGGGCCTCAAATTGAGATTTTCTGACTCCAAATTCAGTGTAATTTTTTTAAACCTTTTTTTTTTTTGTTTCTGCAAGACAATGTGGTTAAGTGGCTTGTCTAAGGTCACACAGCTAGATAATTATTGTTTGAGGCCAGATTTGAACTCAGGTCCTCCTGACTCCAGGGTTGGTGCGCTATCCACTGGGCCACCTAGCTGCCCCCAGCACAATTTTTAATTGAACATTGCTTCCTCTCATTGGCAAGGAGTCAGACCAGTCCATTACTAGCCAGTCTTTTAGTTCATAGAATTTAAAATTGGGAAAGGACCCTAGGAGACATCTAGTCTATAAAATTTCCTCCTAGAATATTCCTGACAAGTGGTCATCCAGTCTCTGCAAAGGTTGGGGGTGGGTGGGGAAGAGGGGAACCAACTACTTCCCTGAACAGCCCATTTCATTTGGACAATTCACCTTAGTCTCCTTTAGTCTTAGATCAATCCTATCAATTTCAAATGAGGATTATTTCTTGGCTCTAGTTAGGCCCCTTACAGATTTATTCACTGGACCTTTACCCACTGGCCCCTCAGCCTGTCAGTCATGCTTTCTAAATTATCTTCCACTTTATTAACCCTGTTATTCTACCCCTGCTCCTTTCATTTCCCCAGTTTTCCACTATTCTTAGTTCTGAGCCTCAGTTCCTACCTTCCCATTCAAATTCATGCCCGCTGTCCAGCTGTTCTGAATCTGAGGGTGTCTCCAAATCATCCACATCTAGGTCAGAGCTCCCATGTGGGGAGGAAGGGGTGGAGTGGGTGGGAGAGGCTTCTTTATCTCCAGAGTCTTTCTCCAAGCTCAGTTGGAGTTCTGGGGGTGAAAGGCGCTTCCGCATGTGGCGCCTACCGCATAGTGCTAGAGTGTTTAAGGGACCTGGGATGACAGGGAAAAGATGACTGAAGAAAGGAGACATGGAATGGACAAGAGAGGCATGGGAGAAGGAAAACTGGGCGAGCTGAGGATGGAAAAGGGAGGCACACCCTCCCCTCAGTGAAAACCAGGACTTAGTACCCAGTTTCAACCTTACTCACCCATCTGGCTACCTTCTCTACTGTTCTCTGGATCCTCAAAGGAACTGACTTCCTCAGGGAGCAGTCTGGGATGTAGGGAATGTAGGGAGCAGGAAGAAATGGGAAATAGGGTGCCGATGTTAAATCATGCTCTGCCCCTTCTATCTTCCCACCTATGCTCCCAGTTCTTTCCCATCCTTTATTCCTATGCACCCCAGACTCCACTTTCTCTTCCCTCATCCATCCTCTCACCGGGGGAACTCTTCATCTTGCCACTCTTCCTTCAATTCCACTTCCCCAAATCTCTGTGACAGACCCAGATCTTCTGCTTCCACATTCTCCCGAGCCCTGACACCATTGCCCAAGGTACAAAGGAATTGAGAGGTGGTTAGTAGGGCAGCATTACTCTTGGGAGTAATAGGAAGCAGCAAGGGGACACAAGCAGCAGACATGTAAGAGAATGCAGTCAGATGCCTCCCCACCCTCCAGGTGAACCAGCTCATCCCTACTCTTTGGTTTTGAGGACAGCAGCAGGAGGGAATATCCCTTGAATGCCTTACACCTATCTCAGTTTCCCCACTTGCAAAGTTAGGTTGAGAGGTAGCCCCCATAGCCACTGTCCTGAATCCAGGACAGATCTACTCAGTTGTTAACTTACAATTGAGGAAGATGACAACCAGTCAGGCCTGCCTTTCCCCAACCTTTTGTGGGGTGGGGCCAGGGAAATAAAGGTATAGGTCAACATCTGCTGGGAACAGGAAAACAAGTCAAGAAGGGCCTAGTTCCACTTTTGTTTGGTAGAGTGTGAATTAGAACTAAAAGCAAGATAGATTTATCATGTTCTCCAATTTTGCTCAAGGAACTCTTCTGGGGTTCTTTCTATCCATCTCTCTACTTAAAACTATTCCTGTTCTCTGCCAAAAGTAATGACTGTCCCTTTTCCTCTATGAAACCACTCTGACCTTTGACTTAAGAGTCAAATTAATGGAACTTAAAGAGATGCCCCCTCAAGACCAATGACATCAAGTTCAAAGATCCCAGGTTTTAAGAGGTAGCCAGGTGAAAGGGGAAGGCCCAGCACTTACCCAAAATCTCTTGATTCCTGTAAAGTTCCCATCTTCACAGGTTTCTCTGTTCTCTAAACATCTAAGATGAGGAGTGCAAGTAGCCCGTCCCCTACCTCTTCCCTCTAGTGCTGCTGCCTCAGTGACTGCTCTTATGGCCTCCAGAGGAGGAGGTGGTAGAGAGGGAAGTAAACTCATCTTCAAACAGGTTTTGCCACCTCCACTCCCAGAGAGGCATGCCCAAAGAAAATCCGCCTCTTTATGCAGGGGTGTGGGGAGTGGGTGGGCGGGAAGAAGATGCTCTGGTTTCCAGACTAGATTTCCAAGGCATAGGTAGTTTGAGGTAGAATGAAAGAGAGGATCTGGTCTTTTGCCTTTCTCTCCTAGCCCCTTGGCCCTCTGGAGGTGCTTAAAAGCAAGCAAGAACCCCTTCAAGTCCCTCTCCTCAGGTCCAGAACTGATTTGATTCTTGGCAGCCTTCCTAGGCTGAGTAAGGCTGGGTAGAGTAGGGAAGGGTGTAGGCCTCTATTAGCAGAGAATAAGGCTCTTGAAGATGGCATTGTTTATTTCAGAAATATATAAAGGGAACTGGAAACTGATAGGGGCAAAGCCACTGATCATTCATACTGAAGAGCAGAACTGAGGGAGAAAGGATGAGGTTCACAGGAGGAAGGCAAAAGGAAAAAATGCAAAAGTTTGGTTTTTAAAAAGACAAAATGACACAGGACAGGAAAAATGCATTTAATGCTTTAACAAAGTGCAAAATAAAACTTCCCACAATTACAAAACACAAATTCCTTTGGTTCAGTGATTATGCCATTGCTTTTTATCTTTCATATAGCTAAAGACATCCTTCAAAGAAACACTACACACACACACACACACACACACACACACACACACACAGAGTCATTCTCTCTGAGGGACATTGTCATGCCAAAGAGTGGGAGGTACCTATATACTCAATAAAGTTAACGGCAGCACCTTCTCTGGTCATCTGGGAACATAAGAGAAGTGGAAGGGAAGCAGGCCTATTAGTTGGAGGGGCGGCTTAGAATGCTACTGAGGGAGAAGAATGTAGGGTTGAATCAAACACATGCAAGTCAGTGGAAGGCTGCTCTTAGATCACATAAGGTATGGTAAGATTCATATACTTTTATATGCTACATGAGGCTGAGTCCTTTGGCCTAATCGTTCTCTCACACATAAACACACAATTCAGCAACAATAGGACTGTTGAGCTGAGTGGGAGACTATGTTCCTACTTCACATCCTCAAGTAAAAATTGATGAAGAAAATGAAAATCAGAGGAAGAGACAAATAAGACTTACAGTTGGAAGAAATCTTAGGGATCATTCAATGAAGATTAACTCATTTTTCATAGGAGGAAACAGAAGCTCAGCATGGTTGACTAGTCTCACAGTTAAGACATGAGATTTTTTTTTAAATCTTCGTTACAAGGAATGGCTCACAAGGTGGAAGAGTGAGGTGGGATGAATTCAGAAATATAAATACAAAAGGCATCAATAAAAATCAAACCCAAAGTCAGTAGAAATCAAATCTCCTGACTTTCAATCCAATTCTTTCCACAACCCCATCTGTTCTAAATGGAGAGGAAATACTGGCAAAGAGTAAGAAGTGTACAAGAAATTGATGGTAAAGAAGAGAGAAACAAGAGACAGATCAGAGACAGCATAGAGAATGAAACACTGCTTTCAATTTTCACTGTTTTGAGAGAAAAGTGTCATTTGAAGGTGACAATGATTCATGGATTAACTCTCACACTGTCAAAGATGTGATCAGTCACTAATCTTTAAGAACCCAAGGCATTCTGGAAAAGGGAACTAGAAGAACCCTCAATAAAGCCTGGTAACCTGCTCAGGAAAGTGAGACTAAATATCTAGCCTTGAGCATAATCCTCTGCAATGCCTGGGGGAAAAAGTCCATGACCAATTTCTTGGAACCAGTTGAATGGAAATTTAACTTTTGAGTAAAATACAATCACCTCGATAGTGACAGAAAGAAAACTCATGGTCCTATGTATCTTACATAGGCTGAAAACTCCATAAGTTTCCAAAGCCATCTCTTCTCTACCTGGCACAGAATATGCAAATACTTGATGAACAAATGGATTTGTCCCTTGTTTCAAGGGAGGTACCCAGTCTTTGTTAAGATAGGGCTGAGAGCATTGCTAGATTCATCTGATACCATTTCCTTTTCTCTTTTAATATCCATCTTTTCATAGGTCTGTGAGAGGCTGTACCCTTGGATTGTAGACGAGTGAGGTCAGTGCCGATTTCTAGTATTAATCAATAAAGAAAATTGGCTGATTGGTGGCCAATTGATGGGGAAGATGGAAAACTATCCCCTCCAGCCATCCTGTTTCCTTCTTTCACTTCTCTCTCCTTCCACATCTACATGAATAGTATACCTGGGTTCTGGAGCAAGAAAGAGAATCACAGAAATTCCCTACACATTCCAAAACATGCATTCAAGCTGGGTTGGGCACCTTCTCCCACTATGTTCTGCGACTTCTCCCTATTCCCAATGCATAGTTCACTTCTTCTTCTGGGGAGGACTGGTGGAGGAACGTGCCATTGTGATCTGGCTACATTTCTCAAAGATAGCCTCAGCTGAGAGTTTAGGGAGTCCCCGATCAAGAGGGCACTCATCCACTAAGCTGTTCATGGGGGTGGGGGGCAACACAGGCTCCTCCTCATCTCGTTCAGGAATAAGGGTATTCATGGCTTTGTCCAGTTCATCATCCATCTGCTCCTGGGAACAGCCTTCTGGTCCAGGGGTCCCTGAAGGTGTCTTCATGGCACCAGAATGCACCCAGAGGGCATCTCTGAGGATGGGGAGAACTTTTTTCCTGGAAGCATGAACATTTCCTTGGAAATATGCCCTGATGTGAGGGTGGGGGGTTGGAGCTGGAGTCAGATTCAGAGGTGGACAGTGGGAATATTCCAAGGCTCCACAGATCTAGGGAAGAAGAGATAAGAATGAATGAAGGTAAATGAAGCTGAGACCTCCTAAAATAGCCTCATCCTATAGACAAAGAAGATCATCTCATACTTGAGATTTTACCCCTGCCCCTAGCTGTGTAGAGAGAAGCACTTACCTTGAGGCAAAGGAGAAAATAATGTAGAGCTGGAATAGACAATAAAATGCAAGGGAAGGAGGATATGGTAGAGCAGATTGCCTCCCAAGAAAATGATAGCACAATCTCAGAAGGGTCTTGGACTCAGTAACAGTAAAGGGAATGAAAGACATTTCCTGCTTCCCCTAATACTTCTCAGCCTTCTGAAACTTAATCAAATTATCTAGTCTGAGCAGCTAGAGATAGGTAAAGAAAGGAACAGAAGGAAGGATGGATATAACTTATTTAAATGCATAAAAGCATCTGGTTATGATCAGGTCAGTCCTTAGCATCTCATAGGGCCCTAAGAATCCTTTTTTCTTCTGTCTAGCTTAAAATTCTTCCTTCCCTGAGTTAATCAAGAGGTGAGAAAAGGGGCATGTGGAGCCAGATGGTGAACAAAAGATTGGGGACAGGGCCAAGTCCATCCTTTCACAATCCTTTCTATTAGAATATCACCCAATAATTCAGAAACCAATTAATTCACCTGAATTTTACAGGGAATAGAATCAAGTATAGAAAGGAATAGTTAAGATCTAAATGAGGGAGATACTTTAGCAGATTTTGACAAGGTATGACTGGTCAAGTAAAGAGGAAAATCCAAAACTGATTATCAATTTAGAATAGCTCCATTCAAATAGATTTAAGGTTCCTTGAAGGCAGAGATTATGATTCATGTTTCTATTGTAACCTTTCCTGCCACCAACAGTCAGAACAAGGCTATTAACCCTCTAATAATCCATACAAAAAAATCAGAATTTCTACTGAGGCAGTTTTCTGTACACACAGAACCAACTCAGGGTGGAGAGCTGTCAAAAGAATTCCTAACCCTCTGGTTAGACAGAAGTTAGATGGAAGGACTTTAGACTCACCATACTCTGGAGGTCCATGCTAGGACAGAAAACAACCAAATGCCTTACTGGCTCATTATGGGGGTTGAAAGTGATAGTCATTGCAACAAGGGCGTCATAGCCATGAGCTTGGCAAAAGGCATCTAGCTCTGCCATGAGATTGGACCTCTGAAGGAAGACCTGGGAAAGGAAAACAAAGGAAAAGGTAAGAACTACACAAAGGCACTCACCAATAAAAGTCTATGTTTTCATTTAGAATGCTAATGGACAAAGAAAATTACCTAATGCTACAAACATTTATTGAGTACCCATTATGTTTCCTATTATACATGCAATGCCATGCCAAGTACAATGGAGGATACAAAAAAAAGTTTCAAAATCTGCAAGAAGCTTTTAAAATCTTACAGTCATAGTTCTAGGTACTTATATACAAATAAAGAAATAATAATAATGCACACAAAATAAAGAAAAGACAGAAAAAATATTTTCTCACTTATTTTTTTGCAAATTTATGTTCTTCATTCACATTCTTAAGTTTTTTAAATGAAATTGTCTTTACTACAAATAAATAAAAATACAAATAAAACCACATCCACCTGAATATTTACAATTAACATAAGAACCATAATAATCTAACACTATTTCCCCATCTGATCTCATCTGTATGTATATTTAAAGTTTTGCTACGATTTTTTACAGTTGTCAATATGTACTTTATTCTCATAATTTTCTGCATCAATTCGTTCTTTTTACGCTAATTGGTGTTCTTCATAGCAATGAATTTTTAATGTGATTTTTCTGTATCTTTTTCCAATTACATGAAAAGATAGTTATCAATAATCACTTTTTATAAGATTTCCCCCTCTTCCCCTCCCTTTGACAGCAACTCTGTTATAGGTTATATCAATGTAATTCTTAATATTTTTAATGTTTCAATAATACCACAATTTCACTGTTCAGACATTCCTTTGCTATTGTTAATTTATGCTTCAATTAATGGCATAAAACAACTAGAGAAATTAAATTACTCCATGGAAGCTGCTCAAATCCTTGACAGCCTTTTAACTATCCTACCTAATACTATGTATGAACAGAGAACACCTGGAGGGAAATCAGAAGTCATAAAATTACAAACTCGGCCTATTTAACTGAAAACTCTCTAATGGTTACATTGTGTCCAAGAAGCACACGTGCCACCCCAACTTAATCCCTATTGTACTATTTCTCCAATCCTAGTCATAAAACATTGGAATAAACTGCATGTTCATACAAGCTTCTCCCAAACCGTAACCCATATTCCAATCACTAATCCTGTTCCAGTTCCATTTGAACTTGTTTCATTTTTGAAGCACTGCAGGAGTATTTCGGAATCCCTGCTCTTCTCTTCCTCCCTTGCCGTCTTGTCACCATGAAAAAACTATCCTCGAGGCTTTGCTCTTCTGGTTGGGGACTTCTTCCCCAGGAATGCCATACTGGAAAAAAACTCAGTCACATCACAGTCACATCTAGATTCTTGAGACCTGTTTTCCTCATGTGCCTCCTTATCCCCATGCATGAGCACTTTTTAGTTCCCCTTCATGTGTTGTCTTCCCCTATTAGAATGGAAGCTTCCTTAGAGTAAAAACTTTCATATTTGCTTGCTTTTAATATCTTCAGGGCTTAGAACAGTACCTCATGTCTTTCTGTCTCACTAGTCATCTCTCCCCTTCTTCATTTCTCTTTCCATCCATCCATCCATCCATCCATCCATCCATCCATCCATCCATCCATCCATCCATCATCTACAATCTTCTGGTCACTATTTCAAACTTTTCAATTACTTTAGTATTTTTATAGAGCACTGGCCTTGGAGTATGGAGGACCTGAGTTCAAATCCAACCTCCAACACTTGACACTTACTAGCTGTGTGACCTTGGGCGAGTTACTTAGCCCTAACTGCCTCATATTCACATCTGTCCACTGGACCCAGATGATTCTAGAAGAGAAAAACAGTCTCCCCTCACTCAAATGCAATTCATGTGCTTGTCAATGGTATCAACTCCCTGATGTTGTGGTCTTCTTTGAAAATGAAGGATAAACATTATTATCATCCAATATTCCATGATGACAACTACTCTAATAAGATTATGACACAAGTGCTCTATTCCAACAATCTACTCTATGTTACTTCTGCTACTTAAAAAATGGTCATGGGCGGCTAGGTGGCACAGTGGATAGAGCACTGGTCCTGGAGTCAGGAGTACCTGAGTTCAAATATGGCCTCAGACACTTAATAATTACCTAGCTGTGTGGCCTTGGGCAAGCCACTTAAACCCATTGCCTTTCAAAAACCTAAAAAATGAAAAAGGTCATATCTTAGACTTTATAGCTTTAGGAAACATATTACAATCTTGAAATTTTTCCCTCCAACCAAAATCACATTTGTTGGTATGGTCTCACTCCTTAATTTTTCTTTTGCTACACTTATTTGTGTTCAATTGGTGCGTCCCAGCAAACAACCAGCTTCTTAAGCATCATGGCAACTTTTTTTCTATCTCCCACACTTACACAGTGCCCCACACATAAGATTGTCTTCATAAATGTCTAAGATTGGGGGCGACTAGGTGGTGCAGTGGATAGAGCACCAGCCCTGGAGTCAGGAGTACCTGAATTCAAATCTGGCCTCAGACACTTAATAATTACCTAGCTGTGTGGCCTTGGGCAAGCCACTTATAACCCCATTTGCCTTGCAAAAAAACAAAAACAAAAACAAACCTAAAAAAACCCTCATAAATGTCTAAGATTGACATGAACCTCCTATCTTTCCACCTCAATGAAGAGCTAGGCCAATTAGGCTAGGACTCAGACTGAAAAAAAGTATGAAAGGCTGACAGGGATCAAAGTTTTGGAAGACTTTAAAAGTCAGATTAAGGAGTTTATATTTTATCCCATAAGTCAGAGTCACTGAATATTTCTGAATAGGGAATAACAAGGTCAGGTCTACATGGAATAAACTGGAGGGAAGACTGGAAGCAGGGAATTTTCCTTGCTCTGATTCCTGATTATTTCCTCTGGGACCTGTTCATGAATTTTTTACTTCACCCTCATAACTGGTACCTTCCCATCTGTCTACAAACTCTCAGGTCTCTCCAATCCAAAAAAAAAAATCTACTTCTCTTAAACCATCTATACTCTTTAGCTCCTCTCCCATTTTCCTTCTCCCTTTCGCTGATAAACCTCTAAAAAATGGGTGCAATCAGGGCAGCTAGGTGGCGCAGTGGATAGAGCAAGAACTCTGGAATCAAGAGGACCTGAGTTCAAACACTTAATACTTAGTTGGGTGACCTTGGGCAAATGACAATCACATTGCCTTAAAAAAACAAAAACAAGGTTAATCTTAAGGGTCTAAATTCTTCTCTTCTATGTGCTTTTCTTGTGTCTTAACTTCTAATTTCAGTTGTTTGTCCTTCATTCTCAAAGAAAGTCATGACATCAGGGAGGTGACAAGCACATGAATTGGATTTGAGTTGGGGGGGGGGGCTGTGGTAAGTCACCAGCCTCACTTTCTCCTCTAGAATTATCTGGGCCCAGTGACCAGATATACATCAGGCTGACTGGAGATGGCCTTAGAAGCTAGAGCTAGACAAATTAGGGTTAAGTGACTTGCCCAAGGTCACACAGTGTAGCTTCAACTACTGTTGTCATACAGACAGGGTATACAAAAGTCTCTCTGAATCTCTCTTTAGTATTCCAACTGCTGATTAGAGGCTTCCACTGAGTGGGTCTGAGGTCCAACTTGTACCTCAAAGTTAACAGGTCCTAACTAGTTTTATATTTCCCCACAGATTAGTTTCTCTATATAAAATTTATGTCAATGCCACTATAATTCATTTAGTCTTCCATGTTCATATCCTTAGGGTTATCTGATTCTTCCTTCTCCCCACAACCTCATCTGATTCCATCCCTAGAACAACTCTTGAAATTTATCTTGCCTCTATTTTCACTGCTACCACCAAAGTAAAGACTCTCAATATCATCTATACTAAATGACTATAACAGTACTTTATAATATTTTTTATTTTATTTTTAACTTCCCCCCCCTAGTTACATGCAAAAGCAAGTTTTAACATTTACTTCCAAAACCTTGAGTTCCAAATTCTCTCCCTCCCTCCGATTATATTTCTGCAATTGAGAAAGCAAGTTACTTGGTATAGGTTAAAATGTGTAGTCATGTTGTAAAAGTAAAAATACTCCACACACACCCCCAATCACAAATAAATCTCAAGAAAAATAAAATGAGAAAAAAAAGTGTGCTTCAGTCTATATTCAGACACTATCAGTTCTGGAATGGATAGCATTCTTTTAGCCATCAGAGTTAGTTGTATTTTCCTCCATCCTTGACCCCCCCCCCCCAACCCCAGTTATTCTATTCTCTCTCTCCTTTCACCCTGTCCCTCCTCAAAAGTGTATTATATCTAACTACCCTCTTCCAGGATCTTCCCTCTCTTCTATCAGATACATCATCCCCCCTGCCCATCTCCTATCCCCTTTCTGTCAGCACTTCCCTCTCCTATTTTCCTCTAAGGTTAGATAGATTTCTATATCCAATCGAGTGTGTATATATATAACAGTACTTCTTGCCACCATTTTATTTTCCTCCAATCTGTTCTTCATACCCTGAAAGAATAAACAATCTTTCCTTTAAAACTTTTTTCTAATAACAAGCATTTGTTTTCTTTTCCTCTCAATTTAAATGAATAAAATAAAAACACAATCCTTTTTTAACAACTATGCAGAATAATCATTAAGACATATAAGCTGGGGCAGCTAGGTGGCAAAGTGGATTAACACTGGCCCTGGAGTCAGCAGGACCTGAGTTAAAATCTGGCCTCACTTAATGATTGCCTAGCTGTGTGACCTTGGGCAAGTCACTTAACCCCACTGCCTTGCAAAAACCAAAAAATAAAAACAAATAAATGAAAGTTCAAAAATCTTCTGAATCTCTTTATTGCTCAAAAGTACAGCTCAAACTTCCCTGAGTACAATATAAGGCCTCTTCCCACTCAGCATACTCCATCAGTCTTATCTCAAATGTAATCTGTGGCCCAGAACTTATATCTTTTAGTCTTGGGGACTTCCCAATTTGTGTCTGTGACTTTTGTGCTTAACCATGGTTTCCCCTAGAAACATTAGAATTTGGCTTGGTCCTCAGGTCTCATGTGAATACTTAGAATAACAAAATATTAAAAATTGGCCAGGCTTTATTTAATACAACAGATACAAAAGGCAAGTCTACTTTTCTTCACTCTCTAGTAGGTCACAACTTCTCTAGGAACTTAGCTAGTCCTACAGAGTCCTACTTGAGAGTTGAGACTATCCTGTGAGAAAACAGCAATTCTCTCCACCAATGAGTTCCATTTCTACTGACTTTCAATCTCAACATGATCCAATACAAAGTTGTATAGTGGAGGCCCGATTCCTTACCCTTCTTTGTCAAAGAACAACATCTCCGGGTTAAAGCTCAAAGTGTACTGTGGCTCCCAGAGAATGGCAGGTTAGAGTTTGTGTCTTCCCACCATCATCATCATCTCATGGTTCTATCCTTTTTTATGTCTTGGCTTTGGATTCTCCCAGGCAAGGACTGTGCTGTTGTCAGTTTAAGTTCCTATAATCACTGGCTTGGTCCAAAAACTCTTTAATTCTTAACTATTGCCTTCTTTGTAGCCACAAGGCTCCCAGAAGGGATCATTTAATTAGAAAGCAAGCCCTTATGTGTCCTAACAGTTTCTGTCTAATTCATTTCTCAGCTCTGGCTCCCTGTCTCTTCCAGTCTTCCAGTATCACTTGTTGGGGTCTAATTACAAAGGCATAGTTCTGGTGGACCAAAAGGACTTGAATCATTCAACATATAATGTCAATAGGAAACAACCATGACAGATTGAATTCACACATTATCAACATTTTAACTTAAGAGAATTTCACCTCATAAAGGTTGACATGGTCTTCAATGCCAGTACAAATTACAGATTAAAGTATTTCAGAATTGATGGTATTTGTTCTTCATTCTCAAAGACCATGACATCAGGGCCATGAAAAGCACACGAATTGGATTTGAGTGAGGGGATGCTGTGCTAAGTTGTCAGCCTCACTTTCTCCTCCAGAGCCAAATGGGTCCAGTGGCCAGATATGAATCAGGACAACTGGCGATGACCCTGGAAGTAAGGCAATCAGGATTAAGTGACTTGCCTAAGGTCACACATCTAGTAAGTGTCAAGTATCTGAGGCTGGATTCAAATTCCCATCCTCCAGATTCCAAGGCCAGTGCTCTATCCACTGCGCCACCTAGTTGCCCTATTTCAGAACTACAAAAGCCCTCAGAGGCTAATCCATACTCTATTAAACAAATCCCACTACAGCCTCTTTCTGAAGCCTTTCTGTGAGAACTCGCCACCTCCCAAATTAGCTCATTCCACCAGTGAGTAAGAGGATTGGAAACAAAGGAAAAGGCTAAGTTATGAAGGATTCTGAATATGAAAACTATTTGCTTTTGATGCTGGAGGCAATAGAGAGCCACTGAAGTCTACTGAGGTGGGGGGGGGAGTAGAAGTGTTTAACAAGGTCAGACCCATGCTTTATGAAAATGACTTTCTGAATGAAGAACTGATTGGAGTGGGAAGGATTCTGAGGTAGGTAAGCAAGTCCAGGAATTGGGTACTGGGACGTATATTGGAGAAATGTTGCACTGATGAAATGGACAAGAATGGCGCCTAGATTGTGAACCTGAGACACTAGGATGGTAGTGTGGCCCTCCACTGTCATAGGGAAGGTAGGAGGGGGGAGGGCTTTGAGGAAAGATGATGAATTCTGCTTTGCACAATAACCAGTGTGAGATGTCTGAAAGGCAGGCTGGAGATGCAAGATTGGAATTCAGAAGAGAGAACTGAACAGGAGAGATAAGATGGTGAGAATCATTAGTTTAGAAATGAAAACAAATTCATGAGAACCAAATGAATTAGAAAAGAAAGAGGAGAAGAGGGCCTAGGACAGAGTTCTATGGCACAACCATAACTAGCAGATGTGACATGGATGAAGCTTCAGCAAAGCAGACAGAGAAGTAACAGTCAGATTGAAAGGAGAATCAGGAAAGAAGGACTTCCTGACTGGAAATTGAGAGGCTACCCATCAGTTGGGTAATGGTTGAATGAATTATGGTATGTGATTAAAATGAAATGCTATTCTGTAAAAGAAATGATAAACAGGATGCTCTTGGTAAAGAATTTACAAGAGCAGATGCAATGGGAAATGTACTGTATACAAAGTAACAGCAATGTTGTGGGATGATCAGCTGTGAATGACTTACCTTTTCTCAGCAGTGTTGTGACTCAAAAGAATTCTGAAGGACTTATTTTTCTCCCCCCCCGACAGAAAGAAATTTAATATAGGTTCTACATGTATAATTATGATAAACACAGATTGATATTATGCATATTGCGAAAGAAGAATCAAACCAAACAGAAGAAAAAAATTAGAGAGAAAATAATGACATAATACATAAGACAATTTTAAAAATCTAAAGATAGTAAGCTTTGATCTGCATTTAAACTCCACAGTTCCCTCGCTGGATATGGAAGGTATTTTCCATCACAAGTCTTAGATTTGCCTTTAATTATCGTGCTGCTGAAATGAGTCCATTAAGAGCTGAGCTAATCATATCCCAATGCTGCTGTTAGTGTGTATCATGTTCTGGTTCTGTTCACTTCACTCAGCATCAATTGATGCGGGTCTTTCCAGGCTTTTCTGAAAATCTTGTCCTTCGTGGTTTCTTACAGAACAATAGTGTTCTATCACATTTATATACCACAGTTTGTTCAGCCATTCTCCAATTGATGGGTATCCCTTTGATTTTCAATTCTTTGCCAGCATGAAGAGTTGCTATGGATATTTTTGTATATGTAAGTTTTTTACCCTTTTTTAGTGATCTTTTCAGGATACAGAACTGGTATTGGTATTGTTAGATCAATATGCATTGGTATGCATAGTTTTATTACCCTTTGGGTATAATTCCAAATTGCTTTCTAGAAAGATTAGATCAGTTCACCATCCATATTAGTGTCCTACTTTTCCCACATCCCCTCCTCTGAAGGACTCATGGTAAAGAATACTATCCATCCCAAAGACAGAGCTGATGGTGTCTGAATACAGGCTAAAGCATACTTTTTTTAAAGTTTATTTTTCTTGAGGTTTCTTTTTTGTGGGGGGGGGGGATTATGTTTATTTTTA
Organism: Macrotis lagotis; assembly: GCF_037893015.1. Classification (NCBI taxonomy): domain Eukaryota; kingdom Metazoa; phylum Chordata; class Mammalia; order Peramelemorphia; family Peramelidae; genus Macrotis; species Macrotis lagotis. The sequence goes on along the minus strand of NC_133662.1, from coordinate 229,293,431 downwards.
CAACCTAACTCTTGTTTTCCCAGTGAGGAGGATTGGATAAGAGGAAGAGGGGGGAATTCAGAACTCAAGGTTTTAAAAGTAAATGTTGAAACCTGTTTTTGTATGTAGCCAGAGAAAAACAAAAACAAAAAAAGAATGTCCGAAAACCTACAGAGAAGAGAGTAACAAGGAGAGGATGATCAATAATGTCAAAGGTTTCAGAAAGATCCAGGAGAATGAGAAGTGAGAAAAGGCCACTGGATTTGGCAGCTGAGATCATTGGTAACTTTGGAGGGAGAAGTTTCAATTGACTGATACACAATTAAAAGAGAATTAAAAAGAGAGTGAGAGCAGAGGTAGAGGCGTTTATTGCAGATAGCCTTGTCAAAGACTTTGGCCCAAAAGGCAGGAGAGATTTGGGACATTAGAGGGAATGGTAGAATCAAATGAGGATTATTTTAGGTATGTTTTTAGGCACTAGAGAAGCCAGTCAGTAGGTAAGAAAAGGCTGAAGATAATGAAGATAAGTGAGAGAACTTGGATATACAGAAGAGGTTTCCTTGGCAAGGAGAAGGGCCACCTTTTCATAAAGTAGTAATAGCAGTAATAATAACAATAATAATAGCAGTTAACACACATACACATATATATGTGTGTATATATATATATATATATATATATATATATGCATATAAGAGTGTGTATACAAACTTAACTCAGAGATGTTTTAATTTGCAATTCTCTAATCAAGGTGTATGCATGCATTATTATTATTGGTGATGTTCCTTGGCTATGAAATAAGACCTAAAAGCAGGGGAAGTGGTGCCATGACAAGCACATGAATTGGTTTTGAGTTGGGGGGGAGGCTGTGCAGTCACCATGCTCACTTTCTTCTCCAGAGCCATGAGTCCATTGAGAATCAAATATAAATCAGGATGACTGAGATGGCCCTGAATGTGAGACAATCAGGCTTAAGTGACTTGTCCAAGGTAACACAGCTAGTGTCACATGTGAGGCCAGATTTGAACTCCTCCTGAATCCAGGCCACTATTCTTTCCATTGTGCCACCCAGCTACCCATGTGGGTAGTACCTCCCCCACCCAACATACACATACACACACAGAGACATAGACAGACACACACTTACTATATGTCAAATTATTGTGTTATATGGGGCAGATCAGGGGCATAGTGGATAGAGTACCAGCCCAGCAAGTCAGGAAAACTCATCCTCCTGAGTTCAAATGTGTGTCCTCAGATATATCCTAGCTGTATAACCCTAAGCAAGTCACTGCCTCAGTTCTTCATCTATCAAATAAACCAGTGATTGAAATGGCAAACCACTCTAGTATGTTTAGCAAGTAAAAACCCCAAGTGGGATCAGGAAGAATTGGACATGACTGAAGGATAACTGTGTTAAGTACCTCACAAACATGATCTTATTTGATTCTCCCAACAACCTTATGAAGCAGGTGCTATTATTATCTCCTCATGAGAAAACTGAGGCTGAGAGAGATAAGTGACTTGCCCAGGGCCAGGAAGTGTGTGAGACTGGATTTGTCTCCCTGACTCTGGAGCCAGGGCTCCACCCATTCTACCAGCTAGCCCTTGTGTTCTTATGTAAGGCAGGGATGAAGGAGGAGATAAGGGTAGAAGGTATCTCAATGACAAGAGATGAAGAGAAGAGGAAACTCTCAGAGAATGGCCTCCATTTTTCTCAGTAAAATATGATGAAAGTTTTTCCACTGAGAAGAAGGGAGCAGAGGAACTCTTGAGAGATTTGAAGAGGGATGAAAAGTTATGGAAGAGGCACTGGGGAGAGTGTGGAAGGATTGCTGAGCAACAGCAAAGAAAGAGGTGAAGCTATCTGACAAATTTATGGTGGATCCAACTAAAAAAAATGCATTATTTTCTTCTCCTTCACTTAGCAGCACATGTGTGGGCTCAAAGAAAATAGGAATGACTCAAGTTTGGCAAAGCTCAATTGGTAATACGATAAGGGGGCAAAGAACTCAAGAGAAGTAATAGAGTTGAATCTCAGAGAGAGCCAGAAGATGGAAGTAGTGGGAAAGGAAACAATCTAATATGAACAAAAGTTAATTGCCTATGGGCAGGCATTCCAGAGGGCACAGTGGAAGATATGAATAGCTTTACAGTAGGACAAGGGTTTGGGTTGAGAATGAAATATGGAATTGGATAGTAGGAAATAGGGATGGGGTTTGGATTAACACTCAGAGGTCCAGAATTACTGGGATATGGAAGATATACAAGGTGGAACTTTGTAATCTCTGAGAGAAGTTTAAAGTTAATATTATAACCAAAGGGTAGAGTCAGCTAAGTTGCACAGTGGATAGAGTGCTAGGCCATATTCAGATACTGCCTCAAACACATACTAGCTTCGTGACCCTGGTCAAGTTACTTATTCTCTGTTTGTCTCAGCTTCCACCATCTGTAAAATAGGGAATAACAATAGCTCTTACCTCCCAGTGCTCTTGTGAGAATCAAATAAAATAATATTTGTAAAGCACTTGGTACAGATAAATGGTCAAAACAGCAGTTTTCAGATAAAGAAATTAAAGTTCTAAGTCACTATTGGGTAGAAAAATGCAAATTAAATAAACTCTGAGGAATCACACCTATCAGATTGGCTAATTTGATGGAAAAGGTAAATGATAAATGTTGGAGGGGAAAACTGGGACACTAAGGCACTGTTGGTGAAATATGAACTGATCCAACTATTCTGAGAGTTATCTGGAACTATGCCCAAAGGGCAATAAAACTGTGCTTACCCTTTTGACACCCAACAAAACCTCTACTAGGTCTGTATCCCAAAGAGATTACAAAAATGTCCAAAAATATTTATAGCAACTTTTTTTTTAGGTTTTGTTTTGTTTTGCCAGGCAAAATGGGGTTAAGTGGCTTGCCCAAGGCGACACAGCTAGGTAATTATTAAGTGTCTGAGACCGGATTTGAACCCAGGTACTCCTGACTCCAGGGCCGGTGCTTTATCCACTGTTCCACCTAGCTGCCCCATAGCAACTCTTTTTGTGGCAGTGAAGAACTGGAAATTGAGTGGTGGATGCCCATCAATTGGGGAATGGCTGAATTAACTCTGGTATATGAATGTTATGGAACACTATTATTCTGTAAGAAATTGTGAGCAGCTGGACTTCAGAATGGCTTGGAAAGACTAGCAGGAACTGATGCTCAATGAAGTGAGCAGAAGCAGAACAAAGTACACATTAATGGCAACACTGTGAGATGATCCGCTCAGATACACTTACTCTTTTAAGCAATACAGTGATTAAAGATAATTCTAAAAAATTTGTGATGGAGGGGCAGCTAGGTGGTGTAATGGATAAAGCACCGGCCCTGGAGTCAGGAGTACCTGGGTTCAAATCCGGTCTCAGACACTTAATAATTACCTAGCTATGTGGCCTTGGGCAAGCCACTTAACCCCGTTTGCCTTACAAAAAAACCTAAAAAAAAAATTTTGTGATGGAAAATAACATCCACATCCAGAGAAAGCTATGGAGTCTAAATGCAGATCAAAGAACAGTATTTTTACTTTTTAAAATTTCTTTTTTCTTTCTCAGGGTTTTTCCCTTTTGTTCTTTTTTTTTTTTGCAAGGCAATGGGGTTAAGTGGCTTGCCCAAGGCCACACAGCTAGGTAATTATTAAGTGTCTGAGGCCGGATCTGAACCTAGGTACTCCTGACTCCAGGGCCTGTGCTCTATCCAATATGCTACCTAGCTACCCCATTTCCCTTTTGTTCTAATCCTTCTTTCACAGTATGACTAATATAGAAATATGTATAACATGATTGGGCATGAATAACCTATATCAGATTACTTGCTATCTGTAGGGGTGGGAGACAGAAAACTTCATATCTTTACATATAATTGGAAAAAAATGAAATCAAAAAGTTGTATGATGATTACCTATGACAGACTTAGTTCTTCTCAGCAATCAAAGACTTTTGATGAAAAATACCATCTACAGAAAGAACCACAGGGTTTGAATGCAGATCAAAGCATACTATTTTCACTTTTTAAATTTTTAATTGTTTTTTCCTTCTGTTATGATTCTTCTTTCACAACATGATTAATATGGAAATATGTTTAACATGACTATGCACATATAAACTTGTCAGATTGTTTACTATCTTGGGGAGAAAATTTTACAAAAATCAATGCTGAAAACTATCTTAACATGTAATTAAAAAATACTATTAAAATTTAAAAAAGAGACATATGTCTGAGAGTGACAGGAAAATTTGGCAGGACATTTCTCTATCCAAGTAGAACAATACTTGGATTAGAATAATATAAATAAAATTTGGTTCTGGCAGTTTTGTTTCTTAAAAAAATGCATATTCTCTTTCCCCCCCTTCCCTTTTTAGAGCTTTAAGGTGGTTTAAGTGAGGGAACAAGAACTTGGGAGAAGTTGGGGTAGTGGTAGGCTACCTCCTCAAGGCAGGGGACAAGAATGAAAATTTGATGGAATGGTACTTGCTCCTCACTTTTTAAAACAATTTTATTTATTTAAGGTCATGAGGTTAAAATGACTTGCCCAAGGTCACAAAAAATTATTACGTATCTGAGGCCAGATTTGAACTCAGGTCCTCTGGACTCTAGGGCCAGTGCTCTATCCACTGTGCCACCTAGCTGCTCCCTCCTCACATTTTAGCATGGGGGAAGACAGGTATGTTAGAATGGAACTTCTAATTTTCCCACAGCAGGCTGAAAACTGGTAAGGAGGAGAGGAACAATGATATGGCACCCACTTCTCTTCTTGCTCCCACTGGGCTGGAGATCAGACAGGAGGCACTAGGGACAAGTTGCCTACCTCTACCTTTACCTTCTCCCCTCCAAATCAGCTGGAATACACTCCTTCTTAATGAGCCCAAGATGCTCTTTGGCAAAACAAAACAAAACAAACCATTTTTTAGCTGAAATTTCTTTCATTCACATTATGTTATTGCTAATTTTAGAACACCATACTCTCTAAAGAATCAAAATTTCAGATCATCCAGAGAGCAAAGAAAAATAAATGGTGAATGTAAATGGACTGTGACATTTCCACTGGTGACCTATGGGCATGAAATGGGTAGTCTTCTAGTAATAGGATTGCTGTTTGACCTAGAGCCACAGACTAATTAAGAACTGAAGTTTTGTCATATGTAAAATGAGATGATTAGACTAAATGATTTCTAAGGTTTCTTTTGGTGTTAACATTGTATGATTCATTCTCATACTATCATTAAATATATCAAGTGTAATTTGAGGTTTCAGGGGAAGGATACATAAAGCATTAGTTTGTCTCCTCATACCTATTCTGAGTAATCTCCCTTATCCCTGTCTTTTACCTCCAAATCCATGTATACTGCACTAATGGCCAGCAAGGTACCATCCCCAGAGATTGTCTTCAAATCCTTTCTCAGCATCTGCTCTGTAGTCAGCCCTGGAAAGTGGACAGGCAAAGGGTGAAGGTATGGAACAAAGGAGTTAAAGGAAGCACAGAAAGTTCAGAGTCTAAGAATCCTCCATATGATAAAGGACTAGGATTCCTGAGAAGGAAGAAGGGGAGCGAATGGGCAAGATAAAGAAAAAAACATCCAACTATACATGAAACAGATTTGGCTCCCCTGGATTTTAACATTGTAAAAAGTAAAATATAGCTTGTAGCATAGACTGAGCAGAATCTAAACAAAAAATCTCAAATATAAAAAGTAACAGGGGAAGGGACAGCTAGGTGGTGCAGTGAATAAGAGCACTGGCTCTGGAGTCGGGAGGAACTGAGTTCAAATTCAGATTCAAACGCTTAATAATTACCTAGAGCTATGTGACCCTGGGCAAGCCACTTAACTCCATGACCTTGAAAAAATCAAAAAAAGAAAGTACAAGGGATACACCAGTAAGGTATATTCATATCTAGAAAACATTAACCCCATTCTTGGTTCCCAAATCCACTTTCATTCCCTCCCCACATACTGATTCTAATCCATTTGTCACTTGGTATTATACCTAAGAACTCAATTAAGATTTACTTACTTTAAAAATCTATGTTCTGGGGGGCGGCTAGGTGGCGTAGTGGATAAAGCACCAGCCTTGGAGTCAGGAGTACCTGGGTTCAAATCCGGTCTCAGACACTTAATAATTACCTAACTGTGTGGCCTTGGGCAAGCCACTTAACCCCATTTGCCTTATTAAAAAAAAACCCTAAAAATCTATGTTCTGATTTTTTTTATTACTATTATTTTTTGTGGGGGAGTTGCAGGGCAAATGGAGCTGAGTGGCTTGCCTGGGGCCACACAGCTGGGTGATTGTTGGGTGTCTGAGGCAGGATTTGGACAAGGGTGCTTCTGGCTCCAGGGCAGGTGCTCTGTCCACCACCTGGCTGCCCCTACTATTATTATTATTATTATTATTATTATTACTATTTTATTTTGGGTCTTTTTTTTTTTTGCAGGGCAATGGGGTTGGGATGGCTTGCCCAGGGTCACACAGCTGGGTGACAATTGGGTGTCTGGGGTCGGGTTGCTTCTGGCTCCAGGGCCAGTGCTCTGTCCACTGAGCAACCTGGCCACACCTACTATTATTATTTTTTGTTTTCAATTTTAATTTTTGCAATTTTAATTTTAATTTTTTTCTCTCTCCCCTTTACATTATTGCTCATACGGGTCTATATTTTTTGGGGGAGGAGGGGGTATTATATTTACTCTTAAACAAGAATATTTTAGGGACGGCTTAGGTGGCACAGTGGATAGAGCACCGGCCCTAGAGTCAGGAGTACCTGAGTTCAAATCCGGCCTCAGACACTTAATAATGACCTGGCTGTGTGGCCTTGGGCAAGCCACTTAACCCCATTGCCTTGCAAAACTAAAAAAATTAAAAAAAAATTAAACAAGAATATTTTAGTAATGTATAAAAAAATTATTTGTACAAAATAAGAATAAATTTAAAAAAAAAATCTGTTTCCCCAATTAGATCAGGAAGCCTGTGAGTGAAAGGAACATGTCTCTCTCTTTTTTTTGAGTTTTTTTTTGCAAGCAATGAGATTAAATGACTCGACAAAAGTCACACATCTAGGTAATTATTAAGTGTCCGAGGTTGGATTTGAACTCAGGTCCTCCTAACTCTACTTTGTCCACTGCACCACCTAGCTGCCCCCAAGGAACATATTTTTTTTTTTAGGTTTTTGCAAGGCAGATGGGGTTAAGTGGCTTGCCCAAGGCCACACAGCCAGGTAATTATTAAGTGTCTGAGACTGGATTTGAACCCAGGTACTCATGACTCCAGGGCCGGTGCTTTATTCACTGGGCCACCTAGCTGCCCTGGAACATATTTCTTGAATCAGATTCTCCCAACCCAAAAGCCCAAGACACAGGTACCCAGAAGACACCTAGTTGCTGAACAAACATTCCTTACAGCCCAATTAAATAATCAGTCTCATTCAAATCGTGGTTTCTTTCTGCCTTATGTTTACCCTATATTTATAGTCCAAACTATTTCTCATACTTCCCAACTGACCCAAACCATGACTATAGTATTCAAGAACAAAAGAAAGGCAAGTCTCCCAAAGATTTTCTCACCTACTATTATAAGAAGGTTAATTGATTTAATCTTTCATACCTGATACATCAAACTTTGCCTTCTGCAGGGACTCAAAGATGTTGCTCCTACTAGGTAAGTCTGGAAACTGGGCTTCTAGCTGTGCCACATACTTGGAATCCTTTGGGGTTACCTTACCAGCTTCAGGGGCCATGTTGACACAATCCAAGATTATGGTGCCTGGGGAAAGATGAATAATGATATCTGAAATTCTACCCTCACACTTCCTTCAAACTAACATTGGAAAGAATGGAGTACATTCACTGGGAATGAAAGAGCTAGGAAGTACTGTGTTGGCTTTATTTCCTCCTTTACTTATAAACTAAGAATGAAGGCTACTTAACAAAATCCCAGAAATTTAGAAAGGGGAAAAAAAGGCCCTGAGGTTGAAATGGAAATAAAGAGAAAATAGCTGTACAATGATCAAAGACAATTTTAAAAGATTTGTGATGGAAACTACCATCCACATTCAGAGAAAGAACTATGGACTCTGAATGCAGAACAAAATTTTCCATTTAAAAAATTTGTTTCATGTTTCCCTCCCTCTTTTGTTCTGATTCTTCTTTAACAACATGACTAATACGGAAATACATTTAACATAGTTGTATTCGTCTATATTAGATTACTTGATGTCAAGGGGAGTGGGGGGGAAAGGAGGGAGGAAGAAAAATGTGAAATACAAAATCTCATAAAAAATGAATGTTGAATACTCTCTTTACATGTAATTGCAAAAAATTAAAGAACAGTTGTTCTAGGCTTGGAAAACTTTTATCACAGGCAAGTATAAGATGAGATTCCCCAAAAGAAAACAGGAGGGCGGCTAGGTGGCGCAGTGGATAAAGCACCGGCCCTGGAGTCAGGAGTACCTGGGTTCAAATCCGGACTCAGACACTTAATGATTACCTAGCTGTGTGGCCTTGGGCAAGCCACTTAACCCCATTTGCCTCGCAAAAACCTAAAAAAAACAAAAACAAAAAAAAAACAGGAAAAAACAGTGATATTAAATAGCTTGAAAAGGAGCAGGCCCTATTCCCTTCTGACTCTTCCCCAAAAATGTCCTAAATGAAAATTATCTTCATAAACCTTCAGACAAATAATGAACTATATTATCGACAGCCCCAGTGGACAAAGCAGGAAAAGCCCTTGGGTCCATACTGAGATGATTTTTGCTTTTTTAGGTTTTTTGCAAGGCAAATGGAATTAAGTGGCTTGCCCAAGGCAATACAGTTAGGTAATCATTAAGTGTCTGAGGCCAGATTTGAACCCAGGTACTCCTGACTCCAGGGCCGGTGCTTTATCCACTGCACCACCTAGCTGCCCCTATACTGAGATGATTTGAAGAAGTTTCAGACATCCCCTCCCTGCTACTTCCCCATGCTACCCTCACCATGCAGAAGTGCTGCCGTTTGCCAGTCCAAGATTTCTGGCTTCCCCTGAAGAATTCTTTCAGCCACCAGAGTGGCACAAGACCCCACCAGCTCTGCTGTGACTTGATAGGGAGGGGGCTGTTGCTGCTCCAGGGGTCGATGGTCCAACACTTCCGTTATAGCCTTCTCTAGTGCTAAGTCACTGCTGTAAGGGGTAAGGGAGAGAAAAAGAGATGGATATGAAAGAAAAACTTCAATTGTCCTCTTCTTATTCATGGGTCTAATGAAATTCATTATTGAAGTCCTTAAGGGACTCAAACTAGCTCTCCAGAATATTAAGCCTGTTTGCAAATCAGTTCAATAATCCTCTTCTTGGTTTTTTTTGTTGTTTTTTTTTTAGTTTTTGCAAGGCAAATGGGGTTAAGTGGCTTGCCTAAGGCCACACAGCTAGGCAATCATTAAGTACCTGAGACCAGATTTGAACCCAGGTACTCCTGACTCCAGGGCTAGTGCTTTATCCACTGCAACACCTAGCCGCCCCTCTCCCTCAGTTCTTTTGGTAACTGTAGTCACTTTTCACCTCTCAATTATATACAAGTGGATTATATATTTTATATACTACTTCCCTCCACCACTCAGCATGTTTTCTGCGATGTCTCCCTCCAAAATCTAGTTAAAAAAGTGTGTGCTCAGAAAATGCAAAACTCATTTTAATATAAGTTTAAGCCAAACAATTAGAAAGATATATTTATAACTTATGATACTTCCATTAGAAAAACAGGAATGGGAAAAACAAAAAGAAAAATAAGGATGGGATCGTTATGTTAGTATACAGTAAATACAAACACTACCAGAATATTTACAGAATCTATAGTATGATTTTACTCAAAGGTAACTGAGAAGTCACATTTTATATAGAAATTTTCTGATTTTTTTTCAAAAGCAGAGAACAAGGATATTGTATACTGGCTACCATGACAGTCATATTAAGCATTCCTATAAGTAATAAACTAAAACCAAGCAAAAAATGAATGGATCATTAACTATTTTGGATTATCCATGACACTATTTATGTAATACTAATGAGTTTTGAGAATTTTTTTTTTATTTTTTGGTGATGATCACTGTGTCACCATCTTCAACTATTAAACAGGAAACCTCTTATTACAAATATGATGCATCATCCAGTATGGCTATATGTTCTGCACAAAGCAGAGACATTTGATAAATACTGAGGATTAATAACTGTTACACTTACCTTGGGAGGATATGATGGTCAACGAGGGTAAGAGTAAGTTGACCAGTCTGGAGCAAAGCATGAAGGTCAATTTCATCACGGAAAATCAAGGAGGATTCTGGGATGTTAAGTTTCGAAAGCAGAAAGACACTATCACCTCTTAGGGCTAGTTCAGAGCGTGGGATATTTAAAACTGGTACAAAGGCTGCCTTGGACTCAGATGTCTGTGTAGAAAGGTGAAAAAATTTTGGTGTGTTAAGACAGATGGAAGAAGAGAAAGATGGCCTATCTCTTGATTATAAAGAGAGAGACAGACAGACACACAAAGACACAGACACACACACACACACACACACACACACACACACACAGAAAAACTGGCTAACTTAATCTGAGGCTGGTACCTTCCTTAACTGTTATCTATGACATTAATCATAAGGGGAATTTTAAGTCACAATTGCTTTCATTTGTTAACCTATATATTTGAAAGTACCGTACTTCTACATAATGGGGATGTGAAAATCAATGAAATGATAGATGACCTGTGGGGTTGCTAGGTGGTACAGTGGATAGAGCACCAGCCCTGGAGTCAAAAGGATCTGAGTTCAAATTTGTCCTCAGACATTTAATAGTTATTAGTTGTGTGACATTGGGTATCTACTTTAAACCCACTGCCCTGCCCCTCAAAAAATGACTTTGAAGTCTAAGTGGCAGAGGGAAGCCAGGAAAAATGGAATCAAATTGCGTAGGGTAAGTGGAAAGTTGAATTAGGAAAACTGCTATTCCAAAGAGATGTAAGCAACCCTACCCCAGACACTCACATTTTCCAGGTAGAAGGCCAGAGTGAGAGCAGACACCATAGAGTCCAAGTCACAGGCCTCATTTCCTAGTACAACATGAAGAGGTCGGGACATCTGAAAAGAGAAAGGAAGTGGAGTAGTAAGAAAGGGGAAAGAAGAACTAGGAAAAGTCTAAGATTTTAACCTAATAAGACAACATGTCAAAACCTATGAGATGCAGCAAAAGCAGTAATCACAGAAAAACGAATCTCTCTAAAGGCTTCTAAAATAAAACAGAAAGAGCTGACCAATGAATTGGGTATGCAATTAAAAAATTAGAAAAAGAACAAATTAAAAATCCCCAATTAAACTGAGGATCAAATTGGAAATCTTAAAAATTAAAATGTTGGGTGCAATTAATAAATTAATATTAATAAATATTAAATTAATTATTAAAATTAATAAATAGAACTAGGAATTGATTTTATGGGAAATAAAATAAAATAAATCATTGGTAAATATGATTTTAAGAGAGAAAACCAAATTACTAGTATTAAAAAATTCAATGAGTGAATATACCACTAATGAGGATGAAATCAAAGTAAATAATAAGGAATTATTTCATTGAATTATATGCCAATAAATTTAACAAATTAAGTGAAATGGAAGACTTTACAAAATGGAAGATTTACAAAAATATAAATTGCCTTAATTCGCAGAAGAGGAAACAAAATATCTAAATCTATTTTGGAAAAAGAAACTGAAGATGCCATAAACAAATTTCCAAAGAAAAAAGCATCAGAATCAGAGGAATTTACAAGTGAATTCTACCAAATATTAAAAGATCATCTTAGGGCGGCTAGGTGGCACAGTGGATAAAGCACCGGCCCTGGAGTCAGGAGTACCTGGGTTCAAATCCGGTCTCAGACACTTAATAATTACCTAGCTGTGTGGCCTTGGGCAAGCCACTTAACCCCATTTGCCTTGCAAAAGCCTAAAAATAAACAACAAAAAAAACTAATTCCAAATTCCCTACAAAGAACCTATGAAAGAAGATATTATCCACATTCAAAGAAATAACTAATAAATAGAATTATGATTTTATATACATATATTTCTATCTATATTTGTGTTTAATGATACTTTGACAGTGTGGGGTGGGGAGGGAGGGAGAAAAAAATTAAAAGTGCACAGAAAAGAATAAAAAAATTGGAAGAAAACTCCAAAAAGCAGGGCAGCTTTGAAAATGTATTTATTGGAGTGGCTAGGTGGTGCAGTGGATAGAGCACTGGCCCTGGAGTCGGGAGGACCTGAGTTCAAATCTAGCCTCAGACACTTAATAATTACCTAGCTATGTAACCTTGTATGACTTTTCCTCCTGGAAAAAAAATAAAAAATTGCTTTTAAAAAACGTATTTATTACACAGTTTTTTCAAAAAAAAAAAAAAGTAAACTGTAAAATGGAAATTCATAGTTTTATATACTGAATCTCATGTTGTGCCCTGTGCATGGATGTTTTTTTTTTCCTTTTTTTGTATTTAAGTTCAAAATGAATTGGGAAAAAAAACTGACTTGGAAAGCCTAAAGATAGGCAGCAGGATAGATAGTCAGGTCAAGGGGTGCTTAAGTTGGATCATATGACATTATCAGGCTTGTATGTAGACCTTAGCAAAGGGAAGAGTCACTTCTCCAAAATGAGGGATGATGTCTATTCCTATTTTTCAGGCAATCACCTTGCATGAGCAGAATGCTTATATAGTAAGTGCTAGATAAATGTGTTAGTTGCTATTATTATTAAAATCAAATTTCTACCTTCTTAAATTATTATCACTATTTGACTTTTGCAAGGCAATGGGGTTAAGTGATGTGCCCAAGGTCACACAGCTAGGCACTCATTAAGTGTCTGAGGTTGAATTTGAACTCAGGTCCTCCCGACTCCAGGGCCAGTGCTCTATCCACTGTGCCACCTAGCTGCTCCAGTTTCTACGAAGTAAGTTGGCAGTACTTTGATGATATCTGAGAACAAGAAAAAGAATAGATACAACAATTACATATATATATATGTATATATATATACATAATTAATTTATAATTCATTCCCCATAGTGATTATCTCAAACTTTTCTTTTTTTTTTCAAAGTTACAACTACATCCCAAGTTATCACATATGAAGTAGATACTGTACTAAGGAAATTGAGGACAAGAATTCAGGATCCTTACCCATTTTTCCCTCCTTCCCTCTCTCTATATATATATAGACATAACTACTCCTTTGCTAAAACTCATTCTTAAAACCTCTCTTTTCCCTCCCAAACCAGGTAGCACATTTTCCCTCTACTACATCTTTAGTCTCTTCTTATTTCCTGGTTCTAACCCTACAAAAATACCCATCTGCCTAATTAAATTTAAAAAAATCTTTCCTTTGACCCTTCTGCACAGCTCCAATCACCTCCTACTGTTCTCTTCACAAAAAAGAAATACTTTTGAATAAAGTAATAGAAATCCAAAACATCACTTTCTCAAGATTCATTCTTCTTAACCTTCTATATTTTGGCTTCACTGCCCATCACTCTTCAGAAATGTTATTAAAAAAACAATGCTTTTAACTATGGCAAATCATTTAACCTCTAATGCCTCCTGAAAATCTCTGAGACTTATAAATTACAGAACTGTGGAAATACATGGGTAGCAAGAGTTTCCTTACTGGGAGTGGCTTATAACAGTGAAATCACATGTAAAAAAAAAAGTTACAGATCGACTAGGTGGCACAGTAGATAAGAGTACTGGCCCTGGAGTCAGGAGTACCTGAGTTCAAATCCGGCCTCAGACATTTAATAATTACCCAGACATTTAATAATTACCCAGCTGTGTGGCCTTGGGCAAGTCACTTAACCCCAGTGCCTTGCAAAAAAAAGTTAGCAAACACCCACTGATTTTTCAGTTCAAAGGCCTGTTTTTTTGGTTTTTGTTTTTGTTTTTTAGGGTTTTGCTAGGCAATGGGCTTAAGTGGTTTACCCAAAGCCACACAGCTAGGTAATTATTAAGTGTCTGAGACTGGATTTGAACCCAGGTACTCCTGACTCCAGGGCCGGTGCTTTATCCACTGTGCCACCTAGCCACCCCCAAAAGCCTGTTTTTAAACTTCCATTTGACATCAGCAGCTTTTGGCAAGGAGAGGAAACCTTTTCTTCCCTGAGGTTTCAGAGACTTCCCACACTCCAGGTCCTTTTTCTAGCTTGCTCATAGGAAATGCTTCCTTTTTATAATCCCTTAGGGGTAGATGTGTATATACCTCTCCTCAGACAGAGACCCATCTGAGTCTAGAGAATGACATCAACACACTGATGCCCCAAGCTCCATATTTTTCCTTCCAAACCCACTCTCTGGAAGCATTTACTCCGCCTCCCATTTTCAAAACCTTAGTAGAATGTTTTCCTACTCTACCCTCACAATTGTTTGAACAAGAAACATTCGCTAAGTACCCTCTATGTAAAAGATCTTTTTCCAGGTTCTGGGAATACAAGGAATATGTATATGTATGTAAAAATAAAAATAGATACATTCATATATAAACATGTACAGCACAAATGTAAAGTACATATACAAAGGTGTATTAAGTAATAAATAACAAGATGATTTGGGAGTGAGGGTATTAGAAGTTGGAGAAGGATGAGGAAAAGCTTTATGTACACAATTTGAAAAGAACTGGAAACTGAGTGGTTATCGGTTGGGGAACAACTGAACAAATTGTAGTATGTGAATATAATGGAATATCATTGTGATGTCAGAAATGACAAAAAGAATGGTTTTAGAGAAAGCTGAAAATTCTTGTTATCAGTTATGAACTGATGCAGAGTGAAGTGAGGAGAACCAGGAGAATAATTTATAAAATAACAACAATGATGTAAAAAGCAAAAACTTTAAAAGACTTAACTGATGAGGAATCATGCTACCCCACCTCCTGCAAGATGAGGGACTCAGGATATAGTAGGCCAACATTTTTACCTATGGTGAGTATGGAATTACTTGATGATACACATTTGTTACAATGGTTTTGTTTTAATTTTTTCTAATGGGAGAAGGAGAGAGATGAGAGGTAGAACAAATAGAATAGGAATAGAATTTCACCCCTCCCCCACCCAAGTAAAAGTTGAGAAAAGAACAGAAGGAACCCCAAAATTGCAGTTTCATGTTGAATTTATTACATGCTTTAAAAGAAAAGTAAGCCCTGCATAACAGAAATTTGAAGTGTTATATACAATTGTCTCCTGTGTTATACTGTGCAGAAGTGAAAAGAAAAAAGAAGGTGGTACTTGAGTTGCATATTAAAGCAATACAAGGACTCTAGGAAGGAAGGAAGAAGAGAGGGCATTTCAGGCACATGGGATGGCCAAGTAAGAAGACAGGTAATAGAGTGGACATCTTGTGTGAGGTTGACTGGACTGGAGAGTGCTGGAAAAAGAGTAATGCTCATTAAAACTGTAAAAAAGAGGTTGGAACCAATTTGTCAAAAATCTTAAAAGCTAAACAAAGGAGTGAATATTTTCTTCTAGAGGCAGTAAAGAGCCACACAAATTGAATGATTAGGGGAGTCAGATTGATCCTTAAAGGACAATTATTTTGGCTGCAGTGTTAAGGATGGATTGGAATGAGAAAGATGGAGGAGGGAGACCAATGAGGAGTAGGTTAAAATAATCTGTGAGAAGTGATAGCCTGAACTAAGTAGAGAAGTTGGAAGATAGCCAGGCATGTGCATTGAGAAGTTGTAATTTTTGGCAATGACTAGATATATGGGGTGAGGAAGAGTGAGGTGTGGAGAATAATGAAAAAGTTAAAAATCAGGGAGACTAGAAAACTTGTAGTATCTTAAACAAAAATAGGGACTTTAAGAAGAAAAAATGATGATTTCACTTTTGGACATGTTGAATTTAAAATATCTTTAGGTCATTATGTTTGGGTTTTTTTCCCTAAGGCAATGTTTTTTGCAAGAGTGTTTTTTTGTTGTTGTTTTTGTAAGGCATTTTTTTTTGTAAGTGATTTGCCCAAGATCATGCAGCTAGGTAATTATTAAGTGTCTGAGGTCACATCTGACCTCAGATCCTCCTGACTCCAGAGCCGGTGCTCTATCCACTGTGCCACCTAGCTGCCCCTCATTATATTTGATATATCCAAAAGGCAATGGCTGCTATGGAGATGAAGTTCAAGAGAGTCTGGGGCTGGATTTAGAAATCTGGACATCATTTGCAGCAAGATGAAAAAGAAACTCCTAAGAAATGAGATAGAAAAAAACAAAGGACTTCAGGTAAAACCTTAGGAAGAATGATATGGATGATGAATCAGCAAAGGAGACTGAGAAGAAATCACTGTTTCTTCACTGTCCCAAAAAACCTCCAGAAGAGATTATACAGTCAGAAATAATGATCAGGGGCGGCTAGGTGGCGCAGTGGATAGAGCACTGGCCCTGGAGTCAGGAGGACCTGGGTTCAAATTTGGCCTGAGACAATAATAACCTAGCTTGTGTGACCTTGGGAAGTCACTTAACCTCATTGCCTTGCAAAAAAAAAAAGAAGAAAGAAAGAAAAAGAAAATGAAGGACAAAACATCATCAACATCATCATGAGGTCCCTTATTCAGCCTGGTCAGGTCAGTTTCTCTCAGACTATGGATAATGCCCAGGGGACCCAAGACTCTCAGCCTATTTCTCCTAGTATTTACATTCCCCAGCATCAAGTCAAATACCAGGAAACATTTAATTAAAGGTTGGTTGGCTGAATCAGACAAATCAAACCCAGGAACAGTTGGGGTTTGGAGATGGATGTGAGAGAAGGTACAGTCTATGCTGGAGAGGTATAGTCCTTGATGCAGTGTGGCCAGGGTGGAGTCAGTTTTCAGTGAGGATTGGAAGAAGGAAGGATTTTGAGAAAAGGGTATAGGCTAAAGAGGAGGTAGTTCATACTTCAATAGAATTCCAGAGGACACAGTGGAAGGTAGACAATGTTGAAGTGGGATTAGAGTTGAGAAGGGTTGAGAAAGACTGAGGTAAAAGAATGAGAGAAGAGGGTCAAGAATAGTTTTCTCCTAAATGACTAGTGATTTATTAATGTGATAGGTATAAAGAGAGAAATATGGAAAAAATATGGAAAAAAAGAGAAGCCATGGGGGTAACTATGGATAAAGACAAATATGAAACTTTACTTTTCATATTTCATTAATGATCAAGAGCTATAGATTCTCTTTGCTTATCTCTGGCATCTGTCTCTCCTACCTCTATTCCTATGGCTATCACCCAATACAGACTCCCCCATACCATTCAGAGTAGTGTACTAGTTTCTAACAGATCTTCCCACCTCAGTCCTTTATATCACTTTACATAGAAACTTAATAGCTGTGTGAAGCTGGACAAATCACTTGACTATGTACACCTCAGATTCTTCATCTATAAAACAAACTAGAGAAGAAAATGGCAAACCAAGAAAATACCTTTTGGGGTCACAAAAAGTTGGACACGATTAAAAATTATCTCAATTCAAAAATATTGTTGTCCTCATGTAAATTCTGGTTCTTCTCACATTCCTTGTCAGTTCATACTACCCAGGATTCACTGAAATCATCAATTTTGTTATAGGGAAGTGATATTCTATTATATTAACAAACCACAATTTGCTCAGGCTTTTCTGAACAAATAATCTAAAGGCAACCCCTTATTTAAAATTCTAGTTCTTTACTTTCTCGACTCTCCCATTTTTTTAAGCCCTAATTCTCTGCTAGACAGTTTGAACTATAATACTGGAGACAATCTTTGAGAGTCCTTTGGGCAGCTATATCAAATCAGTCTATACATTTTTTAATTTTAATTTTAATTTATTTTTTATTAAAGCTATTATTTGGGTTTTACAATTTCCCCCCAAATTTTACTTCCCCCCCACTCCCCCACGGAAAGGAATCTGTCAGTCTTTAATTTGTTTCCATGTTGTACATTGATCCAAATTGAGTGTGATGAGAGAGTAATCATATTCTTAAGGAAGATTTTGTTTAAACTCCACGGCTCTTTATCTGGATACAGATGGTATTCTCCATCGCAGATAGACCAAAATTGTCCCTGGCTGTTGCACTGATGGAACGAGCAAGTCCATCAAGGTTGAGCATCACCCCATGTTGCTGTTAGGGTATACAGTGTTTTTCTGGTTCTGTTCATCTCACTCAGCATCAGTGCGTGCAAATCTCTCCAGGTTTCTCTAAATTCCTGTCCCTCCTGGTTTCTAATAGAACAATAGTGTTCCATGACATACATATACCACAGTTTGCTAAGCCATTCCCCAACTGAAGGACATTTACTTGATTTCCAACTCTTTGCTATCACAAACAGGGCTGCTATAAATATTTTTGTACAAGTGATGTTTTTACCCTTTTTCATCATCTCTTCAGGGTACAGACCCAGTAGTGATATTTGCTGGGTCAAAGGATGTGCTCATTTTTGTTGCCCTTTGGGCATAGTTCCAAATTTCTCTCCAGAAAGGTTGGATGAGTTCACAGCTCCACCAACAGTGTAATAGTGTCCCAGATTTCCCATAACCCTTCCAACAATGATCATTATCCTTTCTGGTCATATTGGCCAGTCTGAGAGGTGTGAGGTGGTACCTCAGAGAAGCTTTAATTTACATTTCTCTAATAATGATTTAGAGCAATTTTTCATGTGGTTATGGATTGCTTTGATCTCATCTGTAAATTGCCTTTGCATATCCTTTGTCAATTGGGGAATGACTTTTTGTTTTAAAAATATGACTCAGGGGGCAGCTAGGTGGCGTAGTGGATAAAGCACCAGCCCTGGAGTCAGGAGTACCTGGGTTCAAATCTGGTCTCAGACACTTAATAATTACCTAGCTGTGTGGCCTTGGGCAAGCCACTTAACCCCATTTGCCTTGCAAAAAACTTAAAAAAAAGACTCAATTCTCTATATTTTAGAAATGAGTCCTTTGTCAGAAGCATTAGTTGTAAAGATTGTTTCCCAATTTACTACATTTCTTTTGATCTTAGTTACAGTGGTTTTATCTATGCAAAAACCTTTTAATTTAATGTGATAGAAATCATCTAGTTGGTTTTTGGTGATGTTCTCTAACTCTTCCTTAGTCATAAACTGCTCCCCTTTCCATAGATCTAACAGGTAAACTAGTCCTTGATCTTCTAATTTGCTTATAGTATTTTTTTTATGTCTAAATCCTGTAACCATTTGGATCTTATTTTGGTAAAGGGTGTGAGGTGTTGGTCTAATCTAAGTTTCTTCCATACTAACTTCCAATTTTCCCAGCAGTTTTTATCAAAGAGAGAGTTTTCATCCCAATAGCTGTACTCTTTGGGTTTATCAAACAGCAGATTACTATAATCATCTCTTGCTTTTGTACCTAGTCTATTCCACTGGTCCACCACTCTATTTCTTAGCCAATACCAAACAGTTTTGATGACTGATGCTTTATAATATAATTTTAGATCAGGTAGGGCCAAGCCCCCCTTCTTTTACACTTTTTTTCATTAAGTTCCTGGAAATTCTTGACTTTTCATTTCTCCATATGAATTTACTTACAATTTTTTCTAACTCATTAAAGTAATTTTTTGGAATTTTGATTGATAGGACATTAAACTGGTAGTTTAGTTTTGGTATAATTGTCATTTTCATTTTCATTATATTAGCTCTACCTATCCATGAGCAGTTGATATTTGCCCAGTTATTTAAATCTGATTTAATTTGTGTGAGAAGTGTTTTATAATTGTTTTCAAAATGTTTCTGAGTCTGTCTTGGCAAATAGACTCCCAGGTATTTTATATTGTGTTGAGGTTATTGTGAATGGGATTTCTCTTTCTAGCTCTTCTGGCTGTATCTTGCTAGACATATAGAAAAGTTGAGGATTTATGAGGGTTTCAAATCAGTCAATATTTAAAGAAACTAACTCTGGCTATTCAATGGAAGGATAATTACTGAAGCTTAAGCTTAAGTACTCTGTAGGTCACATAATGAGAAGACAGGAATCACTGGAAAAGATCCCAAAGTTGGAAAAGATTAAAGGCAAAAGGAGAAGGGAATGATAGAGGATGAGATGGATAGTGTTATAAAAGCAATGAACATGAGCTTGGACAGATTCAGGACATAGTGGAGGACAGAAGGGCTTGGTGTATACATAGTCCATGGGGTCACAAAGAGGTAGACACAACTGAATGACCCAACAAAAATAAATTTCTTCCCTTTTATTATCATCTCTCTTAATCCCAGCCTCCTCACTATTCAAACTATTTTTCTGTTTAGCTAAATATATTTTAAAACCAAATTCTTTGTGTAAGTGGTCAATCCACCTTTGTCTATTTCAGTTGAAAGTGAGATTCACTGATACCCACTCCTTTTTTTATTACTCTGTTCGGACAGAGAAATATCAAGTTCCAACCTCTTCATTCTCCTTTCTATACTACTGCTTTGGCCCTTTTGCCTTCTCTTCTCTAGGTGGTGCAGTGGATAAAGCACCGGCCCTGGAGTCAGGAGTACCTGGGTTCAAATCCGGTCTCAGACACTTAATAATGACCTAGCTGTGTGGCCTTGGGCAAGCCACTTAACCCCATTTGCCTTGCAAAAAAAAAAAAATATATATATATATATAAAACAAACAATCCACCCCCTTTTCTCTTATTTAACCCACTCAAAATATTCTTTGAAGTCATTAAGATTCTTGGAGAGACATTTGTATCTTCTTCTCCAAAGAATCATATATCATAAAGTTCCTTCCAATTGTGCAAATTTACCTTCCTAGGTTTCTCTATTCTCTTCAAATACACAGAACAGAAACAATCCATGCCCCCTTTCTCTTATTTAACCCACTCAAAATATTCTTTGAAGACATTAACATTCTTGGAGAGACACTTGTATCTTCTCCAAAGAATCATATTATTATAAAGTTCCTTCCAATTGTGCAAATAAATTTACCTTCCTAGGTTTCTCTAGACTTGTGCATTTATAGTTCAAAGTAACTACTTATTTCTTATCATAAAACTTGAAAGTCCTCTATCTCATTAAACATCCACATTTTAAAAAATTATATATGTATACCTATACACACACACACACACACACACATATGTGTGTATATATCAGCAAAAATCTACCTTTCATCCTTCTCTTTCCCCAACCCACTGGGATAGCAAGAAAACTAAAACCTATTACACACAAGTGTACTCAAATAAAAAAAAATTTCCATAATCACCAAATCTAAAAAAAAACTACCTCTGATTCTTCACTTGGAAGCTTTCACCTCTCTAGCAGGAAATAGAAGTCTATTACATCATTAGTCCCCTGGAAATATTAATCAGAATTCCTAATTCTTTTAGAATTGTTTGCCTTTACCATATTGATGTCACTGGATAAATTGTTCTCATCCTGACCATTTCACTCCATATCAGTATGTACAAATATTTCCAACTTTCTCTGAAATCATCTCCTTCATCAGTTCTTATAGCACAATAGTATTTCTCACATCAAAACCAGAGTGGAGGGAGAATTAGTGTGTGATTTTTTTGCTTGCAAATGATTATATATTCAATGCAGCCTCTGAGGCTGAGATACAGCAAAGTGTGCATAGATTCTCTGCAGCTTGTGCCAATTTGGCCATAACAATTAACGCCCAGAAAAACCCAGATTCTCCATCAGTCATAGCACCACAGCATCCATATGTGGACACATTAGTTACAGCAAATGGAGAAATTCTGAATGCTGTCAATAAGTTTATTAACTAGAAAGTTTACTTCTAGGGAAGTGTACCTAGATGATGAGACTGACACATGAATTGTCAGAATTAGCTCAGGATTTGGGAGGCTCCAAAGGTAAGAGTGGGAGAAGAGTGTATTAAGCTGCCTAACAGCCTGAAGATCTACAAAGCTATTGTGTTGACATCATTACTGTATGCAGAAACTAGATAAATGAGAGCAGTTATGTGGTGCAGTGGATAGTCAGGAAGTCAGGAGGCCCTGAGTTCAAATCCAACCTCAAACACTTAATAATTGTCTAGCTGTATGACCTTGGACAAGCCACTCAAACCCCATTGCCTTAAATAAAGAAAAGTATGAAAATTATTCAACATTTAAAAAAAAGAAATTAGATATAGGTCAACAGAAGATAAGATCAAAATGCATACATGATTTATATATCAAGAAAGATACCATAAACAAGTTAGGAGAGCATGGAATAGTTTATTTATTAGATATATGAAAATGAATAAGGAAAGATTTTAGGACCAAAGAAAACATAGAGAATATAACAAAATATAAAATAATGTTGATTATACAAAATTTAAATGTTTATTAAAAACTCAATGCAACCAAAATTTTTAAAAAAGCAAAAATTGAGGGGAACATTGTACAAACATCTGATAAAGGCCTCATTTCTCAAATATATAGAGAATCAAGTCTAATTCAGAAAAATAACAGGTCACTCCTAAGTGGTAAATAGTCAAAGGGTATGACGAGGCAGTTTTCAGTCAAGGAAATCAAAGCTATATATTATACTCACATGTAAAAATGTTCTAAATTATTATTGCTTAGAGAAATGCAAATTAAAAAAATTCTGAGATACCAACTAACACCTATTAGATTAATTAATATGACAAAAAAGGGAAAATGATAATTACTGGTAAGGGTGTGGTTAAACTGGGCCACTAATGCTTTGTTGTAGGATTGTGAATTGATCAAACCATTTAAGAGAACAATTTGAAACTATACCTAAAGTGCTAGAAAACTCTGCATACTTTGATACAGCAATACCACTAAGTCTATATCCCAAAGAAATCCCAAAAAAGGGAAAAGGATCTATTTGAACAAAAATATCTGTAACAGCTCTTTCTGTAGTGGCTAAATGGAAATAGAAGGGATACCCATCAATAGGAATAGTTAAATAAGCTGTGGAATATGATTGTGATGGAATATTAGTGTGCTATAAGAAATAACAAGCTGGCAGATTTCAGAAAAAACTGAAAAGAATTATATGAACTGATGCGAAGTGAAGTGAACAGAACCAGGAGAATGTTGTATATAGTAACAGCAACATTGTTTGTTGAAGAACTGTGAACTAGCTATTATCAGCAATCCAATGTCCAAGACAATCTCAAAAGATTTAAGATGAAACATATTAACTGCCTCCTGAGAAAAAAATGATACTGGTTGATTAAATTGTCTTTGATCCTAACTATGGCTCTTGGGTACTTGAATTCTTTCTAGCTATTTGCAATTTTTTTCTTTGACTTAGAAAGTGGGATTTTTAGTATGATGTTCTTGAAATTTTTCAGTTTGGATTTTCTTCTAGGAGATGACAAATGGATTCTATTTCTACTTTGTCCTCTGGATGAAAGAGATCTGGGAAGTTTCAAGATTTTTTGAAATGGGGTAGCTAGGTGGCGCAGTGGATAGAGCACAGCACTGCAATCAAGAGGACATGAGTTCAAATCAGACCTCAGACATTTAATAATTACTTAGTTGTATGACCTTGGGCAAGTCACTTAACCCCATTGCCTTAAATAAAAAAAACAACTAGGAAAGGAATCAAAAAAAGTAACCACTCAAAAAGATTTCTTGAAATAAAATGCTTAGGTTTTTTTTTTTTTGGCAATGTATGACAGTCCAGTGATTCCTAAATATTTTTCTCCTTGATCTGTTTTTCAGGTCATTTGTTCTTGCTGTGAAAGGCTTACATTTTCTTCCTCCCCCCCCCCCCCAATCTTTTGGTTGTTTTTGTTGAAGCATGCAGTCATTGACTTCTATTGGTTCATTCAAATTTTCAAGGACTTTGATGCTTGGGTAAAGTTTTGTGCCTCTTTGCCAAACTGTTAATTTTCTTTTTATTCTATTTGTTTCTTATTTGTCTAATTTCTTTCTCAAGCATTCTCATTTTATTTATAAAAACATTTTAAATGTATGTACAAAGAATCCAAGTTTGTTCCCAGGCCATTTCTTTCTGTAAGGCTTTGCTTCAAGATGTTTTGGGACCACTCTTTTCTTCTGTGTCATGTCTCAAGTTTCCCTGTCACCATAATGGAGGGATTGGGCTGATCCTGTTCCAGTTTTCTTGGGGGTAATGAATATTTATTATTTCAGAATCACAGGGACCACTCAGTCTGGGGACCTGCAAGCTTTCAGCACTCAGAAAGTAGTCTAGGGCAAAGTTCAAGTGCTACCCTTCCCCTAGTCTGAGTTCTATAAGTTACTGACTGGGTTACAGTCTAAGCAACAGCTGAATGCTGCTGGTCTCAGCCCATATCAACCAATTGTATCTAAGTGATAAAATTATAGACTCCTCAATGGTCAAGATTTTCTGGCTCTGGTTGGCTTGGCTAGAAGCTGAAATTGAGATTGTGTTTGCTCCTGGAGGTCTTAGCCATCTCACTGCTAACTTGCTTCTGAACTTCCTATCTTAATACATAGCACAGATCTTCCCTCCTGGGAAGGGATTACCCAACCTTCTCCTTCCAATTAAAGGTCTCCTTTTCATCCTGTCCTAAAATTGTGACCTGAAACTGGGTACTGGGTCACAAAGCCATCACAGCACCTTAGCATAGGTCTGGGCACAGCCTCTCTCACTAGGCACTCAAGTCCCCTGTATATGGTATGCTCCTGGCCTGACCCTTCCTCAGTGTCCAAAGACCTCCATGTCTGTTCCCCCCTCTAACCACAATCTGAACAGATGACTATTCTTGGTAGTAAGCCTCCCCTTTTCTTTCCTTAACCCCTTACAATAAAGCTTCTAATGATATAATAAAGTTACTAATGATCTCTCAGTAGCTAAATCCAATCGTCTTTTTTTCAATTCTCCTCTTTAACCTTTCTGTAGTCTTTGACACTAATTGATCACTCTCACCTTGATACTCTTCTCTCTAGGTTTGGGACATCATTCTCTCATGTTTTCTTCCTACTAGATTGATCCTTCTGTCTCCTTTATTGGATATAGATTACAACCTCTAAGAAAAGAAATTTCTCAGGATTTTTTCCTAGGCCCTCTCCTCTTACCTCAATCTCTCTACAAACTTCCCATCTCACATCTTCAACTCCCTTTCGGATATCTCAAAGAGATAACCAGTAGCCATCTTAAACGCAGGATTGTCCAAAACAGAATTCATTATCTTCCCCCTATCATCCCACCACCACCACCACCACTTTCCCTGCTACTAAGGTAGAGAGCAACAACCAACCTTCTAATCCTTCAAGAGTTATAACCCAGGGGGCAGCTAGGTGGCGGTAGATAAAGCACTGGCCCTGGAGTCAGGAGTACCTGGGTTCAAATTCGACCTCAAACACTTAATAATTACCTAGCTGTGTGGCCTTGGGCAAACCACTTAACCCCATTTGGCTTGCAAAAAAAAAAAAAAAAGAAGTTATAATCCAGGAGTCATCTTGGACTCTTCACTATCTCTTACCACACCCCACTCTACACCCCCATATTTAAGGTCTATCCCTTTCACTTTTTTTTTAGGTTTTTGCAAGGCAAATGGGGTTAAGTGGCTTGCCCAAGGCCACACAGCTAGGTAATTATTAAGTGTCTGAGGTGGATTTGAACCCAGGTACTCCTGACTCCAAGGCCAGTGCTCTATCCAACTGCGCCACCTAGCCACCCCAAGATTTCTTTTTTTAAAAATTTTATTTATTTAAGGCAATGAGGCTAAGTGACTTGCCCAGGGTCACACAGCTAGTAATTAAGTCTCTGAGGTCAGATTTGAACTCAGGTTCTCCTGACTCTAAGAGCCAGTGCTCTATCTACTGTGCCACCTAGCTGCCCCTCATTTAAGATTTCTTAAAATATTATCTAGGCTTTAGAAAAAAAATCATGGTTTTTCAATGATTCTCAAATCATTGTTTTTTTTTTTATATTTTCCAGGTCTGCTTTTTTAGTATTAGATATCTTACATTTTCTCTATTACTTCAATCTTTTGTCTCCACTATTATGTTACTTGTTCTTTCATAGAATCATTGATTTGTTTGGTCTATTCTAGTTTTCAGGAAATCCCATTTTTGGGGTAAGATTTGCTACTTTCTCTTCTAAGCTACTTATTTTCTTTCAGTTCTTTTCTTGGGGGCTTTTATTTCACTAAATACCTTGCATCTCAGGACAGATCCCTGAACCTAAACTGTTCATAGTGTACCATGCTGGTTACTGCTGCTAGTCAGTCTCTAAGGCAGGGATGGTCCAACCTTAGCCCTCATGGACTGCAAAGCCTAAGAAAAACCATCCAGGGTCTGTTACAGAATTCAGTATTCATTCATGAATACAGTACGACCCATATTACCAACAAGAGAGAGACTGGGAGCTGCAGGAATAGGCCCAGAGGGCTACTGTTACCAGAGGCTACAATTTGGGCATACCTACTCTAGGGGCTTCCAAGTTCCCTTCTCTCGGGTTTTCTCCAAAGAAAAGTCCTCAATTCTTGCTGCCTTCAATTGTAGACTCTTGTATCCTACATAGTGCAGTATAGCTGGGACACAGAAGTGGTGGGTGTGCTGTAAGTATAAATGCACCTGTCTGTTCTTCTTACATGTAGGCTGCTGACTGACTTTTGTGCAGTTTTGTACTATAAGAGATCACTTATGGATGTTTAAATTATTCAATTTGGTCTCAACTTTAGAGCTTTTCTGCAGTAGGTATTTGGGAGTTGGAGAGTCTGCATGAATCTCTTTTAGATGAACATCTTTGCCAGAAGTTTTGAGCCAGCTATTTCTTTTCCTTTTTTTAGGTTTTTGCAAGGCAGATGGGGTTAAGTGGCTTGCTCAGGGCCACACAGCTAGGTAATTATTAAGTGTCTGAGACTGGATTTGAACCCAAGTACTCCTGACTCCAGGGCTGGTGGTTTATCCACTGCGCCACCTAGCCACCCCTCTTTTCCTTTTTTTAAATTTATTTTTATTTATTTAAGGCAATGGAG
The DNA here is from genome assembly GCF_037893015.1 of Macrotis lagotis. Classification (NCBI taxonomy): domain Eukaryota; kingdom Metazoa; phylum Chordata; class Mammalia; order Peramelemorphia; family Peramelidae; genus Macrotis; species Macrotis lagotis. The sequence goes on along the minus strand of NC_133662.1, from coordinate 229,266,520 downwards.
TTAAGTGACTTGCCCAACATCACACAGCTAAACAATTATTAAGTGCTAGGTCACATTTGAACTCAGGTCTTCCTGACTCCAGGGCGGGTGCTCTACCCACTGTGCCATCTAGCTGCCCCTAAAGTCGGCTAATTCTAAGAACACAATTAGCTTCAGACTCCTCCCTCTCGCTAATTAAAGGAAGAAGCCAACTCTAGGGATCCCCAACATCTCCTTATGCTCCTATTTTTCCTTTCAGGATTCTGTTGCTAGTCAAGACCTTTGGTCCTGACCTCTCATTGCTTCCTGGAAGAGCTGACTCATCCATTGTTCTGGATAGACTTTTAATTGCTTCTTATTGCTGCCATTTTGTTTACAGATGGTGAGTCTAGGCTTAAGTAATGGCTAGGTACAGAGCCAGATTCTTCCTCTTCCATTCTCTATCTTGTCATAGAGCAATCTGTGATATCCCCTTGGGTCTATACTGACTCCTTTACTTTTTAAGCTGTTTTTGTCTCTTACCTACAAGCTGAAGTTTGGAGAATAAGCCATAAGCTTTATAGACAAGCTGAGCTGAGGCACAGAGGGATAGCTGATTAGTTCTTTCTTAAGGCTGAATAATATTAATTTGTGCATTAGTGGCACACAGTTGATTTTCAGAGTGTAGTTTCTTCTGAAAAAACTACAATACAGATAACTTTACACTCTTGAAATCTTTTAGAATTTTGATCAGTTCATTCAGCAAACCAAATTCTTCAACACCCCTGCAAGCAAATACTTTTCTTCTATGTCTCCATCCTTTTCAGTTTTCCATAACTTCTCATGATCTCATGACATACAAAAGTATTATTCTGAGGGGAAATGTCACTAAACAAATCATGAGTCATGTTGATCTCCCAGAATGATATATGTCAAGTTTCACTGTTCCTCTGAAGGTCAATTCAAATCACACTGTAAAACTGTATCATATTACTTTGCATTAGACACATTTTGATCTTTTAACCAGGGATATCAAGAGGAAGAATCAGTATAGGAATACAGAATGATCTAGGACTCCTTGGTCCATGCTCCAGGATAGCTAAGGCAGCTCCAGAATCAGCTTATGGTCATGATAGGTTCAGATTTATCTTCCTTTATATGAATAGATCTACTAAATAATATTAATCTGCTCAAAACCCTTCAGTAATTTCTTATTGTCTATCCAATTTAATTCAACAAACATTTATTAAATACCTACTACGTATAAACCATTTATAAGGACTGAGACAAAACAAAAGGAGCATACATTCTACCAGAGAAGCAACATTTTAAATAGTTATGGAAACACAATATAATATGAGGGGGTGAGGGTGGGAATGCTAACAACCAAGTGATCTGGATACAATTATAAAACAAAGTAGAGATAACCTTTAAAAGATGTTAAGCATTGTAAGAAACACAGGTGAAGGAGGCAATACATTTAAAGCTTTTGGGACAGCCTTAGAAAGGCAGAGGGATGGAATGTAGAGAGTAAAGGAACAACAAATAAGCTTGTTTGGCTGGTACATAAAAATAAATGAAAAAGAGTAACATAATATAACTCTAGAAAAATAGACTGAATCATTTTTCAAATATATAGAGAACTAAATCAAGTTTATGAAAATAAGGGGTAGCTATGTGGCACAGTGGAAAGAGCACCAGCCCTGGAGTCAGGAGTACCTGAGTTCAAATCCGGCCTCATTCACTTAATAATTACCTAGCTGTGTGGCCCTGGGCTAGTCACTTAACCCCGTTTGCCTTGCAAAAACCTAAAAATAAATTATAAAAAGAGCCATTCTCCAGTTAATAAATGGCCAAAGTATATGAACAGGCAGTTTTCAGATAAGGTAATCAAAGTTCATATCTGTAGTCATGATGCTCTAAGTCATTACTGCTTAGAGAAATGCAAATTAAAACAACTTTGAGGTACTACTAACCCTTACCTATCAGAGACTGGCTAATATGACAGAAAAAAGAATGACCAATGCTGGAGGGGATGTAGGTAAAACTGAGATACTAATACATCATTGGTTGAGTTGTGAACAAATTCAACCATTCGCAATTTGAAACTATATCCAAAAGGCTAGAAAACTGCAGACTCTTTGAACCAGCGATACCACTACAAGTTCTATAGAAAAAGATAAGAAACCAAAAAAGAAAAAAGATCTGTGCAAAAATATTTATAGAAGCTCTTTTAATGGTAGCAAAGTATTTAAAATGGAAAGGATGCCTATCAACTGGGGAATGGCTAAACAAATTGTGGCAGATGATTGTGATAGAATATTACTGTACTATAAGAGATGATAAGCAGAATGCTCTCAGAAAAACCTGGAAAGACTTACATGAACTGATTCAAAGTGAAGTGAGCAAAAATCAGAAGAACACAAAAGCAATACTGTATGATGATCAATTGTGAATGACACAGTTCTTCTCAGTAATACATTGATCCAAGACAACTCCAAAGGACAGATGATGAAAAAAGCTAACTATAAAGAAAGAATAGATGGAATCTGAATACAGACTGAAGCATACTTTTTTTTAGGTTTTTTTTTTTGCAAGGCAATGGGATTAAGTCGTTTGCCCAAGGCCACACAACCAGGTAATTATTAAGTGTCTGAGGCTGGATTTGAACTCAGGTACTCCTGTCTCCAGGGCTGGTGCTATATATCCACTGCGCCACCTAGCCGCCCCTAGCATATGTTTTTTTAACTTTATTTTTCTTGTGTTTTTTTTGGCCTGTGTTTTCTTTCGCAACATAACTAATATGGAAATACTAAATATGAGCAATTGCTTTCCTTTTCAGGGAGGGAGGGAGAAAATTTTCAACTAAAAATTTTTAAAAAACAAATGTCAAAAACTGCTTTTACAAGTAATTGGGGGGAAAAATAAGACATTAAATAAAAAAGTAGGCTGGACTTAACAAGTGATCAACTAATGCAAGAATTCCAGAGGACAGAGTAAAGAATGGTACATATGATAGACTAAATATGCAGGAGACACAAGAAGGCTTTATTTTTTTTTTTCCAAGGTGACATTGGGGGGTAGGGGAGACAAATGCTTGTTAATAAAAAAAAATTAAGGATTTTAAAAATTCTTAATTTTAAAAAATAAAATCAAAGGTAGACTGGAATTTACAGGTGAATGGCTTTAAATATGCCAAGTTGAAAGTTTGTATTTTATCTTAGAGATAGTGGATAACTTCTTTAAAAGGTAATGACAACATAGTGGATAAAGCACTGGCCCTGGAGTCAGGAGTACCTGGGTTGAAGTCCGGCCTCAGACACTTAATACCTAGCTGCGTGGCCTTGGGCAAGCCACTTAACCCCATTTGCCTTGCAAAAAAAAAAAAAAAAAAAAACCTTAAAAAAAGGTAATGACAAGGTCAGAACTATGTTTTATGAAGAAAATTTTGGCAGGTATATGAAAGATGGAATGCAAAGATTGGAAGCAGAGGGACCAGTTAGGAGACTTTTGTTAACAGAACAAGTAAAAGATAAGTGCAAGAATCTAGGGAATGAGTGAAGGTTACAGATACAAGATTGTTGTGGCTATATAATCAACAAACTTAAACAACTGACTGGATATGGGCAGACCTCAAAGTTGCAAACATGGATAATGTTATCCTTTGTCAACATAGGGAAATGTGAAGACAAGGTGGGGTCTAATGACTTTCATTTTGGACATGTTGAATTTGAGAAGTCTATTGACTTTCCACATGAAGATGGTGATCAGCAATTGGTGATACAGGGACAGACTGTAGAAAACAGGATTTGGCTTTGAATATAAGAGGAGAGTCAGTTAAGAGGATAGGTAATTGACCATAAGGGTACTTATCAAATCACTAGAGGGGGTGAGGAGGAAGGGATTCAAGAAAATAATCCAAGACAAAACTGAGGGATACCTCCTTGGAGATGCTCATTCTCCTCTATTAGGAGCATGAGGAAGTCATTTGGCAAAAAGAAGAGGATAAGCAGAGTATGACCCCTTATAGTGAGTTGGTAAACAGTTGGTAAAAAGAATTAAAAACTGTACTGGCATAAGAAGGATAAGGTGACTATACCAGAATAGGGTCAAAATGGGTACAGGATTTAGACATAAAGTGTGATACTAGACACAAGAGATCAAGAAATAAATACTCTTATCTGTCAGAAAGAGGAGAAATTTATTTCCAAATAAGAGATATAGAAGATTATTTTATTTAGGATTTTTTGCATCTATATTCATCAGGGAGATAGGTCTATAATGTTCTTTCTCTGTTTTAACTCTTCCTGGTTTAGGTAACAGTACCATATTGGTTTCATAGAAAGAGTTAGGCAGAGTTCCATCTTTCCCTATTTTTCCAAAGAGTTTATATAGGATTGGAACCAATTGTTCCTTAAATGTTTGGTACAATTCACTTGTGAATCCATCAGGCCCTGGAGATTTTTTTTTAGGGAGTTCAGTAATGGCTTGTTGAATTTCCTTTTCTGAGATAGGGTTGTTTAGGTATTTAATCTCTTCTTCATTTAACCTGGGCAACTTATATTTTTGTAAATATTCATCCATTTCACTTAGATTATATTTATTGGCATAGAGTTGGGCAAAATAATTTCGAATTATTACTTTAATTTCCTCCTCATTGGTGGTTAAGTTCACCTTTTTCATTTATGATACTAGCTATTTGGTTTTCTTCTTTTTTTTTAATCAAATTGACCAGAGGTTTATCAATTTTATTGGTTTTTTCATAATACCAACTTTTGGTTTTATTTATGAATTCAATAGTTTTTTTGATTTCAATTTTATTAATTTCTCCTTTAATTTTTAGAATTTCTAATTTGGTACTTAATTGGGGATTTTTGATTTGTTCTTTCTCTAATTTTTTTAGTTGCATGTTTTAGTTCATTGATTTCCTCTTTCTCCAATTTATTCATATAAGCATTTAGAGCTAGAATATATCCCCTCAGAGTTGCTTTGAATGAATCCGATAGCTTTTGGTATATTGTTTCATTATTATCATTATCTAGGATAAAATGGTTAATTCTTTCTATAATTTGTTTTTTGGTCCACTCATTTTTTAAAATGAGGTTATTCAGTTTCCAATTTGTTCTGGGTCTATATCTCCTTGGCCCAGTATTGCATATGACTTTATTGCATTGTGATCTGAGAAAGATGTATTCACTATTTCTGCCTTTCTGCAGTTGATCATTAGGTTTTTATGTCCTAGTACGTGGTCAATTTTTGTATAAGTTCCATGTACCGCAGAGAAAAAGGTATATTCCTTTCTATCCCCATTCAGTTTCCTCCATAAATCTACCATATCTAATTTTTCTAACAATCTATTTACCTCCCTAATTTCTTTCTTGTTTGATATAGAAGATTATCAACTACAAAATGAATTTTGATTATACTAAAATTAAAAGGGTTTTGCACTAATAAAGTCAATGCAAGTCAAGATTAGAAGGAAAACAGAAAGTTGGGAAAAATTTTTCACAGCTAGTGTTTCTGATAAAGAACTCATTTCTTTTTTTTAAGCAGGTTAATTTTTTTAAAGATTTTATTTATTTTGAGTTTTACAATTTTTTCCCTAATCTTACTTCCCTCCCCCACCCCTCACAGAAGGCAATTTGCCAGTCTTTACATTGTTTCCATGGTATACAGTGATCCAAACTGAATATGATGAGAGAGATATCAGGTCCTTAAGGAAGAAACATAAAGTAAAAGAGATAGCAAGATCAAACAATAAGATACCAATTTTTTTTCCCTAAATTAAAGATAATAGTCCGTGGTCTTTGTTCAAACTCCTCAGTTCTTTCTCTGGATACAGATGGTATTCTCCAATGCAGATAGCCCCAATTGTACCTGACTGTTGCACTGATGGAATGCGCAAGTCTATTAAGGTTAATCATCACCCCATGTTGCTGTTAAGGGTGTACAATGATTTTTGGTTCTGCTCATCTCACTCAGCATCAGTTCATGCAAATCCCCCTCCAGGCTTCCCTGAATTCTCATCCCTCCTGGTTTCTAATAGAACAATAGTGTTCCATGACATATATATATACACACCACAGTTTGCTAAGTCATTCCTCAAATGAAGGATATTTACTTGATTTCCAATTCTTTGCCACCACAACCAGGGCTGCTATGAATATTTTTGTACAAGTGATGTTTTTACCCTTTTTCATCATCTCTTCAGGGTATAGGACCAGTAGTAGTATTGCTGGATCAAAGGGTATGCACATTTTTGTTGTCCTTTGGGCATAGTTCCAGACTGCAGATGAACAATGTATTAGTGTCCCAGATTTCCCACAACCCTTCCAAAAATGATCATTATCCTTTCTGATCATATTGGCCAGTCTGAGAGATGTGAGGGGGTACCTCAGAGATGCTTTAATTTGCATTTCTCTAATAATTAATGATTTAGAGAAATTTTTCATATGACTATGGATGGCTTTGATCTCCTCATCTGTAAATTGACTTTACATATCCTTTGACAATTTGTCAATTGGGGAATGGCTTTTTTTTTATTGACTCAGTTCTCTGTATATTTTAGAAATGAGTCCTTTGTCAGAAATACTACTTGTTCAGTGTTTTTTGTAAATAGTAAAAAATTAAAAAAGACAAGTAAAACACTTGAACACACAGAACAGAGAAATATGCTTAGTATAGGTTTTGCAGCAACAACTTGAATACCAGACCATTGTAATTGTCTGCAGTTTTTCTTTTGAAATTTGAGAAATGATAAAAATCAAACAAGTGATCAATTTTGCATGGTTAGAATAGAGAGCCATGTAAATGCTATGTCTTTGGATCTTTATTTCATAGTTTGTGCTTGTATTTGTGCTCACATGGATACTTATTAGGAAAAAAAGCTTTGAGGCTGTGGTTCAGAGCAGGCTGCACATTGAGAGCATTAGATCTTCAATCATAAACCGTTTATAATTAGACTTTTTCCCCCTTGCAGATCAGGTCAGGCTTTGATTAGTTCTCCATCACACTTGAATAACTCTTAAGAAGGATAGGTGATGGCTGGTTACAAACATTTGAAAGAGCTTTCTGACATATTTGGAGAATAAAAAACTAGCCTTTTAATTTTGGTCAAGTGTGTTATGCTTCTGTTTAAAACCTCTCCACAGTAAGCACAGCCTATGTTAGCCCCAAACCTTGACTGGAGATATTTCAAAAACAGTCAAAAACACTAGGTATTTCTCTAAGGTGTCTAGGTTTTGAAAGAAAATAAACTGAACATGAGAGCTTAGGGAGTCATTCCATTCTAAAAGTATTTGGTCCTGTTTTGGAACAATCCCCCATCTGTATATGTGTGAAATGTCCTTTACTACCCCTCATTACTACAAGGGTCAGGTTTGCCATCTGAAAAAAGATCTTTACTTTTTTTTTCTTTTGTATTTTGATAAACAATGAAGAAGCTGGAGTTGTCAAACTATCTCAGGAAAAACTTAGAACTGGCTTATTTGATGATGTGGAAACTTACTGCTTTCAATACACAATTAGTAATTAACTGTTTTGTATACTTGTTTTCAGTTTTCATTTTTAGAAACGAGCACTGTAATTTTTTTTTTTTTTAGGTTTTTGGAAGGCAAATGGGGTTAAGTGGCTTGCCCAAGGGCACACAGCTAGGTAATTATAAGTGTCTGAGGCTGGATTTGAACTCAGGTACTCCTGACTCCAGGGCTGGTGCTCTATCTACTGCGCCACCTAGCTGCCCCCCTGTAATTAAAGTTATTAGAATAAAATCTCTGAACTATTAAAAAAAAGAAAAAAATAAATACTAGTTGTAAAGATTGTTTCCCAGTTTACTACATTTCTTTTGATCTTGGTTACAGTGGTTCTGTCTGTGCAAAAGCTTTTTAATTTAATGTAATCAAAATCATCTAGTTTGTTTTTAGTGAAATTCTCCATCTCTTCCTTGGTCATAAACTGCTTCCCTTTCCATAGATCTGACGGGTAAACTACTGCTTGATCTTCTATTTTGCTTATAATATTGTTTTTTATGTCTAAATCCTGTATCCATTTGGATCTTCTCTTGGTATAGGGTGTGAGGTATTGGTCTAATCTAAGTTTCTTCCATACTAACTTCCAATTTTCCTAGCTGTTTTTATCAAAGAGAGAGTTTTAATCCCAATAGCTGGACTCTGGGTTTATCAAACAGCAGATTACTATAATCATTTCCTGCTATTGTACCTAGTCTATTCCACTGGTCCACCACTCTATTTCTTAACCAATACCAGACAGTTTTGATGACTGATGCTTTATAATATAATTTTTGATCTCGTAGGGCTAAGCCACCTTCTTTTGCACTTTTTTTCATTGAATCCTTGGACATTCTTGACTTATCCATATGAATTATCTTACCACTTTTTCTAACTCATTAAAGTAATTTTTTGGAATTTTGATTGGTAGGGCACTAAACAGGTAGTTTAGTTTTGGTAGAATTGTCATTTTTATTATATTAGCTCTACCTATCCATGAGCAGTTGATGTTTGCCCGGGTATTTAAATCTGATTTAATTTGTGTGAAAAGTGTTTTGTAATTATTTTCAAAAACTTTCTCAGTCTGACTTGGTAAATAGACTCCCAGGTATTTTTATTGTATAAGGTTACTTTGTTTTTTTTTCTGATTTTCAAAAAGTTTGTCAATATTTATTTATTTTTATTTTTGTACAAATGAAGCTTTTTTAATACATTACTAAAATAGTCTTGTTTGAGAGTAAACATAATACCCCCTCCCCAAAAAAAGATAGATCCTCAAGAGCAATAAAGTAAAGAGGAAAAAATTAAAATTAAAATTAAAAAATAATAATAATGGGGCAGAGCTAGGTGACGCAGTGGATGGAGCAACTGCCTTGGAGTCAGGAGCACCCGAGCTCAAATCCAGCTCCAGACACCCAACCATCACCCAGCTGTGTGACCCTGGGCAAGCCACCCAATCCCACTGCCCTGTGAAAACCAAAAAAATAATAATAATAAAATAATAATAATAATGGGGGGGCAGGTGGCACAGTGGACAGAGCACCAGCCCTGGAGTCAGGAGCACCTAGGTTCAAATCCAGCCTCGGACACCCAACAATCACCCAGCTATGCAGCCCTAGGCAAGCCATAGAACCCCATTTGCCCTGCAACCCCTCCAAAATATAATAATAAAAAATATTCTTCTGTCTGTGTTCCAACACCACCAGTTCTGTGGCAGGTGGATCACATTCTTTATAAGTCCATCACAAAAGCTACTTCTATATTTTTCCACTGTTGCCATTACTAATGGCAACTCCCTCCATTCTTACTTCCCCACTACCATATACTATATTTTCTCTCTCTTTTCACTCTGTCCTTTTTTTTTTTTTGCTAGGCAATGGGGTTAAGTGGGTTGCCCAAGGCCACACAGCTAGGTAATTATTAAATGTCTGAGGCCAGATTTGAACCCAGGTACTCCTGACTCCAGGGCTGGTGCTTTATCCACTGCGTCACCTAGCTGCCCCTCTGTCCTTCTTCTTAAATATGCTGTAGGGTAGCTGAGTGGCACAGCAGACAGATCACCAGCCCTGGGGGCAAGAGGCCCCAAGCCCACATACCACCCCTAAGGCCCAGCAACCACCCGGTCCTGTAGTCCCGGACAGGCCATCCAATCCCAGCCCCTTGCAAGAAGTAAAAAAGAAAATGTGTTATATCTGACTACTCTCCCCCACAGTCTACCCTTCCCCTTTCTCTCTTCTCTCCTTAGTCTAGATGTCTATACCCCATTGAGTGTGTGTGTGTGTGTATACATACACACACACATACATACATATATATGTATATATATGCTGTTTCCTCTCCAAGGCACCTCTGATGACAGCAAAAGTTCCCTCTATTCCCCCTCACCTTCCCCCCCTTCCATATCATTGCAATAAGCTCATTATAATAAAAAAATTATTTGAAATATCTTAGCCTATTCCACCTCTCCTTTCTCTTATTCCCATTACATTTCCCTTTTAGCCATTGACTCCATTTTTACAATATATTATATCTTCAAATTCAGCTCTCTCCTGTGCTTCATCTATAAAAGCTCCTTTTACCTGCTCTATTAAATGAGAAGCTTCTTATGAGTATTGTCAGTATCATTTTTCTATGCAGGAATACATGTAGTTCATTATCATTAAGTCTTGAAGTTACTTTGAATGGGATTTCTCTTTCTAGCTCTACCTGCTGTATCTTGCTAGTCATATATAGAAAAGTCGAGGATTTGTGAGGGTTTATTTTATATCTTGCAACTTTGCTAAAGTTGCTAATCGTTTTTCAGTAGTTTTTTGGATGATTTCTTGGGATTCTCTAGGTATACCATCATGTCATCTGTAAAGAGTGAGAGTTTTATCTCTTCCTTCCCAATTCTAATTCCTTCAATTTCTTTTTCTTATTGCTGAGGCTAACATTTCTAATATGATATTGAATAGGACTGGTGATAATGGGCATCCATGTTTTACCCTTGATCTTATTGGGAATGAATGCCTCTAGCTAAAGAATTCATTTCTTAGTTTTTTTAGTTTTTAGTTTTTTGTTTTTGCAAGGCAATGGGGTTAAGTGGCTTGCCTAAGACCACACAGCTAGGTGATTATTAAGTGTCTGAGGCCAGATTTGAACTCAGATACTCCTGACTCCAGGGCTGGTGCTCTATCCACTGCGCCACCTAGCTGCCCCCTCATTTCTAAAATATATAGAGAACAGAATCAAGTCTAATAGATTACAAGTCATTCCAAAGGTTAAAGTATATGAACATGCTGTTTTCAATGAAGAAATTAAAACTACAAATAGTCATATGAAAAAAATGTTCCATGAAGGGAGTAGAACCAAGAGAACATCATACACATTAACATTATAAGTTGACCAAATATGATGGATGCAGCTCTTCTCAGCAGTTCAGAAATCTAGGACAATCCTGGGAGACCTGTTATGGACAACACCATCCACATCCAGAGGAAAACAAAGCAAAACAATCTGAACAGATACTATGTTCCTTTTTTAAACGTTTTTCTTTATGTTTTTCCTTCCTATTCCATGGCTTGCTTTCTTTACCTTTACTTCTAATCCCTCATACACAAAATGACTAATATGCAAATATGTTCAGCACAAATAAACATGGACAACTTTTACTGGACTGTTAACTATTAAGGAGAGGAGGGGCAGCTAGGTAGCACAGTGGATAGAGCATGAGCCCTGGAGTCAGGAGGACCTGAGTTCAAATCTGGCCTCAGACACTTAATAATCACCTAGCTGTGTGACCTTGGGCAAGTCGCTTAACCCCATTGCCTTGCAAAAAAGCTAAATTAAAAAATTATTAAGGGGAGGGGGGATGGAAAAGGAGGGCGCAAAATATGCAAGATAAATATGTAAGGAATGAATGTTGAAAAACTTCCATAACTTAATTGAAAAATAAAAGTAGGTCTCAAATACAATAAAAAAAAATCCTATTCACAAAAAAAGTTCCAAATTATTGATTAGAGAAATGCAAATTAAAACAATTCTAAGGTACCACCTCACACCTATCAAATTGGCTAAGATGACAAAAAAGGAAAATGATCAATGTTGAAGAGGATATACTGTTGGTGGAGTTAGTGGAGTTATGAACTGATCCAACCATTCTGGAGAAGAATCTGGAACTGTGACCAAAGAAAAATAAAACTGATCATACCCTTTGCCTCAGCAACACCAATACTCGGCCTATATCCAAAAGAAATTATTAAAAAACAGGAAAAGTATTACATTGAAAAGGGGAAGCTCATCAATTGGGGAATGACTAAACAATTATGGTATATGAATGTTATATGATTGTTCTATAAGAAATCATGAGAAGTCAGCCTTTAGAGAAACATGGAAAAAAATTACATGAACTGATGCTAAGTGAAGAGATCAGAACCAAAAGAACTTGGTACACATTATCAACAACATTGTGAGATGACAACGATGATGAATGAAGCTCCTCTCAGTAGATCAGAGATCAAGGACAACACTGAGAGAACTGCTGTGAACAATAACATCCACATCCAGGGGAAAAAAACACAGAATCTGAATGCAAATTACGTTCACTTTTTTAAAATGTCTCTTTTACTTTTCCTTCCTATATAATAGTTTTCTTTCTAATTCCTTTTATATAAAATGACTAATATGTAATTATATTAAACACAAATGCACAACTATTACCAGACAGTTAGCCACCATGGGGAGGGGAAAGGGAATAGAGGGTGGTAGAAAAATGTGTAATTCATAAATTTGCAAATGGATGAATGTTGCAAAACTACCAGAGCATGTAATTTGAAAAATAAAATAAAGTTTCAATTTTAAAAAAGGCAGGACTGGGGTAAAGTCACTGGTTGATCAAGAAAGATCACTGGTAACCTGAAAGAAATCAATTTTAGTCTAGTAGTGGAAACAACTACTGTTGTTTACTAAGGTAACTGTAAGGTAATGAGAAGTTAAGAAGGAGGTAGGTTAGTGGAAGCAATGAGTAAACCACATTTCTAGGATATTGGCTGTGAAGGGAGGAATGATTTGTGAAATCAGTTTGAATGGGTGAAGAAATGGCACTTGACAAGGATTCTAGGAAGTGAAGTTGAGGGGTGGCTAGGTGATGCAGTGGATACAACACCAGTCCTGAAGTCAGGAGTACCTGGGTTCAAATCCAGCCTCAGACACTTATTAATTACCTAGCTGTGTGGTCCTGGGCAAGTTACTTAACCCCATTGCCTTGCAAAAACTTAAAAAAAAAAAAAGGAAGTAAAGTTGAGAATTAAGTGAATTCCAGATCTGCAGGACAGCTTCTGCAAAAGCATGGAGGTGGAAGATGAAATAGCAAGCCTGAGGAATAATTAGTAAGTTAGTTTGGTTGAACACAGAATTCTAGTTCTAATGCTGAATAAAGTTCAAATTCAGCCTGACATTTCAGGTCATCCACAATTTAACATAACTTTACTTTTTTTAACTTTATGTTGTACTATTCCCTTCTTTACATGCTATAATTCTTGCCCTACTTACTCTCTCATATGTGTCTTGTGTTTTTTACCTCTGTAACTTTTCTTCTACTGATCCCTAGGCTTCAAATGGTATCTTCCCTCATTTATGACTGATTGAATTCACTGTACTAAGTAAGTCATGAAGGAGTTGAGGAGATACCCAAATCAATGAAATCATGCTTTTTGAATTATTTATGTAAAAAGTTATGACTGCCCAATATGGTGTACCATATCAAAGAAGATGCTCTATGAACAAAGTAGACTTTTACTTTTTAAGTACATATTATAGGAGACTTGGGAGACAGATTTAGTCTGAAGAAATGATGACTTATTCCTACTCTGGCATTACTTTTCCCTTCTTTGTAATCTTCACCCTACAGTTAGAGTAAATTTCTCACCTTCTTGAGCTTCTTTGCCCAGTGGTTTTTCTGGTCTTCAAAAATGGACAAAAGTAGTATTCTTACAAATCAGAAGGACAAAACACAAAAGAAAGGTGAAAATAAAAGTGTTAAACACAAAATCTAATCAGTTCTCCAGGTACCCATGTCACTTAACCATTGCTCCTCAACTTAAGACATAGAACTTTTCCTTAGCAGGTTCAGATCCAAGGCTAGAACAAGAACAACAGCTGCTAATGAAATTATTTGTAAAAGGTTTTGAAAAGCCAAGCTGCTGATAAGAGTTCTGAGACAGGAGAGAAGTCAGCTGCTATAATTAACCTTGTTGCCCTTACACCTCCCTAGAGATCAAGGTATTTCAAAAAGAAATGCATTTAAAACCATCAATGCCAAGTAACCTGACTGTCATTTATTGCATGATACTAATGCATATGAGCACAGAGTAGGTCTGACCCCTAGGAACACTCTCTTTTATCATTTCTTTTTCCAACTCCCATCCCATCCTAAGAGTCACCCAATTTTTCTAAGTCTCATTTTTCTTAACTGTAAAATAAAGGAGTTGGACTAAAAGACCTCAAAAGTAATTTTCAGTACTATAGAATCCTGTGATTCTAAGGAAATATATGATTTTGACATGAGTGGTTGGGAGAAACAAGAGTTATTATAGAGATGAGATGTAAGTTCACAAATAGACACTGTAATTAGGTCAGGAAGACTTCCTGGAAGATTAGGAATAAAGCAAAAGGATAAAGTGATAAACCAAGATAGGGAAAAGTAATCAACTAAACATAACTAAAACTTAGGAAAAAGAAGAGACTATAGGATTTCTCCAAATCATCTATTCCTGTAAAGTCTCAAATCTCTCTTCTAGAGTACCTCTAGGGGCAGCTAGGTGGCACAGTGGATAGAGCACTGGCCCTGGAGTCTGGAGGACCTGAATTCAAATCCAGACTCAGACACTTAATAATTACCCAGCTGTATGGCCTTAGGCAAGCCACTTACCCCATTTGCCTTACAAAAAAACCTAAAAAAAAAAATAAAGAGTACTTCTGAAAACTTACTGTATCATTTCCATTTAGACATTATCTTGGAATAAAAGCAATCCCCAAATGAAATATAGTTAAAGGAAATGAACAGGTGGTTTTCAGAAAAAGAAATCCATGCTATCAACAGCTATATGAAAAAATGTTTTAAATCACTAATAATTGGAGAAATGAAAATTAAAATAACTCTGAGGTATCTCATTCACACCCACTGGCAGAGCTGACAAAAAAGAAAAATGGCAAATGCTGAATGAGCTAGGGGAAAATAGGGACATTAATATACCCAAAAGTATTACACAATTTTACCTAGCTAGGTCTATACTCTTAAAGAGACCAAAGGAAGAGAAAAAGGACCCATGTGTGAAATGTTTAAAGCAACTCATTACCTGGTGGCATAGAGAGAGTGCCCATCAATTGGGGAATAGCTAAACAAGCCATGGTATATGAATTTGGTAGAACACTATCAAATCAAATAAAAATGTATTACTGTAAGATATGATGAAAGGGATGGTTTCAGAGAAACCTGGGAAGACTTGCCTGAACTGAAAAAAAAAAACAGAACAATTTATACAATAACAAATTAAGAACTGACCAATAGAATGATAAATCACATTCAAAGGAATCATGGTAAAACACCTACAGACAGAAAGCAGAGGGACTCACTACAGAGTGAGACCTTTTTTTTGGACATGGCCAAAGAGAGAATTGATTTTGTTTGACTATACTTGTTTTTAATGGGTTTCATTTTTTTTCTTGCTTTCTCAAGGAGGTGAATGAAGCAGAAAGGAGAGAATTCATTAATGAAAACAAAACTGATTTTTAAAAGTAAATTATGGTACTTAAAGCAGAATGGTGACAAAACTTCATTTAAAAATTCACTTAATAAACCACAAGACCTCAAAAAACCTTTAAGTAGCAAATCCTGATCACACCAAGATTTAAAAGCTGAGTTTTTAAACTTAGAGGGTCTAGTCATATCATATACATGTAGTTAAATGTTTTTTGTTGTTATATTAGTGTCCAGTTTGAAATGACTTTTCACAAAAGTTTACAAGTTGGATACAAAGGGTTTTTTTTGTCTTTTGTTTTTTAAATAGACTATAATACAGGTTGGTTGGTTGAAATATCCCTACTGGGTAAAGGACTAAACAATACTAGATATGATACGAATTAGACAAATTCTTTTTGGGAAGGGCATTTCCTAGGTCATCTAGCCAGCCCCCTTTCTAAACTTCTTTAGATAGAGAAGTTGTCACATACCTGCCCAAAGATTTAGAGAAATAAATTCTTTTAAATTATTAAGCAGTTTTGGGATATAGGGAAAAATCTAAGCATAAAAGCCTCATTCTAGTAGCTACCCAACCACTCACCCACTTCCTAGCTATAGCCTTAATGAATGAGAGATCTTTTGGTTTCCTGGAGACCAGGGAGTTTCCTGGGTAGATGTGGACCAAAGAAACAACAAAGCACTTAAGATAAGTGGTCACAAAGATAACTTGCTTACAAAGGCAATATTAGGAAATGATATCCTTTGGAGGGAGAGAGGATATATACAAACAAGAGTGGAACATGGTTCTGGAACTGAAAAAAAAAAAAAAGGAAGTTTAACAGGAACAGAGAAAAAGTAAAGGGAAAGGAAGAGATATATAATTTAGCATAATATAATGCACTCAGAGAGCACAGGTCTCTGCATAAACCTTTCCAAAAAGCTCATTTAGATTAGTGCTGCTTCAATGCAAGTTTATTCAGGCTTAGTCAGAATTTAGCTCCAAACTCCATTAAACAACATCATTATCACAAGGATTAGAATGAGCTTGGAGAGAAGACTGGGTGGAAATCAAGGATGAAATATCATCTTCAAGTTCTGAGATGAAAGTGAAATCCCTAGAGGATTAGAAGCATTAAAGCTACATGTGCCCTAAGAGAATAGGACCAAAACAGCAGTAAAGAGGTTAGACAAAAGGAACTCTTGGACTACAAAGGTCAAGAAATCTAGATAGGGTGATACAGGCCTGCTGAGGATTTCCTACTTGATTGGCCCAAAGGCACTGAAAATTCAATGCATTCAAAATAAAACTCATCTTTATTTCACTTAAATCAAAGCACTTCTTCCAAACTTTTCAATTTCTACTGAAGACCACCATCCTTTCAGTTACAAAGGTTCCAAACCTTGGAGTCACCTGTGACTCTACTCTCCTTCCTCATCTGTCACATGGCCATCAACTACCAAGATTGTTAATTCTAATTCCTTCACATCTCTTCCACTGTGTCCTTTTCTGCACTCACATGGATGTCCTTACTTTATCTTTTCTGCACTGCTATCATAGCCTCCTCATTAATCTGCTCCCATCCATGCTTTCCCCACTCCAATTGATCCTCCAGAAAACTACTGAAATATCTTGTTTTTTACATTTTTAAAAAAATTTATTTAAGACAATGGGGTTAAGTGACTTGCCCAAGGTCACAATTAAGGAATTATTAAGTGCCCAAGGCCACATTTGCACTCAGGCCCTCCTAACTCCAGGGTAAAATAATCTTCTTAAGGCACTTTCTTGCTCTAAAATTTTTAGTGATTCTCTACTGCTAACATCTGTCTGACATTTAATATCTTTTATAATATGGCTCACATCTATTTTGTTGCTGTTTTGGGGTGGAATGGACAGATTTTTATAACATCTGTGTTTGATCCAAAAAATTTCTCCTAAAGACCTCCCCCACCAAAAACCAAACCAAAACAAAAAACAGTTTATATACCGTTAACAGAGAGAGGGATAAATCCTTTAACTTTGGCACTAAGGTTTTAACAATGTCTTATCTGACCAGTTTTGTTAACTCTGTTGAGTTATATTGTTACAGTGAATGTGTATGAGAGTGGTCTTCAGAGTCTGCTATATTCATTCTGTATACTTCATACAATTATATTTTTCTCTGTAACTTCATATTCAAAATTCCTTATTGCACAGTAATAAAAAATTTATACAGGGCATTAAAATGTACAAGATGACTTATTATTATTATTATCTCATTTCAATCTCAATTTTGAGTATAGGTTCTATTCTGTTCTTTTTACAAATGAGGAAACTGAAGCTCAGGTTAAATGACTTGCCCAGGGTCAAACAGTTTGTAGAAAGCTACATAACTAGTTAGCTAAAACTATTAAACACTTACTATATACTAAGCATTTATGCACTGGGAATACAAATATAGGCCAAAAAAAGACAGTCCTAGCCCTCAGGAAGCTTACATTCTAATGGAAGGCAACATCAGGCAACATCAGAAGGAGAGGGAGGGTATCCACATGGGGCAGGGCTGCTAGGGAGAAGATGGAAAAATTCAGAGACTGCAATAGGGTAAAAAGAGAATGAAAGACGGATGACCCAGTCTCCCCTGAAATAGTGGTCCCTGACACTGATTCACTAATCAAAGGAGAGGCCACAAGAACAGAATTAGCTTCAGAGTTGAGAAGTTCGCTGACAAGGAAATGGAAAAGTCCAGAAACTTAGTAATAGAGATGAGAGACTAAGTGATGATGTTATTTGTCCTTCCTTCTCAAAGACAACCATGACATCTAGGAGGTGATGTCATGACAAGCATATGAACTGGATTTGAGTGTGGGGGCTCTCTGTTAAGTCAGACTCACTTTTTCCCCTAGAGTTCTATGGGTCCAGTGGTCAGATAGAAAACAAGACAACTGGAAATGGCCCTGGAGGCAGAAATTGAACCCAGACCTTCCTAATTTCAAGTCCAGCAGATATATACTATATGTTACTTTCTTTATTACAGAGACATGATATTTGTCTAGCTGTTAACCAATTGTTGGGAACGTATTTTGTTTCCAACTTTGGATTATCACTAACAATAACTTTAAGAATACTTCCATATATTTCTTTTCTTAATGTCAGTATCCTGATTGGGATATATCCCAGTGGTAGTTTCTCTAAATCTAAAGGTATCATTTTTTTTTTTTAGGTTTTTGCAAGGTAAATGGGGTTAAGTGGCTTGCCCAAGGCCATACAGCTAGGTAATTATTAAGTGTCTGAGACCGGATTTGAAACCAGGTACTCCTGACTCCAGGACTGTGCTTCATCCATTTTGCCACCTATCCACCCCTGGGTATAAATAATTTATTAACTTTTCTTGCATAATTTCACATTGATTTCCGAAATGGCTCCACCAGTAGAGGAAACAGCCAGCTTGTAGGACAGCTCATCTAACAAGGAATTTTCCTATTTTTTAGTATCTTTGCTAAGTTGAGGGATACAAGGTAATATAAATCAGTATTATTATAATATCTCTCTTTTTTTAAGGTTTTTGCAAGGCAAATGGGGTTAAGTGGCTTGCCCAAGGCCACACAGCTAGGTAATTAAGTGTCTGAGACTGGATTTGAACCCAGGTACTCCTGACTCCAGGGCCGGTGCTTTATCCACTACACCACCTAGATACCCCTAATATCTCTTTATCTGGTTATCAATAATTTTGAATATTTTTTCATATGTAATTGATAACTAATATTTTTTCTTCTGAATAAATGTTTTAACCATTTATCTCCCAGAAAATAACTTTTGACTTTATAAAGTTATGCCAATTCCATATAGATTACAGAAGTCAGACTTTAATCAGAAGTACTTAATACAAATTCTTATCTTTTCTTTTGACCATAGCAGCATTGTTCCACCTATGTTTCAAAGCCTAATTTCATACTATTCTCTTCAAATTTCATATTCCAGTAAAATTGAACTGACTCCTGGCTGCTCCAGAACTCAACACTCCATCACCTGCTTTTATTTATTTGCACAAGCCAGTCAGTTTTCATGTATTAAGCCCCTACAGTGTGTCAGACACAGTACTAAGCACTGGGTCTAAGGAGGAGATCGGCAAACAAACATACACAAACCGAGAAATGGAGACAAATTAAGAGCAGTCAGACACTAAGAAGGGCTGGGAGATTGGTAATCAGTCAGTGTGTGTGTGGGGCTCTCCAGGAAGAGGGAATGTCCAGAGCTGAAAGAGTCTAGTTCTTGGAGTACCTAGGAGAGAAGTCCTGGGATCAAAGAATCCATATGTAGTAGGGAGGAGGTGAGGTTAGGGAGGATCTGAAAGCCAAAGAAAGCCATTTTGTATTTGGTTCTGTGTGTGAACAGCTAGTAGTTAGATGGCTAGTAGTTCCCTTGGACTGGAACATCAAATCTGAAGAGAATAACTACAATCTCAGCTCCCATTTATCTCATTTTCTTAATCCCAAAAGCAATCAGGCTTTCTACTCTACTTTCTTCTTCAAGGTCATCATCAGTCATCTCTCAACCGCTAAATTTAATGGTTTTTTTCCCAAGGAGGCTTTCCTTCTTTTTATCTTACAATTAATTAATTGATCACCCTTTTCTGGACACTTTCCTGTCATGATTCTATTTCTGTCAGAGTGAACTAAGTTTTTATAGGATCTTCATCCATAGACTGCCCCTATGTGTGGGGCAATCCATCTAAGGTCTTATTTCATTTTCTCTCCTCCACACTATCTCACTTGGTTATCTCATCAGCTCCCAAGGGTTCAACTAATATGCAGATTAAACTCATGTATCAAGACCCCAGTCTCTTTCTGAGCTCGTTTCAAACTTCCAAAGCCTGTAGGACACCTCTACCTAGATGTCCCTTAAACTTCTCAGATTCAGCATGTCCCAAAACAGCAACTGATTATTCCTTCCTCTCAAAATCCACCTCCCTCCAATTTCTCCAATTTTGATGACACTACAATTCTTCTAAGTTCATAACATAGGAATCAACCTCAGCTCTACACTCATTCACCCCATATAAACCATCAGTTGTCAAGTCTTGTCACTTCCACCTTCTTGACATCTTTCTCACTTGTTCCCTTAACTCTCCTCACACCATGACCACTTCAGTACAAGCCCATCATCTCTTGCCTGGACTATTTCAATTATATTCAAATGGGTCCAACTTCATCCTCTATAGAGCTGTCAAAATGGAATTCCTGAAGCACAAATCAAAGTCACTCCCCTGCTTTAGAGGCTTCAATAGCTCCACCTATAGCATTTAAGATAAAATATATGCTAACTCCTTGGTTTAACATTTTAAGCCCTTCATGATCTGGCCCCAAGCAGTCTTTCTAGGCTAAATACATAGTACTCTTCCCTCACACATTCTATTCTCCATCCAAAGTGGTTGGCTTACTCTTCTCTAAATTCCTATCTTTCTACCTTTGTATAAGCTATAGGGGCCCTCTGCCCTCCTTCCTTTCTCCCACCAATGTTTGTAATGCTTTCCCTCCACACCTCTGACTCTTTAAATAATCAACAATCATTTATTAAGTATCTACTAAGTGCTAGGCACTGGAAATCTCCAAAGACAAACATAAAACAGTTCCTGATCTCAAGAACTACATTCTAAAAAGGACAGCAACAACGCACATATAAATGAGCATCTAAACTCCCAAGTTTTAATTCCAAAGCCACCTCGTTTGAAAGGCCGGTTCCTTATTTCTCAATATTAGTGCCCTAACCTCCAATTGTGGTTTATTTGTACATAGTCTGCATTAATTATCTGTAAACATATTTCTCAGGAGAATGTAAACTCTTTAGGGCAAGAACCTAGCTCATTTTTTTTTAAGGTTTTTGCAAGGAAATGGGGTTAAGCAACTTGCCCAAGGCCACACAGCTAGGTAATTATTAAGTGTCTGAGGCTGGATTTGAACTCAGGTACTCCTGACTCCAGGGCCGGTGCTCTATTCACTGAGCCACCTAGCCGCCCCCACCTCACTTTTAAATTTCTCTCCCTAGCACCTAGCATAGTGCTGACACAAAGTAAGAGTCTCAAATTTACTAGATTACTAGTTCTGACTGCAACACATTGACTATCTTCACTTCTCAGAATCCTTTTTCTTTAGGGTTCAGCTGAGGTGCCACCTTTTCTAAGATGCCTTCCCTAAGCTAAGCCAAAATGTATCTTCCTCAGCTTTCCATATACTGTCCTTATTTGTGCATGTGTCTGAAATTGCCATGTAGAAAATAAACTCCGTGAAAGCAGGGCCTGGTTCTTGTCTTAGGATTCACAAAGCCCAGCACAAGCCTGGCCTCACAATCTCTATCTCCTCTTGTTTTGAAGTCCTTCTCAATCATCCCATGGCATAATAATCACTCAGCTTTTTCAAGATTTTACAAAACAAATGGAAGTATCCAATAGCAGAAAAACAGAGGTTCATAATATGATGATAGAAAAATGGATCCTCAAGTATGGATGGGACTATCCTGAAACAGAAGATGAAGAGAGGAGGTGAGAAAGCTGAATCAGGAAAAAGACCAAGGGAGACAAAGTGAAGAAACCTGATCTGTTGAAACACAGGATTAATGCGGATCAACTCTGAAAGCAAAGTCACAAACATCAGGCTAGGGAAGGTGGCCCAGTCGTATAGAGAAGAGGGTGTGTTATAACAGGTGTGGATCTTAATCCCTCCCCCCCATTCCTCACAAGCTGAAAGCAGCTTAAACTGGGCAACACCCTCAGTTTTCTAACTGGGAGAGAGTGTTCAGGCCAAATATAACTGCGCTTGGTAGCAATGTGGAAATCTGAGCTTCTTTTGGAATCCAAGAGCCATGGGTAAGTAAGATATCCCCCACCTTTAAAGGACTCATAAGACAGAACCATGCTTACTTTGTCTCTGTGACCCTGATCATCACTCAAGGAGAGAGACAACTGATATCCAAATTCCAAAAGCTTAGTCTGTCTGATACATATTTTATATTACATATTTAATGGTGATTTAAACAACCAAACAACTCCAAGAAGATAGAGCACCTACACAATGTAGTAGAGGCAAATTTCAATGAAATTAGGTCATTAGACAAAGTTTTCAAGGATGGTAAATTGATTCCAACTTGAGCCCTAAAAAAATACAAAAACTCCATAGATCCTTGGGCAGTTGTCTGATTGACCCCTGGGGGCAGCTCAATCCTGAAGACAAGAAAATGTACTTTCTTATTCTGCTGGCCAAGATGTCAAAAGGGAAAAAGGTCAGGGAAAGAAAGTGACTCTGGCCCTGACTGTTGTGAAGATGCAGGAGACCCAAGATTCAGAAGTGGCCCAAGAACTTTGGCATTGGTCAGGACATCCTGCCCTTACTTGATTTGCCAAATGACCTCGAAACATCAGACAGCAGTGTCAAAGATCTATCCTTTATACAGTATTTGAAAGTGCCACCAACAATTAACCAGCTCACCCAGACTTTGGATCTTCAGATAGGTATTCAATTGCTTAAACTGGCTCACAAGTACAGACCTGAGACAAGAGAAAAAGCAAAGACAGTACTGGCTCAGGATGAACAAAAAGCTAGAGGCAAAGGAGGTGTCCCCATTAGGTGTTAATACTGTTACTACCCTGGTAGTAAACAAGAAAGCACAGTTGATAGTGACTGCACATGCCATGTACCCCACTGAGCTAGGGGTCTTCCTTCCTGGTTTGTGCCAAAAAATAGGAATTCCTTATTATTATCAAAGGTAAAATCAGATTTGAGTCTCTCAATTGGCACAAGCATTGCCTTCATACAGGTTAACCCTAAAGATTGGCTGAGCTGGTAGAAGCCAGCAAAACCATTTGTAATGATATGAGATCCTTCATCACTGGGGAGGCAACATTCTGAGTCCAAAATCAGTGACTTTGACTTGTATTACTAAGTTGGAAAAAACAAAAGCTAAGGAACTTGCAACTAAATTGGGTTAAGTGTATTTTTATTTTTTCCTACATAAAAATAAAAACCTAAATCACTTAGTGAAAGATAAATTACCCATGTGGGCCATCAGTCCTAGAACAGTAAAGGACAAATTCATATGAGCCAATTTGTTCAAAACAGAATTCCCTTTAAATGGGTCATCCTTTACCACTGTGACAAAAACTGGAGAACATTCCTTTGGGACAAAATCTAAAAATATGTTAACAGAAGGACTGGTTGGGTACCAGCTAGCTCTATCCTAAGCAACTGTAATGTAAAGTCCTCTGTTTACTTTCCTATCAGTTTTCCTGCACCTTACTCAACATAAACCTTTGTACTCAGCCCTGTTTCTTGTCTAAAATAAATCCTACCTACTGTCATTAATCCTTTCATTCATTCCTCCTTTATTACCATTTGCCCATCCCCTGTGCTGTAGAGAATGATACCAAATATTTATAATACAACCTAATGGTGCTTAACAAGTGAATGAAGAGCAGCTAGGTGGTGCAGTGGATAGAACTTAGGCCTTGGAATCAGGAAGATCAGAGTTCAAATGTGACCTCAGACACATAATAATTTAGTTAGCTGTGTGACCTTGAGCAAGTCACTCAATCCCATTGCCTTGCAAAAAACAAAAAATCCAAATGTATATAGAACCAAATGGATTTATCAATACTTAATCAAGCATTTTGATAGTTGACTATCTTGTCCAAACCACAGATTAAAGAAGCCTCTACTTGAAACCCTGTCTAAGGAGTGAGATATTGAGTCAGTCCATTTCATTTTGATAGCTATAGTGGCTATAAATTGGTCCCTTTGCATTGTAACTTCAACCATTGCTCCTGGTTCTGCCATTTGGAGGAGAGGTTTAACAAGTCCAACACCTTTTCCATATAACAGGCCACAAATACTTGAAGACAGCTATGGAGTCTAACAGACACATTATTACCACCACCTCATTTAGCCCTCCCCCTTGACCACCTCTTACCCCCCCTTTTTTTCTTTTTTTTGGATTTTTGCAAGGCAAATGGGGTTAAGTGGCTTGCCCAAGGTCACACGGCTAGGTAATCATTAAGTGTCTGAGGTCACATTTGAACTCTGGTACTCCTGACTCCAGGGCCGGTGCTCTATCCACTAAGTCACCTAGCCTCCCCTGTAATTGGTTTTTAAATTTTACTCTTACTTCTGAGGCAAATATTTTAATTACTCCAAGTTAAAGTAAATGGCTGAAAAGAATTAGAAACAAAGTAGATGCTCATTAACTGAGGAATAGCTAAAAAACAAAGCAAAACTGAGGTACAAGTATGTAATCGATTTCTAAGTTGTAAGAAATAAAGAAGGGGCAGCTAGGTGGCGCAGTGGATTGAGCAACGAGTAATAGTTAGAAAGACCTGAGTTCAAATATACCTACAGATCCTTAGATCCTTACTACTTAGCCGTCAGAACTGGGGCAAGTCACTTAACCCCTTTGCCTTACAAAAAAAAAAAAGACTATTATGATTACTTTAAAAGCCTCTGATGTACAGTAAACAAAGCCAAAAAATGCATAATGTACATGTAAACAATAACTACAAAATGATCAAAAGTGAATTTTGCAAAATTATAAAGAACAAGATACCAAGGGGCGGCTAGGTGAGGAAGTGGATAGAGCACCGGCCCTGGAGTCAGGAGTTCTTGAGTTCAAATTCGGCCTCAGACACTTAATGATTACCTAGCCGTGTGGCCTTGGGCAAGCCACTTAACCCCATTGCCTTGCAAAAAAAAAAACCAAACCAAAAATAACAAAAAACAAAAAACAAACAAAAAAAGATACCAAAGGAGAGATAAAAGAAGCTATCCCCCAAACCAGTCCTTTGCACAGGTAGAAAGTCCACAGATATAGAGTATTTTATATATTTTCAGATTTTTCCAATGTATTGATTAGTTTTACTGTTTTTTTCCTCTCCTTCCTTTCTTTTTTTTTTAGTTTTTTGCAAGGCAATGGGGTTTAGTGGCTTGCCCAAGGCCACACGGCTAGGTCATTATAAAGTATCTGAGGTCGAATTTGAACTCAGGTCCTCCTGACTCCAGGGCCCGCGCTCTATCCACTGCGCCACCTAGCCACCCCTCTCTTTTTCTTTATAAAAATATTTTTTATTTGGAAAGCCTCTCTGAGAAAGGGTGGGATACCAGGAGAAATTTTGGTGTTGCAATAAGCAAAAAAAGTGATCGGTAAAAACTTATTTTAAAAAAGAATAAATAAATGGCAAGTGAACGTTGACTGATTCTCGTGAATCAGGAGTATTTTAAGACACTATCATCTATTCTCCAAGAACAGTCTAGCACTTCATAAATAAAATATTTGTTTGAATTTCATGGAATACAAGGAAATTATGAAATCAGGGTTTGTTTGAAGGGGAAAGATGGTCTCCAGGGATAACGTGCGCCACTCCCGGCACATGCCGGGTACCCGGGACAAGCTTCCCCAGGCGTGGCCACCTCTTCTGGGCAGCCCCGTGTGGGTGGGGGGCTCACGGCCTCGGAGCCAGGGAGGCCCGCCCCCCGACCTAGGGCGCCCCAGCCGTCCCCCCACGCCCTCCGACAGAAGCCCCGGCGCTCCCCCGGGCACCGCCGGGCACCGCCGGGCGCCGCCGGGCAGCGGGTTCGCGGAGCTCGCGCGGACGCAGCCAGGCGGCGCGCGGGGAATCCGGCTCCGAGTGGGGGAGAGCACGCGGGGGCGGAGGGCACGTGCGCGCGTGCCCGCGCAGGCAGAGCCCCGGGGCCCGAGGTCCGCCGAGGGGAAGGGCCCGGCCCCGGCCTCGCCGGCCTCTCCGCCCCGCCCGCGCGGGAAGGGCCCCGGCTCCGTTACCTGCACAGCGGCCCGGCAGCCCTGTAAGAAGCGCTCCATGGCCGAGCGGGAGCGGGCGCGGCGCGGCGCGGCCTCCTCTGCGGCCCGCGGGGCGGCGCCTGGAGCTCCCCGCCGCACGCCCCGCCCAGCGCCCGGGGCCGCGGGCGGCCGCGACCCCGCCCCTTCCTCGGCCCCGCCCACGCGGCGACTTCCGGAGACAGGAAGGCGCCCCGGCTGGGCGCACGGCTTGCTGGGAAATGTAGTCCGTTGGCCAGAAGAAACGGTGAAGTCGTGAGAGAAGAGGTCCATTTCCGAGATTCCTTAGCGGACGCACGTGTGCAAATGCTGTGTCTTCTGTCTGTTCCTGCTCGGTCCAAGCTTTCTGATTCACATGCCCCCCCAAAAAAATTCCTAGAGCATTTTGACCACTCGAATTCTCAAGGGGTGGCAGTGCACTAGTTCAAGAGGCCACTTCCAGTGGGATCTCTTCCTTCTACCCTCCAGGTGGCATTCATGAAACAGGATGAAACAAGGCTTTCTGTGGAGGGCCGGAGGGCCGGATGGCCATCCGTCAGTCAAGTCGGTCCCCTGGGACCTAGGGATCGTCTATTCTGGGGCAGACCCCGGGCTAGGTGTTGGCGATCCAAAGAAAGGCAAAGCCCAGTCTCCTGTGCCCCAGGTGCTCAGCATCCCATGGGGGAGGAGCAGCTAGGTGGCACAGTGGATAGAGCACCGGCCCTGGACTCAGGAAGACCTGCGTTCAAATCCATCCTCAGACACTTAATAATTGCCCAGCTGTGTGACCATGGGCAAGTCACTCCATTGCTATAAATAAATAGAAATGTTTAAAAAGAATCCAGGGGTGGCTAGATGGCACAGAGGATAGAGCACCAGCCCTGGAGTCAGGAGTGCCTGAGTTCAAATCTGGCCTCAGACACTTAATAATGACCCAGCTGTGTCACCTTGGGCGAGTCATTTAACCCCATTTGCCCTGCAAAAAAAAAAGAATTCAATGGGGGAGGCAATAAGTAAGCAGTTAGGTCCAAATAAGATACTGGACACCAGGAAGTATATCCTGCATATCCAAACTTATAAGTTGCCTTAGCACCAGCATGAAGGGGGATTAGGAAAAGCTTCCTGCAGAAGGTGAGACTTGAAAGAAGCCAGAGAAACTAGAGGAGGGGGAATGCAACAAGAATCCCCACCTATTCTCCTCCGATTTTTTTCTTATTAGGTGACCAAACATCAAAAATCAATACACTGGGAGAAAAATTGTAAAACTCAAAACTCAAATAAAATCTTTAAAAAAAAAATTAATACATACCCCTACTATTATTATTATTTTATTTTATTTTGGGTCTTTTTTTTTCTTCTTTTTGGTTTTTGCAGGGCAGTGGGAATCAGATGGCTTGCATGTCACACGGCTGGGTGATTGTTGGGTTTACGAGGCTGGATATGGACTCGGATGCTCGTGGCTCCAGGGCTGGTGCTTCGTCCATTGCACCACTTGGCCAGACCTACAATTATTACTATTATTTTTTTAATTTTAATTTTTTTTCTCCCCCCTTTACTTTTTTGCCCAAGCAAGTCTATCTATATTCATGGGGGGAGGGGTATTTTGTTTACTTGTAAACAAGTATATTTTATTAATGTAAAGAAAAACATTTGTACAAAATGAGAATAAAAAATAAATTTTAAAAAAATCAATACACAACTAACATTTTTATAGTGCTTTAAATGGTTTTCCAAGCACTTCACTTTAGTTATTGAGTCTGATCCTCACAATGACCCTGTGAGGTAAGTACTGTTCTCTCAGTTTTACAGATGAGTAAACTGAAGTTGAAGGCAGCTTGGTGGCTAAGTTAATAGATTCCTGGACTTGGATCAGGGAAGATTCATCATCATGAATTCAAATTTGCACTCAGATTTGGCAAGTCACTTAATTGCCATAGTTCTCATCTGTAAAATGAGCTAAAGAAGAAAATGGCAACGTGCTTCAGCATCTTTGCCAAGAAAACCTCAAAATGGAGTCTGGGAGAGTTGGACACAACTGAACAAGAAGAAACTGAAGTAGAGTAAGGCTAAATGATTTCCTCAGAGTCAAATGACTTTATGAGTTTGAGAGATCCTATTGGCAGGAGTTCCTGAATCAAGATACTATCATTAGGGAAAGGAATTCAACTCCTAATCTGACCAAAAACAAACACAAAATCCCCCAAAAAACAGGCTTTGAGGGAGAGAGTGAAGAGAAAGCAAAATGTGAAATGACTGATCAGTAGTTCTGCAAACTGCTTCATGTTCTGATGTCTGTGGCTCCATTTCCTGGTAGAATGAAATAAATATATTACTGATTCCTTGGTTATATCAGTCTGGGCCATATACATGGTTCCAGAGCTGAGAGAGAACACCTTAGTGGAAAAGTTAGCTGGGGCCCAGCAAGGACTCTTGATGTGAGGCTTAAAAAAATCCAAAATCCTTCACTAAACCCTATCATCCCCTCAAGTTATTACCCTAAAACTTTTCTTCCTTTCTCAACCAAACTCCTAAAAATAGCTGTGTTTACTGGTTACCTCTTTTTCCTCTCCTCTCACTTTTCAAACATTTGCAGTTTGGCTTCCAACCCCATTGCTCAAATGAAACTGCTCTTTCTAAGTTTATCAAGGCTCTTATTTGCCAGATCTGATTCTCAGTCATTCATCATCTCTGACCTCTCTCAAGTATTAAACATGTTCTGTACTCTCTCTTTTCTAGATTTTCATCACCCTGGTGTCTCCTGGTTCTCTGATGACCTCTCTGACCACTTCTCATACTCTCTCAGTGGCCATATCAGTTCCCAAGGAGCTAAACTGTCATCTTTATGCAGAAGACTCTCAGATGTGTATATCCAACTCTAGTTTTTCCCCAGAGCATCATCAAGGGCCATATAGGTATTTCAAACTTGATGTCCCAGGGACATCTTAAATTTATCATATGCAAAACAGAAACCAGTTTCTTCCCAAAACTAGACTTCCCCATTTCTATAGAAGATATCAGAATTCTTCCAGGCTCCCAAAAACCTTTGAATTTTCCTTAATTCCTAATTCTCTTTTACTCTGCACATCTAATTAACTGTCAAATCTTGCTGTGTCAGCCTCACTTTAGACCTCTCCTATTTCTATTGCCACCAACTTGGTTTAGACACCGATTATCTCTTGCCTAGGTTATTGCAAAGACCTCCTTATTGACCTGCCATAAACTACAAAGTGATTTTCTTTCAACACATATCTCACTAAGTTATGTCCTATTAAATTTTTTTTTTTTTAGGTTTTTGCAAGGCAAATGGGGTTAAGTGGCTTGCCCAAGGCCACACGGCTAGGTAATTATTAAGTGTCTGAGACCGGATTTGAACCCAGGTACTCCTGACCCCAGGGCTGGTGCTCTATCCACTGTACCACCTAGCTGCCCCTTGTCCTATTAAATTCTAATGGTTCTCTCCTGACTCTAGAATCTAATATAAACTTCACTATTTAGTCTTTAAAACCTCGCATAACCTTTTCTCAGCTTATCTTTCTAGCCTCCTGGGACATTTCTTTCCTTCTTACACCAATCCAGCCAAGCTAACCTTCTCACTATCCCTCCTAGAATACATTCCTTCTCTTATCTCTTTGACTTTGTACTGGCTACTCCACATGCCTAAAATTCACTTCTGTCTCACCTCAGCCTCAGAATCCCTCTCTTCAAGATATGGGTGAACTCCAGCTGCTACATTTAGAATCTCCTAATCTCAACTGCTACTTTGTTATTTTTTTTTTTTAGGTTTTTGCAAGGCAATAGGGTTAAGTGGCTTGCCCAAGGCCACACGGCTAGGTCATTATTAAGTGTCTGAGGCCGAATATGAACCCAGGTACTTCTGACCCCAGAGCCGGTGCTTTATCCACTGTGCAACCTAGCCGCCCCAATATTATATTTCTTAATATTTATTTCATATGGTATATACTTAGGCATATACTTTTTGTTTCCCTTAACAGAATGTAAATTTCTTGAGAATAGGAATTGTTTCATCCCCAGCACCTAGCAGTGTCTAGTCCATGTAGGCCCTTAGAAAATGCTTATTGATAACTGTCTTCTATTGCAATATGCTTATTTGTATACTTGTTTCCTTGCATAGAATGTGACATCTTGAAGGCTGATACTTTTGTTTTTGAAATTGGGAAGTCTAGGGGTGGCTAGGTGGTGCCCTGGATAAAGCACCCGCCCTGGGGTCAGGAGTACCTGGGTTCAAATCCGGCCTCAGACACTTAATAATGACCTAGCCGTGTGGCCTTGGGCAAGCCACTTAACCCCGTTTGCCTTACAAAAAAATAAAAAAGAAATTGGGAAGTCTAGAAGAAAGGATAGGTTAGGAGGGGGAAAAGTCCTGTTTTGAAAAATGTTGAGTTTCTGGTGAGTTTTGGATGTTCCATCTCTCATTGTGATATGGTCCTATGAACTTCTTGCCACTCTAATTCATCACTTGCCCTTCCAAGACCCAGAATTTCCAATTACTCCCAACTTGGAGCATCTGCTTTCTAGTCCTCTGTTTGGCATTTTGTATCCCTAGCACCTTGCACAACTGCCTGTGCACTTAATGCTTGTTTAATTGAATTTGGGGTCCCCTCAGAATTAAAAATGGAATTCCTACCTCCTCATCACTTCTCAGGGGTTCCCATTACCTTCATCCTACCTTCCTTACCTCAGTGAAAATATCTGAGGCAAAATTAACATATTGTTCCTTCAAATGTTTCATTTATTTCTCCATCGTTTTATTTCTCTCTCTCAGCCCCTCTTCTTACTTTGATACTCCCTAGTTGATAATTAGAGGGAGTGATAGTAGTGGGGAAATGGCTGAAGAACTGGAAAACAGGAGTCTTGGACAGACTTGCTGCCTTCCTAATTACTGTTGGGTTTACCAAGGTTGTATAAGCAGAGCTCAACCAGTTTGTCCAGAACTCAAAAAATGACACAGCAAGGGCTTGGGGAATGGAGAACTGAGTCTAAAAGAATCAAGGAGCAAAGGGGTAAAAAAGAAAGATAAAATCCACATTGGCGTCAAATGAGTCAATTTGCAGGAACCCACGCTGAACGCTCCTTGGGTGGGGAGCAGCGTCTTCCCCTCCCTCTCCTGCTCCTCCCCCCTCTCTTGCTCTTCCCTGCTCTCACCAGAGAGGCACAAGAGTCCTCATCCTCTCTAGCAGCAGTGGGAGGGAACAGAACAGCTCTGTTGTTTTTCTCTGCTTCCTTCTCGTTCTCCCTCTCCCTCTCCCTGCCTGTCGCCAGCTGCTGACCACGACAGATGGCCCTTGGGAAAACCTTTTGGAATTCAGCAGTCTACCCCCTGCCCCAGGGAATCTGTCTTTAACTGATGATTTCTCTCAGTAGAAAAAAAGAAGGAAAAGAAGAACAAACAGAAACTTGCCCCTGGAAAACCAGGCTTTAGCCAGGGCCTGGAGAGCACACCCTGGACCTGAAGACCCTCCCAGAGCCTAAAGGGGTCTGCGTATTCAAAAGGAGTACAGGATGGGACTGAGGGGAGAGAGCTGATCTATATTTGCAGCATCCCTCCTCTTTCCCACTGCCCTACAGTGGTGGGCGTGAGTACCGAAACTGCTTCGACCAAGCCTGGACACCAACCAGCTCTGAAACCCGTCAGCCCAGGTGCTGACAGCTGCAAGAAGCTATTGAAGCTGAGCAGAGAGAGCATCCTTCTCTGGACTGGGAGCCCCCTAGCAAACTCCTGAACTGAGTCTCTGAATAACTCCCTCTGGTTTAAGGTAAAACTTTCTTTTAATTACTTCCCCTCCCCTGACCTCTCTTTCTATCTAGGCTTCAGGAGATAACACCACCCTTCCAAGCTTTATTCTGCCTGTTCTGAAAGGTCTTTTGAGGAGAAAAATGTAGTTTGGTCATAGATTTTCCTTCCTTTAATGAATCTTGCTCCTTTGAGTAGACAAGTGGATGGGGCACCACGATACTGTTTTGAGTTATTTGGAGGAGAAACTGTGAACCATGACTTGAAAGTTTGGGGGACACTGACAATGGGATAATGGAGGATTAAGCGAGAAAGGGAAGTTTCCTGGGGACTCCTTGAGATAGCTACATGTCTCTCTTTTCTTTGACCTTTGTTAACTATCATAATGGGGCCCTAAGAATTCCCAGATAATATATCTCAGGATGGGCCTGAGCCTTTATTTCATCCTCACTGACCTAAGATAGAGAGTATGATTAAGAATTCGGGGGATCAAGAGGAAGAGAGAATTGATAACTTTTAGTATGAATGCTCCCTCTTAACCTCTGCTAAACTGAAATGCAGTGAAATCCTAAAGCCCACCGAACCAAGAGTAGGCACAGGGGCAATATGTATTTGCGTACCTTGAGCAATAGGAACTTTCTAGATCTCTGTCCAGTCTGGTCATTATTTCTAAGACTCAGATTCTCTTGAGTCTAATCCTTTCTCCTTGATCTAGTTTCTTCTGACCCAATAGGATCCTATTCTTTTTTACTTTTTTATTTTTTGGAGGTAATTAGATTAAATGACTTGCTCAGGATCATACAGCTAGTATGTATCTGAGGCTGCATTTAAACTCAGGTCCTCCTGTCTCCAGGACTGGTGTTCTATTCACTGTATCATTAGCAGCCTGTATTCTTTTTAAAGAGTAGCTACCTCTGGAGGTTTTAATTAGCTTCCTATTTCCCTATAAATTATAAATCAACCCTGGCTCTACACAGAAGATATGAGAGGGGCTTTCCAAACTGTTCCACCTTTACCAATCATTTTAAGACCAACTTCCTGAATTTACTTAAAGTACCCCCTTGAAAATTGGGAGAATTGAACAGAAACAGAGAAAGAGGAGAGAGAGAGAAAGGAATAGGATGTAAAAGAACTTTCTGTGCATTCTGACATAAACTAACAAAATACAAATGACATGCATAATATATTTAAGTTTAGAGATGGATAGTTTGAGTGCATGTGCTGTAGCCATATTCCTTCAATTATTCTCAATTTTCATTTCCCATTCCCCATCTCCAGATCTTCCTATCACTTCCACTCTCAAATCCCTATCTGTTTCAAAATGGGGAGCATTTGGGGCTAACATGGGGAAATGAAGAAAGTATAATTTTTTTAGGGTTTTTTTTGCTAAGGCAGTGGGGTTAAGTGACTTGCCCAAGGTCACACAGCTAGGTAATTATATATTATATATAGGTAATTATAGTATCTGAGTTAGATTTGAACTCAGAACCTCCTGACTCCAGGGCCGGTGCTTTATCCACTGTGTCACCTAGCTGCCCCCAGAAAGTATAATTTTTTTTAGGATTTTTCAAGGCAATGGGGTTAAGTGACTTGCCCAAGGCCACACAGCTAGGTAATTATTAAGTGCTGAGGCTGCATTTAAACTCAGGTCTTCCTGGCTCCAGGGTCAGGGCTCTATCCACTGCGCCACCTAGCTGCCCCCAGAAGGTATAATTTCTATGAAGATTTTATTTCTCTCTCTGGGGACCTGTGTAAAGGAAATGTGAACTAGCAGGTTCAAGGGAGGATGTTTCCTAGAGATCAAAGCCTAAGACCCTTTTCATCAACCATGATCCAAGGCATGTTTTACATTCCTGTTGCTACTGAGTTAAATGGTTATGGGCATAAAGGATACAAAGAAAGCTAAATGAATGTAAAATGAGAACGTGCATTAAATAATTATTTACTAATCCAGTCATGTAGAACCTGAAGCTTAACTTCTTAAGTTCTAGATTCACAACTGTATGCAGCCATATAGACCATGTCTCTTTATCTTCTATCATTTCCACTGAGTTGCCTTTGGGAAATTTCAGACTAATCTCAAACTCAGTCTTCAAAAAAGAGGATAAAAGGAACCCCAGCTCCTATATAAGCACTCAGGGTAATATAATGAGTACAGGACAGACTTTATTCTACTCAGAAAATGCGAAAACAAATATTCACAGTATTTTCTAAGCAGTCAAGAAGACTCTCCTTACCTTATCAGTGAGTTCCACCCTCCTTGAAGGACCTATGTCATCCTACAGAATCTTAGCATGATCCCATGGTTCAAATTCTCTTAGGAAAGATGAATTTGAGATTTTTAGGGAAGCAAATCCTAAATATTCTGGTTTCTGTTTCATACAGACATTAAGACTTAGAGAATTACATTGAAGGCTCCCTTGAAAGGAAAAACATTGCTGAATATGTACTCCCTTCCTACTAGTCCTACACCATCCAAATAATTCATGATTGTTAAGAGGATAAAGAGACCTTTTGCTCCCTCATGTTGAAGTTTCATTCTCTTGCTGCTCTTTCAGTTTAAGGCATGATCATCATCATCTTCTTCTTTCTTCTTCTTTCTTCTTCTTCCCTAAGAGTCTGGTGCTACCTGACAACTTCCCATCTATCTGCAAAAGCCTAATTACCAGAATTCTCAGATTTTAAGTTATTAGAGAAACAATTTCAAAACTGAACAGGAACTGACCCTTTCACTTATGAAAAAGCTAGATTATAGAATTATAATGGTCAGGACCTTGACATTGATCAGGAAATCTCCCCTCCATTCAGGAGGTATTAGCGTTCTTGAATTTTGGCTTTAGGAACAAACAATTTTAGTCAATCCTCTGAGGTCAAATAAAATAATGCACCTTCTCTGTGCAACTGCCCCAAAGAAGTAATTATGGAGGGAAAGATGGATTTGGGAGCCCACAGAGCTCAAGTTTTATTCTCCACTTTGTCCTCTAAAGAGACAAAAAAGATGAAAGGCTTGTTTATAGGCCCTGCACAAAGGAGTACTCTGACTCAGTGACTGAATCAATTAATCCATTTCAAATCAATCCTAGTTAATATCCTAAGCCAATCTTCAATATATAAGATTCAATACTCATCCTCAGTGAGTTATGAATACACTTAAAAATGTCAATGAATATATCCACACCATCCATCGAGAGAGAGAGAATTAAAGTCTCAAAGAGTCATCTCTGTATGGAGCCTCACAAGTTGATCATGGAATTCCTTGATCTATAAATTATAGACAATCAAGGGGAAAATGCATTTTGTATATATGTAGGGGGATGGATGATGTTCAAAAGAGGTGAACTTATCTGATGAAACAGTTGGAAAGAAAGTTATCCCTATCTGCCAATAAGTCTAGAAAGATTTCTTATAACTATTTTAGGAACTGCTTCTGTGCTCTGAGGTTGGAGATCTTAGTGTATGATTAGGACCTCAGTTTAGTCTCTGTAACATATTCCTATATTTCTCTTCCTCACTACTGGTAAGTCATTTCCCAAATCTATCTTTTCCTCTCCTGCTACAGTTCTGGGCCCTGCAAGGAAAGGTTTTTTCAGAAAAAGCAGAACATTTCCCTCATTGGCCTAAAAAGGGCATTATTCTAATCTACTCTTTTCTTAAAACTCCAAGTACCCTAAACTTATTAACTCTTTTACTCCTTATGAAAAGGAAAGGAGAAAGCAGATAACTTGTTCCTGGAGGGAATCATGAAGCCTCCTATCTATTAAGGTGTTTCTTACCTTGGTGTGAGACAGAGGACTCCAGATAGTGATTTTAACTCTCTTCTTTCTGACAGTTATGGTTGGGGTTATTGCTTTGATGATCTTCACTGGGTGAGCAGAGCATTAGGATTTTAATATAATTAGTGCTGTTTGGTATGACTCATTTCTGTTTCTCTTATCATTCTAGTTCCTTTTCTCTTCTCTTTATTCTCTTTGTTTCTGAGTGCTGATTCCAATCTGTGTTCCTGATTTCACTGGAGTAATCCACCACAAATTTATGTTTTCTTCTCTTTAGTTCCATCTAGTAACAGTCAGATAGAGGCAAATAGTGATCAACCTGTGACCCTATTGTTTATAAAGCTAGGAAAGGAAGTTAGTCCTGTTTGTACCCAGGAGAGGGGCAGTGCTTGAACCACACCCCAGTTTTTCATCTCTGTCATTACCCTCCTTTTCCTAGATTTTCCTGGATCTACCTATATCTGATGCGTAACTTTTTCCTCAAGTATTGACTCTGCTGATAGCCAAGCCTGAACTGAACATATCCTATCCTTGTGGTCATTGGAGAGAGTTCTCCTGTGGAACACAACCTACTCATTTCCTTCTAGCCATGGAGCATCCTCAACCTGGTCAGACATCCTCTGATGAGATCAGGACTCCAGTAACAGCTACCCTTGAAAATAAGGAAGTCCTATCAGGGTCAGAATTGGACTCCAAAGACGAAGATTCTCAAGATACTAAGGGTGCAGCTGAAGGGCAGGAATCCAGAGATCAAATCTCACTGCTTGCCCAGGATGAGGGTAACCTGGAATCACCACCTCCAGAAGATGGTTCACCAGCCCCAGGAACCAAGGCTTCACCAAAAGAAGTGAAGATAGAGTCTAGCGCACAGGAGCTTCCCCAATCTCCTTCAAACCATCAGAATGAACCTGACTTTTATTGTGTGAAGTGGATCACCTGGAAGGGGGAGCGGACACCCATTATCACTCAGAGCACCAATGGACCTTGTCCACTGCTTGCCATCATGAATATCCTTTTTCTTCAGTGGAAGGTATGTGCATACAGCATGTAGAGGGGGGGCACAGAAGGAGTTTCTGCTGAGGGGAAGGGGTAGAATATCACCTCTAACTACCTGACACATCATTCCTGTTTCTTTTAAAAGGGACTAAAACTTCACATTGTGACATGTCTTTCAGATAATGAAGAGACAGTTCCCATTCTCCTTTGACCTATCCCCTTGAAAAATGAAAAGTTTTTCTTGAAATTTAATCTTCCCTTTTTTACTCTAGTTGAAGATGTTTTTATTCATATCACTTCATCCCTGTAGCCTTCTCCCTCCCTCCCCAATAGGTCCCTTTCTCTACTATGCTTTGTATTCTGGAACTTGTGAAAGGACAGACACACCATTAAATGTTTAGGTATTCCCTCTTGTCTTCAGGTGAAGCTGGCCCCTCAAAAGGAAGTGATTACTTCAGATGAACTAATGGCACACCTTGGTGAGTATGGTCTACAGTGGTATTCAGTGCAGTTTTGTGGGTAGTTGATTCGTCTAGAATTGAAATTCAGACTAGCAAGGGGTTTTCCTTGTTAGACAATTTCTATAAGTCTGACTGGTAAAGAACACCTGATTGGTAGTCAGGAGACCTGGATTTAAGCTGTTTCTTGGTTACAACCTTTTGTTTCTAGTCTCTCTGGACTTGTTTGCTCATCTATTAACTTAGGAGGTTGAGACTTAGATGCATTCTAAGATATTTTTATATCTGTGATTTACTCTGGATCTCCAGTTCTCCAAGATAAAGGAGAACCTGTTTGAGAGGTTGATCAGGGTTGGTTCATATGAAA
This sequence comes from Macrotis lagotis, assembly GCF_037893015.1. NCBI lineage: Eukaryota > Metazoa > Chordata > Mammalia > Peramelemorphia > Peramelidae > Macrotis > Macrotis lagotis. Next base: position 229,229,205 of record NC_133662.1, on the reverse strand, counting down.
CTTTCTACTGTAGGAGACTGCCTACTATCTATCAAGCCACAAGAGAAGTCAGAAGCATTGCAGCTAAACTTTCAACAGGTAAGGCAGAACTTCCAAGACAGAGATCTGAAGAAAGATAATTTGTGGGAAATGGAAGTGGGCAATTCATTACTAGGCAATTTAGACAGCCTTCTCCCCTCTTTCCCTAGCATGTTTTCCTTTTCCCCATTTTTCAGACATGGGTGGTCCTTCCCCCTAGAAAGATCCTTATTTGTTTGGGTTGAAGAAGTAAAGGCAGAGATTGGAAAGGAATGGATGAATCATGCAGGTTTCTCCGGGGAGGTGAATCAAGACTGTTGAGCCTAGGGAGTACAGAAATAGCAAGATTTGGTTTGCTTCTTAGAGATGTGTGGAGGGTTTTGAGGTATGGGCTGGCTTCTTTGTCCCTCTTCCTCCCCCCCCCCCCCAGAATGTGGATGATGCGATGACAGTACTACCCAAGCTGGCCACAGGTCTGGATGTCAACGTACGGTTTACAGGTGTCTCTGATTTTGAATATACACCTGAATGCAGTGTCTTTGACCTACTTGGAATACCCCTCTACCACGGTTGGTTGGTGGATCCACAGGTAAGGGAGAAAAGGAGATCAATTTATCCAAACAAAACTGCAACTAGAGAAGGTACTAGGGAGAGCTACAGGGACAGAATGGAAGTTAAGAAGGAAAGGTTAGGAAGAGGACCAAGGGGGCTATTAGAATACAAAGGGCAATGGTTGATAGGAATTTCTGAATAGATGAACTTTAAACAAAAGACAACAATGTAAATGACATGTGCAAATCTGTACCAATTCTTTATGCTTTGAGAGATTAAGTACCTTTGCTCATGTTACTGTAGTCAAGGAAGGATATAAGAGACCTTTTCCTTGGGATGGTTGGGGGGAGGTTTTCTTCAGTCCTTCAACCTCATCATCCTTGCAGAGCCCTGAGGCCGTGAGTGCAGTTGGCAAACTGAGCTACAATCAGTTGGTAGAGAAGATCATCACCTGTAAACACTCAAATGATACCAATCTAGTGACAGAAGGTAATGCCCCTACTCTCTATCCTGAAAATACACCTCCCAACATTTTGGGGAGGGGAGACTAAGCCAGGCAATAGGGGAGATGGAAGTAATCTTTGGGGAGGAAAAGAAAATTGCACTTTAATGGACTCGCAGAGTTTCAGGGTCATCTCTGGATGATTCTTTCAGCTTCGGACTCTGCATCTAAACCAAAGTTCATCCCAGTTTGTGTTTTCCTTGTCAGGCCTAATCGCAGAGCAATTTCTGGAAGTGACAGCAGCACAGTTGACATACCATGGACTTTGTGAGCTAACAGCCGCTGCCAAAGAAGGAGAACTCAGTGTCTTTTTTCGAAACAATCACTTTAGCACTATGATCAAGCATAAGGTGATAGAGGTTTCAGGGGATGTGGGTTTACATATTCCCCCTGACCTCTTTCCTGCATCATAGTCTCCCAACTCATTCTGTTTAAGTGAGTGCCCTTAGATGAAGAATTTAGTTGTGATGACATCTCCATAGCCTTTTGGTAATAGGCATTGCAGTGAGGAAGGTGCAGGGAGAACAGGACCATAAAGATTAAATATTTAAGATAATTATATTCAGGTACACCCTTATTCTAAAACAAATGCACTAAGATCCTTTCTAATTCTAAATCTATGATCCTATGGAAGCAAGTATTCAAAAAAAGATGCATGTGATCAAGATTATACTCATATTCTTTCACCAAACACTAGGGATTAAATTATGCCCTAATTGCTTCCACACAGTTTTATCTCATAAAAATGCTCCAAGCCTCCATCAATTGTTTTCTGAACACTCTCTTCTACTTTGACAGAGTCATCTCTACCTTTTGGTCACTGATCAGGGCTTTCTGCAGGAGGAACAGGTGGTTTGGGAGAGCCTGCACAATGTGGATGGAGATAGCTGCTTCTGTGATTCTGACTTCCACCTAAGCCAGGCTCTGGGCAAGGAGGCTGGGGCAGTGAGTGGGACTCACTGTCAGGAGACGCAACGCCAAGTGGATCAGGTAAGTGGTCACACAGGGGGCAAGCACAGGTAAGGAGTAATTTGATGGTTCATTGGTTTTTGATGATGTAGTTCAGGTTCCTAACCACTTTTGTGTCATCAATCTCATTGGCAGTCTAGTGAAGCCTACTGACTCATCACAGTGTTTTTGGCTTTGGGTGTTTTGGCTTCCCCAATTCTTTTGTAAAAAATTATTTATTTAAGGAAATGGGAAAGACTTGTTTGTAAAGTTAGAGCTGAGTTTCTCTAGTGTCTTTCTTCTTCAGCCCCTGGTTTTTTTTTCCAGGACTATATGATTGCCCTATCTCTCCAACAACAACAGCAACAAAGCACCTTGGGTCTCAGTGATCTGGAATTGGCCAGGCAGTTGCAGCAAGAGGAATACCAGCAACAGCAGGCACAACCCATGCCACCCCGTGCTCCATCACCCCAGGTAACACATTCTATTAATGCTTTCCCATCCCTACCCCTAATATTCTTAGGCAGGGCCTGTTCTTTTTCAGTCCCTCCCTGATGCTAGTCCTTACTCCACAAGTGTCCCTATTCTCAGTGCTGCTAGCCTCTGCTTTTCTCACCCTCAGACTCCCACACCTCCCAAATAATTCCCCTTCTTTTTTTTTTTTGTAAGGCAATGGGGTTAAGTGATTTGTTCAAGATCATCCAGTTAGATAATTATTAAGTGTCTGAAGGTAGATTTGAATTCAGGTCCTCCTAACTTCAGGGCTGGTGTTTTATCCCCTGTGCCATCTAGCTGCTCCAATAACTCCCCTTCTAAGAGTCTTTCAGTATTTCCTTTCACTGTTGTCTTTTCTATTGTCCCATCAGTCTAGAATCCCAAACTCTACTTTTTCCTGATACTTTTCTATAATTGATAGTTGACCAATTGTTCATGTCGATACAGGAGAGAGGCGCCTCATCCACACGTCCGACTGGAGAACGTAGGCAGCGGCCAAAGCAGGAGTCAGACTGTGTCCTTCTATAGCTGCACCCCAAGTCAAGCTGCTGTGCCTAGTCTGATGTGCTCCACTTCTTTGAGAAGCTTCTCATTATGGCTCCTCCATTTGCCTGCCTGTTCACCCTAGCCCTTCTGGGTTTTCTTAGTAGTGGGTACTAGGGAGCAGGGAGCAACTGCCATGGCAAGAGCTGATCAAATGCATGGGGCTATTCTCAGTGTTGTCCAAGGGTTGTGCCTCCTATATCTCACACCCACCTGCTGCTGTCCCCTGATCCTTCTCCCCATTATACAGGGAAGCATCAAGATGAGGGGCAGGGTTCATGCTGCCCCATCTTCTGCTCCATAATACAGAGACACTAATGCACAGACTCAGGCTTCTGGGTGAAATTTCTTAGTCTAGAATAATCCCTTCTCCCCACCTCCTGGACTTCTCTTGGCTGGCCCCGGGGTAGACTTCTCATTTTGCTTTCAGGGTTTTGTTTGGGTTTCTATCTGGCGTTTTAATGCCTTAGAAGTTTGAAAATAAAACTTCTTTCCTGAGGTTTTTTTTTTATACTTACTCTTCATAACCATCCTATGGGGCAGGGTGGAATAGAGTATATGGAGGGTGACTTGCCCTAGGCCCAGAGGGAGCTTAAATTTCATTTTCTTGCTTTTTTTTCACCATAGTTTCTATTATTCTAATTCAAAATTATCATTTTAAATCATTTTTGATGCATAAGATTTGGGTCAGATTATATGTGGATTACAGAAACTCTAAAAGGCATCCTGGTCCCTTTCCCTATACCTCACCTAACAGTGATATTTCTTCTTTCAACTTTTAACTCTGACTTCTGCCCTTTGACTAATTTCTTCATTGTTGAGCTAAATTTTAGTTCTTCCCCTAGGAGAAGAGGGTCTGTAATAGTGGAGGTGGGTCTAGTAACAGTTCCTGTTTGTATTTTGAAAGTGCAAATCAAAGCCTCTCCAGCTAAGTTCTCCACCCAAGGGAACATAAACCATAAACTTGCCTTTTGTGTTTAGGCATTTGTGAGATTCTGTACTGAACATATGTACTTTGTAAATATTGGAAGGCCAGGACAGAGCTAGAGAAACAAAATAGCAGATCAACCTTAATCTCGGGGTATAGGATTCAGGGAACTTTTTTTTAACAGGGTCCTAATACAGGCTAAAGCTGAAACATAGGGGCAAAGGAGAGCTCCCTATTTGGTTTTAGTGAAGAGTCATCTTGTTTAGAAGCAAAGGAACAGACAAGATGACTCTAGAGGGCTCAGCCAGGCCTGCAAGTCTCTAATGCTTGGAAATGACAAGGGGGTAAATGGGAGCCATAGATACAAGATTCTGGGATTGTGTATCAAATGTCTTCAGCCCGGCATAAGGCTAGTAAAGCTGACCGGCAGTCCCCTCTCATGGCTTCCTGAAGAGAGGGGAATCAAATATCAGTAAACCCATTCTCACCATGTTCACATTTAGTTCCCCCACCCCCATCCCATTCTCAGCCCACATGAGAAATCCCCTCCCTGGAGCCACTAAACCTAAACTGAACCCACAGGACTAAAGGTGACTGAATGTGAAGACAGACTATAGGGCTCAAGATGGTTAATTGTCCCTCAAGGGTGGGACTCTTAGCCTGTTCTGACCTGAAGAGATGAATAGAGGGACTTTCCAAACTTCTTCTTGAACTCCACTCTTATGCTTAGGAGGTCAGTCTCACTTCGAGAGATGAGGATGCGAATCAAGACTTGGTAGTTTGGCTCATCTCCCTGGATGAGGGAGAAATGGGCAAGGATAGTTAAATATTAGGCAAATAGTTGAAGATAAGGAATGGATGATGTAACTGAATCATTGATCCTGGAAGTAGAACCAAAGAAAAACAGGAATGAACTAGGAAGAGAGTCTTAATTATCCAACAGACAAAAAAAGAGGGCTATTACCCATAATGCCTTGCTGCCTTTTTGCTAGTGATAAATGTGGGAAATGGTTTATAAAGGAAAACTTGATCCTGAGTATCTAGTCTTTTCCAATATCTCATGCAATTAGTTGAGGACCCCAATTTAGAGGTACCCTTTTCCCTCTGTCACCCACACTACTTTTAAAGGTCCAGAAAGCATGCTTCTGTACAAAGAGCCAGAACGACCTGAAAACTGGACCAAAAACCCTAAAACTGCAAATGTCCATACAAATTTCCAAGGAAATGCCTACAGGGAACAGTTTTTACAAACTCCCTTAAGGCTACTCTGAGAGGGAAGTGAAAAAATTAATTGATCCTGAATAATTTTATAATTGATTCTATTCTATATTTGATTTTATTCTACATTAGTGTCCCATTTTGAATGATTATTCAAGCCACATTTCTTGTCTCTTTGCCTAAGAGCTAAGTTTAAACAGTTCTGCTAATCATTGTTCTATTCTTGCCTCAATGTTATCCTTGAGGAATGCAGATGGACACCTGGGAATCTGATCTAGAATCTTTACACCATGAAGCTATCTTTATTACACCAAACTTTGTTATCCAAAGAAATCTGGTGGACTCAAACAATGAACATTTCTTAGTCTTAGGAGGGAAGAAGGCGATTGTTGCTACTCCCTCATTTCTGATTTCCAACTAGTCATGTGCCCACACATGATGCTGTCAGACCTATAAGTAATTGCCTTGTTTACCCATCTATCCAACTCTGCTCTTTGTTCTCTTGTACTTCTCAAAACTTTATGAAAGTTAGTGAACCCTGCTTTAGGGTCTTTGGTTATTAAGAAGGGCCACTGCCCCAGTTTATGGTTCCTGCTAGCATAAATAATAAATTGATCATACATAGACCACTGTCTCTCAGTTCACCTTAAATTTCAAACAAAACAGAGCAAAGATTCTTGTAAGCTAGTCCAGGCCCTTGTTCATAGAATGATAAAGGCCATGTTATATTCCGTTTTCTTTGTCTTATTTTTTGGCCTTAGAATCCAACATCAATGACTTCTTTCTACGTTTGCTTTCTGAAGAATGCTGTGAGGGTAGGAAAAAGATTGTACAATTTTAACTTGGAGCCATTTGAGGAATATAATGATACAAATTCTTAAATCCTCATTTTGTTTTCTAATGGAAACAAGATGACACATTTTCACAACAGAGGGCTTTGGTATTAACTATTTTATATTTTAGAATTAATAAAATTAATAGATTCTTCTTTAAAGTAAGCTAGTTAAGGGGCAGCTAGGTGGAGTAGTGGATAAAGCACCGGCCTTGGAGTCAGGAGTACCTGGGTTCAAATCTGGTCCCAAATACTTAATAATTACCTAGCTGTGTGGCCTTGGTTAAGCCACTTAACCCCATTTGCCTTGCAAAAACCTAAAAAAATAAAAAAAAAAATAAAGTAAGCTAGTTAGGGAGTGGAGTTTTCTAATTAATAGAATATTTTACTTAAACACTAGAGGTTGCTAGGTACTATTTCTAGTTTTCAAATGTATATTTGAAAGTATACTAACACTTATGGTTATCTCTACAGCTAAATTACCCTATGAATGATTTGCCTATATTTGTCAAAATATACTTGGAATTTCAGCTAATTAGATTAATTTCTGATATTTCAGACTCTTATAGTGCACCAGGCTCATTATTATAACACTTTAAGAGCCTGTATATAGAACAGGAAGAAATCTCAGAAGCCATCCTATTTTTTTTTGAGGCAATTGGTGTTGAGTAATTTGTCCCAGGTCATACAGCTAGAACCTGTCTAGATTGAACTCAGGTCCTCTTGACTCCAGGACTGGTGCTTCAGCAACTGTGCTACCTAGCTGCCTCCATCCTGTTTTATAGATGAGAAAACTAAGGTCCAAATAGATGACATGATTAAAGTTACAAAAGTAGATGAGAAAACATGGGGATTCGGGCCTATATCTTCTGATGCAAAATTCACCTTATTATCTTGTGCTCCTTTCTATGATGAGATGAACTGTGTGCCCTAAAAAGCAGCTTATCTTAGAGTTGATGACAAGTCTTGAGTCCATAGAAGGGAGGGGGCTGTTCCAAAGTCAGAGAAAGACAATAAGAGAATTGGCACAAAAATTCTGGTCTCCTAATTCCAATCTAAATCAAACTACGATATCTTTGAGAACAACTATTGAACTGTTTGAAGTTGAAAGTCATCTTTTGAAGTGTCCACAGACAACTACAAATCTAGTCTCCTGCCCAGTCACTGGTGGAATGTTGGAGACAAAACTTAGATGACTGATCTGAATCCATACTGAATAACTTTTGGCTCAAATTTTGCTCAACTTTTATGAATCTCATTTTTTTTGCTTCTTTCTCATAAATAGGCATCTGCACAAATTTGTTCTTAATTAAAAGATGCTATGTTAATAGTTGAATTGAAATGATTCTGGTCTTTACTCTTTAGAATTGTAAAGGCTCTATTGATATTACAAAAGCCAAATCAGATATGGCAAGAAGCAGAAGTCACTTTTTGAACTGATGTCAAAGAATGGGAACTTTCAAACACACAAGATCCTCCATCTTTTCACTTAAAACCTACTCATTTTTTTTTCCATATAGGATTTTGGAGGAATTTACCAAGTATGACAGCAATATGCTAGCAAAAAAAATCCAAGAACTGTACACAATATTACTGTTACTAAAATTTAGGGTGTCTAATTTAGTTTGGAGAATATGGAACAGAATCTGACTGAGATTGGGATGAAGGATTAGGATTTTGTGTTAATGGTAATTTTTTTTTAATTTATTTAAGGCAATGGGGTTAAGTGACTTGCCCAAGGTCATATAGCTAGGCAATTAAGTGTCAGAGGCTGGATTTGAACTCAGGTCCTCCTGACTCCAGGTCTGGTGCTCTATTCACTGCCCCACCTAACTGCCCACTGATAATTATAAATCTATAATAGGAAATATTTTCTTTGCATAAGTTTGGAAGTTAGAAGGGCCACTGCTGATATGTCCTGGAGAAGAGAGGCTTCATTAGGAATATGATGGTTATATTTATGGAAAAAGGATGAGACTTGTCTTATTTGGCTCCAGAGCACAGAGCCAGGAACAATGAACATAAGGTTCAAAGAGGCAAATTTAGGTTTAATTTCATAAAACAAAAAATAAAAGACTTCCCATCAATTAAAGCTATCTTTAAGTAAAACAGAAGGGGGGGGGAGACTATACCAAATTCATAGAAAAAGATAGTATTGGGTACCAGAATTCTGTTCTTATTCCAGTCTAATGCTCTCACCTCTAAACCATGAGATAATGGGCTCTCCTTAAAGAGAGGTAACCAGGTGAGACAGTGGGAAAAAATCTGGCCCTGTAGTCAGCAAGATCCGAGTTCAAATTTGTCTTCTGACACATGTTAACTGTGGGACACAATCTCTGTTTGCCTCAGTTTTTTTAACTGTAAAAATGTGGATAATAGGGGTGGCTAGGTGACACAATGGATAAAGTACCAGCCCTGGAGTCAGGAGTAATTACCTAGCTGTGTGTCCTTGGGCAAGCCACTTAACCCCATTGCCTTGCAAAAACTAAAAAAAAAAAAAAAAAATGTGGATAATAACAGCATTTATCCCTCAGAGTTTTTGTGAGGATCAAATCAGAATACTTGTAAGTGCTTAGCTTTGTGCCTGGATCATTGTAGGTGATGTATTATTGCTTGATCTATCTCTCTTGATAGATATATCTATAGATATATCTATCTCTCTATCTATCTCTTGATCTCTCTCTCTCTCTCTCTAGCATGGACCAGTAAAAACCAATTTGAGGGGCAGCTAGGTGGCACAGTGGATAGAGCACCGGCCCTGGAGTCAGGAGTACCTGGGTTCAAATCCAGCCTCAGACACTTAATAATGACCTAGCTGTGTGGCCTTGGGCAAGCCACTTAACCCCATTGCCTTGCAAAAACCTTAAATAAAAAACCAATTTGAATGGTAGAGTCCCAGCCTCCCAGGATTCATGTATAGCATAGTTAATAAACCTAGAGTATGGATAAACCCTCTCCTGGTACAAATATATAAAGTTCAAAGTAATATTCTGTCCCTCATTCCTCACTCCTTATTACTCAAGTTAGAAAATGTCCTTGCTTTATTGTTCCTATAAATATGACAGTATCTCATTGGTATCATGCTGTCTCTTGGTCTAAAATTTTATAAAAATTGGAGACGTAGCTAAAAATGATAGATTGGGGCAGTTGCCTTGTTGAATTCTCCCAAAATTCCCCTCCAAAAAAACTTTAATATAGTGTTCCAAATCAAATGTTGTAGCAGCAGAACTAACAAAAGATTGGGGGGAGATATTTTCTGCTCTAAGAAAATTTAAGAGCTTAGCTGAAATCTCTGATAACAGAAGTGGAGGCCAATCTGGAGCCCACACACCTGGTGGAAACAGCAGCAGCTTCAAGAGTTCAGTCTAGGGACAGTAAGGAGGTCAGACAATTGGTTGGAAAGAGATTGCAGGGGCCCCTTGCTAATACTGCCCATAAGCAATTGTGGATCATAGCTTCAGAGCAGAGAGAAGCTTTGGGGATCAGTCACACAGGAAGAAGGGGCCCTAGTCAGAGTTCCTAGGCAAAGAAGAGTACTAGGGCTTTTAGCTATAGCGAAGCAAAGGTCCTTCCTAAATAAAGAGCAGGGCACAGACCAGGAGAGCAGTGACCGAACTTCTTCCAGGATCTTACCCTCTTGAAAGCACCAAAAATTTGTAGACCCTTAAAACTAACTCTTCAAAGGGCAGCACACAAAAGCCTGAAGCTTGAGATAGTGCCTTTCCACTCCTACATGATCAGTGTCCAACTTTAACATAAAGTTCAAAGTAATAAAATAGGTTGGAAAAATGAGCAAAGAATGTGACCATAAAAACATACTACTGTGTCAGAGAAGACCAAGAATTAAACTCTGATGAAGACTGTGAAAACAGCTATAGAAAAAACTAAAAAAAAAAAAGTTGCTAATTGAATCAAAATCCAATAAGAATTCCTAGAAGAAGGGGTAGGTAGGTGGCACAGTTGATAGAAAATGGGTCCTGGAGTCAGGAAGACCAAATACAGCCTTAAACAATAATTACCTAGCTATGTGACTTTGGACAAGTTACTTAAATCCATTGCCTTGCAAAAAAAAATTCTGGGAGAGTTAAAAAAAAAAATAGATATGGCAGAGGAAAATTGGGAAAAGAAATGAGAATAAATATCATGAAAAGGGAACAATTTGGTAAAAAAGGTACAAAGACTGAGTTCCTATCCCAGAAGCTGTTTTACCAAACATTAGATTACTATCATCACTAGGAGATTAGGTATAAAAGAAACAGTAATAAAGGACTGCAATAATCTGTTTAATAAACCTAAATACTCTAACTTCTGAGACAAGGACTTAAAAAATTGCTGGAAATAGTATGACAGAAACCAGGCATAGACCAGCATCTCACACCCTATATCAAGATAAGGTTAAAATGGATGCAGGATTTAGACATAAAAAGGTAATAATAAATAATAAATAATAAATAATAATAAAAAGCCAGTTAGGAGAAGGAACAGTTTATCTGTAAAAATCTTTGGAAAGAGGAAAGGAGATAAGAACATTATGAAATGCAAAGTGGATAATTTTGATTACATTAAATTAAAAAGTTTTTGTACAAATAAAACCAATGCAACCAAGATTAAAAGGAATGCAGCAAATCTGGAACCAATTTTTACAGCTGAAGCCAAGAATATCTGGATTCAAATCCAGCCTCAGACACTTACTAATTACCTAGTTGTGTGGCCTTGGGAAAGCCACTTAATCCTATCTGTCTTGCCAAAAAAAATCTAAAAAAATAAAAATAAAAAAATAATAGAGTTGAGTCAAAATTAAAAGAAAATAAGTCATTCCCTAATTGATAAATGGTCAAAGGATACAAACAGGCAGTTATCAGATGAAGAAATTAAAGTTACTTATAGTTATATGACAAATTTTTTTAACAAGTAAATTCTTTTTTTATTTCTGTATTTTTTTCTTCCTCCCCATTCCTCCCTCCCCACCCCCTTTTTAAACCTTTTCCAAACCTTTTGCATTTTTATAGAGGCAGCGTGGTTTATTGTAGTAGTATCAAACTCAAATAGAAACAGGGGTCCTAAAAACTAAAACAGAGCCACATACTGACTTAGAAAAACCCACATATGAAATGTAATCTATGTTCTATCATCTTTTTTTTTTGAGCATAATAAGGTAATGGGTTTTTTCCCCCCTAAATTGAAGGTAACAAAGGTTCAAACTGCACAATTCTTTCTCTAGATACAGACTGTATTTTCCATCGCAGATAGCCCAAAATTGTCCCTGATTGTGGTACTGATGGAATGAAAATGCTCTATATCTTTAAGGCAACTCTGAGGTACCACCTCACATGTACCAGATTGACCAATGTAACAAAAAAATAAAATGTTCGATGTTGGAGGGAATGTGGGAAAACAGGGATGCTAATGCAGTTTTGCTGGAATTTTGAAGTGATCCAACCCTTCTGGAGAGCAATTTGTAACTATTGCCCAAAGGGCAATAAAACTGTGCATACCCTTTTATCTAGCAATACCACTCTAGATCTGTATCCCAAAGAGATCAGAGGAAGGGTAAAAAACCTACATGTGCATAAAATATTTAAACAGTTCTTTTTGAAGTGACAGAAATTGAGATGATGTCCATCAATTGGGGAATGACTGGACAAATTGTGGTATATGAATGTGATTTCTATGAGAAATCATGAGCAGTTGGACTCCAGACCTGGAAGGAATTATATGAACTGATGTTGAGTGAAGTGAGCAGAACCAGAAAAACACTGTATATATTAATAACACTGTGTGACAATCAGCTATGATGTGCTTGCTCTTCTCAGTAGTACAATAATCAAAGACAATTCTAAAGGACTTGAAATGGAAAACACTATCCACATCCCAAGAAGGAACCCTGGAGCCTGAATGCAGACCAAAGCATACTATTTTCAATTTTGTTTTTTTTTTATTTTCAATTTTTTAAAAACTTGTTCTATATTTTTCCCTCTCGTGGTTTTTCCCCCCTTTTTGTTCTCATTCTTTCACAAGATTAATATGGAAATAGTTTAACATAATTATACACATATAATTTATAATAGATTACTCTCTGCCTTGTAGAAGGGGAGGGAAGGGAAAATGTGGAACTAAAATATGAAGCTCAGATGTGGAACTCAAAACTTTACAAAAAGAGATTATTGAAAACTATCTTTACATTCAATTGGAAAAATAAAATTTTTTTTAAAAGGTACAAATAAAAAATACCTTAAAAATAGAATTTGACAAGGGGCAGCTGGGTGGCGCAGTGGATAGGGCACCAGCCCTGGAATCAGGAGTACCTGAGTTCAAATCCCCCCTCAGACATTTAATAATTACCTAGCTGTGTGGCCTTAGACAAGCCACTTAGCCCCATTGCCTTGAAAAATCTAAAAAAAAAAAAAAAATAGAATTTTACCATATGGGAAAAGAGGTACAAAATTTTCCTGAAGAAAAGAACTCTTTAGGGGCAGCTAGGTGGCACAGTGGATAAAGCACAGGTCCTGGAGTCAGGAGTACCTGGGTTCAAATCCGGTCTCAGACACTTAATAATTACCTAGCCATGTGGCTTTGGGCAAGCCACTTAACCCCATTGCCTTGCAAAAAACTAAAAAAAAAAAAAAGAGAGAGAGAAAGAGAGAGAGAACTCTTTAAAAAGCATAAATGGCCAAAAGGGAAAAGAGGTACAAAAACTCACTGAAGAAAATAATTCTTTAAATATTAGAATTGGTCAAGTTGAAGCTAGTGACCATGAGAAATCAAGCAATAATAAAACAAACTCAAAAATAAAAAAAAAACAGAGAAAATGTTAAATATCTCACCAGAAAAACAACTGACCTGGAAAATAGACCAAAGAGAGATAATTTAAGAATCACTGGACTGGGGGGGGGGGGGCGCTAGGTGGCACAGTGGATAGAGAACCAGCCCTGGAGTCAGGAGTACCTGAGTTCAAATCTGACCTCAGACACTTAATAATTACCTAGCTGTGTGAACTTGGGCAAGCCACTTAACCCCATTGCCTTGCAAAAACCTAAAATAAAAATAAAAATAAAAAAATAAAAAGAATCATTGGACTACTTGAAACTCATGATCAAAGAAAATGCTCAGGTATTTTAGATCCAGAGGGTAAAATAGAAATTGAAATAACCCATCAATCATCTCCTGAAAAACATACCAAAATAAAAACTACCAGAAATCCTAGAGTCAAATTCCAGAGCTCCCAGGTCAAAGAGAAAATACTTTAAGCATCTAGAAAGAAACAATTCAAATATCATGGAATCAGAGTCTTATGCTGCATTTTAACCTAAAGCATCAAAAGACTTGGAACATGATATTCTGAAAGACAAAGGAGCTAGGATTGCAACCAAAAATCACTCAGGAAAACCGAGTGCAATTCTTCAGAAGGAAAAGAAAAAGGAATATTTAATGAAATAGGTGTCTTTCAAGCATTCCTGATAAAAAGACCTGAGCTGAATAGAAAATTTGACATTTAAACACGAAACTCAAGAGAAGCAGAAAAAGGTAAATACGAAAGAGTATAATATAAGGAACTCAAAAAGCTAAACTGTTTATATTCCTATAAATTTTAGTTATTAGGGCATTATAAGGAGTTTTCATAGAGGGTATGAGTCAATTATGTTGGAATGGTCTTCAAAAAATAAAAGGGTAAGGGGGCAGCTAGGTGGCACAGTAGATAGAGCACTGTCCCTGGAGTCAGGAGTACCTGAGTTCAAATTCAGCCTCAGACACTTAATAATTACCTAGCTGTGTGGCCTTGGGCAAGCCACTTAACCCCATTGCCTTGCAAAAAAAATAAAAATAAAAATAAAGGGTAAGAGAAGGATATGCTGGGGAAAGGGGAAAGAGAGAGAGGTAGAATTGGAAAATTTTTCTCACATAAAATAGAGGCATGCAAAGAAGAGCTCTTAACAATGGAGGAGAAAATGGGCAGGGATGACAGGCTATGCTTGAACCTCATTCTCAGTGGGATGGGTTCAAAGAATTTGGAAGAATATATATACACACTCTTGTATATAGAAATGTAACTCCCAATAGGGAAATAGGGGAAGGGGATAAGAGAAAGTAAGGGGAGAGGATAAAATGGAAATTGGACAGAAAGCAGTAGTTAGGAGCAAAATGGACTTCTGGGGAGAGACAGGAAGGATGGAGGGAGGGAGGGAGATAGGGAGAGAGAGGGAGAGAGAGAGAGAAATAGGATGGAGAGGAAATAAAGACTTAATAACCATAACTATGCATGTGAATGGGAAAAGTTTACCCATAAAAGGAAGCAGAAAGAAGAATGAATTAGAAATCAGAATCCAACAATACATTGTTTATCAGAAATACACTTGAAACAGAAAGACACACAGAATTAAAATAAAGAACTGGAACAGAATCTAATATGCTTCAGCTGAGGTAAAAAAGAATAAGGGTAGCCATCATGATTTCAGACAAAGCAAAAACAAAATCAGACCTAATTCAAAGAGATAATCAGGGGAAACTACCTTATGTTAAAAGGTATCATAGACAAGTAATATCAAAAATTTTCACAGCAAGTTTCTCTAATAAAGGTCTCATTTCTTAAATATATACTGAGTGTAGAACAGAATCAAATTTGTAAGAACAAGAGCTATTTCCCAACTGATAAGTGGTAAAAGGATATAAACAGGCACTTTTCAGAAGAAATCAAAGCTATCTATATTCATATGAAAAATGCTCTAAATCACTATTGATTAGACAAATGCAAATTAAAAAAGCTCTGAGGTACCACTTCATATCTATCAGAAATGATAAATACTGGAGAGGGGGAGGGGAAAATAGATAAACTAATAAAGTGCTGGTGGAGTTGTAAACATGTCTAACAATTCTGGAGAGACAACTTGGAGCTTTGCCTAATGGGCTATAAAACTGTATGTACCTTTTGACTCAGCAATACCACTACTAATCTCAAATAGATCAAATGAAAAGGAAAAAAATACTGTTCCCCAAGGGAGTAGTAATAAAACTTTAACTGCTGTCCCTATATAGTTCATCTGTTCTTTATTCCAATTTTCCTGCAACACCCTTTCATTCAAGAAGACACTGTGCAATATGGAAATAGTCACTGAGATCCCTTCCAACACAAAAATTCTGCAGTTTTATAATAGTCCAATTCCTTTCTTTTGCAGATGAGGAAGCTGAGGAGACTATATCATGATACCTCTTAATGAGTCATTGTTACACTAGAAGCCTCAAGTCTCCTTCATTTTTTTTTTCATTTTTTTTAGGTTTTTGCAAGGCAGATGGGGTTAAAGTGGCTTGCCCAAGGCCACACAGCTAGGTAATTATTAAGTGTCTGAGACTGGATTTGAACCCAGGTACTCCTGACTCCAGGGCCGGTGCTCTATCCACTGTGCCACCTAGCCGCCCCTGAAGCCTCAAGTCTCAATGAGATACTGGACTATTATATCTTCAGGCAAAAGGTTAAAATGCAGCATAAGACACTGACATAGAATACAACCTCATATACCTATATATAACATTTATTAAGCACCTACTATGTGTAAAGCAGTGATACTTTTAGAATTCAATCCCTGTGAGGGTGTAATATATTCACAAACTGCAACCCTAATGGCCTCTGAATAAATGTCTTATCACAAGGGGGTGGATTAGGATGTAAGGACAGGTTAATGCCATTTATCACTTACTTCAAAAACTGGAAGATCTACATATGGGATCTTAACAGTATGAATACTCCCTCTTCTACCAGGCAAAGACATCAATTAATTGATACCTTTAGAGGTGTGTTGTTTTTTTTTTAGTTTTTGCAAGACAATGGGGTTAAGTGACTTGCTGAAGGCCACACAGCTAGGTCATTATTAAATGTCTGAGGCCGAATTTGAACTCAGGTACTCCTGACTCCAGGGCCAGTGCTCTATCCACTGGGCCACCTAGCCTCCCCTAAAGGTGACTTTCAAGAATTGCTATGGCCAAAATTCATCACCTTTATAGCCAGTCTGGTAAAGAGTTATGTTAAAACTATCCATCTGTTTAGAAATCTCTTACCTTACAGGAAAATAAGAGGAGAAAAGGGATAAGAAGGTGGGGGGGAGAAGAAAGGAGGGGAGTTATAGAAGGGAGGGCAGATTGGGGGAGGGGTTAGTCAGAAGCAAAATCCTTTTGAGGAGGGACATGGTGAAAGGAAAAAGAAAATAGAATAAACAGGGTAGGGGGAAATAGGATGGAGGGGAAAAGTTAGCAATAGTAACTGTGAAAAAAATTTTGAAGAAAGTTTCTTTGATAAAAGTCTTATTTCTCAAACATATAGAGAAGTAAGTGAAATTTATAAAAATGAGTCATTCTCCAATTGATAAATGACCAATTTTAAGATGGAGCTATCAAAGCTATCTATAGCCAAATGAAAAAAATTCTCTAATTCACGATTGGAGAAATGCAAAAGGGATATGGGAAAAAATGAGACTTTAATGCATTATTGGTGGAGTAGTGAATTAATTCAAACCATTCTGTAGAGAAATTTGGAGCTATGCAGAAAGGGCTAGAAAACAAGTATACCCTTTGACTCAGCAATACCACTGCTAGGTCTGTTTTCTCAAGGAGATTAAAAACCACAAAGGAAAAGGAATATATGTATAAAAATATTTATAGCAGCTCTTTTCTGGTAGCAAACAATTGAAAATTGAGGGGTTGCCCATCAATTAGGGAATGGCTGAACAAATTGTGGCATGTAATTATGATGGAATATTATTGTGCTATAACAAAGATGATCCGGATGCTTTCAGAAAAACTTTAAATGAGCTGGGGCAGCTAGGTGGTGCAGTAGATAGAGCACTAACCTTGGAATCAGGATGGACCTGATTTCAAATGAGGCCTCAGATATTTAATAATTGCCTAGTTTTTTGACCTTGAGCAAGTCATTGCCTTAAATAAATAAAATTTTAAAAAAGATTTAAATGAGCTGACATAAAATGTACCGTTTATAAACATCAATATTGTAAGATGATCAGTAGTAAATGACTTCATTACTCTCAGTAGTACAATGATCCAAAACAACTCTGAAGGATTTATGATGAAAGAAGTGATGGTGTCTGAATACAGACTGAAGCATACTTTTTTACTTTCTTATTTTCCATGATGTTTTTCTTAGTGGGATCTATGTTTTCTTTCACAACATGACTAATATGGAAATTTTTGCATGATTACACATGTATAACCTAAATTGAATTGCTTGCCTTCTCAATGGGAGTGGGGAGTGGGAAGGGAGGAAGGGAAAGAATTTGAAACCCAAAGTTTTAAAAAGCAAATATTAAATTTTTTTTTTACATGTAACTGGGGAAAAATAAAATACTAAATAAATTTTTAAAAATGGAATGAAAAAAGATCCTAAGCTTAACTAAAAAAAAAATAAAGCTTTGATACTTACAAGCTACACTAAGACTTTTGAGAAATTGTGTTTCTCATCGTTAATAATAGAAAAAAACCAAGAATAAACCTCAGATCATGAATAAGAGTTTGTAGTTAATATGAAGGAGAGATATTTTCTGTGCTGCTTCCTTTGGAAAGGGGATGGTTTATATTCTTGGATATTTCTACTCTATATAAGTACTGCTTACAAGTCTAAAAGGCTTTGTTGAAAAATCTGCTGAGAATGTTTATTTGCATTTTATAGTTTTCTTCTTTATCAACATGAATCCTTGGAAATAAAAAAGTCCACCTACCTGAATTTGATCAAAAGACATAGTTCAGGGGGGCGGCTAGATGGCACAGTGGATAGAGCACCGGCCCTGGAGTCAGGAGGACCTGAGTTCAAAATCCAGCCTTGGACACTTAATTACCTAACTGTGTGCCCTTGGGCAAGCCACTTAACCCCATTTGCCTTGCAAAAACCAAAAGAAAAAAAGAAAAAAAAAGACATAGTTCACTAGTGGGTCCTTATCCAAAGTCTTTATATGTAGCTTGGGTTAGATAATGCCAAAGTTTGGGTTCCAGCAGTATAGGCCTAGAGAACCAGGGTCACCTCTAGAGTAATAATGAGGCAATGGAGGAAGACTTTGGTAAAGCTTATAAACATGGAACTCATCCTTCACTCCTACTGAAAAAAGAACTCTAAAGCATTTGCTCTATTTATGGCTCATCCTCTGCATATTAAGGATAGGCAGCAATTTGCAGATGACCAAGAGGACAATACAGTAATAATATACTACTGTCATATTCGTTGCAGCTTCAGGTCTCCTCCCTCCTTCCCGGGTATGTATCCCTCCTCTCACCTGGAGAGCTTGGTGGAGTTTTTCAGCAAAGTAAAGTGGTGTGTTCCTGATCACAGAAGCTGGAAAGCAAAGGAGAAAATGAGAGAGGAAAACATGAGGCCTTCCAATTTTCCATTCCAATAAGATTGAAGTATGCCCTTACCTAAGGTGAGAAGAGCAGTCTGGGCACTTCCATGAAAACCGTTCCGAATGCCCTGCTCTATCTCCTGACCACTACGTCTCTGGTATTCATCAAACACTAGTAGGGATAGAGGAAAAAATGGAAAAGTTTGAGGGACTGACCATGGAGGACCTTTTCAGTCAGAGTCCAACACTAATGAGTATTGGGGTTCCATCTTACCTCGGTTGAGGTGTTCAATATTTCTTTGGGTAAAAATCATAATCCAAGGTGTCCCTGTTTCTCCAGTTTCTTGTAATGCCTGGTTGGGAGAAATAAGAAAAGAAGAGGAAAGGGTCCCCCCAAAATGGTAGCCAAAATCCTCTTCTGCCAATAGAAGACACTGGTGTCAGGTCCCTATGTCCCTTGTGTTGGCATGATGATACCTCCCATCCCTTAGGACCATAGCTGCCTTAGCTACCCTAAGGAGCAAAGAGCTCTTGTCCTATGGACCAGGTCTCTCCTACTTCCCCAAAATCTGTCTCCTCCCTTCCCTCCACACCCTTCCCCCTGTCATTTCCCCAACCTCCCAGGACTGAGGCTCAGGCCTAAGTTCCCTCCTTTCCCATCCATTTATAAATCCTTAGCACAGGCTATGGCCTCTTCCCTAACTCTCTTCCCTCTTGACTATGTTCTTACTATCCAGTTTTTCCTGGGCCTTTGGCAAAGGGACAGAGATGAGGAGAGAGGAGGGAGGCAGGAGCAGGTCTTGTTTGTATAGGTGAAGAACCAAGTAGCATGAGCTATGGGCTCCACTCCACAATGGGCATCTTAATCTCTTCTCCTTCGAGGAGGCCCATGGGTTCTGAGAAACTTAGCCTGTGAAATGACTTATGACTCTAAATCGAGATCTGGGAACCTAGCCCATTCCAGGTTAAGGGGTCCATCATCACTCCACCCTCCAGGTTATCTCTTCCTCCTTGCTATTGAATCTGGGCTTGTTTACCACTTGTCCTGTACCTATCCCCTATCCCTCACAGAGGGCAAAGACTTGGGAGAAGAGAGGCCCATTACCATAGTGACAGGAGAGCAGCAGGGCTAGTTACTTGAGAATGCCAAGACAGTTCTGGTGTGTGTAGATGTGTCTTGTCCCCTCCTCCCTAGAGCTATGTAGCTGGGGGCCAGAGGAAGCTGGTGACTTATCAGGAGAAAGCAAGTCCTGGGCTAGGGACCACTTACCTTCCCAGGGATGGGATTCCCATCCAAGGTCCAGGGCTGAAGCTAGACCCATTTCTGGAAGGTCCTAGTTATTCTCCCCACCCCCATTGGCCCCTGGCTTGGGAATCTCAAAGTTGGTGAGCTAACTTCCTGTGAATCAAAGAATCATAAGGTCAGACATACAGACAGAGGTGTCAGGGGAGACCCCTACCTGTCTCCCAGATGTGCCTCAAAAGGGACTGAAGCTGGAGGATGGACACCCTATTTCCCCTATCATCCCTCCATGAGGGATGCTGGGACTGCACAACTCACCTGTGCATCCTGATCTGCCAAATTGTAATCCTTTATTCCAGAGTAGCTCTCCCGGGTACCCTGGAGGTTGGGATTGAGTTTAGGTATATATTGACAGGGAAGCTTTTTGTTTCTTTTTTTTTTTTAAAGCCAACAGCTCTAATGAGAATTAAACAGTATTTCACATTTATTGAAAAATCATTTTCCTCAAAACTACTCTTTTGGGGAAGGGTAAGAAATATGGTTATTCCCATTTCACAGATAAGAAAACTGAGTAACAGAGAAGTTGAACAACTTATCCATGGTCACCCAGCTAATAGAGAAACTAGGATTCTAAATTCATGTCTCCTGACTCTACAAATTCAACATTCTTTCCACTATCCTGTGTGAGCAATAGAAATTAAACCCCAGGACTCTTGAAACTTTCCATGCTTCTATTTACACGGAATTCTCTCCTCTTCTCAAAGTCCCCAGTATTGGAGAACATAAGGTCTGGCTTCCTTACCTTAGCCAATGCTAGCAGCAGGTCCCTCAGGAAGTCGCTTGTCTCTGACCTTATGTCATCTTCAATGTCCACCTGAAAATCTAGGACAGGTTCCAGAGTGAATAACAGAGCGAATGGGAAAACTTATGTTTTACGGAGTGTTCTGATTTCTTTAATCTGAATCACCAGGGCTAATCTTAACACCTGATCACAGTATCCAACAAACTCTAGTATTCAGGTTCAAAGAACCCTGTGGCCACTGGCTCCTGGCATTTAAGGCCAAAGTGTATGATTATCCCTGGAAATACTTCTGAATTGTAAGTAACATGTACACAAACAAGTGCTAGGAGAGAAAATATTTGATCTGTGTTGATTTTAAAGACCCCATAGTAGTACTGCTAGGGGTGGGAGACATCTGCTGACCTGATAATTAAGGGGTGAAGAGAAGAAAGAAAGGAAGGAAGGAAGAGATGGAGAGAAGAAAGGAAGAGATGGAGGGAGGAAGGAAGAGATGGAGGGAGGAAGGAAGGAGCTCAGAGCCAGGCTCAAGATACTTAGGCCCTGTTTTCCTTACTGGAAGAGAGAGAAAAATTATTCTAGATGTGCCTTAGGAGAAAAGATGCCTGAATTCTGATGCTCTCAGGAAAAAGATATAAGGAGAAAAGATGGAGAAGTGGGTAAATTGAGCACTGGCTTTTGGAGTTAGAAGACCTAAGATCAAATAGACTCAAAAACTAGCTGTGTGATCCTGAGTAAGTCACTTAACTTCCTTCTGCCTTAGTTTCCTTCTTCTTAAAATGGAGATAATAATAATAGGACTTCTATATCTAAGGTTATTATAAGGTTCAAATGAGATAATTGTAATGTGTTTGGCAAACCTCAAAGTGCTATTAGTTATTATTATATAGAGAGAAACCCAGGAAATAAAGGGATTAGGAAAGGTTAAGAAGAAGCAGGCATCAGATTAAAGGACAAGGCATTTAGCTGCTGGGCTGGGCAGGGCCAAGGCCATGGTCATAGAAGTCTGATATCCAAGAGATATGCTGAGAGATGAATTAAAGACCAGAATTCCCATTTTCCTCTCAGGGCTGTGACTAGGCTCCACTCAACTTCAGACAGTGACTGATAACAGTGTGTTTGTTTTTTTTACCCCACATTTTGTAGAGTAAAGGGAGGATTGAGAAGAGATAAGAAAAGGGGAAGAATGGATATCCTTGTGATTACCAGATTCTAACTCTATTATTAATCCAAGGCTCTAGGCTAAAAGGTCTAATAATTGTCTTCTCATTTCTGAATGAGCACACTTAGTTTTCTTCCAAAGGGAAACTGAGATACTAGCAGGGAGAAGGGCTCCTAAGGAACTTATCAGAGAGCAAAATATTAGCATTTGGGCTCCAGAATTCCTCCCCTACATGGATAGTAGTAGAATTGAAAGATGGGAGAGGACTGAAAACTTCTTTCCTTTCAATGGGACATCCCCTTTGATTCCCTTCCAAGTTCTTAGCTATTCAGCCATGTTACCATGTTTGTAGACAGTCAGACACTCCTGTAGCTGGGGTGGGGAACGTGTAGAAAGAATTTCCACTCCTACATCCTCAGCAGAACTTATATCCTATAAGAAACCAAAGGTCCAGTTTCAGTTGGAATGTAGAAGTGGGAACAGAAAGATTAGTCATTTCTGTCCTGGGACAGAGCATGGACCAGTTACTCTAAGAATGAGACTGAAAGGGGCAGCTAGGTAGCATAGGGGATAGAGTACCGGCCCTGGAGTCAGGAGGACCTGAGTTCAAATGCAGCCTCAGACACTTAATAATTGCCTAGCTGTGTGATTTTGGGCAAGTCACTTAACCCTGTCTTAAATGAATAAAATTAAACAAACAAACAAAAAAAGGAATGAGACTGAAAGTCTCCTCCCTCTCCCCACACCAAACCTTGAACCAAGCAGTAATTTGGAGTTTGGGAAGGCAGCTTCCAAATTAGAGACTCTATTACATGTGGAGTACATTTTCTCTCCTAATACCTTCAGTGCTGCCCTTAGCTCATGGGCATCATATTGGGCTGTGGGCTTCAGCAGTGCTACTACAATCTTCTCCAAACTTCCAGAAAGAGCTGCCTGAAGGGATTTCAGCAATTCCTAGGATAAATATATAATAATTAGGTTCTAGAGCAGAGTGGCAGGTTGTGCAATGTAGAGGCAAAGGAGTCCAGTTTTGTGGGAACCTGGAGAGGGTTGGTGAGTTTGAAGATAACTTCATATGGACAAGTGAGCACATTTCAGCTAAGTTAACAGCTTTTCGAAGTATGTCCCAAGGGACTTCTCCCTCTTAGTCTTCTTACCTGTTGGGTACGCTCCTGGAAGGCTCGAGCAATAAGTTGCCTTTGTTCACCATTCCGGTTGGTCAGCACATTCACAATGGTGCCCTGATCCACACCTGAAAAGGACAGACAACAGAAATGATCTTGAATTATCAAAAGCCTAAAGTCATGCACTCTACTGGGACTAGAATCACTTTTGGGGAAGACTGGTTTTAAGGAGGAACTAGATTGGGGCAATTTCTGTAACTTGTTTTTATTTTTTTACTTTTATTTATGTATTTATGTATGTATGTATGTATGTCTATATTTATTTATTTATTTATTTGGTTTTTGCAAGGCAAACGGGGTTAAGTGGCTTGCCCAAGGCCACACAGCTAGGTAAGGATTAAATGTCTGAGACCGGATTTGAACCCAGGTACTCCTCCACTATGCCACCTAGCCGCCCCTGTAACTTGTTTTTAAATGATATGTTAAACAATATGCAAGTATATTCCAATTTATTTTCCATCTCCAGCTCATTTTCTTTCATTCTGAGGAACAGAGAAGGGATCCCTTTCCCATAGAGGCAAGATAGAGGAACAATGGGGAGGGAGGAATCACCTTGGCCTGCAATGGCATCCAGAAGTCGTTGTACATCTTTGTCTACATTGAAGCTCAAAAAGGGCCTGAGAGTCCCCAAGGTACCCCAAACTGCAGTCTATAGAAAGAGAGAGGAGTTGGTATTTGGTTGAGAGAGGCCAAGAAAAGGATGACATACTTCGTTTCAATATTTCAATTTGACTCTCAGACTATACTACCAAGAGATCTAAAGACCTTTATACATACCTTCTCTAGGGTCACCTCAGTTCATTTTCTAGAACATTCTCATGGTCCTACCTTGTTGGCTAGGCCCAAGTGACTGAGGATCTCATGGACCAGGGATGACTCCATCCTTCCAATGCTCACAGACATGATGTGGATGACTGCTTTAGGGAGAGAAGTAGGAACTGAAGTGGGCTGTCCTATACCTCTGGGTCCTCTTTGTTATCTAGACCCCTAGCTTAGATTCCCCTTCCCTTTTCCTGTATCTTCTCTTCCCACCCAATGTTTCTCTTCTTTCTGTTGTAGAAAAAAACACCATCAACCTGCTAGGCAGGTTTGAGAGTGAGGGTTGGAGCTGGAAGCTGAAGGAGTGAAGAAAAAGAAATCCCCACTGTTCCTTTGTCCCTTTGGGCAGCTACAGGAAATAAGGAGTACAGATATAGTGAGGACTTCCACCAGTAATAGGCAGGACTCACCCTAACCCCAGATGATAGTCCCTACAGGAACAGATCTTTGTTCTAAAGTGGATTTTCCCACTTTAAGAAGGCTTTATCCTTCACCTCTATTGGCTGCTGAGTTCCTGGGGTATTGAATCTAGGGGTAGGGTAAGAAATGAGAATGTAGGGAGAAGTATTGAGACCCATTCTTATTCTTTCAGGCCAGAGCCCCAGCGTTTGAACTTTTGAACACTTTCTATTTCTCACCTTACTTCCCACACCTGCTTTTGCCCTATATCCATCTAACACTTCACCTGGTCTCCTTATCTTCTGTCTCCCTTTAGGCCCTAAGCTGGAATTCTTGAATCCATGGACACAATCCAAGTACAGGTATTTTGTGTGCCCATAAACTTAGATCAGTGAACGCAGTCATGCATATCTGTGAAAGGCAGCCCTGCCCAGCCCATCCGGAGAGTGCAGAGAGACCCCCATTATGTGGGGTTGCAAGGTCAGAGAGCTTACCTGGAAGAGAGGGCACCTGTTGAGCCAACGTTGAATATGGGACCAGCTTCTCTAGGACACTGGAGGGGGTGTGTTCGGGACCAGGTTGAGTGGTGAGTCAGGTGACCCTTCCAGACCAGACCAGCTGGTGTCTCCCGCCCTTGGCCCCTCCCAGCTGTGGGAGAGGATCTGGCTGTACCTGGGCCCAACACCCTCACACTTCTCTGCCTGGCCTTTCTTCTGGCTCAAGCCAAAGCTCATTCTTCCCAGTCTCCCTCAGAGTAGTTCAGCGCCAGACACCGGGGGCTTTGTATCCTCTTTTCCCTAAGGGAGCCAGGTGGTAAGGGCAGTGGCTATGGCTCCTAGCTCCTACTCCCTGAAGGGAGGGTAGAGGGGGCAAGTCAGACAGGCTCTAGGATTGATCCCAGGCTTGATAGAGTTGGAGAGAACTTGTTGGGGCACATGCCATGAAGGACACCCCAATGACAGGCCCCCAGAAGGGTCCCAGCCCAAACCTTTTTAGACCACTCCCTGGAGAGACAACTTGGTATTGCATTCCAGCTGGTCTGGTCTGGAAGGAAGGCAGAGTTAGGCTTAGTTAGGACCTTGTTTTATCTTCTCAGAAGTCTAAGGAAAGAGAGGAATTTAAGGTGAACCTACTACGGAGGAGATGGGGAAGGGGACCTACAAAAAGAGATGCTAAACTAGATTTGAGTTTAGTTATGCGATTTCCAAGAGCTCACTCTATGGGGGAAGGGGATCATGGGAGACTTTAAGATCTTTGAGCCCTGAGACCCAGCTCCCCCCACCCCATGAGGGTTGTCCACTGTCCTTTTGTTTTATTAGCTCACCAGCTGTCCTAGCTGTAGGTGATGCAATCCCAGCTGCTGGGCCTTGCCTCCCTTTGGGACCCATTGCTACCCAGAGCAACAGGTGAACAGCAAGTGAACAGTACTGTGGTGCAGCAGGGGCCCTGGAGAATGCTTCCAGTCTCATAATGTATCCTCTGGGGACTGAGGACAACCTTTTCCCCATTTCCTTGGGACTAATCGACTGACTCTCTGTCTCTTTGTCTCTGTCTCTATCTCTGACTCTGTCTTTCTCTGTCTCTTTTTGTCTTTCTCTCTCCCAGTCTTTGTCTCCCTCTGTCTCTTTCTGTTTCTGCCTCTTTCTGTTGTGTCTCTTTGCCCCTCTCTCTTCTCTCCGTCTCTGGGTCTCTGTTATTCTCTCCATGGCAGGCAAAGAGCTTATATGTTTAAAAAACTGTCCCTCCCTCACCTAGACCCCCCCCACCTAATGATTAGGTTACTTCTAAAAAGTAGATGTTATCAATTCTCATGGTGCCAGACCACTGAGATTTCAGGGATGGTAGGCACCTCTGATCTCTCTTCTTCCTGTGCAGAAAAATGCAGATAACACCCACATATTTGGGACATATGCCTAATTGCTCCTCTAGGGGAATAGTCCAATTGAGGCCCATCTCCCTAGAGTCTCAACTCTAATCTCTAAGAGCCACAAGAGGGCACCAATGTCAAGAACCTTGGTCTTCAGCTGGTTTGGGGAAATGGGTCTTGCCCCCTGGTGGCCATTTTTGGTTCTTCCCTCTACCCCAACTTTCCAGGTCTCAAAGGGGAAAATCAACAAGACACCAGGGATTGAGATTACTGGGTAGAATTGGCTCCAGGCCTGAAAGGTCATTGATAGGAGAGGGGCAAAGATGGAAAAGAAAGAGGATAAATATCCTGGTAGTAGAAGGTTTTTCTCTTGCCCCTAGGAAGTGGTCTTACTCTACAGTTCAAACCAGTTCATGACACCAAAGGGATTGGTTTTTACTTCTTGAATTTTCCACTGCTAAATCATAGGCACAATGTAGAGAACCTAGCTTCATTCAGTCATCAATAAGTATTTATTAATTGTCTACTATGTGGTAGGGATACAAAAACAAAACAATGAAATTGTCCCCACCCTCAAGGAATTTCCATTAGTTTGGGAGAGACAGTTTGTAAGCATACATACATATATATATATACATATATATATACATATATGTATATATATACATATATATGAGTATATGTATAATACTTAATAGATAAGAGTAGAAAAAATAAATGCAAGGCAATTATTTTTTTGGGGGAGAGGCACTAGCAGTTGGGATCTTCAAAGACCTCATGATTTTGTAGAGGATGCAAAATATAGCCATACCATTCTCCTCTTCCCCCAACATCCCTTTCTCATTTTTCCCCTACTGATTTTCCCTCCACTTCAGCCATTCCCCTTGGGCTATAGCTCTGGATCCCGGGGAGTAGTAGGGCTGTAGAAGCCTTTGCTTCTCCCTCCTTGGACATAGTCCTTTGCTGCCATAAGTTGGTGAGAGTCCAAACAAAAGTTTATGAGAGGGATAAGGATTCTTGCTTTCCTCCCCTTCCTTTTCTATGCTAACATCAGTTTGAATGGGATAGCAGGACAGCTCAACTTGGGCAGGAGAAATAAAATAGATGAGTCAGTCTAATCTCTTGTTACTAATTTGTCCTGTTTATTTCCCAACGTTGCTCCTTTTCCCTTCAGTGATCTTTCAGACTTTGGACCAGTTCTACCCAATAACCTCTGACTCAGGGGTCTCATTGATTTTTCCCTTCAAACTATTTCAACTGCTTACCTTCTCAATGAGAGAGAGGGAGTAGGAGGGGAAGGGAAGAAAAGAGAGAATTTGGAACTCTGAGTTTTAAAAAAAATGTTAAAAAATTGGGTTTTTTATGTGCAATTGAGGAAAAAATACTAAATGAAAATAAATTTTAAAAATTTATCTTCAAACTATTTCACTCCTTATTCCTCTATTGAAATTCTACTGGCCACTGTTTCTCTTTCTTACTTTCCTTTCTATGTTGGAATGTGTGTCCCTAACCTGGAAAAAAGATCTATCTACAGTATTCTAACTCCTGAACTATCCTGGAAGTCTGCCTGTACTCCTAAGGCCCAGGAACTACAGGCACTGTTGGTAGCCTTAGGCACCTTCACCTCCCTGACCCAGTAGGAGGCCTGTGAAAAGGAAGTGAGTCACTTTATTTGTCACAGGGGCATGGTGGGTGTGGCCACACCAGCCCAGAACGGGCCTGGGTGAAGGAGGGGATGAGCAAAGAAAGCAGTGGGGCTAACACTCCCAAGAATATGGGATGGGATCATAGGGATAAGGATAAGGATAAAGCTGGTGACATCACCCAAATTCTAGCTGGGGGGCTTACTTTCTCCTCCTCCAGGACAGATGCCTGCTTCTCTCCTAGATTGGCAGCATGGGGATATAATTCTTATCTTTATTTTTCAGGCCCTGGGCTGAACTCTCCCTCTAGGTAGTTCTACTGTCTGAGAACACACAGACTCACAGACACATACATAGACACACAGACACTCACACAGACACATACAGATACACACACACACACACACACACACCACCCCAAGAAAAGTTGTTGGTATAGAGATTTGGAAGTAACATGTACCACAGGGAAAATGGAATGACCGGTGACTGACTACATGTCACCTCCTCCTCCAAATACAACTGGCTCTGAGGGAGGCCTGGAAGGAAGGGTGGCAGACAGGAGAAAAGTAGTAGTGAGATTTGAACACTGGAAGGGTAAAGAGGAACAGTTGAATATGATGGGATCCAACTTGAGGGGTGAGAATGAATGCAAAGCAAAGGGGGAATCGAGCAGGCTGGAAAAGTATAGGGAGTAGAACATCTAGGTCCTGGAGCGGGGGAAACTAGAGAGAAAAGGAGAGGGAAAAAAATAAAGAATTAGAAGAAGAGGGTAGAGTTAATTTTATATATATATATAATATATTTTATATATATATAATATATATATTATATATATATTATATATCTCACTTGTTTCAGACCAAAAACTTGGGCATATGGTCTGTAAATGGATATCCCTTCAGCTGAAATTTATTATTTCTCTTCTTAAAGCTTTCTCATGACTCTCCAAGAAAATCCAGTTTGTGTAGACACAACAGAGATGGGGAAACTAGAAGTAACATTGGAAAAGGGCCTGGGAAGTTAAGGGGTGCAGTGGATAGAACACTGGTTTTAGAGTCAGGAGAACTGGAGTCGGAGTCAGCAGGGCAGGAGTTTGAATCCAACCTGAGATACCTTTGATGCTTACTAGCTGTATGACCTTGGGTAAGTCACTTAACCCTCATAGTCTCATATCCAGGGCCATGTCCAGTCATTCTGATTCATACCTGGCCACTAGACCCAAATGGCTCTGGAGGAGAAAGTGAGATTGGCAACTTAGCACAGCAGCCCCTCACTCAGATCCAACTCATGTGCTAGTCATGGCCTCACTTCCATGATGTTGTCATCTTCTTCGAAAATGAAAGGCAAACATTAATTAATCAATTAGCTATGTTAGAGGATCCTGGGATCCTGGTGTTGGCCAGGGAGGCTTATGAACAGGTTCTGTTAAGAAGGAGGCAGAAAATAAATTCTAGAACAGGGGAAGCAGAGAAAAGAAGGACATCTGGGATACTCGATTTAGAAACTAATCTCTAAAGGTGGGAATATGAGCGTTCAAACTTAGGCTGGGACCCCTCTAATAATAAGTTAATTGAAGAGAAATTTGATGATCTCTCTCACTCCTTTTTCCCTCTATTTGTAAGCCTCAGACCATTAGTAATATTGTCTGCAGAGAGGAAAGGATGTGTCAGACAAGAAGTGCAGATGATGTAAAAGGGTAGGAGAATGAAGGTTCCAACTCAGGCTGGAGCGCCTCTAATGAAAGGTTAATAAATTAATGGGTGGGAAATTTGTCAGTCCCTCGTGTTCCTTTCTCCCTCTATTTGTAAGCCTCAGACCATCAGTAATATTTTCTGCAGAGGGGTTAGTGCTGATGACTGATATTGTCAGACAAGAGGCATCGGAGATGAAGGATGTTAAAGACTTGGCGGGTGGAGAAGATGTCCACCAGCTTTATTTGCATTGCTTTCTTTTTTTTAGGTTTTTGCAAGACAATGGGCTAAGTGGCTTGCGCGAGGCCACACAGCTGGGTAATTATTTGCACTCAGGTTCTCCGGACTCCAGGGCTGTGCTCTATCCACCGCATCCATTTGCATCTCACTCAGTGTCTTGGGGGTACACCCGAGATTCAGGTACTCCCCCATTAAAGTGTGGAGAAGCAACAGTCAGTCATTATACCCTCTCTTTTGCCTCAAGCCCCACAGGGAAGATCAGTTAGGAAAAGCACTGAAATCAGCAGCCGGAGGAATTGGAGACTGAGGCAAGTGGGCTGAATCCATGTGGCCATACATGTGTAGCTAAGGTAAAGGCAATGAATAGGCCAGGGTGCCCTCGTCGCCTATTTTTATTATTCAGTCTAATCGACAAAATAGTTTTGGGCGCCTCGGAGACAAGTTGGACCGTCAGCCCCCCGAGGACCGGACTTGCCCCAAGGCCAACATTTGGGCCATCTTTGCGGTCAGAAAACAGCCCCCTTTGGGGGAGCCACCCAGCCCCGTCCGGGGCGCTTGGCGTTTAAGTGACAAAGCCACGTCTCCCCCAAGTCCAGGCTCGCGCGTGTCTCCACCTGGGGGGCTCGGCTGGGCTGGGGGGGGGGGGGGGGGCCCGGGGAGGAATCTGTTTACGACCCCCCAGTTGGGCCCCGGCCCGGCGGCGGCGGGCGGGGGCTCGATCCGCCGCTCGGCCATTGATTGCTAAGGTTTGTGGCAGCCCCCCGCCCCGCCCCGCCCGGCCCGGCCCAGTCCCCCTCCCAGCCCCCTGCGGCCCGGCGGCTCCGGCCTGGGCTCCTCCCGGTGCTGCGCTCCGCTGGCGGGCGCTCGGGCTGGGGTTCGGACTCGGCCGGCGGCGGGAGGAGGGAGCGGGCGGGCGGAAGGGGGAGGAGAACAGGCGAGCCCTGTGGAGGCCGGAGGTGGGGGAGGAAGGGAGGGCTTCGGAGGGGAGAGCGGAGGACGGCCCGGCCACCGCGGACGCTGCCGAGTGAGCTCCTGGGGCCCGGGAGGGGTGGAGGGGCGGGAAAAGCGGGGCCAGCCGGGTCCGGCCGGAGGGGCGCCCCGGCCCGGCTCGGCCTCCGCCTGCGCCCCGCCGGCCGGCCCCGGGCCTCCGAGGGGCCGCGTCCCAGGCCTCTGCCTGCCCTGCTCATGGCGGCCGGAGCCCGGGGGGAAGGGAAGGGAGAGGCCCGAGCCGGGCCTGGCGGGGGGCCCCCGGGCTCCGGGCTCCCGCCCAGGCGGGGCCCGCGAACGTGCCCCAAAGGCTCAGCTCCTCCCGGGCTCTGCCTGCCCTTCCGCGCCGGGCCTGCCGATTGCTCCCACTCCTGGGCAACAGGTCCCGGGAGGGCAGCCTGGCCCGGGGGGGCAGCCTGGCTTGGGGGGGGCAGCCTGGCCCGGGGGGGTCAGCCTGGCCCGGGGGGGGCAGCCTGGCTTGGGGGGGCAGCCTGGCCCGGGGGGGGGCAGCCTGGCTTGGGGGAGCAGCCTGGCCCGGGAGGGCAGCCTGGCCCGGGGGGGCAGCCTGGCCCGGGGGGGGCAGCCTGGCCCGGGAGGGCAGCCTGGCCCGGGAGGGCAGCCTGGCCCGGGGGGACCGCTGGAGGGTGCGGGCCTGCCCCTCGGGCTGGAGACGCGAGGCGAGGCAAAAGAAAGAAAAAGAATGCTGCGACTGTTTACGGAAGGCTGCCCCGAGCTGCCAGGGTGCCCTCCCGGGTGGGGACGGACTGGGGCTGCGCCTCACCCCATGTGCCGCCAGAGAGGGCACAGGCTTGCCTGGCACGACCACCCCGGGGAGCCTAGCCGCCCTCATCTGCTTAACGGGAACCGGGAAGGAGTGGTTCGGAGCGGAGCCCTGGCTCCTCCGGGGCTGCCACTCCTGCACCGTTATGGGGTGTGGGTGTGTGGAGGCTGGGGGGGGGGGGCTGGTTGAGCTGGTTCTCTTTACTGCAGGCTACTAATTACAGAAGTGGCAACGGCAATTTGACTAGTGGGTTAATCACAGGTGTTTGGCTCGAGTAGCTGGTCCAATTGGGGGCTTTTACTCCCTTCTTCCAAGCAACCTTCTTAAGTTTTAGCTTGAGGCGTTTGTACCCTTGGCCCCAAAAGTTCTAACTTGGTTCTGGACGTTCTCGACAAAAGATCTTTGGAACCTGGCTTCTCTCTGAGGGTCCCCTTCTAGGAATCAGATTGGAAAGGGCTTTGCCAGGCAGGGGCTGCTTCTCATTTCCACTAGGCCTATTGGGGAGCTGTCCCTAGTGGGCGTGTATGTGGTGCATAGGAAACTTCAGTGCCATTGTATTTTGGGGGGGGTGGGTCAAGGACATAGGTGCTTACTGTTGGCTTTTATGTGTATAACTATGCTCCCAGTCTGTCACTCAGAATCCTTTAGGATTTCATCCTCTTGAGAATGGGGAGTCTTGTTCCAAGAAGGACTTCACTTTTCCTCTTCTCTTCTACCCTCTTCTTCCTTGCAATTTGTTTACTTTCTCTGAGAAATCTAGAAAAGAGTTTCCTTTGTCTTCCCATTCTTTTCCCAAGTTCCTCTGCCTTTCTGAGCTGTCAACCAATCCCTGCCCCCCAGGTTTGCAATCTTATCTGTTTTACTCAGCCCGGGCCTGTTGTGTTTGGGTGCTGGGCTCCTAGGTAAGGGGACCTAGCTGTGTTTCAGGTCAGGTGATCTTAAATTAGACCTGAGGGCCCCTTCTGACTGTTTCTATGTCCCAGTGATCTGACCTGATTTGGGGGAGGGAGGAAAGGAGGAAGAATGTTGACATAGTACCCTGGAGCCTTGACTCTACCCCCATCTTTACTCTGCTAACCTTTTCCCACAGTGATTCTCCCATAGGTTGCCTGATAACTTAGAAAATAAAATAAAGACGGTTACAAGAACAACCCTTCCATGGTTTTTCTGGCCCCCTGATCTCATCGCTACCCTGCAAAGAAAACAGCAGGCTAAAACCTGTAACTGCTATCCCCTTTCCCAGGCCTTTTGGCCCATAAATTTCTGTCCCTAACTCCAGCTCTCCGAACCTCCATCCCATCCTTACACCCCCCCCCCCCCATGGGTTTCGAGGAGGGTTAGAGTCAGAATGAGAAGAGGTAAGGGATGGGCTGGGCAGCTCCCAGCTCAAGTTCCTTGTAACTGAATCCCTAGGAAATCTCTGCTATCCTGGCAGTTCTCCAGCCTTTGCCTCAGAAAGTGGTGTCTGTGTTTCCAGAGGAAGGAGAATCGTTTCTCTTTGTGTCTGTATGTGCACGTATCCTTGTGTTTAAGAATGGAAAGGTTTGTGTAGAGTAAGGTGAGGAGAGGTGTGGAAATGAGAGTCCAGGACCGAATCTGCCGAGCCGATCCATGGAGCCAGCACATGTTGTTTTTGCTCTAGGTTCTTAGTTTGGCTCTTTTCACTTGGTTCATGGGTTCTAAAACACTCATTGGAGAAGGGGACAGAAGCAAAAAAGTTTTCCAGGAACCAGAATTTGAGTAGAGCTGTGCAGACCCGTTCCTTTTACCTGCTTTCCCTCCCTCCCTTCCTTCTAATCCTGCCTCCTTCTGCTAGGCAGGCTGAGGGACTAAGGGAGCTGCTGCTAATGGAGAGTGGGGGAAGGCAGATTGGGAAGGCTGTGGTTAGAGAAAGTCTGAAACCTAGGCAAGAGAATGCCATTCTTCATTATGCCAATCATTAGGCAACATACACTTTACCTTGATCCTGGAAGAGGGCTGGAGGAGGGGAGACAGCATTGTTGGTTACTCTTACTCCTTCCCTTGCTAACATCCGACTCCTTTAAACCCTCCCTCCTAACCCCAACCCCATCCAGGAACAAGATGTACCTGGCCTCCTGGAGCCAGAAAGAGGCAAAGGAAAGGAGATGGTTTCCTACCACACTCTTCAGGACCTTTGCCAGAATCTTGAAGCATTTAACTCTCACAATTCTCACAACTCTCCAAACAGGGTTAAAACAAGTGAAATTTTCCCCTGCCCATCTTTCTCACATCTACTA
This sequence comes from Macrotis lagotis, assembly GCF_037893015.1. Lineage (NCBI taxonomy): Eukaryota > Metazoa > Chordata > Mammalia > Peramelemorphia > Peramelidae > Macrotis > Macrotis lagotis. The sequence goes on along the minus strand of NC_133662.1, from coordinate 229,195,764 downwards.
TGTGAATGGATAAAGCATCTCCTAGTACTGTTATATGAGAGGTTTTATATTCATTCTATGAGAGGAAACAACCTTGTCTCAATATAAAGCTCATTTGGTAGCACTATATCTCTAACCCCAGTTCCAGAGAGTAGACAAGAGGAAAGAAAGGGGGGGGGGGGTCAGCCGGCTAGGTGGGGCAGTGGATAGAGCACCAGCCCTGGAGTCAGGAGTACCAGATTTCTAATCCAGCCTCCGACACTTAATAATTACCTAGCTGTGTGGCCTCAGGCAAACCATTTAACTCCATTTGCCTTGCAAAAACCTAAAGAAAGAAAGGAAGAAAAAGGGTGTTGGTGGGAGAATAGTTGAGGGTTTGGATTTATCCAGGTAGGATTGGTATCCCAACTCTTCACCCTATGGTGGTATTGTTATTAAGCATCTTATTTTAGCCTTTCTTTCTCTTCAGGTATACCCATTTCCAGAACAAACTTTATCATTATCATCATCTTCACCCTTTACTTCCCACTTTGCTTTTATTTGGGGAGGAGTGAAGGAGGGGATTGAGATTGAAATTTCACTGTAGATAATTTTGTTCTCATTTCAAAAGGTTTCATTTCCAATTCAAAACTGATATTTGATCCCTCAGAGATGGGGGTAGGGTAAGGGAAATAGTGCCCTAAAGGTGAAAACTTCATTGTGTCTCTAGACCCTAAATTTCTTTAGTTTCTGTGACCTCTGACTTATGAAGGCAATGTTCAAGGAGGGGAAGTAGTGAATACAAGAGGGTAAAGTCCTTGTACTACGAGTATTTGCCCATGACTGGCAGAGTTGTGATTTCGCAAGTTCCAGGAGGGGGATGGGGGAAAGAGGAGGAGGAAGAGGGGATAGGCTGAGTTATATCTGAAATGTAGTCTTTTCCCTTGGCACTATTTGGTATCTCGATCACAGTGAAGAACTGTCTCCCCAAAGTCCTCATTGGAGAGGAAAAAACCATTTTTTTCTTGCCAAAACATTCTGGGAGCCTGGGAGGGGGAGGGGCACAGTTCTTTCTCAGTGACCCCTCCTGAGCATGGAATGGAGACTGGAATGAAGAGCCTGGAAAACAGTGGCCTAGTCATTTCTCTACCATCATTATATAATAATTTGATAGGGCCATTTTGTTGCTTGCTCATTTTCTTAAACCTTGGGTCCTAGCTTTGTGGGGTGGTCAGGTTTTACCCTAAAACCACTGTTTGCCTCCTATGAGGCAAATGGAGAACTCCCAATGGAGAATATTTCCTGTGTCTCCAGATCACCCTGTCCCTCCTTTTCTCCAAACACTCATTGTAGCCCATTCTCCCTTTCAGCCTCCTAGGAGCTGTTGGTAGTTGAGGGTATTAGTTAATCATATCAATATAACAATCTTTCCTTAGGATTTAAGAAGCTATGGCTGTAGGTGTTTCCTGCCCCCAACTTGGTATTCTTTCTGGACAAGTTCTAACATGATGCAGTTCTTAATCCTTCTAAACTTTGGGACTTGCCACACTGTTCTATTTCCTCACCTTCCCCCCCCCCCCCCCCCCAGGCCTTGCACGGAGTCAATCTGTTAGATTGCTTGGGTGAGTGAGGATCTAGGTGGTCTGGGGTCATGTGTCCAGTCACTACAAGTGTAGAGTTTGACCTCTAGCCCAGAGTCTAATGGGTTAGCTCTTAACCTCACCAACTATCCCCACCTTCTGTTTAATCAGTCGTTCCTCTCTCTAGTCCCTTTTTCTTGTTCGTTTCCCATTCCATTAGTGGACCATAAGGAAGAGAAGAAATTTCTTTAGTTCTGGAAGCCTCTTTTCCCTACCCTCAGAGAGACCTCCTTAGTTAGGGTTGGTTTAGTAGTGGACAAAAATGGAAGGAGGGGTAGAAGGAAAGTTCTCTCCTCAGTCAGTTTAGCAGCTGGTGGAATCTTAATTATTAGCCAGCAGATAGATTGAAGCAAACCAGAGCTTGTCTCCCTCTAAACTGGGGTACAAAAGGGAAATCCAGATCCTAAAGTTAATATTTACAGGAGTCTCAAAAAAATAGACTATTGAGTTTTTTAAACTCAAATTATGGGGGGAATCTCTCCCCTTTGCAACCCAAATATTCATGTCATAGTTCTCTTAGAATACTTCAATAACTTTCCTGTTCCCATCCTTGGCTCCTCTTCTGACACCTTTCGTGCTCTTTTGGCTTCCCCAGGATGTTGCAGACTCTATATGATTACTTCTGGTGGGAGCGATTGTGGCTACCTGTGAACCTGACCTGGGCTGACCTGGAGGACCGTGATGGGCGAGTCTATGCCAAAGCTTCTGACCTTTATATCACTTTGCCACTTGCTCTGCTCTTCCTCATTATCAGATACTTCTTTGAGATGTGAGCATATTACACCTTTGCCCTTCCTAGTCTTTCCTACTTTCTCTCTTTGACTGTCTCAGCCTAGTGATCATCAGTGGTTAGACCTTGGTGTCCTGGCTCTTGTTTCTAGCCTACTGTGTCCCTACTTTGCCCTCCCTATGAAGGCAGCATTGTCTGCCTGAGGATTTAGCTCCCCTAGGCCATTCTTTCAATAGCCATTTGTTTCCTCCCCCTTCCCCCAGGCTGCTGTTGGACACTAGCTGCTTTGTCCAGAGTGGTAGGAAACAAAGGAGGCCAGAGGGGGTGCCAAGGAACCTCTCTTCAGCACTGAGCTGGGGAAACTGAGGCCATAATGTTCTAAGCTCCCAGGCCCTTCTCTCACCCCCCCCCAACTCAGATGTCATAGGGGGTTGTTGAAAGGGACAAGCTGTCTCCTTAACACCAGAAACCTTTCCCAGTTATGTAGCAACGCCATTGGCTGCCCTCCTAAATGTGAAGGAGAAGACACGGCTTCGAGCATCCCCCAATCCAACGCTGGAGAATTTCTACTGTACCAATGGCAAACACCCCAAACAGGTATACAGGATGAGAGACAAGGTCCCTGAGCCATGACATTCATCATCCCAAATGCACTGGACTCATTGAAGGCTAGCTCTTAGCAGGGGAAGAAGGCAAAGTTCACATCTGATGTGAGCCTAGAGGAAAGAAACCTATGAGGCTGAAGGAAAATAGAGGCAGCAGAAGAAATTGATGAGGCAGCATTCAAAAGACCTTGACTTGTTTACTCACTCTGCTCTTTGCTTCTTGGATATCTTTTGGTCTTGATATGAACTTTTTCATCTTTTTCAGTTCTAAAATGATGATGATGATTTTGGGGCTTGTCAATACTAGAAATTAAAGGGATCAATTTTGGGGACGAGGTTTTCATGGTAGGAGTCTGGTACCCCTGGTTGCTAAAAGGGTTAATGCAGAAAAAGGAATGCAAAGGAGGACTGGGCTTCAGAATTGAGAAAAGGAATTAGGGAGTCAGTGCCAGAGAGCCTGTTGAAGGTTCTGAGGGGATCAATGTTCATTTGGGTTGTCTTGCAAGAAGTTACTGTTAAGTCTTGTCTTTCCCCAAACCCTCTCAGGCAGAGGTGGAGCTCTTGTCTCGGCAGAGTGGACTCTCAAGCCGCCAAGTGGAGAGATGGTTCCGAAGACGCCGAAATCAAGACCGGCCAAGCCTGCTCAAGAAATTCCGGGAGGCCAGGTGGCAACAGAGCTAAGGGTGGTGGAGAGATAGTTGAAAGGGAGAGAGAGTAACTGGGTGTGGAAAAGGACAGATTGGAGATATTGTGATGTTCTATATATTTTTTCCTTTATTTTTATTTTTTAATGTTCTATATACTTTGATAAAGGAGGTAAAAGGTCATGAATATAGTTGGGGAGTCTAGGGTCTGGGTCCCACTGAGTTACCTTTACTTCTTCTTCCAGTTGGAGATTCACCTTTTATCTCATTGCTTTCATTGCTGGCATGGCTGTCATTGTGGATGTGAGTAGGGGTGGGAGGGAGGAGTTGGAGACTGAGCATAGTGGAGACCAGCCACAAGACTTTATCTCTTCTTCAATATATCAGCTTCTCTGATTTGCCACTTTTTTTTTTCAGAAACCTTGGTTCTATGACATGAAGGAAGTATGGAAAGGTTATCCCATACAGGTATGGGAAATGGCTATGATCTTCATGGCAAAGAGAGATTTGTAGTGGGGTGAAACAGAAGAGAAACTTAAAGGCCTGGGAAGGCTCCTTGCTGGGGAAAATTGTTAGTATGTTGTGGTAAGGTGTAGGGAGGCAGGTTGGAACTTTTGGGAACATTCATGTTTTGATGGACCTCAGGTTTCCTTCCTCTCTCCTTAAGTCCACAGTCCCTTCCCAGTATTGGTACTACATGATCGAACTCTCTTTCTACTGGTCTCTACTCTTCAGTATTGCTTCTGATGTTAAACGAAAGGTGGGTCAATTGACTGAAAAAGATGGCTTTGGGGATTCTCCTGGTACTAGGTCTTCCTGTTTACTGCTAGAAGTTTGCTCTTGTCTTTACTGTTTAGCTCAGTCTGAAAGAAAACAAGAATTTGAGATCATCTCAGATTCTTCCTTTTATTTTAGCATTGTTTTCATGGACTCCTTTTGAAGCCTATCAATTCCTTTAAAGGAATGAGACAGAATTATGAAAGAAATTAATTATTTTGAGAAGATGCACTTTTCCACTGTTCACATTCATGAACCCCCAAAATCTTGGGGATTTATGGGCCTTAGTTTAGTTAACCCTACTTAATGGGTTAGGCAAGAAGCTTATTATCCTGAGGGACAAGGGTTAGAAGATTTTGGGAAAAAGAATTGGGGAACAAAGCAAAGTCCTCATCCCATCTAATTTCCTCCCCAGGATTTCAAAGAGCAGGTGATCCACCATGTGGCCACAATCATCCTCATCAGCTTCTCTTGGTTTGCCAACTATATCCGGGCAGGGACACTCATCATGGCTCTCCATGACTCCTCTGACTACCTGCTAGAGGTCAGGATTCCCCAGAATTCCCTTAACCGAAGATCCCAGGCATTTTCCCCTGCATCTTAAACCTCCTTTGCCCCTTTTGCCTCCTGTATAGATATCGGGTTGGGTTAAGGATCAATGTCCTGGTTATTACATACATACACACACACACATATATATGTATGTATGTATGTATGTTGGAGGGGGAAATGGGGCCCTTGATGATGGCTACATGGGACTGGGGGTGTCTATGCAGTCAGCCAAGATGTTTAACTACGCTGGATGGAAAAATACATGCAACAATATCTTCATTGTCTTCGCCATTGTCTTCATCATCACTCGACTAGTCATCTTACCCTTCTGGTGAGTGGGAGCTCAGGGATGCTGCTTGCTTAGGAAATGGGTCTTCCCATTTTTCTTGCTCTCTCAAGCCCCCATCCCCACTTGTTTTTCCTCTTACCATCTTGCCCCTAGACTATATGACCTCATTGTCCCCAGTCTCCATCTCTGTCCCTCAGGATCCTGCACTGCACACTGGTGTATCCTCTGCAACTGTATCCTGCCTTTTTTGGTTATTACTTCTTCAATTTTATGATGGGTGTGCTCCAAGTGCTGCACATCTTCTGGGCCTACCTCATCCTTCGAATGGCCCACAAATTTGTAACTGGAAAGGTAAGGACTCCATTTTGTATCTAATTCAGAGATTTGCTCCCCCCCATCTCAGTGAGTTTTTCATGATCCACAATTCACAGCAAAAGGAATTAAGATCATCCTGAGTACCAGAGCTTAGTCCTCCTTCACATCAAATGTGAAGTTTAAAAATTTGGTAAAACCCTAAGGGGGGAAGAGAGGAGTTTCTATGCAGCTTGACCTTTGGCTTCTTTTTCTCTTAGCTGGTGGAAGATGAGCGCAGTGATCGAGAAGAGACTGAGAGTACTGAGGGCGAGGAGGCTATCACCGCTGGGGGAACAAAGAACCATCATCTAGCCAATGGCCACCCTATCCTTAACAATAACCACAGAAAAAATGACTGAGCTTGGGTTCCCTGCTGCCCCCCAGCCTGATTTCATAAAGCCAAGAAATCATCCCTTCTTACCACAAGAGGAAAACATTCCTTGTGTGGGGAGGAAGAGTCAGAGGTCACCAGGTTCTGGGGGTGGGAGTAAAGGGCAAGTTTTTTCCCTTCACTCCTTCCGATTGCCCTGTTTTGTCACCCAGTTGCCTTTGAAAAACCAAACTCCTGTCCGTCTATGCGAGGGGGGGGGAAATTGGTGGTCATGGTCTGTTACAAAGGGAGGTTTCCTTCTCCCCCCCCAAGCTGCCTGTTGTGTCATTCAATTCTGGGACAGATCCCCCCCTCCAGGGTTGGGTTCGAAAGTGAGGGGAACAACTCACATTCCTTCCTATAAATTCAGACCAGGGACTCCAGCGACAGTTGTGCCTTACCATTCCCTTTTTTGGGTCTCATTCTGCCAAAGTTAGACCCCTCCCCATTATTCCAGGTTCCTGACTATGGCTGGGGACCAAAGCTGAGCTGCCTAATCCTTTCTTTCCTCTAACCAGATATCTAGAAATTGAGTGTACAAGGGGTTAGCATGATCCTGACTTTTTTTTTTGGTCCAAAGGGCCCCACCAGGGCTTCAGTACAAGGATATATTTCCCTTCTGTCACACCTTTCTAGTTACCCTTCTAGCCTCCCGTTTGGGGTCTAGACTTCCCCTCTGCGCCCCCCCCCCCCTTTTTACTCTCCTTCTCTGTCAGGCTAACCTGACTGAAGTGGGGCAGCAACGAGATTTACTTATTTATTGTACTTTGGAGTTTTGGTTTTCATTTTGAAAGCCTGAACTACAAATTGGGCTGTTTGTAGGGAGAGGAGGGTGACTGACATTTCAGTAGAGAGGACCATATCAAACCATTTCAAACCCACAGACCAAATGTTGTACTGTTTGTGTGTGTGTGTTTTTTTAATTAAAATATATTAAAGATTAAATAAAACATGGCAACAGACATGTGAAAACATGGGGATGTGATGGGGAACAGAAAACAGTTTTTTTTATCTTCACAACTAACCTTGAAAATTCCACACACACTCCCCCCACCCCCCCCCCTTAAGATTCACCTGGCACATAGACATAGTAAAGGATGATGTGTATGGACAAGAAAGATCAGACTCCCTTGTCTAGAGAAGGGAGCTGGGAAAGAAAAATCAAACTAAAAAGACAAAGATTGACCTTATTAAAAGATTTTCAAGGAAGAATACAAAATGGGAGTGGGAAAAACACCCCACATCTCCAGAACAGATAAGGTCTGCCATATTCACATGAATGCAGTAGAGAGAGGAAAGAAGGTAAGACAGGAATGGAAGGGCCCTGTCCACAAGCTGTGATCTCCTGCGGGGTGGAGGGATGGGCCCTGCCTGATAGCACCACACTGGAAGGGACCCTCAAACTGCAGGATTCCCATTTTTGTCTACTAGAGGAAGGGGAAAAGGGATCAAGTCCATTGGATAGGGACATGGTCTGAGATATCTTGGAGGATCCTGACTGAGGCAGGGCAATTTAAAGAAGCCGTCCTCGGCATTCAATGGCCCCGCAGCAGCACAGCAGCTCCTTCCCCTCCACACTGCCCACCTCATAGTTGTAGTCCCAGGTCAACTCTGTTCCAGCTCGAATCCTCCTGGAAAAAGGAAGAGGAGACAAAGAATGGACACAGCACACAAAGCCCAAATTGGAAGGTCTTCATTCCTTCCGCCAAGCCCAGATCCCATTGCTCCATTTTTCCCCGGATTCTTACTTGCTGGCAAAGAAAGCCACCCAGGGGAAACGAAGGTCATGGGTATCAACGAAGACATTCTGGACAAACAGGTTAGGACTACAGCTGTGCTGTGGGTAGAAACAGGAGGAAGTCAGGATTAAGGAGAATGAACAGTGGGAATGTCCTCCATGAAAGGGACAAAAGGTGAGGGCTCACTGGTGGTCTCCAAGCCTGATGTATCTTGTTGAGATGGTTTAGGCTACAAGACCTCTACAGGCAAGGAAAGGGACAAGTTCAGTTCAAGGTTAAGTAATGAGGTTTAATGAGATGGGTGAGATTTGGTCTGAGAATGAGAAGGGTTGGGATGGGTATGTTTTCAGAGCATCCAAACTTGACATTTGGGAATGGGGCAGGGATGCTCACATTGAGATAGCGGCCCAGATTGCCTTCTAGCTTGGCATCAATGATGTAGCAAGATTCCTCGCCGTCATAGAACTGGCGTGTGTTCTTTCGAACAGGGGCACTCTCGCCCTTGTCTGCAGATGCCATATTGGTTGACTTGATCGCAATGCCATGTGTTGATTTTAAAGCAAAACCACGTGTGGATTTCACAGCCACCTGACGTTTGATGGGGCCTGTGGAGGGATGAGGAGATCAAAGGAGGGAGATAGCCCAGCAGGGAAATCCTGAACCTAGAGCCAGGAAAGGGCTAGGCTCAAATCTGACTTCACAGGTTTGGGATGGAAAGCAAATGAGATAATACATTTAAAGCACCATGCAAATTGAAATATAAAAGCCAGTTATCATCCCTTCTCTGTTCTTCCCTGAAGGTATAGGGTTCACTACTCTGAAGACAGAAATAGTTTGGGATGCTTAGTAAAGCTTTAAATAGGATTTTTTCCCCAGGTAAAACTATACTAATGTGACAATAATAGCTGCTGGAGGAAAGAGTTATTAGCAAAATAAGAAAAGGAGGAGGATGTGACATTAACTGCTGGCAAGGAGATGGTGGGCCTGGGGACTAGGCTCTGGGCTTTCTATCCTACTCCAGTTCTTAAACTCCCTTAATAACTGCCCCTTAAATTCACCCAAAGTACCAGACAGGTTCTTCTTGTCTTCAAAATCTTCACCATCTGAGCCAGATGAGATGGTCTGGATGTCATCACTGTCAGCTGCTGTAGCTGGAGCCTGACCAGCCACGGGCTTTCGGCTTGTCCCACTTTCCCCCTCACTTTCTGTGCTGCTGGACAATGTCAAAACATCCTGGCAGAAGGATTAGGGTTAAGGAACCATGAGTAGTACCTCTCCGGGAATGGTTAGGGTTGGGGAAATATGGGTTCCACACCCAATCCCAAGGCTCTGCCTCTCTTCTGCCTCAGTTCTATGGAGCGTGGGATTGGGATAAAGGACATAAACACAAAGGGGCTGATACTAGAGCAGGAAGAAAGTTAGCACAGCATAAGGTGAGGCAAGAAGCTAGAGCCAAAGAGGAACCCTATTTCTACCTTTAACTTGCAAAATTAGGAAGACTATGAGATGGTAAAAATACTTTCCCTGGCTGAATCATGAAGAAAACCGAAGCTAGGCAGCATCACTTACATCAGGGTTGGCTTGGGCAGGTCCTACAAGCCTCCGGGTTTGATGTGTATTAGTTTTGCTAGGCGGGCACTTGATACCTTCAGTCTTCAAGGGGGATGGGTTGTAACCAAAAGTCCTGGAACTTTCACTAGGCCTAGTGGGCAGAACAGAAGGGGGAGTGTTGGTCAGAGCTGTTTCTCATCATCTTCAGCCTGTGGTGGAGGACAGATCTGTAATCAGGGAGTTAGTAACAGAAGACACTTACAACAAACTCTTGTGCTGTTCATCAGGCTCCTGGGAAATACAACAGCAAATGCAAAGTTAAATTTTTTTCCCCCTTTTTAAATCCCCCCCCCCCCCCGCCCTCATAAATAACCAAGAAACAGTGCTGGGTAGGGCTCTGCTGTCTTAAGGACAGAGGGTGAATGGATTGACCCTACATTTTAGTCATGGCCATAGAGGGCTCAGCAACACTCCTGGGAGGAAAGCTGCAGGAAGATTGGGGGGGGGGTGTCTTCCAGCAATCCTCAGGGCAATAGAACCTTAGGGCCAAGAGTGGATTCAACTGGTCTTGAGATTCAGTTTCTTCTGAACTCCCAACATGGAGGCTATTTAATGAGAACAAAAGAATCTACATAATCAATACTTCATTCTCCCTGCTAAAGGATGGCATTGAATGTGGGATGGATGACCCCAAATAGCAAACAACTGACAAGAGATTTTTAGAATTCGTCAGAACATTTCTCTTGCTAATGTTTTGCTCATGATATTAAAATGAATCATGCTCACTGGACATACATTAAGCTGATGGTGGGAGATGGCAACCTAGGTCAACCCAACTGGGTAATGGGGAGAGCTGAATGGATACAGTAAACATTTGCTAAAAATAATCCAAAAAGTATACAGCCCCCTTGACAATTCAGAAAGTTGACTGTATGAAGATCATCACTATTCTCAGAGAAATCCAAAGTCTCTGGATTACAAATTATTGTGGCTCACCTCTTTCTTGGGTGGCTTGATATCCCCCTCTTCTTTGACCCCTGACCCTGAGATGGAAGGCTTCTCTCCATCCCCACGGCCTCCCCCAGCCCTCCCATCTCCACCCTCGCTGGTCCTGAAGGAGGAGCGGCTATCTGAGTCAGCAAAGCTGCCTTCACTGACATTGTTGCAGCTTAGCCATGTGGCCACTTTGTTCTTGGGTGTGTCCTCGGAGGAAGGAGGTTTGCAACCCCCTATGGAAGCTGAGGGAGCAGAAAGATTGGAGGTGCCAGAGTCTGGGGGGCGGGAGTCTTTGGAGGCTGTCTCAGATAACCCATTCTCTTTCTGGCCTCTTGTCTGCCGCCGGGTGGCATAGCTACGCCAGACTGAACTGGTACTAAAGTCCTCATCTTTGCAAAAGTTATCATCTGAACTGTCATCATTAGATTCTTCAGGGTCCTCAGTGCCACTGTTGCCATCCTCTTGGTCCTTCAAGTCCACACCACTGCTATCAGAGGAGCATGGGGCATCACTTTCATATCCTTCCTTAAAGTTCTCCACACTTTCAATATGATCCAGATTTGCAAAATACTCATCCCCCATTTCAAGACCCTCCTTGTCTGCAAAGTCGTCAGTTAGAATTTTGCCTGGACAGAAAAAAAGAGGGAGAAAGGCACCTTAGAAAGAAGGGGACACATATTTGGCAAGTTCATTCTATTCCTTCCCCTCTTCCCATGGTCATAACCCCCCAACCCACTTACATAAGACTATCATCTATCCTGAATAACAAACCATCATTTGACTTCCTCCCTATGTGGATTTGGGAAAGTCTGAATTTTAACGTATTGAGTTCCCACTCCCCTTCCTATTTCATCATGTCTCTCTTCCCATATGCAGTGAAGTACTGTTTCTCTCATTCTAAGAGATCTCTCTAAAGGGAAACAAAAGATCCTAGCTTTCCTCAAATAGGTTTCACTAGTACTAAGCAGTCCTATCTGACATCTATTTCATTCACTTTGACCAGTTTTAGCCTTTTCTGGTCTTAAGTCTTCTGAGGCATTCCAGTCTCTCTAGTCTAGCAGTCTTTGCAACCCAGCTTAGGCAGACTCACATGTTCTCTGGAAAAGGAGATGCTTTGGCCCCTCATGACTCCCCACTCCGTGGGTCTGACAATACAGTAGTCTTTCTCTTCATGGCTACGTTGTCTATGTACTTAAGTGATTGCTTGATAGGAATGTTGCTTAAGTCTTGTGGTTGAATTAACAGTCTCTGACTCCCTTCCAATCCTAAGAGTCTATGATCCTTCTCTCACTCTACCAACCTGCATAGATACAGACAAAGGAGCCTCTGGCGATGTCATCCAAGCAACGGATGCCCCAGCCCTTGTTCTGCGTCTTGAAGAGCTGCAGTCGCACTTGAAGCCCGTGCTGCACTAATCGGTTTGTGCACATGTTCTGGTTACATTTGCAGCGCTTATTACATTCATATACCCTGTGTTAAGATTGATCACAGTTACAAATCCATATTGCCAAGGTGCTTCCATTTTAAAATATATGTAATGGTTAAAGACCTCAAAGCTGCTAAAAGTTAAAGCAGATGAAGTAGCTAAAAGGCTAATGTTGATATCTAAGTGAAGAGCTATCAGCTAATCAGCTGTTGCAATTGTTCAGATTTTTCAACATCACTGCTAGAATTACTCACCATTAAGATCTAAGTGCTAGAACTTAGCCTTCTAGATCTGTGTGTGTGTGAAAATTCCACAAATAACTTAGAAACAACTGAGGGGTGCCTAGGTGGCGCAGTGGATAAAGCACTGGCCCTAGAGTCAGGATTACCTGGGTTCAAATCCAGTCTCAGACACTTAGTAGTAATTACCTAGCTATGTGGCCTTGGGCAAGCCACTTAACCCCATTTGCCTTGCAAAAAAAAAAAAAAAGAAACTACTGTAACTAGTTAAGTTTTCTTCCCTTCAATGTTGACATCAGCTAAAATCTCTTTGCTTATTCCAAAGCACAGGTATGTACATACCCAAGTCCTAAGCTTCTGTTAGTTCTGATTTCCCTTAAATTCTAGGATGTGAGCCCCTTGCTTCCACATTCGGAATTGGCCTCCCTGCTAATTCCGGTCCCTGACTTCCTTTGACATCCAGCTCAGCTCTCTTCTCTTAGAAAACTTCTTTGATTACCCTGATAATGATTGTTTCACATCTTAGTATGAAAGCTAGTGGCAATATGTAACTTTATACGCTTTAATGTCTATGTATAAGTATCTTAAAGAGATGGAATTTATTTTATGTATTTCATTTGTATCCAATACAGAGTACAGGACTCTGTCTATGGTCTTTCAGGGTCCTCAGTGTCACTGTTGTTATTTGACTGGTGAAGCCCCAGTCAAATATTGATGCAGACTCCACAAAATATATTCCTAAGAATTTCACTTGCCAGCTAAGATAAAAGATCATACAGCTAGGAAATAGATCACCTTTTACCTCAAAACAAATTCCAATGATTATTCAATAATATTCTTGTATTTCATTTCAATGATGGCACAATAATAATGAACATAATTTGACTTAATATGTGTTTGCTTTAAAAATAACACCAAAAATGCAACTGTTTCTGTATTCCCTTTGGAATTCTTGTTAATAAAGAAAAACAAAAATGACAACTCCCTTTTCTTCATATCTGAGGCTTAGTCCCTTTCTCCCACTCACCCTGTGGGTAGGCACTCATCTAGTCTCTTATTCTGGTAGCCAGAGTTAGGGTTGACCTGGCCTCCTGGGGTACAGGCTGTAGCCTGGATAGTCAGCTGGTGGCAAGCACATTTGGACCTGGATGAAGAATAAAAGGAAATGGATGACTAAGGTTAGAAGACTTTTCGTGAGAAGTCATTGATAAGTGATGGGAAAGAATACAATTCTCCCACACAGAAATAAAATTTAAAGGGAAGGGGAGACAGGTAGACACACACACAATGAAAACATACAGAAAGAACAGAGACTGCATAATAAAACATCAAGGAATAATAAAGATCGAATGATAGGGAAGCAAAGTAGCAGAGACAGACAGGCATTTGACAAGTTATTAAAAAAAAAAAATCCAGGTTCAAATATCCTATAACCTTCCTATAACCAGAAGAGGCCTTAGAGCAGAGTCATAGTGGGAGAAGAAGAGAAAGAAAGAAATGAAGAATTACAAGGGGAAAATAGAGAAGAAAAATAGAAGCCTGAAAAAGGAGAGGAGAAAGAGAAAAGAGAAATAAAAATAGCCAGGCCCCTCCCACCCCCAACTCACTTGTCCCGACAACCATCTTTGCAGTCACAGCCAACAAGGAACTCCCAGGCAGTGTTGATGAAGACTCCCTTCCCTGGGATCCTCTCTTTGCTATATGCCACCTGTGGGGGCGGGGTAGTATCAATCTCATTGACACATGACAGAGGAACGTCCTCCTGACCATGGGTGATGTCCAGGATATAGTAAAAAGGCTTATAGGGCTGGAATTTCCGATCCACAAGAACATAAGGGTCCAAACAGAACATCTCCAGGAAAAGAAAATCGCAGCTTGTCTCAAAGAGGTAGCGCTCAATCTCGTTCATTGTCCGCAGGCAGAGGCCGCAGGGAGTCTTATAGATAACATGAAAGCCCATTTTGCGGTTGACCCGGCGCCGGGCTGTCATGCGCCGGAAGTCATAGAGCAGAGGAACCAAGAGGGGGTTCTTGCCCCGGTACTGTGTATTGCTTACGGGTCTCACTCGAGTGAGGCAGGTGTGGCTACAGGCATGGGGCAAGTAAAAAAGCTTCTCCATTGGGGCCCGATAGGAGGGTTCAGCTGGAGCCCGCTCCAGCATGCCATGAAAAGCTGGGAAGATTGGGCCGGGGACTACAGAGCCTGGTGTTAATCTGGTGAAAGAAAATAGGTGGGTAAAGAAGACATTAGAAAGGGGCTCAGAAGTTCCGCTTTAGGAAGTTAAGGGACACAATCACAGCATTCTAACCTCCCAGAGTGGCTGCTAAGTACTTTACCAAATACAATGTACTAAAGAAAAGTGAATTATTATCACTATTAAAATTAGAAGTTTGAGTGGGCCTTAAAGTTTGCAAAGTATTATACAGATATAATCTCAAAAGACATTTGGGTTCCAGATGCTATTATTATCCCCATTTGAGAAATGAGAAAATTGAGGTAAAGACAGATTAAGTGACCCAGTTAGAAAGGGTTTGAGATGGGATTGTTACAAATCCAGAGCTTCTACTCAACGAAATCACCTTTGTACAGTAAGCACACACACACCCTAGAGCCCAAAAAGGTGTCCTTTGTCCCTCTGCTTTCTAATACAACTTTCTCATCTTGTTCCCCCCATTTCCCCATTATCAATTTCCCTTAACGAAATCCTGTCTGACCATCCCTGTTTCCTGAAATTCCCTGGTTGGTTCAACCCATCTCAAACTTGCTTTCCAGCCTTCATTTCTTCTCTTTACTCACCTAAGTCAAAGAAGAGGCTCCCTGCCCTCTAACACCATCCTTTCTGACCATACCGTACACCTATTCTTCTCAACCTTGCTCTAGACTTCCTTCAGGAAGTCTACCCAGACTGTCCTGCCTCCGGTCATTCCAATTCCTCAACATTGATGCCTACATTTTCTGGTGCAGTTTGTGTCTTGGGTATCCATTTTTTTTTCACGTTTTTCCCCCCACTGAAGCAAACTTCTTCCAAGTCAGAAATGAGATTTTCCTATTTTTTACCATGGACCCTCAAGCCATGATGCTAATGAGCTCAAAAACTGTTTAGGGACCATCAAGTTGCTTGTGATTTATCTCACCTGACTGTCTGGCCAACTCCAGACTTTCCACCAGGACCTGCCTCATTAAGTCCAGGGGACGTAGGGGATGAATGACCAGAACCCACAGAACCTAGCCGGAAGGATGTGCTCTTTTTGGCCACCTGCTTTCGTGCCTGGGCGAGCTGACTTTCTAGACTTCTGGAGAAGAGAAAAGCAGATCATGGAAGGAAGGCCATGACAAGGAAGGAGTTGAAGAAGAGCTTTCATTGTACAAAGGGAGGGGTAAGCGCCAATGAGCTGGAGAACAAGAAGGAATCATACTCACTCCAAATCAGTCACCTGAGGAGACAGGGTGGGGGCAGGCAAAGAAGTGGAAGGAGCTGGTTCCAGGGGCTTGAACTGGGTTCCAGTGCCAGTGAGATCTTGAGTATATTGTACCACAGGACCTTTGCTCCTCACAGCACCTGGCAAAGCAAAGAATATGGACCAGGACTAGCTTTGTCTAATGTCAATTAATGCTTATTCCATAATGTACCCACAACTTTCTCAGGTAAAAGAAAAAGGCAAAGTAGCAGAAGCACATTCAGCAATGAATTGGATGGAATTACTCTAATTCTCTACTATCCACTCTAATATTAGGGGAACAGTGGCCCGGATGATGTAAAAGGTATTCCTTTTGTGCTTTGGCATACAATAGAAATTTTGTATATTCTGGATTTACTTCCTTAATTATATTTTACTTAGGTGAATTTTTTTTAAAGTATGCAAGATAGTACAACCATGCTGAATAATGGGGAAAAAAAAATCAGACTAGACTTAAAAATTGACTGTGGAAAAGGCAGCAAATCAGATTATGCTCACAATAATCCCACCGTCATTAAGAAAAAATTCCATTCCGCATTACTTCAATTTGTAACCTTGTCCACACACCACAGATACATGCTGTTTTCATAAAGGGTACAATGCCATAGCATATGGAATGACCAGCAAAGTGGCCACAATTTAAAAAATAAAAGTTGTGGTGAATCAAGAAAGCAGAGAAATGATCATAACACTGTAACAGAATCTCTCTGTGATCCTCCCTCTTCCCCAGTGTAGGGGAAGCCCTTCTGAGATATACCCATGTTTGGGCGTGTCCGGAGTTGACCCCCCTGCTTCTTCTCCAGTGTGGAAGCTGTGGATGTCTTCATGCTGAACATGGGTTCTAGTCGGGTAGAGCCTCGATAGATCCATTCGCACCGCTTGTCATCCTGATGTCGGGGGAGAAGGGAGAGAGGCCGGAGTCTGTCCTGTCATTTGTGAGGAGCACACCAAAGCTGCTTCCTCTGAGGAAACTTCCTTTGATGATCCCTAAATCCCTCAACACTGCAAGGTCCCTCTTTTCCTCTCATTTTCCATCACATTTTGTTCCACATTGGAGCAAAAATATAATTTCATCATAATTTCGTATTTTTATATAAACTGTCAATTTATTCTTTTGTATCATTTTTTGATAATAATTATTAGGTTTTTTTTACATGTTTGTCCTTCCAAACTAAATTATGTGTCCTAGCCATCAAAATCCAAGTCCCTTTTTTCCTTTTTATCTTTCCACAGTATTGTCTGCAGAGTACTATAACCAAGAGGAAATCAATAAATTACATTAATGACTGATTTATTTACTGATCCATCTTGTTTCTGCTTTAGACTGTGAGCTCTAAGGGGCGGCTAGGTGACGCAGTGGATAGAGCACCGGGCCTGGAGTAAGGAGTACCTGAGTTCAAATCCGGCTTCAGACACTTAATAATTACCTAGCTGTGTGGCCTTGGGAAAAAAACCAAAGCTTAAAAAACCCCTAGACTGTAAGCTCTACAAGGGGAGACAAGACATCTAAACCATCCTCCACACATGCCACAAAATTTCATACAACGCTATGCATTGACTGTCCAAAGAACATACAGTCAATCCTCGTTATTGACAGACTCTGGTTGTATGAATTTACCTACCTACTAAAATTTATTTAAAACCTAAAACCAATATGAATGGCACTTTTGTGATAATTTATAAACAGGTGCAATAGTGAAAAATTGGATTCGTGCAATGTACATGTCCCAGCTGAGGTCATATGCTAGATAAGCTTCATGCAGGTATGAATAGTGCTGCGTCAATAATATAAGATGATGCATCCAAAAAAAGGCAGAGGAAATTCTTTGATCTTTACATGAGGCCACTCCAGAGAGTGCCCAAGTAAATCTGACAAAAATCATGCAGGAACCTAACCCTGCATTTCCCCAGGAGCAATGATTCAGTAGTATTAGAATTAGTATTCATTAATTCAGTGTTTGCCCCAACTTTATAGAACATAACTCCCACGAATGACAAGAATCAACATAGTTTGCATGATACTACATCTCTACTATTTTTTATCTCCTATCTGTTTCTCCTATGTTTCCTCTGTTAGACTGAGTTATCCAATGGCAGAATCTATACCTACTTCGGGCACACAAGAAAATATTTAATATCAACTTACAAAGATACTCTTGCTATCAAGCATTAGAAATGAAGTCTGGCAATAAATGACTGGAAGTGGGAGTGAAGGAAGAGACAGGAGACTCTGCGGGATACAAACTAACCTTTCTTAACTTCTCTCAAACAGTTACTCTTACACGCACAGCCTCCTCCCCACAACCCCAGGAGCAGATCATACCAGGAAGAGGATCTTGACAAGACTCCCATCCACCTCTTCCACCCGGGACTTCCACCAAGTGCCTTCCCATTCGGTCTTTATGAGCTGCCCACTCTTAAGTAGCACCATGGGACGGTTGGGGTAAGCGGTGATATATTCTTCAATGAAGTCTCGGCATGAAATGTCCTCAATGTCCTCCCATGTCTTCTTTACTGTTCAAAAGATAAAAAGGTCTTGTTAAAGGGTAGCTGAAGAAATGAGAAATGGAGAACTCGGATTTTCTAAAAAGGAAAAAGAAATTACAATTTCAAGGGACATAACAAGGCTAACCTAAAAACTGAGAAGATTGTGAGAATATGCAAAACTCATAGGAGCAAATGACATGCAAATCCTGAACACATAAACCTCATTTGCATCATACACATGAATATGACCCTCAGGAAAATCCGAGGGATTTTCTCTCATTAAAGAATTTAAAAGTAGCCAGGTGGCAAATTCAAGAAAATAACAATTGGTCCAAATGGAATTAAAAAAAAAAAGCACATTTAAATCAAACTTTTAAGCATCTTTGAATCTGACTGCAACCAAACATTTGAATGTGCATCAAGAAAAAATGGGTTGTTTCCTGCAAAGTGCTTTCCTTGGGCATATTCACACATTTAGGATATTATAAAACAACCATTTAGCATTTTCTTTTTCATGCAACATTAGGAAGAAAGAGGATCAAAATAATAAGTTAGCTCCCAAACATGGATCAGTCTAACTAGTGTAGAATTAAACATTTCTTACATTTTGGCTATGAAGACAGGGTTTTAGAATCTAGCCAATGAAATCCCTCCCTCCTTCACAAAGGGTGACATCAGGATTCTGGCTCCTAATACCCATTTCATAGGATTAGAGAAGAATCACTTTATTCATGCCATAATAAGGCATGAATAAAGAGGTATATACAGGATGTCTCTTAAGAAGAAGGTACACAAGATGGGAAAGGGAAAGGTAAACTCACGTGGTCTACAAATGGGATAGAGTTCAGACTGGGTGACATAGGATGCATAGCCATCATCAAAGAAGATGAGAAACCTAAAAATAAAACATGACAGTGAAACCAGTTCATTCAGGAAACGAGAGTTCCTTCAGCACATTAGCCTCTATTCAAGGACATCTATAAACACACACACATATGACATACAATTTCTTCTATTTGGTTTATTGTATTCCTATTCTGTATAATTAACCGGTATCCAGTACGTCACCTGCCTGAGATTCCTAATTCTTTTATTTAAAAAAAAATGTATACTTTCAATTAAGCATTTATCTTTCCTCACCTTCTATTTCATCTTCCTTTGGGGGAAAAAAATACAAAATCCTTATATCACATAAGAATAGTTGTCAAAACAAAGTCCCACACTGGCCATATTCAACAATGTTTTTCATTCTGCATATTAATCCATCAACTTTCTGTCCTGAGATTGGTAGGATCCTGGAATTATATCTGGTCAACACAATGAGTTCTAATGTCTTTCAGAATTGTTTAATAATATTGATATTATTACAGCATAAACTGTTGTCCTGATTTAACTAACTTCACTTTGCATCAGTTCATATATATCTTACTAGGTTTCTCTGAAATAGTCTTTTTTTAAATTTCTTATATCACAATAGTATTCAGTTCCAACTGATGGGCATCTTGCCACTAAAAAATTCTATAAATATTTTTGTACATATAAGACCTTTTTCTTCTCCTTTTACCACTCTGGAGTATAGACCTTCTAGTGATATCACTGGGTCAAAGGTTATGCCCAGCTTATTTTCTTTTAAGGCCTAATGTCAAACTCCATTCCATCATGGCTTCATCCATTCACAGCTAACAGTGTACCAGTATACCCACTTTCTTTTAGCTCTATCAACATGTCATTTTTTTTATTAACTCTGTGCATCTGATGGGTGTGATGTAAAAAACTCAGAATTGCTTCTTTTTTTCTAATTTTGGAAATGAATCTTCTATTAGAGAAATTTGCTTATCTTTCTCAGTTTCTCTTATTTGTAATGGATTTGACTAGCAAAAATTAATTTTATGTGAACAAAATTGTCCACTTTATTTTCTATGATCCCCTTGATCCGTTTGCTCAGGAACTGTTCCTTTATCCATAGATCTGACAAGTAATTTTTTCTTTTTTAGGTTTTTGCAAGGCAAATGGGATTAAGTGGCTTGCCCAAGATCACACAGCTAGGTAATTATTAAGTGTCTGAGGCCGGATTTAAACTCAGGTACTCCTGACTCCAGGGTCGGTGCTCTATCCACTGTGCCACCTAGCTGCCTCTGGAGCTTATCTTCTTAAAGGCTGTAAGGCACTGGTCTAAAACTAATTTCTGTCAAACTATTGTCTGGTTACCTGGACAGTTTTTTCAAACAGTGAGTTCTTAAGAATTGGGGTTTGAGTTTATTAAACATTAGGCTACAAGGTTTGTTTACTTTTAAAGGTTGTGGTCCTAATCTGTTCCACTGAATGATCACTATTTTTATTCAGTAAAAATTGTTTTGATAATTACTGCTTGATGTCATAGTTTGAGAACTGCTACTGGAGACCCATTTCCTTTCCCCCTTATTTATAGTGTTTCTTTTGAGATTCTTGATCATTTCCCCCTTAGTTAACTTCATTATTATTTTTGTCTGGAATTATACTATACAGTAATCCTTTCATAGTTGATTGGCATGGCCCTGAGTAAGTAAACCAATTTAGATAGTATTTTATATATTCTGTAGTTATGGAATGCCTTCCTTTCTGTTGTAATTTATTGGTATTGTATAGAAATGTTGATCATTTGTACTGATTTATCTTTGCTGAAGTTATTATTTTAGTTTTCAGTTGACTTTCTAGAGATCTTCAAGTCCACCATCTCATCTGCAAAAAAACTGGTCATCTCATTTCTAGCATGACGTCCAATAGAAGCAGTGATGAAGACCATCCTTGCCTCATCCCTAATTTTGCTAGAAATATCTCTACTTTATATGTATTACACATAATGCTGGTTCTTTGCTATACAATTTATCACATTAAGGAAATTGTCTTGTTGCTATGTCTTCTAGTTTTCAACAGAAATGGGGGCTGCTTTTGTCAAAAGCTTTTTTGTCATCTATTGATTTGATTCAGTGTCTCTTTTATTATTATGGTCAGGTGTGCTTGTGGCCAGTGTATAACCTCTTTTTCATGTGTTGCTGTAGCCTCTTTGCTAATACTTCATTTAAACTTCAATTTTCTATCACTTGTTTTGATTTTTCTTAGTTATCAAGAGTATATTTGTGTCATAGAAGGAATCATATCCTTTGCTTATTTTCGCAAAGTTTGAAAAAATTCAAATTAATTGTTCATTGAATACTTAATAGAATTCCCTTTTAAATTCATTTGGTCCAGGGTGTGGGGGTGGTTTGCAAATTTGTCTAATTCTCTATTCCTTGTTTTTTTTTCATTTAAGTTATTGGTTTATTGGCACAGAGTTGGAAACAAAATTTCTTGTTTCTTTTAAAGGCTTTTGCAAGGCAAATGGGGTTAAGCAGCTTGACCAAGGTCACACAGCTAAGTAATTAAGTGTCTGAGGCCAAATTTGAACTCAGGTACTCCTGACTCCAGGGCAGGTGCCCTATCCACTGGGTAACCTAGCTGCCCCTCTTTTATTCTTTACTTTTCATTTTTGATAATGGTAATTTGATTTTTTTCTTTTTAATCAAATTAGCTAATATTCATTTAATTGGTTTTTATACCAATTTTTTTTAGTTTTGAATTTCTATGGCTCTCCTATTTTCTTAAGGCTTGAAAGATAAATCCAATAGGGATTAGGGAAAAGGGGAGAATCATCCCTGTAACTTTAAGATGAAAAATGGACTGGCTGGCCTATGTCATGTGGTTTGAGCTTTTATTAGAAGAATCAAAGATAAGAACAAAAATTTTCAGTGAAGCAATTTTTGTAGAGGCAAAGAATTGGAAATTGAGGGGATGCCCATCAAGTAGGGAATGGGTGAACAAATTGTAGTATATGTATGTGTTGGAACATTAATGTTCTATAAGGAATCATGAGGGACAGTATTTTAGACAAGCCTGGAAAGACTTGCAAGAATTAATGCTGAGTGAAATGAGCAGAACTAGAAGAACATTCTAC
This sequence comes from Macrotis lagotis, assembly GCF_037893015.1. Lineage (NCBI taxonomy): Eukaryota > Metazoa > Chordata > Mammalia > Peramelemorphia > Peramelidae > Macrotis > Macrotis lagotis. Next base: position 229,173,979 of record NC_133662.1, on the reverse strand, counting down.
ACAATAACAATAGCATAGGATGATGATCAACCATGATGAACTTGTTCATTTCAGCAGAACAATAATCAAAGACAATTTTAAAAAACTTGAGATGGAAAATATCATTCATATCTAGAGAAGGAACAGTGGAGTTTAAATGAAGACCAAAACTTATTATCTTCAATTTTAAAAAGTTGTCTTATGTAGTGTCATTTTTTTCTAAAGTTTTCTTTTTTGTATTTGGATCATGTTCAATATATCAATATAGATCTATGCTTAGCCTATATCAGATTTCTTTCTGCCAGGGGGAGGGAAGAGGAGGGTGAAAAATTGTGAAATGCAAAACACCTTGAAAAAAAAAACGATTGGTAAAAGCTACCATTGCATGTAGTTGGAAAGACAAATAAATAAAATACTTAAGGAAAAAATAATCAAAGAAAATTGAGAATGTAGTCAGTATAGAAAGCTAGAAATTTCTTAGAGGATGCTATCAGCTGCTAGTTTCTTTCTATAATCCCTTCTCCCAGTACCTGAGCTTGTTCTTGACATTTGGAGTCTCAGCAACGATGCCAGCATAGAGCCAGACCTGATTCCCATCCTTATACTTGGCCACCACACGACTGCCTACATACAACTTGTCTGCTGGAGGGTGGTAGTCATAGGCAATATGGTTCCCAGACAATAGGCTCTTCCCTTTGTTGTCAAATTTTACTTTGAACTTTCTCCCAGCTCCTAGATAAGGAAGAAAGGCATAAATATAATTGTCATTTCACAAATTATACATAAGATATGTATTTTCCTATATCCCTTTCATTTTACGTATTAAATAAAAACTGAAGCCTAATCAGATTGAGTGATTTGCCTAAGTTTGCAAAGTAGCCTTAGCTTTGCAAGGCATGGAAAAGACTATATCTAAACTCAAGTCTTTTGAGTCCAAATTTAATAAATACTCTACCATTCACCACTTTGCCAATTCTTCACACCCACAACCCTGTGCTTACTTCTGAACAGAGAGATAAAGAAAGAGAAGAAATAATCAATGCCTGTATTCCAGGACTTCTACTGCTAACAGGGCAAAATAGCGTCTGCCTAGAGGAACAAACAGGAGAGAGAACATACATAGGACACATGCCTAAGAATACACTCTGAAAAGCCAAATCACCCCAATTATCTATTTTGACTGGATACTAGAGATATGAGAAAAATTAACATAAGAAAAATTGCATGGCAACAGCTCAGGACTTGCAGAAAGGAGAGCTTGAAGTGGAATAATAACAATGACAGGATCCAAATGAAAGCTCAGGGGACTCAAGAAGGCATACAGACAAGTAAAGCAAAAAAAAGTAAAGGGATCTCATTAGTTAGTTCAAGTGTCTTGGAGACCACAATTAGATATTTAGATTTGATGTGAAAGGCAACAAGGAGGCTTGAAAGCCACTAAAAAGAGGATCAAAGGATGCCCAAGAGGGCCAGGGACCAACTGCCTAAATAAGGGGACAGAAGTCCACAGGATATCTTCTCCCTAGGCCATACATACCAACGGTCTGGATGGCAATGAGGGTTCCCTTGTGCCATGTCTTTGTCCTTTTCTTGCCCAGGATTCTCATGCTGACAACTAGGTCACCGTCTTTACTCAATTCAACAGGTACCTGACCCAAGGGTCCTGGGGAAGAACCGACAAATGGGACAATAATAGTCATAAAAGATCTTCCATCTCATTTGAAACTCAACAACCTGTAAAGTTAGTGCTGCAATTATCTCCCTATGACAGATGAGGAAATAGACTCCAAAGTGAAATAAGTTGCCTACAGCTACTCAGTATTAGAGGATTCAAACTCAGGACCTCCTGATTCCATGACTTGGGGATACTACAACACCAAACTGCTAGATATCTTGTCTTTGGGATAAGCTATAAAAAAGTGCTAGGAGTAAGAGAACCCTGTTCTTTGGTTTCCTTACTGTTTATATTGGTTGGAGCTTGCTTCTATGCAGGCGTTAATTTATCTGGGGTCCACTGACCCACTAAGAATTGCATAAAGAAATAGCAGAAAGTCAAAACCTAGAAATAAATCTCATCCAAAGTTTCTACATGTCTTCCTTCTAACAGGGCTCTTTTTTCTAGTCACCCCTCCAACTAGAGAAGGTTTTCAGGCTTTTGCAAAATAGCAATGGTCAAGTTGCAGGAGGTGAATAAAGGGAGAACCCATGAATCTAAGTGAGCCATAAGCCAGATGAATAGTGCCAAAGCTGAAAAACAACTACAGGAAAAAAGAGCTGGACCAGATTGTGAGATGACTTGACTAATGCCAATAAAAGCAATGCTATAAGGAAATGGTTTTAACTGGATCACAAACAAGAAGTGTCAAGCTACCAGTATCTTCAAAGCTCTCAAGAAAGAAGATGACACCAGTTATAAGACGATCTTTACACAGCTTTCTCTAGCATCCCATGAATCTGACCTTTGTTCAGATCCTGGGAACTAGTCTTCTTATTGACAGCATCCATGAACTTTTGGACATCTTGGGCTGACTTCCTCAGGGCAGCCATAGCTTCTCGGAGCTGTAGGATAAGAGATTGGGGAAGCAAAAACTTGGAATCAGCAAGAGCCTTTTCCTTAGGTACAGAACTAGCTTGCCTTTCAAACAGATTGAACTGTAGTGGCCAACTTCTTGGCAACACATGCTTCTGCTCCCAAACCTGGCTCAAAATTCAGTTCTTTTAGGAAACTTTCCCTGATTTACCTTGATTCTCATCACTCCTTAATTTTGCATTTCTTCCTGACTCCTCACTCCTGGCTTTCTTCAAGCCCGAGCTCAAAACCCACATTTACACAAAGTCTTAGCCAGTTCCTCCCACTGCTAGTACTCCAAGAACTTCTAGTCACTCTATCTTGTATGTACATAGTTATTTGCATGCTGTCTCTCCCTCAAGTTGGAATGGGAATTCCTTAGAGCTTGGACTATGTTTTTGCCTTCCTTTGTAGTAAACACTTAATAAATGTGGTTGACTGTCTAGTACTTATACAGTCAACATATCTTTCAAGTGTCTATCTGTCATCCTTCTTTGGTCATTTCCATGAGTTTGAGTGCTGTCTATCCAACTTCTACTATCAAGAGTTTCTTTGATCTCTAAAGTGTCTGGAACAGGTTTCCCAAACAGCAGGCACTAAATGGCACTGAGAACCCTGTCCTAATACCTTCTTTAACACTCTTCTCTCTTTCCCTCCAGTTAACTCACCTTCTGGTCCTTTGGGGTTCTATTACCTGCATCACCTGTGGGTTTAAAAGAAAGATATCCTTACAATTACATTTCCTATAAATTAAAAAACTAAGCTTAATTACCCATTTGCTCCTCAGTTTCCAATCTCAATAGTTAAGAGAAACTATGCTACCAAAGGTCACCAAATACCTCCTTTCTCACTGCATTCTCTTTTGTCAGTCTTCAATTCTGACATAGGATACCATTCTCCCAGGGATTCTTTCACCTGCTGAATTCTGTGAGGTGATGCTTTCTGATTCTCATGGTCTGACCAATACTTTTCTGGTTCCTCCTCTCAAGTTCTTAAAAGCTCTCCCCATATCCCTATTAGACATCTTTTCCCTTCAAATGGACTCATCTCCATTGTCCATTTCTGCCAATGACATAGCCATTTACCCAGTTATGCAGCCTCAAAAATGTCAGTTTTTTCCTTTGATTCTTACTTGCTACCAACATTCAATTACCAAATTGTGCTAATCATACCCTCAAAACAGTTTTAGGTTTGCCCCCTTTTCTATTTTTGCTACTGCCAACTTATCATAAGTTCATTACTACCTCCCTGAGTTATGACAAATGGCTCCTAACTGGTCTCCTTACTTACAGCATCTCCTCACCTTCTCTTTCTACTGCAGATATGATATCACTCCTCCACTCAAAACCATTCAGATTTAATATTTCAGAGATCAAGATCCCTCTGAGAAACCTGGGTCTCCTTCCTGCCAGGCTGAGGCTCTGGAGAAGGGCTTTAAAAGAGATAACAGCTCCCAATTGTCTATCCCTTTTGACTTAATGTCTCTCTAGCATTATCACACACTGTTCCTGTCCACATGTACTACATTTCAGCTAAAAAAGAATTCCTAATCTCCTACTTGGGTCTAGAATGTTCTCCTCTCCAGGCTGTTGCTTTGAACACATCTTCAGCTATTAAAACACTATGCCAGAGGAAGCTAGGTTGCAAAAATCCAGCCTCAGATACTTAAAAATCACCTAGCTGTGTGACCTTGGGCAAGTCACTTAACCCCATTGTCTTGCAAAAACAAACAAAAAAACCCAATAGGATGCCAATTTCAGGTTATAGGCTCAAAGATTTAGAGCTAGACAGCCTAGTGATTATCTATAAAACTGAAGTCCAAGAAGGTTGTATGACTTATCCTGTATTATTCAAGTAATAAAGCAGCAGAGTTAGGATCTGATCTCTGGTCCTCTGAATGAATCCTCTATTCTTTCTACTCTACCAAGCTCCAGAGCAGCAAATACTGCCATTTCTGAGAACTTTTCAATGCTTCTCCAGTTAAGAAATTTACTTTTCTCTTCTTCCAATCTCCAAAAGCACTTTTTATCTCCTTTTCTACTTTGTTCTATAGTGACTGCACATTAATGTCACAGTATTGTATAATTATATACACGTGCTCATTGAAGGCAGGACCATGTCCTATGTTTGAATCTGCTCTGCACATAGTAGGTACTTAACAGATTCTGAGGAGTTGCCCAAAGATGTTACAGAAGGGGACAGAAGTTGGAGGGCTTTAAATCCAGGGGGTTAACACAAGCCCATCAGCAAATAGATGTGTCATTTTAAAGTTTAGCCCAGTTTAGCAGAGTCTGGCACATTATATAAAATGCTTGTAGATTGACTGCCTTTCCCATTTAGGAGTTTCTAGACTATATCTTGGTTCTTGAAAGATTAAGATACCTGATGAGGATTCTAAGGAACAGGATCTCAAAGGGAATGTAAAATTTCTGTATTAGCACACGGAACCAAGCTGTGGGTGTAATGGCTACTAAAGTTCTTTTCTATTTCTTTGCAATTGGTTCTAACACAATTAATTGCCAATTCACTGAAATGTAAACATTTATTTGGATGATACCTCATAGGCCTTGCTCTCATGGACCTTACAGTCTGAGGCGAAGGACAGACCAATAACTAGAAGCCAAGGGAGAAGGGGCTGAGTGTGGAAAAGAGGTGCAGGAACAGGGTTCTGAGAACTGGGAGCCATGGCAGTGGTGCTATGCCTGTGCCAGGACTACAGATTGGAGCCTTTATTTTGGTCAACTTTTCATTTGTGTCAGACCCTGCTTATCCATAGGAACCCCTGTGCTGCTCCTCAGCTATGTGATGCAGTGTCTCCTCTTTTACTGCTGACTCCTACACAAAGCATTTGCTTCATCCAAAAGACTTTTAGTGATTGCCATTTGCCCTCTCAAATTTTGTATTCACACATCATATTTTTCTGACTCAAAATGCCTTCCTTTGCTTTCTCCATAACCATCTAAATACTACTCACTGATCAGGGTGGAACAATTTCTACTTATTCCATGAAACATGCCCTACTTCTCCAGTTTGAAATAAGAGTCCTTTTCTTTGCATTTTAACAATGTTCATTGTCTATACCTCTCCTTAGGAATTAATCATTAAGGAGCAGCCGAGTGGCACAGTGGCTGGAGCACTAACTCTGGAGTCAGGAAGACCTGAGTTCAAATCCAGACTCAGACACTTAATACTTACCTAGCTGTATGACCTTGGGCAAGTCACTTAACACCCTTTGCCTTGCAAAAACTAAAAAAAAAAAAATTTGTTATTTATATCTTTTGTTTTTATGTTTTGGTCATTTCTGGATGTGACCCGCTAGCAGTGAACTATCGCTTGTAACGAAGAAAAAACTGCAAATTAAACACAACTGACTTTGTGGGCCAGTATATGAAGCATTCTGTGCCATTCATTCACTCTGTAGCTGCCAAGCAGACTTCACCACCTGCTCTTCTCAGATGGGTCATTATAATGATAACTTTGAGATGAGGTCACTTTAATTATGTTTACTTCTCTATGAATTTGCTCATATAAAAATGTTAGAAAGGGAATTCCGTGAGGGCAGGGACTATCTCACTTTGGTGCTGAATCCCTAGGTTTCTACTCATTCTTCCTATTCATCACTACTGACTACCCAATCATATGTTATTCTTCCATTATGTTAAACTTTTCAAAGGGTTTGAATTCATTACTTCCACTTCATTATATGCTTAACCCCCCCCTTGTTGTTTGGTTCCTACTTCCAAATACACTAAATTTTCCTCTTGAAAATGAATACCGGGGCAGCTATGTAGAGCACCGGCCCAGAGTCAGGGTTCAAATTCGGGCTCAGACACATAATAATTACCTAGTTGTGTGACTGTGGGCAAGTCCCTTAACCCCATTGCCTTGCTAACCCCACCCCAAAATGAATACCCCAGATACAGAATCAAGCATCCTTGTAACCATTCTCATTCTCCTTACCTTCTCTGGAATAGCTTCTACTCTTGAAAACTTGTATTTACTTTTTCTTTCCCTGATTCCCAATGACACATTACTCTGGTTTGCCTACTTCTCTAATTCAGTTTTTTCTTTTAGTTCCTCTGATTTGAACTCGTCAATTCCTAGTTCTCTTCTCAATGCTTTTTCATCAATTCACTCATTCATTTACACAACTTCAACTCTCCTCCTTAAAGACTTAGTTGTTTAATCCCTCTAATTGAATGTAAGCTCTTTCAAGATGGTAACTTTCTCTTTGCAGTATTTTTTGATTCAGCCCCCTCCCCCCCAAAAGGCAGGAAGACCTAAACAAATATCTATATAACTGGAATTCATAGGAAAGATTAAACAGAGTTAAAAGATGAAATGTAAACAGGGGTATCCTTTATTTGCTTTCACCATAACTCCTAGACCTCTTTTTCCTAGCCCCTGTCCCTCACCTGAATCAACACTGAGGACATCATCATCCTCATCGGGAATCTCAATTACTTCTGTCGGTTTAGAGGCTTCATCTTCAGAGCTGCTCTCTCGATACTGTAGCCCCAGTTTGGAGTAGAAATCCTTCACCAGAGATTCACAGTTAGTCACTGCCCTGGCATTGAGACACAGATGGGTAAAAGGGTCAAAGCCAGCAAGAGTAGGAGAGAGGGAGTCCTTAAAGAATTACCTACCATTTCAGAAGGCATTTTCTCATAGAAACAATGATTAAATGTAAATCTCTTTGAGACCTTTAAAGCACTATACAAATGCTGGACATTATTACAAATGGTTTTTAAGCTTTCACAGGTCATGTATACAGTTTATATGGTGTTTTTACAATTTATATCTAAGTGGTTTACTCAAGATTACACAGTCAAAAAATGTCAGAGCAAAGAAATGGACCCAGATCTCTTGACATCAAGTCCAGTACTCTTTCTATCACAGATTATTAATTCAATAAAGTTCATTTAACTAATGTAGCTGAAGCAGGGAACTAATATGTCTATTTCAAGTATACCTTAGCACCATTTGTTGTTTCTATTGGAAAATGTTCTGAGTTCCAATAAAGATGCCATGGACAACATCACGGGTAGACTGATGTGGTAGGGGGAAGAGGATGAAGTAGACACTGGAATTCAGCAAAGTATTTACAATACACCTGATCAAAGAAAGCCTTTGCTCAGATCAAGTCATTCACCTGATAATCTAAACTGGAGAACAAAGGGCAGGTGTGCTAGAATTGGGATAAAAATGGAGAATCAGAAACTGAAGCTTTGGACTTGGAATTTCTTGTAACTCATTTGTACAAATTGTTAAAAAAAAAAAAGCATTTATAGATAAAGAACCAACTGTACTAAATGAGATGCTTGAATGACACAAAAGATGGAAAACAAATTTTCATAGCTATCTTCTTTGATCTCCACCAAATTATGAAGCTATCCAAGGCCACCATACCTATAATATACTTAGTCCTGCCTAAAAGCATGGAAATAATCAAAGGCTATTTCAGGTCACTAAAAGTTCTTTTGTTTTTAGAATTAATACCTGAGTACCCTATACATAATTATGTATTTCAGTGAGTCTTGTCTTAGATCACAAACTCTTAGAGAACAGGTCAGTAACTATTTAAATAACTGACCACTAAGACGCTTTTCAACAGGCTGACATCTACTCCTCCCATCCCCCCCCATCCACTTGGTCCTGACCTGGATGCTTCATCAAAGAGCTCATCAACATGGGCGACTTCAGACTCTTTCTGCACCACCCAGGTTTCTAGCTCAGCCAGCTGTTTCTTGCGCTGCTTCACACAGTCCATCTTATCCAGTTCCTCATCAATAAACTGTCGAAGTTCTTCCATGGAGATGCCCAGCTCCTCCACCACAGCCTGCTGTAGTTCAGCAATCTCTTGAGGTTCCATCCCAGTTGCTGCAGCAGCACCCAAACCAAAACGCCCAGGAAAGGAGGTCATGCCTGAGGTTCACTGTGCAGGACAAAAAAAGAAAACTCTAAAATAAACTGGGAAATCAATGGACATGGGAAAACTGGAACTATTACAATGCTGGCAGAGTGAAGTGATCCAACTGTTCTGGAGGGCAATTTGGAATTCCACTTGAAGAACAATAATAAAACTTTGACCCAACAATACCACTACTGGTTCTGTTTTCCAAAGAGATCATTAAAAAGAGGAAAAAGACCCATATAGGCAAAAATATTCATTGCAACTCTTTTTTTGTAGTGGCAAAGAATTGGAAAATGAGGGGATATGCATCAATGGGAGAAAGGCTGAACAACAAATTGTGGTATATGAATGTGATGAAATAATGCTGCTAGAAATAATAAGCAGTTGGACTCCACAAAAGCCTGGAAAGACTTACAAGAATTAATGCTGAGTGAAGTGAGCAGAACAAGGGGAACATTGTACACATTAACAGCAACTTTGTATGAAGACTATGATGAACTTAGCTGCTCTTAGCAGTTCAGTGATCAAGGACAACTCTCAAAAGACTTGTAATAGAAAATGCCATGCATAGCCAGAGTAAAAATTAGGGGAGTCTGAATGAAGACCAAAGTATACTATTTTTACTTTTTAAAACTTGGTTTTTGTTTTTACTTTTTCTCATCGCTTTCCCCCCTTTAGTTCTGATTCTCTTTTCACAGCATGACTTAAATGGCATGGTTATACGTGTATAACCTCTATCAGATTACTAGCTGCCATGGGGAGGGCGGAAGGAAAAAAATGTGGAATTCAAAATCTTACAAAAAAGATGAATGTTGAAAACTCTTGGCATATAATTTGAAAATAATAAAATAACATTTAAAAAAAACCCTGGGAAATCCATGCTTCTGCTCTGTCCTCTGATAATTCAAATATATTTAATTGTGAATATTATGCTATTTCCTGCACAAGAGGTATTTGTTCCCTAGTAGTAACTGGTAAACTAGGATGAAAGTGTATTAGGAGCACAGTCCTATAGATTACAAAAATATCTATTTTTACTAATGAAGCATAAAAGAGAGGAGTTAGCATTTCTGTTAAGCACAAAGCTTAGCATTGTGTTAAGCACTTTTACAAATATTCTCATTTGTTCCTGCGAGGTAGGTGCCATTAGTTGAGGAAATTGAGGCAAAGAGAAGTTAAGTAACTATGCATTAGTCTACAGTCTATGTATGTATGTGCATGTACACACATACACCAGTATTTATATCTAAGTAGTCTTTGGAGTTCAAAAGACCATATATAGGGTTGTATGGTCGCAGACAAATCAGATATCCAGGCAACTCCATAAGACTTTAAAGGAGCTGCAATTCAGTATGCAAGAAATCACAGGTTCAGAAAAAAAAATTCATATCGGAATCTAAGTTTCTACAAATAAACCAATGAATACCAATTGCTGCTATTTCTGAGGGGTAGGAGGTCCACATTCAGTTCTTTTCTTTTCAGGTTTTTGCAAGGCAATGGTATTAAGTGGCTTACCCAAGGCCACCCAGCTAAGTAATGAAGTGTCTGAGGTCGGAACTCGGGTCTTCCTGACTCCACCAAGCCGCCCCCACGTTCAGTTAAAGAAAGGATACATTCCATTACCAAAAAGGCTGATTTTTCTGTGAAGCCTGTTCTTTAGTGCCCAATCAGGTCAATAAGAAAAACAAGGGAGGTATAATCAGGATAAGCTGTTTTCACAGGCGAAGGCGGGGATGGGATCATCAGGTTGCTATTTCGGTCTCTTTTTTAATTATGGTAACAATTGCAAAAGCCTTGCAACTTTTACATTATCCGAAGCCTCTACTACACCCAGAGGCGCCTAACTAATAAGCTTCCTCCTAGCACATGCCTCCTATGGTGGAAAGATAATTTTTGGAGGACGCTTTCCTGTTTGGAGGCACAGGGGTAACTTTCTGGAACGTTTTTCATTGATAATTATTCCCCTCCCCCCAAAGCGTGCTAGGGCCCGACTTCTGATTCTACGGCCCCAGACTGGCCAGGACGAAAACGATGTTGCACCTCCCCGAAATGTAACAACTCCAGCATTAGAGAAGCGGGCTGAGGCGTGGCGGGAAGCGGCCGGGCCCGGCCACGGGGCCCCCCAGGCCAGGCCAGCATGTCTGCCGCTGCAGGGGACCCAGGCACGATTAAAGAGTTTGGGATGAGCAGTCACGTGGCTGCCCGGCTCCCCGCCCCCCAGGGCTCAGCCGCCTCCCGCCCGCAGCCCCCGGCCACGCGCCCTCTCCAGCCGCCCCCGGCCCAGGCCCTGGGCGGGCCCTGCGCGAGGGGAGCCCCGGGCCCGCTCCCGGCCGGAGTTACCTCTTCAGTCCCCAACTGCTCCACTCCCCATTCCTCCCCCGGTCCCCGGCGGCCCCCGCTGGCCCCACAACCGCCCCTCCCCACCACGCAGACTCACGCCTCGGGGCCGGCAGCGGCCAGGACTGCGAGGGAAGCCCCAGCTCAGCGGAGGAGGGAAAAGCAGGCTGGAGCGGGGGTCGGGGGGAAGGAGTGGTGAGAGGGGGAACGCAAAGCGGGACGGACGCCGGATGGCCGGCCCTCGCGGTGTTCCGGTCCCGGCGACGGCGGCCGCCTGGGCTCAGACCCCGCCGGCGCAGCCTCGGCCTCCGGCTCGCCCCAGATGGTCCGCGGCGGAGGCGGGCGCCCCCACCGACCGGAAGGCGGAGCCTGTCGAGGGGCGGGCATCGCAGGACTCCTGGGAGGAGGGGGAAGGGGCGGGGCCTGCCTTAAAGGGGCCGCCGCCTCTCCGGCGCGGCCGAAGGAATGGTGGTCGCGCTCGGGCAGCGGAGATCGCGGCTTCCGGCCCGGTCATTTTTTTTTTTTTTTTTACGGAGGAGGAAACCGAGGCCAAAGGGGCCCAGGGATTGGCTCAGGATCGGGCCTTCCTGGCGGCGGCTCCGGACTCAGCCAATCAGACCCTCTTCCTCCTGCCCCTCCCGGGCCGAGCCCCGGGCCGCGCCGGACCCCGCGGCGCCTCCCCCACGTGGATGGCCGACTGTGGGATCTGCCGCCGGATCGACGCCTGCGCCTTGCCTCCCTGATTAGACCGTAAGCGCCTTGAGGGCAGGGTCGCCCCAGCCCGGAGCGCCCGGTGGAGGGCTGCAGCGTGTGCCGGCTGCCCCTTCTTTCCAGTGTTCTGATCCTCCGAACCATTAAATGATCAGTCGTTCGGGTCCTGGAAGCCCTGGGGCGGGGAGGAAGGGGAAAGAAGGCCTTCTTGCCCGGGGAGGCAGGCAACGTGCGCTGGAGTCTCTGGTTCACATCCTCCTACCTAGGTTTTATCTGTATTTCGTGTTCTACTATCTGACCCAGATGGATTTCTCTTCTATGTCCCATGGGTGTTCGTTGGTGCAAAAGGAATCGAGCCTTGACTTTTTTCTCATTGAGAAAACGGGGATCTGTATCAGACACTTAATAATTACCCAGCTGCGTGGCCTTGGGCAAGCCACTTAACCCCATTTGCCTTGCAAAAACAAAAAAAAGGAAAGAAAACAGAGATCAGAAGTTTATTTTGAAATCGAAAATCGCATCCTCTAGCCTAAATGTGTGACACAAGGAATAATCTGATCAAAGTTGAAGGATAAGATTTTGTTGAAGATATTTTCCTATATAAAGCATAAATGGGCCTCATTTGTAATACTTTTTTTTTCAATAATAATGAGTTCATTTTATGCATAGAGGCCAAAAGAGTGTCCTCTAAGGCCCTCATGATTCCCTGATCTTTAAGAACTGTTTTTAGATCAAAAGTTCAGGGGGCAGTTAGAAGGCTAAAGGACGTAGAGCACCAATCCCGGAGTCCAAAGAACCGGAATTCAACTATGGCTTTCAGACACTTGATTCTTGCTAGATACTCCCTCGTGCAAGTCAGTTAACTCCATTACGTCACAGAAAAACAAAATAACAAAAGTGATGAATTTAGTTACAATTGCCCCCCAGTCACTTCCTTGTTAGGAAAATTTCTAACTTCTAGGCAGAGGTTAAGGTTCTCTCCAACTTTACATCTATACCTATCCCTATTTGACCTTTAGCTGATTTGCGGTTGAGGCAAAAATCAACTTCCTGTAAATGTGTTTAGGTAACAAAAAAGCAGACTATATTACAGTGTCAATGGATAGAGAGGCACAAGAGGGGAGTTGGGAAAAAAAATGACCTGTTCTCAGAATTTTCTTCAGCTTAATTCTCTTGCTGCAGAATCAATGATGATCCTTCATGCTTCTCTTCTCTGTCATTCATTGTTCAGTTCCCTTTTTGCTTTCAAAGGAACATTTTGGGATGCTTGACACCAACTTCCATGCTCAGTTCTCTTTTTGCTTCAAAGGAATACGTTAGGATTCTAGGCACCACCTTCAGGAAAGGAGATCCTCAGAATTTCTGTGCAGTTCTGCTTTAGTGCCTTCCATTTGCATAAATTTCTTAGGGCATGAAGGTTTTACCTCCCAGTTCGGTTCTTTTTTTTTTTTTGCCTCATCTCTCTCTTACCTAGTCTTAAGTAAATCACTAAATGGGCATTGCCTCAGTTAATCTGAGACCTACCTGTTAAAGAGTTTAGCTCTAAAGACCATGCCCACTACATCCAAGGAGCAGTCATCCTGATCCATATCTTGCTACTCCACCCAGATAGCTCCTGAGGAGAAAGTGAGGCTGATGACTTTGCAGAGCCCTCTTTCACTTAAATCCAATTCACATGCATGTCATGGCATTACCTACTTTAGGTAATGGTCTTCTTGGAGAACAAAGGACAAGCAACAATTCTCTTATACAATATTTTGATTGATTCAAGGAAGTGCTCACACTTAGTTCTATCATGCTTGTTTACTTATAGTCTTCCCCATGAGACTGTAAGCTCTTTGAGGGCAGATATAATAGTTTGCCTCTTTTTGTTTCCTCTGTTTAGCACAGTAGGTACACATTAGATGCTTAATAAATGCTTATTGACTGTTTTTCTCTCTATTGATAAAGGTAATTGACACATGTTAAAAGTAATTACTTTTAACATGTGTCAGTTACATTTAGGCTTTACATTTGCATCCATGATAAACATAGATGGAAATTGAATGTGCTGTAGAGAAGAATCAGATCTAAAAGGAAGGAAGAAAATATTAGAGATAGCAAAAGTATGTAATACATAAGACAACTTTTAAAAATTGAAGATAACAAACTTTGGTCTTTGTTTAAACTCCACTGTTCCTTACCTGGATACAGTTGGTTTTCTCCATCACAGATCCCCTACAATTTCCCTGATTATTGCACTGATGGAATGAGCAAGTCCATCAAGGTTGATCATTCCTTCTTGTTGTTGTTAAGGTATATAATATTCTTTTGGTTCTGCTCATCTCATTCAGCATCAATTCATGCAAGTCTTTGAAGGCTTTTCTGAAATTCCATCCCTCATGATTTCTTATAGAACAATCATGTTTCATCACATACATATACCATCCCCCAATTGATAGGCATCCCCTCAATTTTAAATTCTTTGCCACTACAAACAGAGGTGCTATGAAGATTTTTGTACATGTTGGATTTTTACCCTTTTTTCATGATCTCTTCAGGATACAGACCCAGTAGTGATATTGCTGGATTAAAGAGTATGCACTTTTTTTTTTTGCCCTTTGGGGTTAATTCCAAATTGCTCTCTAGAAAGGTTGGATTAGTTCACAATTCCAGGAGGTAGCTAGGTGGTGCAGTGGATAGAGCACCAGCCCTGGAGTCAGGTGGACCTGAATTCAAATTTGAACTCAGAGACTCAATATTTACCTAGCTATGTGACCTTGGACAAGTCACTTAACTCTGTTGCCTTGCCAAAAAAAAAAATCAAACTAGTTTACAATTCCACCAACAATTCATTAGTGTCCCAGATTTCCCACATCCCCTCCAACATTAATCATTATCCTTTTTGGTCATATTGGTCAATCTGAGAGGTATGAAGTGGTACTTAAGAGATGCTTTAATTTGCATTTCTCTAATCAGTGATTTAGAGCAATTTTTCATACAACTATAGATAGTTTTGATTTCTTTGTCTGAGAACTGCCTTTGTATATCCTTTGACCATTTGTCAATTGGGGGAAGGGGAGAGGGAAGAGTGGGAGGGAGGGAAAAAATTGCAAAACTCAAAACCTTGTAAAAAAAAGGTTGGCAGAAACTACCATTGTATGTAATTGAAAAACAGATAAAATATTTATATAATAAAAAAGAATGTAAGCTCAAAAAGAAAAAAGTAATCACTTTTAAACAGGTTGAATAATCAATAGAAGCTCACTTTTTCTTACCTACTCCAACTTCAATATCTTCCATCCTTAGTAACCTATTGGGCTATGCAGGGCAAAGTCCATAGTCCCAAATCCTGGATAATACTTTAAATAACTTGGAAAGGTTCTGCATTATCTTTTTTGAATGCCTTCCCCAGTGCTTTGTGCTAATGAGTCTTGGAGAAGGTCTATGGCACAAATTTGGTAATTAGCATTCTTCCCTCTCCAGATTTGAACTCCTGCTCTAAAGTTGTTTTTCCAAGTTAGGAAGAAACTCTACTCTAGGGTTCTTTAGCAACATTGCTCCCAACCCATCCAGACCAATCCTAGCCAAAATGACTATTACATCTTTCAGTTAACATCCATAGGCTATGCAAAACAATTTTTATCTAGATAAGAACAACATGTAATTAACAAACTATGTACATGCATGATGAAAATACAAAGCAAATAAACATAAAAGTACAAAAAAAAGAGGAACATGTGACAATATCTATTGGTGAACACATATGAATAAGCCTTATCATCTGACTAGATGAGTAAAAGTTTCCTTAGTTTCATATGGGATATTGTTTAGTGTTTTTCTTTAGGGACGAAAAAGTTTAAGTATAGCTGAATATACATATATATATATATATATATATATATATATGTATGTATACACATGTAATATAACAGAAGCAAAAAGAAAAGAGTAAAAACCTTTGGAAGCCACTGAACCCTAAGCAACCTAAACATCCTAAACTGCAATGAGATAATAAGCAGTAAGGAAAGGTATAGAAGCATGAGAAATTACCTAGGGATCACCTTCCCCAAGAATGGGCTGCCCTCCCAAAGGAAGACAAGCAATCAACTGAGGAGTGAGTGAGCAAACTTTTAAGGAGGATATGGGGAGATTGTAGGTGGGAAGGCGTTAATGAGAGCTACATTGATGAGGGACAATAATTCAAAGACTTAATCCTTTCAGGCTAGGGAAGGGACCGAAGTTTTGTTGATAGAATTTCAGGGAAAGAAAAAAATGTGTTATATCTGATCACTCTCCGCCCATGGTCCATCCTCTCCTCCTTTATTCACATCCCCACCCCTTCCCCCTGCTCCCCCCTCCTTCTTACTCCAGATGTCTATACCCCATTGAGTATATATATATATATATATATATACATATATGCTATTTCCTCTCCTAGTCACCAGCAAAGGTTCCCTCATTCCCCCTTGCCTCTCCCCTTCCATATCATTGCAATAGCTCATTGTAATAAAGAAAAATCTTATTATATGAAATATCTTGGCCTATTCCCCCTCTCCTTTTTCTTTCTCCCATTACATTTCCCTTTTTTTCTATTGACTCCATTTTTATACCATATTTTATCTTCGAATTCAGCTTTCTCCTGTGCTTCAACTATAAAAGCTCCCTCTACCTGCTCTATTAACTGAGAAGGTTCATATGAGTATTATCAGTGTCATTTTTCTATGCAGCAATACATACAGTTCATCATCATTAAGTCCCTCATATTCTTCCCCTCTCCTCCAATCTCCATGCTTCACCTGAGTCCTGTTTCTGAAGATCAAACCTTTTGTTCAGCTCTGGCCATTCCAAAAGGAACATTTGAAATTCCCCTGGTTCATTGAAAGTCCATCTTTTTCCCTGGAAGAGGACATTCAGCTTTTCTGGGTAGTTCATTCTTGGCTGCATTCTAAGCTCTTTTGCCTTCCAGTATATTATATTCCAAGCCCTACGAGCTTCCAACATAGTTGCTGCTAAGTCCTGTGTGATCCTGACTGCAGCTCCACGATATTTGAACTGTGTTCTTCTGGCTGCTTGTAATATTTTCTCTTTGACTTGGGAGTTCTGGAACTTGGCTATAATATTCCTAGGGGTTGTTATTTTGGGATCTCTTTCTCGGGGTGATCAGTGGATTCTCTCCATTTCTATTTTGCCTTCTGCTTCTAGAATATCAGGGCAATTTTCCTGTAGTAATTCTTTGAAAATGATGTCAAGGCTCTTTTCCTGATCATGACTTTCAGGTATTCCAATAATTTTTGAATTATCTTTCCTAAGTCTGTTTTCCATATGAGTTGTTTTTTTCAATGAGATAGTTCACATTTTCTTCTAATTTTTCATTTTTTTTGGTTTTGAAGTATTGATTCCTGATTTCTGGTAAATTCATCAATCTCCCTGAATTCTATTCTTGTCTGAAGGATCTGTTCTCCTCAGAGAGTTTTCTTATGTCTTTTTCCATCTGGCCAATTTTGCTTTTTAAAGCATTCTTCTCCTCAATAACTTTTTGAACTTTTATCCATTTGACCTAAGCTGGTTTTTAGCATGCTATTTTCTTCAGTATTTTTTTGGATTTCCTTGACTAAGCTGCTGACTTCATTTTCATGTTTTTCCTGCATCTCTCTCCTTTCTTTCCCCAGTTTTTCTTCTAACTCCCTCATTTGATTTTCAGTCTTTTTTGAGCTCCGTCATAGCCTGAGCCCAATTTCTGTTTTTCTTGGAGTCTTTAGATGCAGGAGCTTGTGCTTCCTCATCTTCAGACTGAGTATTTTGATCCTTCTTGGGCTCATTTGCAAAATATTTCTCAATGGTGTTCCTCTTATTTCTCTTCTTGCTCATTTTCCCAGCCTGGGCCTGGTTTTGGGGTGCTTTTGGGACACTCCCACAAAGGTCTCAGTGTGTGGAGCTCTGTCCTCCCTCCTGGTCTGTGAATGACCATAAAAGCCCCCTCTGCCACGGGGCTGAGGTGGAGGGGGCCCCTGCTGTTCTATGGGGGGGCCTAGACTGTGATCAGAATCTGAATGTGGTCAGAGCCCCAGAGTCCTGTTCCAGAGGCAGAGCTCTGCAGTCTCTCTTCACTCCCCTCTCTCAGCTCAATGGTCTCATGCCCTGGGGGCTCCTGCTTACCCGTTCCGCCTGCTTCTGTTTCCAGATCTGGGCTGCCCTGAGGGCTGGGCTCCATGTGCTTGCTCTGGCAGAGGTCCCCTGCTGTTCCCCCACTTTGTGCCTGGTGCTCCCCGGGGTGTGGCTCAGGAGACTCCCCCACTACTATGAGCTGGGGCTCCCAGCGCCCTGGGGCTGCCTCTGGGAGGCTGAGGTTCTTTCGCTCTGGCGGCCACCCCTCTGACCCTGGGGAGCAGAGCCTTTCTGCTCTTTTCCAGGTTACCTTGAGTAGGAGAACTGCCTCACTGGGTCCCTTTGTGGGTTCTGTCTCTCGAAAGTTTAGTTAGAGTCCTTAGCTTATGAGTTTTATCAGAGAGCGCCTAAGACGTGATCCTTTCTTGTCACCATCTTGGCTCCACCCCCCAAAAAGATATTTTTCTAAAAGTTCATTGATCTCATTAACTTGAACATGGGATTGGGGTTAGGGGAAGATATATGGTCAGTATAGAGGAAACATATTAAAACATATTTCTCTGTCCAATATTTCTCCTACTTCATTCCCTACTCAAACAATTTAGGACCAAATTCATTTTGGATTTGGATTGTAGGGTTTTTTCCTTCTGAAGCTACTTCCAGCTGAAAAGATGCCCTTGCCTAGCAGGTACATATGGAATATTGTTAACTCAGTCTGATCACTGGTCAAATAGTTCTTGTTTTGCTGTGGAATTATCTGCCCCATACCAGTATAAGTTGTTGGTATTAGCTAATCATGATCACCATCAGATGATCAGAATAGTTCTGTTTTACTAGACCTCAGCTTATGGAGGAATCAGGTCATATAATAATTATCAATATTATCAGTTCTTAAAGTACCTAATGCAAAATCTCTTTCTCTTTCTTTTGAAATTTCTGTTTGAGTGACACAAACTATCTGGGTCAAGCAGACTTTGTACATCTGGCAGTTAGTCTTTACCTTAGAGTCTGTGAAGATTAAATATCTATCAGTCTCAATAGGCTTATTAGGAAGCCCATCTACCTCGCCTATTGGCACTAGATGATGACAATGAATCATCTCTGCAGGGCTTCTATCAGCCTCTGGTGGTGTTTGGATAGATAAGCAAGTTGTTTTTTCTCTTTATTATGAAATATAAAGTGGCATTCCATTTATCTACTGACTTGTGTGTCACAAGATTTTCAGCAGAACTTGTCACTCTTGGAAAGTTTTGAAAATGAGTTTGAAACCTGGGAAGACTTACATGAACTTCTGGTTCAAAGGGAAGTAAGAAGAACCAAGAGAATGTGGTGCATAGCAATAGGAATATGTACAACAGATTAGGAATGAATTAGCTATTCTCAGTGATACAATGTTCTAAGACAATCCCAAAGGGCTCATCTTGAAGCATGCTAACTCTAGAGAAAGAACTAATAACTGTCTGAATACAGACTGAAGCATACTATTTTTACTTTCTTAATTTTTTTTATTTGAGTCTTCCTAATATAGAAATGTTTTATATGATTGTATGTGTAAAACCTCAGATTGTTAATTATTTCAGGGAGAAGGGAGGAAAAGATAGAATTTGTAACTCATAACTTTTAAAAAGTTTAAAAACCTTTTAATGGGATTGGGAGAAATAAAATATCATATTAAAAAATTATCATGGGGGCAACTGAGGGCACAGTGGATAGCACACCAGAGCCAGAGTCAGGAGGACTTGGGTTGAATTCTAACCTTACTTAGCTGTATGACCTTGGGTAATGCACTTAACCCCATTGCCTTACAAAAATAAAACAAAAATTATCACAAAATTGACTGGATCAAGAAATCCATACCTTATCCTTATCCTTATCTCTTTTATCTACATGTAGTTTGATTACATATTGTCCCCAAATTAAGGAAAATCAAACTTAACAATAAAAAATTAATTTGGATATCATATTGTTTATCTCTTTCATAGTTCTTCTGGGCTGGGGTTAAAGCTTTCTTTAGCATTTCTTTAAGCTGAGAAATGTCATACTTGGTAGGTTTCTGTAATGTCTCTCTCATCAGAGATTCCCATACATAAATCAATAGGGATTACCAGTCCATTCCAAGCATCAGTAAATAGGATGTAAAACCAATGGTATTATTCCTGGTGGAGTTGTATGCATGTATTAGGAAAAACACTTTGGCTTTACTAAGATTTTTATTCTAGTCTCCCTGTATGGACCATGTTTATCCATATTTGGTTGAAACATCTAGGTAGTGGGTCCTTAGTATCCTAAGATATTATTCTAGACTTTTTAAAAGTCTGCCAAAACTAACATTTCTTTGAACAGGGTACTTTTGAAGTCTCTGCTTTTGTCTGAATGGATCCTGCCAGGAAGTCTGCATCCTGAGAACTATTTCTCACACTGAATTTTAGTAATCCTGGAAGCTTACATTTTTCTAGTTGGATATACTGATGAATACCTTGTAAAGGGGTTAGTTACCACCAGTATGTGACATGTTCTTGCTATCTTCTTCCAGATGTGCTGTATTTTAAATTTGCAGGTTATTTGTGTCCACATGGGTCTGTCTAGATGTGACTCCAAGGAAAACATGTATATCTTTAGTCTCTTTTCATCATCATTCTACAATAGAAAAAAAGAGAAGGGGAGGGGAAGAAGAAAGGGAATGATCATTTTTTATAGTGTCTTCTCTGTGTCAGTACTATGCTAAATTTTTGTTTTTTTAAACAAATATTATATCATTTGATTCTCACAACAACCCTGCAGGATAGGTGCTATTATTTTCTCCATTTTGTAGTTGAGTAATTAAGGAAAATAGGTTATATGACTTGTTTAGGGTCACACAGCTCATAAGTGAGTGAGGTTGGATTTGAATTCAGATCTTCCTGAGTTCAGGCCCAGGACTCCATACTGCTAGCTGCCTTAAAGGGATGTCTCTTAGTACCCTATCCCTCTGTTATACTTCTGATCACTGATCACTCCCCCTTTCTCTTATCCCCCTTATCCCCCTTTCCTCCTAATTCCCTAATGTGTAAGATAAATTTCTACACGAAATATTATATATAATCTTCCCACTTTGAACCAATTACAATGAGAGTAAAGTTCAAGCATTACTTTGCCATCACCTCTCATTTTCCCTTCAACAGTAACAGTGCTTCCTTGCATGTCTCTTTTATGTGAGATAATTTTTCCCATCCTTATTCTCCCTTCCCCCTTCTCCCACTGCAGCCATCTTTTTTACCCCTATATTTTTTATGATCATACCAACATAATCAACTCACACCCATGACTTCTATGTGAGAATTCTTCTAATGATAGTAAATAGTTTAACCTTATTAAATCTTTTTGGATTTCTTTTTCTAAACTTTTTTTTTTTTGCAAGGCAAATGGGGTTAAGTGGCTTGCCCAAGGCCACACAGCTAGGTCATTATTAAGTGTCTGAGGCTGGATTTGAAATCAGGTACTCCTGACTCCAGGGCCAGTGCTCTATTCACTGCACCACCTAGCTGCCCCTTTTTCTTAACTTTTAATGGTACTCTTGTGCCTTGTGTTTGAACATCAGATTTTCTATTCAGCTCTGTTCTTTTCATCAGTAATACTTGAAAGTCATCAATTTCATTAAGCACCCACTTTTTTCTCCATGAAGGATTAGACTCAGTTTCTTTGGCTAGATTATTCTTGTTTGTAATTCTAGTTCCTTTGCCTTCTGAAACATCTTATTCCAAGTTCTCTGTTTCTTTAAAGTGAAAGCTGCTAAATTTTATGTGATTCTAATCTCATGTTGCTCCATGATTTTGAATGATTTCTTTCTGGCTGTTGGTAATAATTTCTGCTCAACCTTAGAACTCTGGAATTTGGTTATAATATTACTTGGAGTTTTCATTTTGGGATCACTTTTAGTAGGTTGTAGGTAGATTCTTTCATTTTCTATTTTACCTTCTAAATTTAAGATTTTGGTAAATTTTTTTTATAATTTCTTGAAATATGATGTGTAGGCTCTTTTTTTGATCATGGTTTTCAGGTACTACAAAAATTCTTGTGTTATCTCTCCTCAATCTATTTTCTAGGTCAGTTGTTTTTCTGATGAGGGAAACCATATTTCCTTCTATTTTTAAAATTCTTATGACTTTGTTTTCTTTCTTGATGCCTCATTTAATCATTAGCTTCCATTTGTTCAGTTCTAATCTATTTTTTAAGTTTTTCCAAGACAATGGGGTTAAGTGGCTTGCCCAGGGCCACACAGCTAGGTAGTTATTATGTGTCTGAGGCCAGATTTGAATTCAGGTACTCCTGACTCCAGGGCCAGTGCTCTATCCATGCACCACCTAGCCACCCCCAGTTCTAATTTTTAAGGAATTATTTATGATCATATGGTCAGTTCTGCTTTTTAAGGAGTTCTTTTCTTCAGTGAATTTTTGTGTCTCTTGCCACATGCCAATTTTATTTTTTAAGGTGCTATTTTCTTTAATTTTTTATTCCTCTTTTACCCAACTTTTAATTTTTTCTTAATTTTCTTGCATTATTCATTTCTTTTCTCAATTTTTTCCTACCACTTTAATTCTTTAAAAATTTTATTTATTTAAGGCAATGGGGTAAAGTGACTTGACCAAGGTCAACTATTAGGTGTCTAAGGCCAGATCTGAACTTAGGTACTCCTGATTCCGGGTCTGGAGTTCTATCCACTGTGCCACCTTGCCCCTTTAATTACTTTCTTTAACTTGTAAAGGAATTCTTATTCGACTTGTGTCCAATTTATATTTTTCTTTGAGGCATTGTTTGTAGCTGCTTTCACATTGTTGTCTTCTGACTTCTATTGTCTTTATCTTTTCAACATAGCTTTTTATGGTCATGTTCTTTTTTACTGTTGTTTGTTCATTTTTCTAGATTACTCGACTTTGAACCTTGTGTTAAAATTGGGTTCTGTTTCTGGGTAAGATGGGATACTTTCACAAGTTTCAGACTTTTTTGTAGCTATTTTCAGTTGGTTTATAGGTTTTTCCAGTGCTTCCAAGATAGTGTAATCTGAGGCTCTCCTCTGTAGGGTCAGTGATCTCTTGGGCTACATTCCAGTCTTTATCTAGGAATGACCCCTGTTCTCCTATAGCCCCAATTGATAGTGATCCTTGTGATCCTAGAGTTGTGACTAGCTTTCCTGCTCTTTTGCAGCTGCAAATGCTAGTATTCCTTTCTGCCATGGAATTATGACCAGTTCCCTGTTGGTAAGCCCTAGTGCTGCTCCTGGTGCTGAAATTATGAGCAGATTCCTTGTTCTCTTAAAATCATAGGTGCTAGTGCTCCTCTCCACTCTAGAATTGTAATTGGAAACTGTTTATAGTCAACATAGCAGGTTCTGCACCCAATGTCAGCAATGAGTCTCCTGTAATCTCTTTCTGACCAGATGCCGAAACCTTTACCATCTCTAAGTTAGTGCTTCTGGTGTGTGTGTGTGTGTGTGTGTGTGTGGTGTGTGTGGTGTGTGTGGTGTGTGTGGTGTGTGTGGTGTGTGTATGTTCCAGACTGATCCCCACCCTGGTGTCATGACCTATCCTGCCAACCTCATAGGTTGTCTTAGGTTGATAAAATGCCAAACAGTTCTGCTGTTCCAGAATTATTTCAAAGTTGATTTGAGGGGAATATTGGGAGAGTTTGTCCAGATTGTTGTCTCTATTTCTCCATCTTGACTTCCTCCCTCCCTTAAGTCTTAGAAGGAGATTTGGATTCTTGTCAAGAGGGTAAACAGGTCATTGGGTCCAGGGCTTGATGTCCCATTCTTCTCTGAGAAAGGATACTAGGCTAGAATGGTATCTATCTAACTCCTTCCCCCATTCCCCAAACATTATTAGTCTAAGGGAAATATGTTTTTAAATTCAAGTTAAACTCATGATCACCATATCTTAATGGAGAATGAATATTCCAAGTTATATATCTAAGGCTTGACTCTAAATTTCACTTCCACAAAAAACACATATAGTAAATCAATTTATCTAAACTATCAGCAAACAGAAATTCTCATTTGAGGAATACACAGAATGAATGAGTTCCCCCACTGGGAGCAAGATAGCTCAACCTAACAATGACAGAAAATAACAGATTTCACCCAGGGGAATATTTCCTGAAAACTATAGGACAACAAACTGGCATTGTGGACATGCTGAAGTGCCAGCTCTTTTACATGTTGGCTTGTTTCCAGAGTCTTTCTTTCTCTTTTCCTTCCCCCACTTCTTTTCCTGAAGAGAACCTGTGTTTTCTCTCTCAAAGCTGTAAACCAGAAAACCAGGATCTTTCTTTTCCTTCAGGCTCTTGTCTTTTCTGCTCCTCAAATGCCACCAATGTGAAGCATCCAAATTCTAAAGGTTTGCCAGTGCTTGTATCCTCAAATGTGTAATATGAGTTTTTTGATTATTTTGCATGCATGGGTGCAAGCATCATATTTTTGGTCATATTTGTAGTCCTTTTAGACCAGTAAAATCTTTTTCTTATTAGCGGTAGGGTCCTTTCTCAGTTAATCTCTAAAATTATTCTATAAAACTTTCATGATTTGAATGGGTAGATTTCAGAAAAGCAGGAATGACTTGAATGAACTGGAGCTTGAGTGAATGCTGAGAGAACAAACCAGGAGAACATTGTACACATTAAACATTGTACACAAGAAAATATTGTGTGCTGAACAACTATGGTGGATGTAGCTCCTCTGAGCAGTTCAGTGATCAAGGACAATGACTTATGATGGAAAATGCTATCAACATCCAGAGAAAAAACTATGGATTCTGAATGTAGAATAAAACATACCATTTTCACTTTTTAAAACTTGCTTTATGTCTTTTTTCTTTTTCTCATGTTTTTTCTTCTTTTAGTTCTGATTGTTCTTTCACAGTGTGACTAATAAGGAAATATGCTAAACATGAATGTGCATGTATAACCTATGTCAGATTATTTGCTATCATAGGAAGGGGAGAGAAAGGAAGGAGGTAGAAAAATATGGAATTCAAAAGCTTACAAAAAACTGAATGTTTAGAACAATCTTTGCATGTAATTGAAAAAATAAAATAATATCCAAAAAACCCTTTCATGATCATAGATAGTATGAAGCTTCTTCCTGAATAGTATGAGCTTCTTCCTGATGCCAGGTGTAGTATTCACCAGTATCTGGCATATGGTAGGCACTTAGTAAATGCTTGCTGATGAATTTTGAGTTGAGTTGCAACTTAGTGTTCTGTTATACAACTCTAATTGTCTCTATGATAAAATACCCTCAAATGACTGGCACTCGACCCTTTCTGTAGTATGTTAACCATCTGCTCTCTTCAGTGATCATCTACAAATAGCTGAGGTAAATAGAATGTGAACTTTCTGAGGACAGGGGCTATCTTTTAAGACTTTCTTTGTATCTCCAGTGCTTAGCACAGTTTCTATCATATATGCACTTAATAATGTTTATTGAAACAGGGTTGACTCTATTAAAAAAAAGGTTCTATTTGCTCTTTACATACTATCTGATAGAAGTCTCAAATTTCCAGCTGTTCCACCATCTGTCTTCTAACTCCTTGGAAGTTAAATATAGCTTCACTGTCATCTGGTCTTTTGCATCTATATTAGTCTTCCTTGACCAGTAATGGATGTTGAACTTATAGATATCTAGTACTGCCACCCATCTCTGGCAAACAGCATAGGACAGATGAAGGCTAAGTAATACCTTTGTTGGTGCTATCTTTCTATATACAAGACCAAAACATTTTCATTGACACTATTTTGGGGAATATGTTATCTTTTTTTTTTTTGCCTTTTAACATTTTACTTTTTTTCCAATTATACACAATAGTAATATGTACATATCATTTTTTTTTTGCAAGGCAATGGGGTTAAGTGGCTTGCCCAAGGCCACACAGCTAGGTAATTATTAAGTGTCTGAGACTGGATTTGAACTCAGGTACTCCTGACTCCAGGGCCAGTGCTCTACCCACTGTGCCACCTAGCTGCCCTGTACCTATCATTCTTTGTAAGGTTTTGAATTTTACAATTTCTCCCCCTTCCCTTCCCCCCGAAGGTTGTCTGATAGTCTCTACATTGTTTCCATGCTATACATTGATGTAAATTGAATGTGTTATAAGAGTAAACATACCTCCCCCCCCCCCGAAGATGAGAAACCTCAAGAATAGAGAGAGAGAAAAAAAATTGTACTTCAGTCTATGTTCAGATTTATTTATTTATTTATTTATTTATTTTTTGCAAGGCAATGGGATTAAGTGGCTTGCCCAAGGCCACACAGCGAGGTAATTATTAAGTGTCTGAGGCTGGATTTGAACTCAGGTACTCCTGACTCCAAGGCCAGTGCTCTATCCACTGTACCACCTAGCCTCCCTATGTTCAGATTTCAATGGCTCTGTCTCTGGGCAGAGTTACTTTCTTCATCATAAGTCCACCAGAGAAGTTGTTTCAATATTTTTCCCACAGTGGCTATTACTAGCTGTACCTCTGCTTTATTCCTCCTCACTCTCATTTATTCTATTCTCTTTTTCTCCTTTCATCCTGGCCCTGTCCAAAAGTGTGTTGTATCTGAGTACCCTCTCCCTCTATCTTCCCTCTCTTCCCCCCTTCCCTCCCCCCTTCCCCCTTATCCCATCCCTTCTCATTTTTCTCTAGGGTAAGATAGATTTCCTCACCCTATTAAGTGTGTATGTTATTTCCTCTCTGAGCCATTTCTGATGAGAATGAAGGCTCACTCATTCCCCCTTGCCTTCCCCTGTTCCACTTCATTGAAAAAACTTTTTCTTGACTCTTATGTGAAATTTCTTAGCTTCTTCTTCATCTCCTTTCCCTTCCTCCCAGTACTTTCCTTTATCACCCATTGACTCCATCTTTTTACTATATTATACCATTATATTCTGTTCCTTCCTATGTCCTGCCTATATATGCTCTTTCTAACAGCTCTTATAAATGAGAAAGTTCATATGAGTTATCAATATCTTCTTCCTGTGTAGGAATACAAACAGTTCAACATAATTAAGTTCCTTATAGTTAGTCCTTCTCTTCCACCCCCTCTATGGTTCACCAGAGTTCTGTACTTGGAGATCAAACTTTCTGTTCAGCTCTGGTCATCTTGTTAGGAAAGTTTGAAAGTCCTCTGTTTCATTGAAAGTCCATCTTTTCCCCTGAAAGATGATATTCAGTTGCTGGGTAGTTGATTCTAGGTTGTAAACCAAGATCTTTTGCCTTCTGGAATATCATATTCCAATTCCTCTGAGCCTTTAATGTAGATGCTGCCAGATCCTGTGTAATTCTGACTATGGAGCTTCAGTAGTTGAATTGTTTGCTTCGGGAAGCTTTTAGAATTTTCTTTTTGATTTGGGAGTTTTGGAATTTGACTATAACATTCTTGGAAGTTTTTCTTTTGGGATCTCTTTCAGGAGGTGACCAGTGAATTCTCTCGATTTCTATTTTACCCTCTGCTTCTAATGAAGTACAATATCAATATTTGTGAAATTCCTGTATATAAAGGGGTCCCCTCTTTTGGGTGCTCCTTGCAATAACAAGGAACACATCTGGTCAGCCTTTGGGAGGGAGAGATGGTTGGGCGCGACACTGAAATCTCTCATGGCATTCCTGAGATGTCAGGAATTTGCCATTGGCCTGTGTTTGTGAATATGTGTTGATATTTATCAGTCTGGAAAATTCTGTTGCATTTGTGTGATCTGTGCTTGTGCCTCATCTATCTTTATGTGTTCAGATTGTCTATTTATGTGTGTGTTCGGGTTCTTCTATTGATTTGTTAAATGCAGAGAAAAGTTCCCTTAAAAATTTCCTTGGGTTGCCTCATTTAACTTGCTGCTCTTTGTTATTTAGGGCACCTAGATGTTTAGGCATCTAATGCCTTCACTGGCTCTCCCCTTGAGCCTGCTTTCTGCCTGTATTACAATGGGTAATATGATCCCTCCCTCCTCACCCCGTCTCTTGAGCACTCCCAAGAGGGATTTTTTTTTATTTTATTTTAAAAAATGAATGGATTTTGGTGTTAAATTGACTGAGGCCAAACTACTCACCATTATTTTACTATTATGAGAAGCCGCCCCCCCCATTCCTTGTTTATGTTCCCTTCTCTTTCCCATTCTCCTTGATTTTGTGCTGCCAGAGTGTTTCCCCCTCCCTCCCTCTTTCAGGAGAGAGAGTTACTTCAGGAAGAATTAGTAAAGTGATTAAAAGTGACCTTATTTTGAAGCAATATTACCAAATATGTTAAACAAAGAAATCATGGAAAGAAATGCTATTTTAATTTGAAAATAGGGAAAGTGAATTTCAGAAAGACAAGAGAGTTAGGTTAATCCTGAAGTGTATAGTATAGTTACCAAGATATGCCTCTATAGGGGAAACTAAATGGTTAATCTTTTTCCAGAATGATATGGCATCATTGGAGATCAATATAAATTCAGATGTTGTTGGTTATTACAGAAAATTATGAGACATGTAAGGATTGAAGAATAGAAGATCAACCCCCCCCCCAAGAAAGAATCTAGGATGGTCTCTCTATAAAAGTTATTCAGTTTACTCTATTTCAAGTAGGGGGACAGGGAATATTCTAATTAGGCTAAGGGATTTTTGAATGACTGTTTGCCTTCTCCAGGATTTTAGCAGTTATAATCAAGAAATGTTAAATATTAAAACCTTGGAATGGAAAATGTATTGTGAAAAGTGGAATCATCTGTGGTTTATATAGCTGTATAAGCTGTGATTCTAGTTCAGAATAGTATGAATTAAAGTCAAGAAGAGCTAATGAAAAGGAATGGTCGAAAATGTGAGTTGTATAGTTTGAGTAAGAGATTCTGAAAGTACTGGAAAGAAAATCCAGACATAGAGACAATTTGGGTTTCTTTTGAACCATTTGTTAAATATGGAAAGTGGTAAAAGCATGTAGACAGAAGGTTTGAGCAGGGTTGACTTTGTACACCAAAGATGGATTTTGGGAACTTTGGAAAATGGTTTGCAAATCATTGTAAGAAAAGAAGAAAGTATCAAACTATACTTCTATAGGGAGATACATGTTTATATGAGGTTGGGGTGATTTAAAAGTTGCATTAAATTGGTACGTTTTGCAAGGTTTGGCAATGAATTGATTGGAAAAGTAATAAACCCCATAGAGTGAAAAGTTTGATATGAAAGCAATTGCTAGGTAAATGTTAATTTTATTATGTTATTATTGATCCTATAATGTGCTAATCTAAAGATATATGTAAATTGAATTAAGGGGTTTGTAAAACATATGTTTGAGTTTGGATTCTGATATTTTATGGCCCCTACAGAGTCATAAGAGTCAGGACAGACTTGTGAGTTGGCTTTAGAATAACTAAACAAGGGGAAGGTAATATTTTACATTGATTGGGATGTAGTTCATGTCTTTGGGAAAAATTTGGAGTGAGTAAGTAATGATAAACAGTAAAGTTAAAGAATTAGTACATATTACTTTGATATCTTAAATTGTGGGGACTCTCCAATTCCCAGAACATAGAATGTTCTAATATTAAGAAATGTTGGTCAGTGAGGATAGAAAGTTCTTATAAATGAGAGCATTGAGAAGTTAGAATTGCACTGATAAAGATAAAAAGAATTTGCAAACTTTTTAGGCTTTTGAAAAGAAAATGATTTAAGGTTAATTTGAATATGACTTTTGGAATTTAAGAGAAGTATGAAGAAAATCTTGTAGTCATAAGAAGGGATTTTTTTTTAGCAACAATTGGTCTTAAGAATTCTTTGTAATGTAAAGTTTTAGGGAGTAAAGAAAACATACGTGCAATTGAAATATTCTGTGTACAATTAGTAAACTTTGTATAAAAACAATTTAAGCTGTACTTTTTGAGACTTTAAAAATTGTTTTGTAATAACAAATTATGAATGAATTGAAGTTTTCATCTATCACATTTGTAAAGATTTGTTATGAGAAAAAAAACTAGAGAATACCTTGCCAATGGGTTATAGTTCTCAAGGTCTTTTTGGCCCAGAAAATTTGTGAAAGGCTTTTTTTTTCACCTCATGTCTATGAAAGGGAATATTGATATGTGAGATCAATGTAGTTTATTATCTGTTAAAAAGAGGAAGTTATACATATAACTGTAACACTGTCATGGGTAATAAGTGTACATTGGGTTTTTGAATTATTATATAAAACTAACATTGATAGAGGATCTTACTTTCTTTGAAAATAGAAGTGTATTTGGAAGAAGAGATAAAGTAAGCTTATGAAGCAAAAAAATTCAGAAGTTTGTATATAAAAGATACTTAATTATACGGTTAACTTTAAGAAAACCTGTTGTTTTATGTTGCTTTAAGAAAATAAGATGTCAACATGTTATGTTTCATGTAGGTTAAGAATTTAGTGTTTATATTATTTCTTAACTGCAAGATACATTTTCCAATGATATTGAATATGTAACCCTAATTAGATGACTTATCAATAAGATTGAAGGGTGGTGCCAAACATGTGATCTGCTTTTGGAAATGTAAGCTGTTTTACTGTACTGATGTCAAAGCTGGAATTAATGATTACTAATGAGGTAAATTATCAAAATATGACCCTCTGGGTTCCCTGAAATTTTAAATGATGTGTTGGACCTTGCTCCAGATCTGTAGGTCCAGGTATTAGAAAGTGACCCTATTTAATGTATTCTGATGACAGGGACACTCAGAGTAATATATGTGATATATGAATAAGGAAGAGAGCTGACTGAGTATGACCCCCCCAATCTAAATTATGGAGTGGATTCACTTGGAGATCTAATTAGCTAAAACAACTATTTTAGATCACAAGGTTTTTAATCAATTTTCTCTTTATATCAGATATCAGGATGGTCAGCAAAAGGAAATGCTACTGGGTAAATGCCATGTTCTTGCAGCCAAGGAAGCCAAGATGTCAGGTGAGTGGGATGGGCAGCCAAAGGGGTGGCTTCTCAGTATGGCTGAGGTTGGGCCCCCTTGACTTGATTTCCTCAAAATGACATTTGGATAATATCTCACCTGGAAGAACAAATCTGGCCTAAGACATTTGACTTACCCACGTGACCTCTGCCTAGACACTGATATTCAATACTTATATCTGTAAAAGAATTTTCCTTTAATGTCCTGGATCTTTATAGTTACTAAGCAAACTAGAAAAATAAATTTTAGGTGAATTGGATCTAATAGCCAGAGATAGGTTAGGTGTGTTAGGTGTGTGACTCTTGACACCTGCTAACAGCTACATGTTAAGATAGGAATTAAGTTTCTTTAATTTTTAGAAGGGATAATTAGGTAAGAAGAATGGAAAATTCTTAGGATAATTATAGTTTTAAGGTCTAGCTTAAGGAAAGGAATGTGAGTCAGATAAGTATATCAGGAAAAGGAAAATCAATGGTATATTTGAGAATATTTTGAAAAGTTCATTTTGGTTAAGGATATTTGAGGTATTATTGTAAAGAGAGCAAAGGTTAAAATTGTTTTATTTTAAGCCATATGCTGGGTATTCTTAGAACGAAGATGACTATTGAATGTTTGTATATGGAGCAAACTCCTGATGAGAATGATCACATTGACTCAAGCTTGTGAGTTTGCTCATGTAGTAAATACTAATGGAAGTTTGTGTTAAAAGTGAACTATGGGGGCAGCTAGGTGGTGTAATGGGGCGGCTAGGTGGTGCAGTGAATAAAGCACTGGCCTTGGAGTCAGGAGTACCTGGGTTCAAATCCGGTCTCACACACTTAATAATTACCTAACTGTGTGGCCTTGGGCAAGCCACTTAACCCCATTTGCCTTGCAAAAATCTAAAAAAAAAAAAAAAGAAAAAAGTGAACTGTGTGTGTCAATATGGCAATAAGGCAATATGTAAATTGTAATAAGCTCCAGAATCTCATTGTTTAGTGATGGAAGCATGTGTTTTGATCTGAATAAGATGTTAAGCAGTTTCTGTACCAGAAGACAAGGTCTCAAGGAGTCAGAGCTGAGAGGACTTTTTTTTTTGGAACAGATTCAGAAGATGCTGGAAGGACATTGGATGCCTCCAAGGGAGAAGAGAAGAGAGGAGCAGAGAGGAGGGGAAGGGAGGGGAGGGGAGAGGAGGGGAGAGTTATCTCCACTATCTCCACTATCTCTCACCTATGTGTACATTGTTTATCTGTAACTTCCCCTTGATTCTGTAAGTGTGACACCCCTAACTTATGCCCTTCTCTTTATGGAAAGGAGGAGAGGCAGGGTGCAGATGTTCTCCATTGAAAGAAAAGGAGGGAGACTATTGTGTGGTATGTTTATATCCTATCTAAGGAGAGTCTTATCTCTGATTTAGCTGGCCTGTACAACTTAAAGAGATAGGTTTGAGATGTAAAGTAATAATTTGAAATTATTTTGCCCAACTCTATGCCAATAAATTTGATAATCTGAGTGAAATGGATGAATATTTACAAAAATATAAGTTGCCCAGGTTAAAGAAGAGATTAAATACCTAAACAACCCTATCTCAGAAAAAGACAATTCAACAAGCCATTATTGAACTCCCTAAAAAAAAAATCTCCAGGGCCTGATGGATTCACAAGTGAATTCTACCAAACATTTAAGGAACAATTGGTTCCAATCCTATATAAACTCTTTGGAAAAATAGGGAAAGATGGAACTCTGCCTAACTCTTTCTATGAAATCAATATGGTACTGTTACCTAAACCAGGAAGAGTTAAAACAGAGAAAAAAAATTATAGACCTATTTCCCTGATGAATATAGATGCAAAAATCCTAAATAAAATCTTAGCAAAACGATTATAACAAGTCATCATTAGGATAATACATTATGATCAAGTAGGATTTATTCCAGGAATGCAGCAATGGTTCAATATTAGGAAAACTGTTAGTATACTTAATTATATCAACAACAAACCTATCAGAAATCATATGATCATATCAATAGATGCTGAAAAAGCTTTTGACAAAATACAGCATCCATTCCTATTAAAAACACTAGAGAGTGTAGGAATAAATGGACTGTTCCTTAAAATAATTAGCAGTATCTATTTGAAACCATTATATTCAATGGGGAGAGGCTAGAGGCATTTCAAGTAAGATCAGGGATGAAACAAGGGTGCCCATTATCACCACTACTATTCAATATTGTATTAGAAATGTTAGCATCAGCAATTAGAGAAGAAAAAGAAATTGAAGGAATTAGAATTGGGAAGGAAGAGACAAAACTCTCATTCTTTGCAGATGACATGATGGTCTACCTAGAGAATCCCAAGAAATCATCCAAAAAACTGCTGGAAACAATTAGCAATTTTAGCAAAGTTACAGGTTATAAAATAAACCCTCATAAATCCTCAACTTTTCTATATATGTCTAGCAAGAAACAGCAGGAAGAGCTAGAAAGAGAAATCCCATTCAAAGTAACCTCAGACAATATAAAATATTTGGGAGTCTATTTGCCAAGACAGACTCAGAATCTTTTTGAAAACAATTATAAAACACTTCTCACACAAATTAAATCAGATTTAAATAACTGGGCAAATATCAACTGCTCATGGATAGGTAGAGCTAATACAATAAAAATGACAATTCTACCAAAATTAAACTATCTGTATAGTGCCCTACCAATCAAAATTCCAAAAAATTACTTTAATGAGTTAGAAAAAATGGTAAGTAAATTCATATGGAGAAATAAAAAGTCAAGAATTGCCAGGAGCTTAGTGAAAAAAAAGTGCAAAAGAAGGTGGCTTAGCCCTACCTGATCTAAAATTATATTATAAAGCATCAGTCATCAAAACTGTTTGTTATTGGCTAAGAAATAGAGTGGTGGACCAGTGGAATAGACTAGGTGTAAAAGCAGGAGATGATTATAGTAATCTGCTGTTTGCTAAACCCAAAGAGTCCGGCCATTGGGATAAAAACTCCCTCTTTGATAAAAATTGCTGGGAAAATTGGAAGTTAGTATGGAAGAAACTTAGATTAGACCAACACCTCACACCCTTTACCAAGATAAGATCCAAATGGTTACAGGACATAGACATAAAAAACAATACTATAAGCAAATTAGAAGATCAAGGACTAGTCTACCTGTCAGATCTATGGAAAGGGGAGCAGTTTATGACTAAGGAAGAGTTGGAGAACATCACCAAAATCCAATTAGATGATTTCGATTACATTAAATTAAAAATCTTTTGCATAGATAAAACCAATGTAACCAAGATCAAAAGAAATGTAGTAAATTGGGAAACAATCTTTACAACTAATGATTCTGACAAAGGACTCATTTCTAAAATATACAGAGAACTGAGTCATATTTTTAAAACAAAAAGCCATTCCCCAATTGACAAATGGTCAAAGGATATGCAAAGGCAAATTACAGATGAGGAGATCAAAGCAATCCATAGCTCTCTGAAAAAAATGCTCTAAATCATTAATTATTAGAGAAATGCAAATTAAAGCTTCTCTGAGGTACCACCTCACACCACTCAGATTGGCCAATATGACCAGGAAGGATAATGATCATTGTTGGAAGGGTTGTGGGAAATCTGGCACACTACTACACTGCTGGTGGAGCTGTGAACTCATCCAATCCTTCTGGAGAGCTATTTGGAACTATACCCAAAGGGCAACAAAAATGTGCATACCCTTTGACCCAGAAATACCACTACTGGGTCTATACCCTGAAGAGATGATGAAAAAGGGTAAAAACATTACTTGTACAAAAATATTTATAGCAGCCCTGTTTATGGTGGCAAAGAATTGGAAATCAAGTAAATGTCCTTCAATTGGGGAATGGCTTAGCAAACTGTGGTATATGTATGTCATGGAACACTATTATTCTATTAGAAACCAGGAGGGATGGGATTTCAGGGAAACCTGGAGGGATTTGCATGAACTGATGCTGAGTGAGATGAGCAGAACCAGAAAAACACTGTACACCCTAACAGCAACAAGGTATTCAACCTTGAAGGACTTGCTCATTCCATCAGTGCAACAATCGGGAACAATATTGGGCTGTCTGCAAAGGAGAGTACCATCTGTATCCAGATAAGGAGCTGTGGAGTTTGAACAAAGTGCAGGGACTATTCCCTTTAATTTAGGAAAAAAACAGATATCTTATTGTCTGATCTTGTTACCTCTTAGACTTCTCTTCTCTTCTGCAAGGATATGATTTCTCTCTCATCACACCCAATTTGGATCAAGGTACAACATGTGAACAAAGTAAAGACTGACAGAGTGCTTTCTGTGGGGGGGGGGGTTGCAAGATTGGGGGGAAAATTGTAAAACTCAAATAATATCTTTAATAAAAGTAAATTTAAAAAAAGAAAGAAAAGGAGGGAAACTATTGTGTGGTATGTTTATATCCTATCTAAGGAGAGTCTTATCTCTGATTTAGCTGGCCTGTACAACTTAAAGAGATCTAATGATGATACCTGATCCTTTGTAAAGATACTTGTAGTTCATGCTTGTCCAGGTTATGAAGATGATAACTCAAGGGTTTGAGTTATTTTGAAAAAATTGGGGAATGAAGTACAATATCAATGTTTGTGAAATTCCTGTATTGAAGGGGGTCCCCAACATCCTCTGGGCCCTGAGAAATTCCTTAGAAATACAAATTTGGCTAGGTGCCTTTGGGTCTGAAAATAATCAATAAGACCCAAGTGCTTGACCTGGGGGTCCAGGATATACCATAAAATTGTTTGAAGATCTACAAAGCACCCT
Source organism: Macrotis lagotis (assembly GCF_037893015.1). Taxonomy (NCBI): domain Eukaryota; kingdom Metazoa; phylum Chordata; class Mammalia; order Peramelemorphia; family Peramelidae; genus Macrotis; species Macrotis lagotis. The sequence goes on along the minus strand of NC_133662.1, from coordinate 229,138,682 downwards.
CATCAGCCTAATTATCTTGCTGTATCTGGTAAATTCCAGGACTACCTCCCCTTCCCCAGCTGAGGCTGGACCAATAAGATAGTAAATTCCTTGAACCTGTGGGAAGCTCATGAATATGTGATTCCCTCCATCTCAGGAAATATGTTCAAACAAAGACCTTGACCCTTTCTGTCTATATGGAACCCTATATTTACATATGATAAAATGATCTTTGCTTCTGTATCCTGTATCCTGCCTGCTCTCAGTATCCCCCCCCAAAAAAAAAAACACTATTAAAACCCTATCCCCTGAACACTCTGGCACTGTCTGATTTGGGTATTCTCCATTCCCAGGCAGTTCCCAGGAAATTAAAGATCTTCACACTTATCAAATTCTGATCTCTGTCTCACTCTTTGGGTTCAATGCTATGATCTCAGGGCAATTTTGCTGTATTATTTCTTGAAAAATGAAGTCTAGGTTCTTTTCCTGGTCGTGGCTTTCAGATAGCCCAATAATTTTTAAATTACTTCTGGATCTGTTTTCGAGGTCGGTTGTTTTTTCAATGAGATATTTCACATTTTCTTCTAATTTTTGGAAGAGTTTTATTTCTTCCTGATTTCTTACAAAGTCATCAGCTTCCTTTAGTTCTATTTTGCATTTGAAGGAGTTATTTTCTTCAGAGAGATTTTTTTTTTTAATCTCCTTTTCCAGCTGGCCAATTCTTCTTTTTAAGGCATTTGCTTTTTGTTTTGCTTTTTCCACTAGGCTTAAACTGGTTTTTAACATATTATTTTTCTTCAATATTTTTTGTATATCGTTCAGCAAGCTTTTGATTTGGTTTTCATGATTTATCCACGTTGCTCTCATTTCTCCTCCCAATTTTTCCTCCACCTCCCTTAATTGCATTTCAAAGTGTTTTTTGAGGTCATCCATAGTCTGAGGCCATTTTCTATTTCTCCTGAAGGTTTTGGATATGGAAGCTTTGATTTTGTTGTCATGTGAGTACATGTTTTGATCTTCCATGGGACTAAAATAATTCTCTGTGGTCAGATTCTTCTTTTTCTGTTGTTTACTTCTCAGCCCAAGACTAATTTACAGCACTTCCCAAGGCTTTGGGTTTTTTTGGGGGGAGGAGGGGACACCCCACTTGGACCTTTATTCCTCCAAGGTCTTATGCTTTCTTACCTGTGCTTTGATACATGTCCCCCCCCCACTTCCTTCTGCCCTGGGGCTATATTCTTACCTGTGATTTGATATGTAGATGCCCCCCACCACTTCCCTCTGCCCTGGGGCTATAAGGAGAATCCTGCTATCTTGGTATGGAAGCCCAAACTGCAACCTGGATCTGTAGGCTTGCAGCAGAGTCCTACCATAAAGGAGAGCAGAGAAATCTCTGCAGACTTCCCTTATAGTCTCTGGGGGTTCAAGCTGCTTTCTCGAGATTCTTGCTGCAGATTCTGCGGCCATTGCTCCTCATTCCACACTCATTTTCGTGCAGCAGAGTTCTCTCACCACCCCTTCAAGCTATTGCCAGTGATCTCTGAGCTGAGCTGGGCCTAAATCCCCAATTCTTAATATAGTATCTTAATTGCCTGCTGTCCCTTTATGAGCACTCTTTTGACCCACAGGTGTCCAGACGATCTTTTCCTTTCAGGACTGATATACCTCCAGGTCCGACTGTCTGTCATTCCCTGTTCAGGCACCATTTGTAACCCACCATAGCCCTGGTGTGGGTCTGGATGTGATCTTCAGAGAGTCAGGTCGGGTAGGAAAACATACCCAAACATGAAAGGTTGGGAAGTGAAAATCTACCCTCTGATATCTTCTTAATAGGACAGTGAGAAAGGCCCTAGCCTTGGTTTTTTTTTTGTAGGGCAATGGGGTTAAGTGACTTGCCCAAGGTCATACAGCTAGGTATGACCTTGGTAAGTGTCTGAGGCTGGGTTTGAATTCAGGTCCTCCTGACTCCAGGGCTGGTGTTGTATCCACTTTGCCACCTAGCCACCCCCCCTAGCTTTGGGTTTTTACTGACTCACTGATGCCAATTGAGAATGATTAAATCATTACTAAGGTAAATCAGAGCATCATGTCTGGATTTGACTTACAAAAAGAGAATAGGCATAGATGTGGTGAAAACACTGTCTAGGGCTAAAAAAAGTTCTCTATTAAAAAAAGAGGTTAGGTCCAAGGGAAGCCTGTGGGAATCCTGCTAAAACACGAGGCAGGGAGATAGCCAAAGTGGAGAGGCATTGGGACAAAGCCATGATAATGAAAAATAAATCCAGATCTTGCCCTCCTTTGCTACTGGGACTTGTATAGACTATTGCAAGTCCAGGGAAAGGAAGCCAACATTCTATTGACTCTCAAGCGCTTTTCCTTTCAGAAGAGATTAATCAATTTGGAAGGTTTCATAGAAGCCATGAAGAAGGCTTATCTGCTAGAGGAGAGCTGTCTATGCTTTTTATGGGCTTAGATATGAATTCTCTGTGTTTGGAATTTTTCATAGGATTGAAATAAAACTTGCCCAGAATCATACATAAAATGCATGCTTAAATTAGTCCAGGTGTGGCAGGAAACCCACTGATGCAGGCAGTATAATTTGTGAGCACGGCATCCAAAGCATTATCTATGTCCTCTTTCTCCTTTTCCTTCTATCTCTGATGCTCCTTTCTGTCATTCTACTGATGGTTCAAGGGAGGTTTTTCCTATTAGAGGATGAGAGGCAGCCTCATAGTGTGTATATTTGTGAGTGTGTGTGTGTGTGTCTGTGTGTAGGAATGAGCACACATTTACAGAATTTAATGAGACTTATGAGTAGAGAAATGCAGCACCTGAGACAGCTCAGGATTAGACAGTGGTCTCTTCTAGGAAACTGGCTATCCTGTTCTAAACCTCTCCATCTCCTGCTGAACAAAGTTTTTTTTCTGCTACTCTGAGGCTTTTGGAGCAGTGGTGTAAGTTTTTGTCAGTAAATCAATTGCATTACATTCTTTCAATGAATCAACAATCCTAAACCTGGAGTCTGGAGCTTTATAGGTTGGCTAATTCAGCTGGGCATTAAAACAGTTTTATTAATCAGCAATACATTCTTGAAATCCACTTAAAGGGGATTAGGACTTCAATGGGGACTAAGAAGATCTATTATAAAATACTCAATCTATATAAATCTCTGGGACATATAAGTGTATAATTCCAAATTTTACCTCCTAAAGCAGATTTTAGTTATTTTTAGTGGCAATTAGTTCTACTTTTTACCAAAGTACTTCGGATGTCCTCTCCAGGTTCTGAAGAGTGTCTCCCTCTCAAACATTCAAGGACAAAAGTGTGCTTGCCCACATGGCTTCAAGAGAGGTGAATATGGCTGACATGATTCCTGTTCTAGTCAGAGAAGGGGGATTTCCTAGGGGGCAATGTTCTGGGGGCAACCTTGGAGTTTGCCTTGAAGGTGACCTTAAATTTCAGACTCTTGGAATCTGAGCTTCAAGCCAGAGAAAGGGGATTTCCTAGATCCAAAGGTAGTTTACATACAGGCACTAATGCTAAATCCTGGAGTACAAATACAAAGAAAAAAGATAATCCTGGCTCTTAAGAATTCTAATGAGAAAAGGCAACACTGACAGAGCTGCTAAGTGGAGAGAGACTAGGGCAGGGGCTTGTTTTGGAGGCAGCCAGGATGTGAGTTAGAGACTTAGATCCAAGCAAAATAAGATGAAAGCTCACCTATCTGAGCTCAGTAGCTCCCGAAGTAGAGTCCAGATTTCCATGGGAAGGAGTTGAGGCTGATGACCAGGTCCTGAAATTTATCTTTAGGCAGAGAGGGGAAGATTTCTTGGATAGCTGGCTTTTAGACAAAATACCTTTTGATTAGCCCCAAGTTAGAGAATCAGTCATCCAGCCTTCTATTCAAAGAAGAGGACTTTCAAGATCAGTCTTGAATAAATAGGAGAATTAAAGTTTGGGACAGTGGCAAAGAACCAAAAGTCATGCTGAGGAAGAACAAAGGATCTTGACTTTGTATGTGTCATTTCAAAGAATTATTTGGACCATGTGGGTCCCCATAGGAAGGATGTTGTCTAAGGGCAACATATGTTTCCCTTTTGTAGGGAGTCCAGAACACAAGGGTGGAATTACAAACTTGGTAATAACTTATATAGTATCCTGTGGTAAATTTGTACCTCCAGAGAGGAAGGAGAATTGTGTTGTTTGTTTCCGAGTTATTATTATAAGTTCTTTTATGTGTTTTTTCACTTATTTATGAGTTCCTTTAAGTTTATTTTCTGTGCATTGAAATAAAAACCTTTAGCTTAATCATATCTGATAAATGTACTTGTTACCTAGAGTGCTTATATAGGAATTAGTCACTCTATTATCCTTCATGGGGACTGCACATTAACTATATTTTGAGATTTTTCCTGTAGTAAACTCCAGTTAGGGGTAATAATAAGTCAAAGAACCCATGTTTTGGATAGTCCTCAGGATTGACCTTGTTTTATGTCAGTCCAGGGCTTGGAGTTCCTAACTAACAGGTAGAGGGCTAAACATAATATATATGGTAGTTCCCGGATGACATCCTAGGTTGGGGACAAAATGAGCCAAAAAGATTTTTGGAAAAATTGTATCTAGTCTCTATAAACCCAGAACTGATGTTCCAGTTACTGTCCATGGATAGTAGGCATAAGAATGTTGAGAAACAAGGAAGTTCAATAATTTAATGTGCTAGATCATCATTCTCTGTACAACTTACAGCAGATATATTGGGTCCACCGGTTTACAATAGGTACTTTTACCCCAGCTTCATCCCAGAGATGGCAAACTTCTTGGACCCTGTGACTGGTCAAATTTCTTCCTCCTGCCAGTTGGATGTGGGGATTGCTTTATAAGGATCTTTTACTACCTTGGCACACCGAACTATCATCACAATCAAGAACAGGCATATAAGAACAACAAAACCAATGGCGAACCCTTTATCCACATCGATGTTGGAGATAAAGCTTGCGTCCTCCATGTAGATACTCTTTCTACTGCTGCAGTGTCTCCTCAGAGCCCTCTGTACAGTTCTAATGTTCCTTGGAAGAAATAAGGGTGAAATATGAATGCAGATTCCTTTAGGGATAGTTTTGTTTATTGTTATTCTTGCTTTTGTTATTATTTTACAGAAACCAAGGGGAGGGGATCAAGGGTTGAAAAAGTCCTAGAAGGGGAAAATGTATTCTCTATTTAACAGGTATCTATTAAATACCCACTATTTATATATGAAATGGTTGGAAGAAAGGAAGTAGGGGGCATTTTTGTCAGCTCCACCCCAACTTGTACTAGACTTATTCTCTATTATGAAATGATCCCTCTCCTGTTCCTGGAAAATGTTAGTATTATTATTATTGTAGACAATGTTTTGCAATATTTTAAGTTGATAAAGTTCACTGCATGGCCATTTCTTTCAGGGCAAATGGAGTCCTAATCTAAGAACATAGGAAATTGCTGGAATATGCAAGTGAAGTTAATTTTTGTCTGATTTGATATTCTTTAATTTGTAATGAATACTTCTGATCTATATATTTCTGATTTAAAAAATTAGTTTCTTAACCTTTAACTAATAGTTATAAAATGTCAATTTGCTATATAAGGCCTGTCTCCTACTTCCCATATATTGAACTTGGCCTATGTCAATACTATCTGGTCCTCTCAATTATAGCACCAATAAATTCCTTTTACCCGATCAACAAACCTCAAGAGACATTTTGGATGAGGAGAGAGCAATCCTATTGTTATTTGTAAACATTTACTCTCCAGCCTATGTGGAATTCTTGTCAATGGGAATTTTAAGCAAATATTATAAGATTTGAGAGGATTATATTGTAAAAACCATGTCATATATGTGAAATCTCATTGGTTACTTAACTCAGTTTTTTATTTGTTTTCTGTATAAAATGCTCCCAGAATTTTGAATCAGCATTGTCATTCATAAGAATGCCATCCACCCATGGGTTTTGATAAAATTCTAGAGAATAAAACTTCATTTATAAAACTAACTTTTGTTATTTCATTTTTAGCCTAAGAAAATTATGGATAATACTTTAGCTTTTATGCACTTGGGCAGTATCCTTAGGTTGGGGAATAAACTTTGAAATTTTAAAATATTCTAGTCCTTATTCTGACAGTGTTATATTTGAGAGAGAGATAGAGAAACTGAGGAAGGAGGGGATCCAGGGATTAAAATCATGAAAACTATTGAAAACAACTTGGAATGAGCCTAAATTAGGCTGGGATAATCAATAGTGTTGAAGAAATTGGGTTTTATCTAAAAGAAATCCAACATTTCATATATATATATATATGTATGTATATATAGATATACATATCTATATATACTTATTGAGCATATTTCATATCAGAAATAAGAACAAAAATTCCCTAACTTTGGCTTATACACTTTTCCCAAGTCTTCAATTGTTAGTGCCATCTCCCTCTTTGAATTAACTTGTATTTACATATTTGATTACATATTGTATTCATTCCTCTAGTGTAATATAGAAATCCTTGAGTTCAGGGATTATTTTTTTTTGGATCAGTATAGTTATGACTACCACATAGTAGGAACTCAATGTTTGTGGAATTCTTCCTAATTACCTTGCAAAGCTTCTTAATTTCCCCTTCCCTTCTCTTACCATGTTTTGGTTGAATTTAAAGAACTAAATAATCCTTTTGCAATTTGGAGTTCAACCATAAGTAATTCCCCTCCTAAGGGTGCTGTTTTTAGGTTCTCTTTCACTCACTTCTTGCCTTTTTTATTTTTAAGAAAAGGTAGTACCATTACGTGCAGCTAAATTTCTTAGTCATTTTGTGTCATCATTATCTATTACCATTAACATCCAATTAATGATGAAATTTTGGAGAGATCTTTTGCAACTGGGAAAATCAGAGAAGTCTTCATATAGAAAGCAGTATTTGGGCTAGGTGTGAAAGGGTGAAAATAAGAGTGAAATTTTGATGGACTGAGGAAATAACTTTCCTACCATAAAGAATGCTTAGGGGCAAAAGCTGAGAGGCAAGAAAGCCTGAAATAGATTCAAGTAGCAAATGTCTTGGACAAAAGTTTATCTATACTTAAGTTATGTATGAAGGGAGTAGTTAAACCTTGAAGGATAATTTGAGAAGGAAGAACATATATTTGGTAACATTTGGTAACAGTGGAATTCAATGAAGGGCTTTGATCACTGGGCTGGTAGCAACAGGTTGGATGGATCAGAAAGAGATTGGGAGACAGGAATAGATCAATTAAGAAGCTGATATGGCAGCTATGGTGATGGCACTGGGATTGGAAATATGTCACTGGAAACAGATATGAGAAAAATAAAAATAGAATCTCTAAAATTTCATCATTAATTGAATTTCTATAATCTGCAATTGTCTTGGGGCAAAGTCATATGGAAAGGCATGGGGGAGTCTACTAGTCTGAATGTCTCTCTAGAAATGGCTTGGACAAAAATAAAATAAAATAATTTCCTAGACTAGATCCTATGTTAAAGTTGGTGAGATTAAAAATCTTATGGGAATAGGGGGATGTTAATCACATGTTATAATTTAGTGCTGGAAATCTTGAAACTTTTTTTTTTTTTGCAAGGCAATGGGGTTAAGTGGCTTGCCCAAGGCCACACAGCTAAGTAATTATCAAATGTCTGAGGTCAGATTTAACTCAGGTACTCCTGACTCCAGGGCCGGTGCTCTATCCACTGCACCACCTAGCCACCCCTAAATCTTGAAACTCTTAAACTAAATGACATCAGTTTGGGGCTGAGGCATTGGGATCTGGGGGACTGAGGCAAGTCATATCTGTAAATGTGCAAAAAATATGGAGGGGGACTCAGATAAGATCCTGGAAAAACTTAATAATTAGTGGGACGTATTTAGTTCTCACACCAGAGAAGTTTGAGGCATAAAGCTGACATTGCATCTCCTTTGAATTCCCAAACAATATATCATTTGTATATCATATGTCCAAAGCTGATGGAGGTTAAAACTTGCAAAACTGGGGTCCTCCTTCAACCCTCTGCTCTGACATCATAACTAGAGTGGTATATTGCCTTGCTGCGAGTGAGGTTCTAGAGGTGGCAAATGAGGGTGGAGAATGAGGTACTGCCTCCCTATGGAAGGCAGAATACCACTAGATCTCCCTGTGTTGGTTGTTGGTCAGGAGTATGATTGAAACAAGTTTACTGAAAGTACATTCATGATGCATCAAACAATCAATGCTGGATTTGTGTACCTGCATAAAGGGAGGAAGCTGGAGCAATTTGAACTTAGAGCACCATCTGGTGATTTACAGAGACTTTACTTTGAGAAGTTATTCCAACCCTACCCCTCAAGGAGGCACTCAGAGCACTGGTTCTGCTCCTACTGTAGGAGGATATGCATATACTTGGTCTGACAGTTATATTTCTGCCTTTTGTTTCTTATTGCCACATGTTCCTGTGGAGAGGAATACTACTCTTTATATTTGCAAAATGAAGATAGTTCTGCTCTGCCTAGCTTCCAGGGTTGTTGTGAGAATCAAAACAAGATAGTGTACAGTTTAAAGTCTTCTCTAAACATACTGATCCAAATAATCTGCTCTTTCTGTCTATACCACATATCTTAGTATTTAAGTTACTTTTTCCTTTTCTTTTTTTTTGGTTGTCTAAAGCCTTATTAACTATCAGCAGGAAAAGCATCCCAAGTACCAGCAGGAGCCATTGTCCAAAGCCCAGACACACATAAGCCAACCCTTGGGCCCAGTTTGGGTCCAGGCTGGTCCAGGAGCCAAGCCTTCCAGATGAGGAGACTAAAGCTTCCTGGGACTGGTTGGGCAGTAGCTGGTCAGTTAAGTTACTTTTCTAAAGTCACTTCAGTTTCCTCATTTGAAAAAATTAGAAGTTCCCTGAAGTTTTCCAGCTTTATAATCCAGTGATTACATACTCTATTCTTCTGCAGTTTTAGCATGCAAAATCTGATTGGATTTAAAAGGTACTTGAGGGCAATGAACGTCTAAAAAAACCCTTTTGATGGTTTATGTCTATATGAAAACTCAATTCATATCATTCTGTGAATATTTTGTCAATGTCAGTCAATTTCTTGAAAATAGATAGGGCATGTGATTTAATTAGCATAGGGAGATCTTGGGGAAGAACGTCCTCTCCCAATATAGGTGGGTATTTTTTCCTGCAATTTATGATCTTAGAAAATTCCCTAACGCAGTGAGAGATGAGTGACTTACTGGCCTGGAGTCACATAGTTTGTGTTAAAGGTAGGACTTGATCTCAGGTCTTCCTTGCTCTTTTTGTTTTTTTGCAAGGCAGTGGGATTAAGTCACTTGCTCAGAGTCATACAGCTAGATAATTATTATTGTGTCTGAGGTCAAGTTTGAACTCAGGTCCTCCTGATTCTACTGTGCCACCTAGATGTCCTGGTCTTCCTGGTTCTAAGGTCAGTTCTTTACCTATTTTATAAGGTTGACTGCCACTCTCTATCCTTCTGACTTGAAAGATCTTTTTTTGCCTTTTAAAGCATAGACCTGTATGCTACCTTTTAAAAATATGATATGTGGTAAATGTATTGGAATGGAATTTCTTATTCAATAGTTAAAAGAACAACTATCAAAGCTGAAAGAGAAGCTTATGATGATGATGGATTTTAATTTAACAGCAAGAATTTAGATTGGAGATATTATCCAGGGACTTTACAATGTCCATACACTGATGGACAGGCAGGAAAAGTTCCACTTTTTTTTTTTTGTAAGGCAATGGGGTTAAGTGGCTTGCCCAGGGCCACACAGCTAGGTAATTATTAAGTGTCTGAGACCGGATTTGAACCCAGGTACTCCTGACTCCAGGGCCAGTGCTCTATCCATTACACCACCTAGCTGCCCCAAAAGTTTCATTTCTTTAGGTAACTCAGAAACCATACTTTATTCAATCAAGCGTTTCATGTGATTATAGGAAGAACATGGCTAAGAAACAAAAGGACCAAATTTGATCTGTATTTTAACAGAAGAAATAGAAAAAAGGGAAAAACAAAACTGTCACAAACGTTTAAAACGATTAGTAGGGGTGGCTAGGTGGCGCCGTGGATAGAGCAACGGCCCTGGAGTCGAGTACTCGAGTTCAAATCCGGCCTCAGACACTTAATAATTACCTAGCTGTGTGGTCCTGGGCAAGCCACTTAACCCCATTTGCCTTGCAAAAAAAAAACCAAACCTAAAATAAAATGATTAGTAAAGCTCTTATTAAAAAAAAATTCTACTCCTTAGGATGAGAGCTGAAAAATGGGGATCAAGGAACAAATCTCTTTATCCAGATTTCTTAAAGGAATTTGCTCTTGGATAAAGACTTTTTGGCTCTCATCCTAAGGAATACTATATATATATTTTTAAATAACAAATAACAAATAATCATTTTATTTTTTTGTTTTGTTTTCTTACTAATCATTTTAAATATCTGTGACCATTTTGTTTTTCCCTTTTTTTCTATTTCTTTTGTTGAAATCCAGATCAAATTTGGCCCCTATGTTTCTCAGCAGTCTTCTTAGCAGTATTTCAGAATATGCGAGGAAGTTATATTCATTTCATCATTCTCCAGACAGATAAAGGGAGGAAGCTGGAGCAATTTGAACTTAGAGCACCATCTGGTGATTTACAGAGACTTTACTTTGAGAAGTTATTCCAACCCTACCCCTCAAGGAGGCACTCAGAGCACTGGTTCCACATGTTTCCTTCCTGAAACTCATTTTTTTCTTCTTTGGCTTGGCCTCTTTCTTGTTTTTTTTTTGTTTTTAGGTTTTTTCAAGGCAAATGGGATTAAGTGGCTTCCCTAAGGCTACACAGCTAGGTAATTATTAAGTGTCTGAGACCAGATTTGAACCCAGGTACTCCTGACTCCAGGGCCAGTGCTCTATTCACTGCACCACCTAGCCGCCCCTTTGCCTCTTTCTTAAACAATGCGCCAGTCTCTCTGTCTTTCCAATAGGATTGACACTGAGAAAGGAGGAATTTTCAAGGATGATTCTTAGCCTTTCATGTTATAATTCTTAGAAAAGATAGGATATAATACAAAAGGAAAAATGATAGACCCAATAAAGTCTTGGATAAGAGATGGGCTCTTCCACTTAAGAAAGCATAAAAAAAAATTCTCTGAACTTGAATTTCCTTTTCTTTTAATGACTAAAATACTATTTCCATTGGACTTCCTGTCTCATAGATTATGAAATTCAAGAAAAAGTATGTGATGATTGTGTGTATATATATATATATATATATATATATATATATATATATATATCTTAGATTACTCACTGTCATGGGGAAGGGGGAGGGAAAGGAAAGGAGGTAGAAAAATGTAAAACTCAGAAGCTTACAAAAAGATTAATGTTGAAATCTATCTTTGCATGTAATTGGAAAAAATTAAATTTTAAAAAAGTATATATGAAAGCATACTCTATAACCTTAAAACATTCTACTCTATAACCTCAAAACATCCTACAATATAACCTATTAATTACAAATTATGCCAGTTGGAAGAACTCTTTGTAGATCACATCTCTAGGCCATCTTCCCACACATCAAACTGTACCTAAACATGACGGATATGATATCTCTTTGTTTCTTAATGTGTTCTAAGAAGAAAACCTTCCTACAATCAGCTTCATAATATATTTATTGAACTGTTTATTGAACCTCATAGAATTAAAAGTCATAATTATAATATTTCTAGAAGATCTTTCCATAGTAACTATAATAGTAGTAGCATTTTTACCTTTGGAAGCAGTGACATCTGAAGCTGAATTTGGCCGTTGGTAGGGCAGTCTTCATCTAAATAAATGCATCTCTTTAGTAGCATGTGATTTTTGCCCTCTCAGTATTACTTGAGTAATGGTGGTAGTGGTATGGTATACAGACCATTCTCTTCATCTTCACCTTGGACACTGAGGAACCAGGTACTTCATGAATAGTTCAACTAAAACAGCTTCAAGTTTCAGATACTCTCTAATGAGTGAGAAAATGATCCCAATTGATTAAATAAGAACCTGGGTCATTTGAGGAATATTTCCACAACCTTAACTAGGCTGAGGAAGCCAAGGTTAATATATTGCTGCTCATGAACATGTGTGGTAAAAGGTAGAACAACCCAGTTATTTAATCTAAAGCAGTTATTCTGAACCATTTTGTTTGGTTTGTTTTGTTTTTATGTCATGGCCTCATTTAGGAGTCAGGTAAAGTCTCTGGGCTCTCTTTTCAGAATAAAGTTTAGAAATGAACAAGATAAAATACATTTTATTACAAAGGAAACTATATTGAAATACAGATGTAATTTTTTCCCACCCAAGTTTACAGATCCCTTGGAATTTATCCATGGATCTCCAAGTGGGGTTTGTAGACACTAGATTTAAGAGCCTTTGATATAAAATATTGAAGTATAACTTCATTTATTTCTTTTCCTTTTACTGAGGCTAATTTAATATATATGAATGTGTCAAACCAAAAGAGCTTCACTATGCTGACTGAAAGATATCTTTCAAGTTATTTAAATTCAAAATAAATTTGTTAAATGTCCTCTTAATGCGGGACACTATGTTTAGGCAGAGGGAGGCAAAGGTAAGGAATCAAACAAACCTTCCTTTCAAGAAATTTGTATTCCTCTAGGGAGATACAACTTATACATAGATGAGTATAAACAAAAATAGTGTCTAAAGCTGTATTTGAACTGAGTCTTCTTGACTACAGGTACAGGGCTCTATTCACTGAGCCACCTTGTTGTCTCTAGGCCCTCTTCTGTACATGCTTCCCATTTGTCAAAGTCCCTATTTTTATACTAATGGTTCTTTTTAGGGTTTTTTTTTTTTTTTTGCAAGGCAAATGGGGTTAAGTGGCTTGCTCAAGGCCACATAGCTAGGTAATTATTAAGTGTCTGAGACCATATTTGAACCCAGGTACTCCTGGACTCCAGGGCCAGTGCTTTATCCACTGCGCCACCTAGCCACCCCTTATACTAATGGTTCTTAATGAGATATGATTGTGTAATTCTAATTAATCAAAAAAGGCCCAAATATCTGGGTTGAAACAATCAATCCACCAAGAGTGTAAACAAGTACTTAATCATTTTAAAAGGAATTAAATATTCCTGCATAAGAAATATCTTATGATTGGCTAAAAGAATTAGATAAGCCTCTGGGCTATCAAACTTCAAACTGGTTTGGAATTATACATTGCAGTTTATTGCCTAGGTATCTGTGAATTTGGGAGACCTATCAGAGTCATTATGTGTGTCACTGGTGACCAGAGTTGGTAGTCACTTTTAGCAGAAGAAATGGGATTATAGTGACGTATAATAGGAAAAAAAATACCTGCAGATGTGGAAAATACAGACAGATGTGGAAAAAGTCATTGACAGAAGGCAGAAGCTTTAGGGATTATGATTCTTCTGGATAAAAAGAAGTGCCAGCAAGAGCAGAAATGTCTACAAACACACCTGTTATCAGAGCCTAGCAGAGAGCAGTAGCTCTAGGAATCATAAGGATGCTGCAAAAGGAGAAAAGGACTTCTAGGAGCTAATTATATATATATATATATATATGTATATGTATATGACTCATTATTTTTGAATTTTAATTTTTAGCTTGCTTTCCCCAGAAACCTTGTGAGTATAAGAGAAGTGAACCCATGGTTTAAGGAGAATGTTTTAGAACAACTGTGTCATTCCATTAAATTCCTTTTAAAAAAAAAAAGATACTAATAATGGGGAATGTTCATAGTACTAGAAGAACCTGCCCCCGCAAGGGATTTACATGAACTTTGAGTAGCATGGCATGACTTATTATTTATGTTTTTGTTGTTCAGTCATTTTAGTAGTATTCTACTCATGAACCCATTTAGCAGATACTGGTTTGCCATGTCCTTCTTCAGCTCATTTGATGGGAAACTGAAGCAAACAGGACTTGCCCAGGATCATACAACTTTTGTCTGACACCAGATTTAACCTCAGAAAGATAAGTCTCACTGACTCTAGGCTCAGCTCTCTATCCACTGAGTCACCTAGATGCTTCATTATATTAAAAAGCACGATATGTTATATATGAACAATATCAATGATTTATATAATTTTAGGTAGGGTACTTTGCATACATTATATATAATGTAATAAAACTGCATTAGCTATTAAGGTTATGCCTCCACTGTGTATATATAATATCATCTAAATAACAGTGCTCTAATAATAGTGATTACTCTGGTTGCCCCTCACCGTCTTGCATTAAGCCAAGATGAGTTTATTTTGTCTCCTCCCCCTCAGAGTTGTCTGTTGGGGACATCTAATATTTGCCACTGATGGTTCTAGACTCCACCAATTATATTCAGTTAATTTCAGGGGGCAGACTTTGTACCCCAGTTGCATTTAACCATTTCATGGTCAGATCTTCTTTTTGAAAAGAATGTCAGTTATTATATAGCATAGCCCCATCATGTTCCAAGTCTCCCCCCCCCCCCCCCCAAACCTTTGTGTTTCTGCTCTAGGCTTTTCAGGGCTGAAATATCTGATCTGGAATCCTGCCTCCAAAATTTCCATAGCTCCAGCTGGAGGGCGGAGGGGGCAGAGAAGTACTTCTATTGACTGAGGTTTAGGCCTGTGTGACTCAAAGGATGGTGGCACTAGCAAGGAAATGATGAAAAGAGGGGCGGGTTTAGTGGGAGAAATGACTAGTACAATTCTGGACATGTGCCTACCTATGAAGCCAGAACTGGTCCCACCATAAAACTCCTGTGCTCAAAGACCTTCTTTACCTCTCTAAAGAACCTGTGTTCCTTAGCTGGGCATTTGATGACCTGTATTGGTTAGTTCAAACTAGCCATATTCCTCGATTTTGTCTGGCAGCCTCTCCACTCCATGGATTTGTACATGCCTGGAGAACAATATAACCATAGATTTGGAGCAGGAAGATATCTTGGAGATCATTTAGAAGGGGAAGGGTAGAGAAGAGAAAAAAGCATTTATAGAATGCCTTCTATGTATCTAATCCAATCCCTTCATTTTAAAGGTGAGAAAACCACTTCAAAGGCCTTTCTGAAGACCCTGAAAGATATCCAGTATAACTACTACTACTACTACTACTACTACTACTACTACTACTACATCCTGGTTACACAAAGGATCTTCCTGATCATACCATATTTTAGAGCTTCTTCCTCCGTCAAATGTGCATACACAGGGGCCTTCCCATGGTAGCCATTTATTTATTTTTATTTTTTTAGATTTTTGCAAGGCAATGGGGTTAAGTGGCTTGCCCAAGGCCACACAGCTAGGTCATTATGAAGTGTCTGCGACTGGATTTGAACCCAGGGACTCCTGACTCCAAGGCAGGTGTTTTATCCACTACGCCACCTAACCGCCCCCGTTTATTTTTTTAGATTTAAATTTTCTATTTCAACTAGTTGCAAAGATAATTTTCATCGTTTCGTTTTGTTGGCAAGATTTTGAATTGTACCTTCCCCCTTGATAGTGAGTAATCCGATAGTGATTACACGTACACATATATCCATTAGTCATGTTGTGAAAGATGAAGCAGAAGAAAAAACCCACATGGTAGTCATTTTGTGATGACTGGATTGAATTGGATTTGTAGGCATTTTCTGCATTTGCTGCCACAAGCAATACAATTCAACAGGAAAAAAGGAAGAAAGGGAAGAAGGAAGGACGAATGAGCGCCTGCTAGGTGAGGGAAGTCCCCATGGCTAGGCGGCGGCTGGAGGCCGGCGCGGGAACGCGCCGGATCGGGCAGGTCTTGTTCGGGGTGACCTCGGAGCTGTGCAGGAGGCTGGGCGCTCTCGGCTCCCCGCGGGCCCGGCACCCGGGGGGCCCTCCGTGTCCTCCCTCGGGCCTCCCCGCAGTCCGGGCGCTCCGGCGGGCAGGCCCGGCCGGTCTCCTTTAGCACCGCTCGCGGGCCTGGGGGGGAGCCGGAGGGAGGAGGCGCCGGTAAGGCGGGCTTGGGGCGGCGGCGCCGGGAGCCCCGGAGGCCCGGAGGCCCGGAGCCCGCATCGCCGCGGCGGCGTCCCCGACCCCTGACCCCTGGCGGCGCGGCCCGGGGGCGGGGCGGGGCGGCGGCAGGCCCGGGATGGCTCCCCCAGCCGGGCTCCCAGCGCACGGGCCGGCGCCTCGACCTCCGCCGGCCCCGGGTCCGACCCAGACTCGCCGATTGGTCGGCGCCCCGCCGAGGAGGCCAGGCCCGGCTTAGGCCTCTCCTCCCGGGCGCGAGGCGCCTCCCCTGTCAGGGAGGGTCCGGGGCGCCCGCCATCTTGGGTTCCGCGGCGGCGCTCGGCGGCGGCGGCGGCGGCTCCGGCGGCTCCGGCGGCTCCGGGCAGTGGCTCTCCCTCCCCGCCCCCGCCCCCGCCCCTCCCGGGCTCGCGGCGGCGGCGGCCACGGTGGCGGCGGCTCCTCCCGCCGGGGGGCGCGGCCGCGGGGGCCATGGCGGCGACGGCTGCAAACCCCGGTGAGGAGCCCGCGGCCCGGACTGGGGCGGGGGGAGGGGGAGGGGAGGCGGCGGCCCCGGGCGGGGGCGGGGGAGGGGAAGGCCGGGGCGGAGGGGCCGGGCGGGGGCGGGGCAGGGCCTGGGGGATTCTGGGGGGGCGGACGGGGCCGCAGGGGCCGCTGGGGCCGGCTCCCCCCCCCCACCAGCCCGGCGCTGCCCCTTGGATCGGAGCCGCGCGTCTGTGTGCGTCTGTGTCACTGTGTGTGTCTGTGTGTCTGTGTGTGTCAGTGTGCATATGTTTCTGTGTGTATCTGTGTGTCTGTGTGTGTAACAGTGTTTTGTTGTGTGTCTGTGTATGTGTGTGTCTGTGTGCGTGCTTGTCTGTGTGTGTCTTGTGTCACTGTGCGTGTCTGTGTGTGTCTGTGTCACTGTGTGTGTCTGTGTGTCTGTGTGTGTCAGTGTGCATATGTTTCTGTGTGTATCTGTGTGTCTGTGTGTAACAGTGTTTTGTTGTGTGTGTATGTGCGTGTGTGCGTGCTTGTCTCTGTATGTCTGTGTCAGTGCATGTGTTTCTGTGTGTATCTGTGTGTCTGTGTGTGTAACAGTGTTTTGTTGTGTGTCTGTGTATGTGTGTGTCTGTGTGCGTGCTTTTCTGTGTGTGTCTTGTGTCACTGTGCGTGTCTGTGTGTGTCTGTGTCACTGTGCGTGTCTGTGTATCTGTATGTCAGTGTGTATGTGTTTCTGTGTGTATCTTTGTGTGTATCTGTGTGTCTCTGTGTGTAACAGTGTTTTGTTGTGTGTCTGTGTATGTGTGTCTGTGTGCGTGCTTGTCTGTGTGTGTCTGTGTCACTGTGTGTGTATCTGTGTCTGTGTGTCTGTGTCAGTGCTGTGTGTGTCTGTATCTTTGTGTGTGTATCTGTGTGTATCTGTGTGTGTCTGTGTCAGTGTGCATGTGTTTGTGTGTATCTTTGTGTGTCTCTGTGTGTCTCTCTGTGTGTGTAACAGTGTTTTGTTGTGTGTATGTGTGTCTGTGTGCGTGCTTGTCTGTGTGTCTGTGTCACTGTGTGTGTATTTGTGTCTGTGTGTCTGTGTGTGTCAGTGTTGTGTGTGTCTGTATCTTTGTGTGTGTGTATCTGTGTGTCTGTGTGTGTCTGTGTTGTGTATCTGTGTGTGTCTGTCAGTGTGCATGTGTTTCTGTGTGTATCTGTGTGTGTAACAGTGTTTTGTTGTGTGTCTGTGCGTTTGTGTGTCTTTGTCACTGTGTGTCAGTGTTGTGTTGTGTATCTGTGTGTCTGTGTGTCTGTCAGTGTGCATGTGTTTCTGTGTGTATCTTTGTGTCTCTGTGTCTGTGTATCAGTGTTTTGTTGTGTGTGTGTATCTGTGTGTGTGTGCTTGTCTGTGTGTGTGTCTGTGTCACTGTGTGTGTATCTGTGTGTCTGTGTATCAGTGTTGTGTATCTGTGTGTGTCTGTGTGTCTGTGTCAGTGTGCATGTGTATCTGTGTGTGTCTGTGTGTATCAGTATTTTGTTGTGTGTCTGTATCTGTGTGTCTGTGTGCGTGCTTGCCTGTGTGTCTGTGTCTTTGTATCTGTGTGTCTGTGTGTGTCAGTATTGTGTGTGTGTGTCTTTGTGTGTGTGTATCTGTGTGTGCCTGTGTATCAGTGTTGTGTTGTGTATCTGTGTGTGTCTGTGTGACTGTGCCAGTGTGCATGTGTGTCTGTGTGTGTCTGTGTGTGTCTGTATCTGTGAGTCTGTGTGTGTCATTAGTCTATCCCCAGTCTAGACATTTGCTCATGTAGCCTAGTGTGTTCACACAGGTGTGGGTCTGCGTGGATCTAGAGAGATTCTATTCGGTGCTATTCTGAAGCCAGCGCTTCCACATAGAAGCCAATGCCGCATCATATGTGTATATACATAGTGTTTGTGTATTTGAACAGTTTACACAAATGAAGATCCTGCATGCATCATATATTGGCATTTACCCAAATAAGGATTGAGTATACATTACATTTGTGTACATATAGTATTGGATGTTTACAAATTACACAGATAAGCATTGGTATATGTTGCATTTGTGTATGCATAGTATTTGTGTTTATACAATTTACACAAATAAGGATTGTCTATATATTATTTTTGAATGCACATCCAGTGTTTGTGGACTATGTGGACCATACACTGTCCAGGGGCTTTTCTTGGCAGAGGCACTGGCTGCTTCTCTACTAGTTTAAGGCAAATAGAGGTTAAGTGACAAAGGCCAGAGGCGTGAAGCTAAAGGTCCTTCTAACTCCAAGTTCCACTGTGTATTTCTGTGTGTGTGTGTGTGTGTGTGTGTGTGTGTGTGTGTGTGTGTGCACAAAAAACTTGGACTGTGATCCAAAATTAAGTTTTCAGAAGCTTAGATTCAAATCTAATTAGTGTAGGGGAGGTTAGTTTCCTATCCTTCAGAATTTTGCTTATATGTTGGATAATAATCTAGATGGGACTTTCTTTTCAGAAGAATCAGTTCAACAGAGTCCAATAAATATATAACTTGGATATATTAAGGATTTGCTAAGTGTTGATATATTTGGAATCAAGTCCCAGACTTGACAGCGGGAAGAGCTGAGTTCAAATATTGCCTCAGAGATTTACTATGTGACCTTGGGCCAGTCACTCACCTCTGCCTCTTTTTCCTCATTTGTAAAATGGGGATAATGTAGCACTTCCTCACAAGATTGTTCTGAGAATTAAATGAAGTACTAAATGAAGCACTGTGCAGTCATAATTATATAAATGCCAGCATTATTATTATAAAAATTGTTATTGTAGAAACTGACAAAAAAGTCTTATTTTATTTCTGCCACTGCCTGGACTGTAGACATAATTCCTTTCTGCCTCACTTTCTTCTGTAAAATTATACAGTTTAGATTATTTTTAAAAAATTACATGGGGTGGCTAGGTGGCACAGTGGATAGAGCACCAGCCCTGGAGTCAGGAGTCCCTGAGTTCAATTCCAGCCTCAGACACTTAATAATTACCTAGCTGTGTGGCCTTGGGCAAGCCACTTAATCTCATTTGCCTTGCAAAAACCTAAAAAAAAAAAGCCAAAAAAAATTACATGGACTAGAAAATTTTATCTTTTTGGTTTTTGCAAGGCAATGGGGTTAAATGACTTGCCCAGGGTCACACAGCTAGGTAATTATTAAGTGTCTGAGATCAGTTTTGAACCCAGGTCCTCCTGTCTCCAGGGTGAGTATCTATCTGCTGTGTCACCTAGCTGCTCTGACTAGAAAAATTTTTAAGTTTATTCTAACTTCTAAAATTTAGTGATTCTGTAATTCTAAATGTAATTTTGCCTGGAGATCATGGTATAGGATGAACTCTCCTAGGGTTCTGATAGGATTTTGGAAAAAGATTCTAATCATTTTTCCTCTTGGTTCTACACTACATAGATCTGAAACCCCCAAGAAGAGGTAAAAAGGTTCAATTGAAAAGGGCTGTTTTTCCTTGACCTCTTGATTCAAACTGAAAATGCTACCCAGGCATTTTCCAATAACTTAGATTTGTCCCTTTAGCTTTCTGGTCAGTTTTTTAATTTTTTTAAAAGAAGGAGCATTTCTAGAAAGCATGGCAATTAGGTACATTGATTTTCTTTTATTGGTTTTTCTATTAAAATGGGTTTCCCCAGATTGTTCACTCTAGGTGGAAATTTAAATTGAACTTGTGGGAAAAAATTATCATTTTACATTAGCAAGAATTTGATTACATCTAATTTGAATCATTGTGAAATTTTTTACTAGTTTTTCTGCATTGTTCCTGCAATAACTATGTCTGGATGTTGGAGAAATATTCAGACCCTGTCTCCTATTCTCCTTAGTGTTCGTTAAATTATTCTCATGAACACTTTTTGGGGGGGAAGGGGAGGGGAAACAGTTTGTAAAATAATGCCTGAAATTATATTGCAGAAAATTCTGAGAGATGAAACAAAACTGAAAAGGTGCTTGTTATTAAACTTTACCTTGTAGTAAAATGACATCTTTAAACTATGGAGCAAATAATAAAATTTTAAACTGATCACTTTGCAAAAGGTAACATGACACCCACTGGTCAAGTTGCGATTTCGTTTTGCCATATTTTATGTTCAATGCAAAGAAAATAATTATAGCTAATATTTAAGTAACACTTTAGAGTTTGCAGGATGCTTTATATACATTGTTTTATTCTTTTAGCAATCTTGAGGCAGGTCCACTTATCATTTTACAAATGAGGAAACTGAGGCTGAAATAACATGTAAGTGACTTGCCCTAGGACAACCTATCTAGCATCAGGTGGAATTTCAATCCTGATCTTTTTTATTCCTTATCTGTCACTATCTTCACTATCCCATACTAGTTGTCAAGTAAGATTTTTCCTGGAGGAGCAGGGGAGGTTTGGTTTTTTTTTCCCAGGGAAACAAAGGGATTATTTGCTTGAAAAAGAAAAAGGAGATCAGCATCCAATCAACACTTGTTGAATTTAATTGAATTGAACCTTTGAGGGCCACCTATGAGTTCCAAATCACCTTGAAAATCTCTTTTATCAAACAGCAATATTAACTCTTGGAGAGAGTAAAATAATCTTGCACATCTCTAGAAAGTCATATTTGGAGAATCAGCAAAAGATCACATAACTAAAATATAAAAGATCACTTATAATTAAAACATTGAACAATATAGCTTGTACTCCTGAAAAATAAGTAGGCAAAAGGGAAATTTGTTAGAAGGAAAGAATTCAAATCCTGGTCCTGCTATTTACCATTTATCTATGACCTTGGGTCACATAACCCCTGTGGGCCTCATTTTCCTCATCTTTACAATGAGGATTGTAGACACATTACTACTTGATATCTAAAGTCTTTTTAGTATCAGATCTCTGATGCTAAAAGGACAAAGTAGGAATACAATATTTTACCTGTTGTAGTAAAAATGTCAATTTTTTGAGAAGGCATCTAAGAGGTTTAGGATATTGGACTGGACTCAGGAAGACCTCAGTTCAAATCCCGCCTCACTTAGTGGCAGGGATAGTCACTTAACCTCTGTCTCTTTTCCTGAACCGTAAATTGGCCATGATGAGATAATATTTTTAAAGTGCTTAACTCTATAACAGATATTATATTTTGTGTTGGGAATACAAAAAGAGGCAAAAAACAATCCCTTGCCCTCAGTGAACTTAAAATCTCATGGGGGAGACAGTGTGCCAACTACCCAAAAGCAAGCTATCTATAAGATAACTAGAAATTAATAGAAAGAAGGTACTTCATTTGAGATACTGGGATGGCCTCCTGGAGAAAAGGAAGGTTTTTAATTGGGATTTAAAGGAATCCCAAAAGGTCAGTAGTTGAAGCAGAGGTGGAAGAGCATTCCAGGAATGGGGGTGGATGGGTATGGGAGTGGGAATGATTAAAAAAAATGCCCAGAGTGGAGAGATATGGAACAGCCAGGAGGCCAGTGTCCCTGGATCCAAGAAGACCTGTGAAAAGTAGAAGGGGGCTAGGGTGATGAAAGACTGAATGCCAGAGCATTTTATATTTTCTAGAGGTGATAGGGGGCTTCTGTGTATTGAGTTGTGTGGTGTGAACCCTAAAACTGTAAAAACCTTAAAAATAGGGTTAAAACAAAATTGACAAGAAAGTATAGATTAGACATGAAGTTTTTTCCTCTGGGATATACCATCTAAACCTTAAAGTGCAGGCATTTTCAGAAAAATGATCACATTGAATTGGGGAAAAAGTTGATCTTTTAAGCAAAAACAGAATAGGGAAAGTTATTAACCTCTTTTGTGACCTGACAATGAAGTTGTACAATATCTCTGCCCAAAGCTACTCCTCAAAGACTATCATCCTTGATTAATACTATCAAATCTCTTGTTGTTTCTTTCTGGCAAGATAGTCTCCTGGCATCCTGATCATTGCCCTTTGAGTTTGTAATTAACAGTAGGGAAAGATACCCAGGAGTCTTATTTTCTTACTTGTTTGGCAAGGTGACTGATATGAAGGCTGAGTACTCTAAAGAATCAATCTTTTACCAGGGTTGTAGTTTTGAGAAATTATTATATTTTGGTGGTGGGTGACATGTTCAGTAATGGAGGATGAATTGGAGTTGTGAGAGACTCAACACAGGCTATTTCAGTAGTCCAGATGTGAAGGGTCTGCACCAAACAGGGGTGGCAGGTCAGAAGGGCGAAGTATTGGAGAGATGGTACAAAAGTGAAATAGACAGTGGGGCGTCTAGGTGGCACAGTGGATAAAGCACTGGCCCTGGAGTCAGGAGTACCTGGGTTCAAATTCGGCCTCAGACACTTAATAATGACCTAGCTTGTGTGGCCTTGGGCAAGCCACTTAACCCCATTGCCTTGCAAAAACTAAAAAACTTAAAAAAAAAAGTGAAATAGACAAGCCTTGGCAAGTGTTTGAGTATGGTGAGTGAGACATAGTGCAGAGTCTAGGCCTTGAAGAACTGGGAGGATGGGAGGTAGTAGGGAAGGAGGGAGAGGAGAGATGTTCTGGTGTCTACAAGAGAGGTTATAAAAGGAGATGTGTTGATTGTCTTTGGAAGATAATTTGAGGATAGAGAACTGTAAAAAACTCTGGACTTGAAATTGAAACCCTGTTTTGAATCTTTCCTTTGAAAGCTTTCTCTGAAATCTTTGTAATTAGCTGGAGAATTCAGCAAATCTCCTTGACCCTTAAGTTTCCTTATTGTAAAATGTGTATAATAATACTTGTAAAACTTAGTTTACAGGTTGACTGTAATGATCATGGAAAATGCTTTTGCAAATACTTAACTGTGCTAGCTCCCCCCCCTCCATATTTATATATCAGTTGAGTAGTGAGAATATCATTTATGATGTTGAAATAGTTATATTTCTGGTGTGAATTAATCATTTTCCCATTAATTCTAGATTTTTAATTTTTTAATTTCTTTCTTTTTTTTCTTTTTTCTTTTTTTGCACTGGAAAGTAGGAGTTAGATGTCCCATGAAGTCTTTGGTTCTTCTTGGGTAGTCTATGGATTGAAGAAACATGAGCATCACTTGTTCATTTGGATAAATGATTTGTGATGCAGTAGTACAGAAGAATATACATAGAGGAAAGGAACCTGTTAGAAGAGGGACAGATATTTGATTTAGATTCTGGCATTCATGACAATCTTTGTGAATTGGTTTGTGTCTAGGGTAGATTTTCCCTCTAAGTTCTGATTTGCATCAACAGAGACCTGTTTTGTGCCTCAGGCTATAGTTTTATTGCAGATGCAGAAAGCAAGAGGAAGTAAATCTTTTGTGTTTCTGAGGGTGATATTTAGGAAAAGTACTTTCTCTTCAAGTTAATAGGTTTTAGAATCTTAAAACCTAAAACCACTTCAGGATTTACAACTTTAAGAAAAGTCACCATCTGATAAACTTATCTGTTACACCTATATTTACTCTTTTCAGTGAAGGCAAGGGTGAAAATTTGTTCACTATATATAAAAAAAATCTTGCTCTCTGTTCTGTTTGGAGCATTTTTTAGCATATCTGCCTTGTACCTGTGGAACCAGTGAATAATGAAAAGATTTCAATGTGATATTTTCTTTTTTTAATTCTATTTTAATTTTTCAATACATGCAAAGATAGTTTTCAACATTCATCTTTTTGCATGCTTGACAGTGAGTGATCTGATATATAGGTTATATATCAACCTATTTTCAGTAGCAAAGCTTTTTAGAGTATGTTACATAATTCAGTAAAGTATTGTCAAAGTATCATCATCATTATTATTATTATCATCGTCATTATTATTATTATGGAGGAAGATGTCTCAAGTCTTATTTACTTTTCTATAAAATCAGATCTGTAGATCTTCAGTCCTATACTTTTCAGACCCAGAACTCAAGTAGAGGTGGGTAGTTTTAAAACAACATGAGATTATATATGTTATACATGATATTCTACAAATTTTATGAAGTTTTTTAATATAAATATGAAATTTTTTATCAGATTAGGTCTAAAGATTAGTGTTCAGAAAGCCAGATTTCTGAGTAATGTAGTACTACATACCTACCCATCTTCTGCTCTCTTTTCAGTTTGACAAACTTTTTTTTGCTTTGGCAATACCATTTACTTTTATTTTCTTTTTGTTTTATGTCTTAGTCATTTTTGGAAAACATTGTTCCTCAGTTAGATTCCCCCCAATAAAAAGAAATAAAGTGTATGTGTGGATTTGTAAACACACACGCATATACACATTAAAGTGCTATAGATAAATAAGACAAAAACTGAATCTTGAAACTTTGCTCTTGAAACCCTTAATCCTGCTTGAGGAAGGAGTTCTTCAGTGATCACAAATAAATAGAGGGAAGACATCATGGAGGAGGAGATAGATGAATTGAACCTTGATGAAAGATAGAGGCAGAGTAGGAAAGGAATGCATTTCGAGTATAAGAGACTTAGCTTGTACAAATGCCTGATGGCAGGAAGTGGAATGTCAGGGAATACCCAGCAGTTCAGTTTGACTGGAACTAGAACATAAATGATAGTGATGTGAGTAATAAGGTTGGAAAGGGAGGGTGGAGCCAGATTTTGGAGGGCAATAAAAGCCAGACTGAGAAGCTTGTATTTTATCCTTTTTAAATTGGTTTTGGTTTTTGTAAGACAATGGGTTTAAGTGACTGCCCAAGGTCACACAACTAGGCAATTATTAAATGTCTGAGGCCAGATTTGAACTTAGATATTCTTGACTCCAGGACCAGTGCTCTATTCACTGCTCCACCTAGCTGCCCTGTATTTTATTCTTGAAGCAATAAGAGGCTATTAAAGCTGTTGAGCACAGCTCAACAATATTGGTCATTTCTATGCCTTAGAGAAGATTAGTTTGGCATTTGTTTTTGGCTAGGCAATGGGGTTAAGTGACTTGCCCAAGGTCACATAGCTAGGTAATTATTAAGTTCTGTTGGTTTGGCATTTGTGTAAAGGAACAGGGGACCATTTGAGAGACTCTAGGAATCATAGCCACTTGGAAACATGTGGAGGTAGAACCCACAAGACTTGGTAACTCACTAGATATGGGTGAGGGAGGGAAAGGAAAGAGTTATGGATGACATCAAGCTTTCAAATTTGGAAGCAGCTGTTAGCATTCCATTTGCTGTTTGCTTCCTTTTAAACCCAAGCAGCATGCTGATAGATGAGAATTCATAAAGAACACTATTTTGGTTCTGACCTGTGAAAAAGTTCTGTGATTTTGTATCTGCAGATATTAGAACTCTGATTCTTATGCGATTGGACTAGAGGACCTCTTAGGACCTTTCTTCTTTTGAGATTCTATGATTTTTATGAAGTTTCTTTTTTATATATAAATGTGAAATTTCTTTCATTAGATTACTTCTTTTTTTAAGAAAGATTTTATTTATTTTGAGTTTTACAATTTTCCCCACATTCTTGCTTCCCTCCCCCCACCCCCACAGAAGGCAATCTGTTAGTCTTTACATTGTTTCCATGTTATATATTGATCTCAGTTGAATGTTTTGACAGAGAAATCCTATCCAGTAAAATTACATAATAAGATAACGGTTTTTTTTCCCCTCTAATTTGAAGGTAATAGTCTTTGGTCTTTATTTAAACTCCACAATTCTTTCTCTGGATACAGATGGCATTCTCCATAGCAGATAGCCCAAAATTGTTCCTGGTTGTTGCACTGATGGAATGAGCAAGTCCATCAAGGTTGTTCATCACCCCCATGTTGCTGTTAGGGTGTACAGTGTTTTTCTGGTTCTGCTCATCTCACTCAGCATCAGTTCATGCAGATCCTTCCAGGCTTCCCTGAATTCCCATCCCTCCTGGTTTCTAAGAGAACAGTAGTGTTCCAGGACATACATATACCACAGTTTGTTAAGCCATTCCCCAATTGAAGGACATTCACTTAATTTCCAATTTTTTGTCACCACAAGCAAGGCTGCTATGAATATTTTTGTACAAGTTCATCAGGTTACTTCTAAAGATTAGTGTTCAGAGAGCCAGATTTCTGAGTAATGTAGTACTACATACCTACCCATCTTCTGTTGAATTTTTACATGTTGGGGGGAAGGTAGTTGTTAGGTACCAGACAGAGATCTGTATCCAGAGTTCTTAATTTATAAGGAAACAAAAATATAAAGATGAATGGAAGGCACTTTTGCCATGATTTTACCTAGATTTTACAGTTTAAAGATATAATTGAGCCCAATATTCTATTTAGGAATTTGTGCTTTTTTTGGTGAGGAAAGTATTCCATAAATGCCTTTTACTTTTTCAGAGGTCATTTCTTGCTCTAGTTTCTCCCCCTTCTCCACCTCCCAGTAAAACCTTCCTTGAAATAAAAACCATCTGTGAAAGGTATAAGCACCATTTTCCATTTTCTTTACAGAGAACTGGGAAGCGTGTCATCATTTATTCTTTAGGACCATTGCAAATTTAATCTGAGTTCAGGAGAGTTTTACTGTAATCTCATTTATTGTTTGTATTGTCTTCATAACCTGTTCTCAAGAATCCTGCCTAGTATGTTTTGGCCACTCCAGTCTCCAGTAATGCTAAGAAGAGTTTGGGGTAGTATTTATTAATCAACACATTCATTGAAACTATGGAAATCATAATTGCCAGCTTTCCTGTAATTATTTGGGGACATAATGGTACATATTGCTCCTGATAATTAATACATAATCTTTTTATATGGGATTCAGTGGAAGAATTGAATAAATTTATTATAGGATGTAATTTAAAATCTCTTGCTGCTTCTGCTTATTATCTACCAAATAAAAGACATTTGATTGACAATGGAGTAGCAAAATTCTCCATAGTGATCTAGTACACTGATATGTGATTGGTACTCAGTAGGTGTTTGACTGATGCTAATTAATTAGTTTACGTTTTAAAAAGTAAAGCGGAAAGGTAATTTGTAATATAGCTTAAAAGACTTTTCTTAAAATTAAAAAGATGTGAGGGTTTTTTTTTCAGTTTTGGAACAATGAAAGTTATTTAAGAATAGTTCTTTGCAATTATTATATTTGCTAACATTTAAATAGAACATTTAAATTTGCAAAGTGTTTTAAGCTGTGTTTTATCTTCTATCTTCACAATAGCTCTGCAAGTTAGATATAAGAGGTAGTCTCATTAGAGATATGTTTGGAGAGTTTGAATAACTTGTATTACTATTGTCAGAGGCAGGATTTGAACTGTCTTCCAGACTCAAATTCTAATCTTTTATGAGATGTGACTTTTCTAATTTTTCAGTTCTTAAGAATTATTATTTCCTGATGCTTTGCTATAAAAGTCCTCTTATATAATATGAGTCTAATATTCCATTTTGTACAAGTGAGACTAATTAGGAAGGGAGGGTTTATTCAGTATAAGTGGAATAAATCTGTTTTTAATAAAAGATTCCATATTGCTTACTGTAACCAAGTGGCTATTATGAGATTTTTTGGCCTTTTTCCCCCAAACCCTTTCAGTTATAGGACCAGAAATTAGCAGGGTTTACCTGCTCTCAGAGATCACGTTACCTAAGTATGGAGAAACTCCTCATTTTTCACTCAATCAAGTATTGACTAAGAGCTTGCTACATGCCAGACACCATGCGTTATTGAGGATTTAAAGAGAATAAATAAAGCCACATCTGCAAGAATATGTGGAATAAATAGAAATAGCTACAGTGCTAGTATAAGGTGGAGGAAGGCATGAATAGTTGAGGGAATCAGGAAAGGATTTGATGGAGAAGGTGAGGTTTGAGCTGCTTGTAGGAAGAGCCATTCTTTGAAAGTTAGGCAAGGAGAAGGTTGTTCCTGGCATCAAAGAATAGACAGAAATCCTTTTTGGTTGTATTTTAGAGTAAGAAGGGAAGTAATGTTCAGTAAGGCTAAAAAGATAGGTTGAGGCAAACTAAGCAGAGTTTATATTTGATCCTAGGGGTAGTAGGGAACCCGTAAAGTTGAGAAGGGAAGTGACATGGTCAGATTTATGTTTAAAGAAAATGACCCTGGCAGCTTTGTGGAAGACGGACCTAAGGCAGGGAGACTAATTAGGATGCCATTACCTTTTTCTAGGAAAGTGTTGATTAGGATCTGAACTAAGGTAGTAGCAGCTGAAGAATGGCCTTGTTATTAGAGGAGGGACCTTTCACCAGGAACCTGACCACTCAGTGCTTAATTCTTTGCAGTGCATAAAGTTAAAATACAAAATAACTCTTATTTCTATGTACTTCCCATATGCTTCTATAGTGACAGAGACAGGATAGTGGAAGTAGGGTCAGAAGGTACTATGTATGAGTCACATGATTTGTAGACTAGCTATGAATATTAATTTAATTTTGCTGCTCTGAACAGGAGATCCTTGCCCCAACCAATATTAGTGGACATATCTTTGTAAGAAGAAGCATGGCTCACACGATCTCCTTAGAGTGGAAAATAAAAGATTTGTTAGAATTGGTTTTATTGTTGTACCAAGGCACAAAGAAATGATTTCTTGGGGAATTTAGTCATCTCATCTTTTATTATTCATGGCAATTAGATATTTTCAAAAAGACTTATGTACATAATTGCACCTTTTGCACCAGCCTTGGTTGCAGAAGATGAGATGGTAGGGGAATCCTGATTTAAGACCCTCCAAATTAAATCAGTCTTTACATTTGATAAGAGGCAGGGGGCCACCTACCTTGGAGGTGCCAGAAACTTAGAACATGGGTTCAAATTCTGCCTTTGACATATGTTAATTGTATTATCTAAGGTTAGACACTTAACATTCAGTATACTCCCCATTCTGAGACTAAAAATGGCAGGTTAATTGCTGATCTGCATTGGTAGAGGGAGTTTCCACACTGAAATGGGTAGGGCTGCACCAAAAACTCCTCAATATTTGATTTTCGATAATAGCCATGCAAAGATAGGCACATAAGGAGAATTGAAAGATATTTGTTAACAATACAGTTTTAGAAGTAAGGAATAAGAGATAAAAAGTTCTAAACTTATTCAGAGACTTCATACTTTTATGTCATGAATGCTTTTTTTAAAAAAATAATAGGTTAAACATCAATTATTGTCACATAAATGAAGTTTATTATATTTTAACAGACTCTCACTTTCTCTAAAATCTAGTTTAAGACCTGTGTCCATCATGGCACCTTTTTTGTTGATAGTAGCACTTTGGGTAATTACTCTACTCCTCTAATTGTCTTTTCCTTTTCTCACTTGCTTTATTTCATGGATTTGACCTAACTGTACATGGGAAAACCCATATGAATGAAGAATGTCTATTTTCCAAACAGGGTATTCAAGTGGATGTAGATCTCAATAGATATCTCATTACATATATCTTGGAGAGATGTTGTAGATAGACAGTGAGAGGGAACTAGAAGGAAGCAGGGGAATGAGAACTGGCTAGATTGTCTTTGAGAAACTACACAGTAGTTTTAATCAAAAGCTGCTTCTTTAAGAAATAAAAGACATCTTTTTAACACCAGTATCTTGCTTTGGCTGCTGCTGTTATGACTTTGTCATGAAATTATCACAGTTTCCAAGGAAGTAAAACAGGTCATTCAGAGGGCACCAGAGAGGTGGGTACAAAATCATCATAGAACCAGTGAAATACTGTGTAAGAGGAACAGCATTAAAAATGTTGTCAGATAGATGATAGAGGAGGAGGAGGAGGTGGGCCAATCACTTACCAAGATCAAAGGATCATGAATGGACAGGCCAAATGTGCCATTGGTTGGGTAGAAGATTTATGGGAGAATATGAACAGGAGTTGCAAAGAACAAGTTGTAGATGGGTTACAAGCTTCATTTTGAAGAGAACTTCCTCACATTTAAGAGAAAGACCCGCTGAAGTATGTAGGTGATCTGAAAATACAACTTTCAGAGCCTAGAACTACAGGGTCTGGAGATTGAGGGGAGAGCTAAACTTTTGACATCATTTCTGGTTCTCAGTAGATGGTCCTATGGTCTGGTGATCACATTTGAGTGAATACAGTCATAATATTCTCTAGTTGTTTCATGTATACATATAGATTTTATTTCCTCAACTGAAGGAGTATCTTTTATCCCTTTTGAATCCCAAAAGCAGTTAGCACATGTAAAAGGAATTTTGATAACTTTACCTTATGCTTGAAATGTCTTCATGTTTTCCTATTTACTCTTCCTTTTTATAACTATTGCATAAACAGGGTTTTTTTCCTTTAAAAATGTACTATGTGCCTTGTTTTTATAGCTCACTCATTTTTGAATATGCTCCACCCCTACCCCCTTCTTACAAAGTAAAAAAAGACTAAGCAAAATGAGCCAACACATAGTTCATGCTTGACAGCATATACAACATTCTGCTTGTAGACCCATAGTCCCCAGTTCTCTAAAGGAAGGAGGAAATTGGATTTTTTCCTGGTTGCTTTTCTAGGGCCATCTTTGACCATTATAATCACATAGTATTTAGTTTCATTTTGTTATTTTTTGTTTACATTTTTGTAGCCTTTGTGTATTGTTTTCTTCACTCTGTATCACTCTCCATAAATCTTATCATATTTCTCCAAATTCTTCATTTTCATTTCTTTTGGCATAATATTCTCTTATATTCTTGTACCACAGTTTAGCATTTCCCCAGTTGATGTGATACTTTGTAGCTACAAAAAGTGTTGCCACAGATATTCTGTTATGTAGGAGTTTTCTTTCTGAACTTCACCTGAACACCAGTATTTACATAGTAGAGGGATTTCTGGGTCAAAAGGCAGGGACATTTTAAAAAAAAATTATTTTAAGACAATGGGGTTAAGAATGACTTACCCAAGGTCACACAGCTAGGCAATTTTGTCACCAAATTGTTTTCCAGAATGGTTGGATCAATTTCGTAGCCCCTTTAATACTAAATCACAGAAAGTCTGTTTTTCTGTGGCTCCTTTAAACATTGAGTATTACCATTTTTTCTCAGCTTTGCTAATTTTGCTGGGTAAGATAAATCCTCAGTTATTTTAATTTGCATTTTTCTTATTAGTGATTTGATATAACCCATTATTTTGGGAATTGTTTATATAAATGACTAAAGGATGAAGAAAATGGTTTTTAAGAGATAAGTGCCTTAATATATGACAGATAGAAGTACATTTTAACATTTGGGAAATTTTTCTCAAAATGAATTTAATAATTATCTAAATTTCATAGTGCTAGCTATACTGTCTAATATGCCTCAAATTGATGAAGTTTGAAATAATTTAACATTTTCACTTATACCTTAAAACACAAGAAAAGTTTATTCTTCCCAATGTTAGCCAAAGACTAAACTTTAAAAACTCATCTTCAATCTAATTGCCAAGGTGAGAAACAGAGAGAAATATGCTTGTTTGAGCAGTTATTGGATTTATCCTCTGTCACTGATTTCCTTGCATCACCCTAATAAATAATGATTAGTTTATGCTTCAGAATGGCAGATACTTTATCTTTACACTAAATCTAATTTAGAGAAATACATAGGAAATAATTAAAAAAACATACAGAAAATAAGCTCCATCCTGAGTGGTGAGTCATAGTTTGGAAAATTTGGGTAACTGATTCCTTTAACTAGTCATTTATGTTGGCACAGCACTTTTAATATTTCTGTCTGCCTCAGTCAGGTGTTTTTAGTTTCTTATTCTCATTTTAAATTTTATTCCATCTTATTTAGAAAAGTTGAACTTAGCAGAAATTTAACTTAAAACTTGATCTTTCCAAGAAAATATTGATTTTCTAAAAAGTGGATTAAATAGGTGAAGAATCAGTTAATAGAGCAAAGGACAGGGAATCAGATGATCTGTTTTGAGGCCCAGCTCTCAGTTTATGCCTCAGAATGGCAGATACTTTATCTTTACTCTAAAACTCTCAGCTATGGGACTTTGAGTAACTTTTAACTTCAGTGTTCTTATCTATAAAAACTATACTATGCCCAAATAAGCTATCTTGAAGATCAGAGGGGATGTTGTATTTAAGATAATATATAAATATAAGCCCTATTAATAATTTTTAAACAATTCTTTATTTCTTCTGTTTCATGTTGCCTTTATCACCACAACTCTTTCTATAAAGCACACCATTGCAATACTAGCTAAGTGTGTTAATAGTGCTACTCTTTGATATGCTAACTTCTCAGTAGTATTTTAGAGTTCCAGTCTCCTCATTCTAGGAGAGGAAACTGAAGCCCACATAGATGTAGTGACCAGGCAGAAGACTCATTTCTCTGACTGACTTAAGACAGAGACTTTAACCCACTTAGGGCTTTAGTTAGCTTTCCTAAAGAGAGAAGAACATTTTTTATGAAAATAGTCAGGAAGCATTTATGAAGCATTTACTATGTGCAGGCAGTGTGCTAGTTGTTAGACATATAAATACAAGCAAAAAGAAATGTGATCACTGCTCACAAAAACCTGAAATTCTTTTTTTTTTTTTTTGGCAAGGAAATGTGTTAAGTGACTTGCCCAAGGTCACACAACTAGGTAATTTTTAGGTGTCTGAGGTTGAATTTGAACTCAGGACTCCAGGACTGGGACTTTATCCATTGCACCAGCTAACTACCTCTCTGAAATTCTTTATATGTGTGCATATATATATGTATAGGTGTGTGTGTGTGTATAGTATTTTAATTTTGAAACTTAAATTCTTAATGGAGTGGATAGCACATAAAAGAAAAACTGAAATACTGAAGGAGAGAGGAAGTTCTTAAGTACAGAAAATGAGGGGTGGCAGGTCTGGGACCTTTCTCCCAAATGGAGAGTCTGGGAAGAACTTGATAATGAGAGAAGAGGCCTGCAACAATGTTACCCTGTTATAGGGAGAGAGCTAGAATCAGAGCTTGTTCCAAACTAAGAGTTTAAATAAAAGAGTGAAGACAATCTAGGTGTGAGAAATTAGTGATGGGTTTTTTTAAGGCTCGCTAATATGAAAAACAAAATGTATACATGTACCAGAATATATTGATCAGCCTGTTGAAACAGTGAATAGAATGCTGTATCTGATGTAAAGAAGACTTATCTTTCTGAGTTCAAATCTGACCTTAAACTTTTATTAACTGTATGATCCTGGGCAAGTCACTGAACCCTGTTTGCCTCAGTTTCCTTATCTGTCAAATGAGCTGGAGAAGAAATAGCAAACCATCCAGTATCTTTGCCAAGAAAACCTCAAATGGGATAACAAAGAGTCAAACATGGCTGAAACAACTGAACAACAACAAACAACTAGAATGTATAATCATAAGAAAATAGCAGTAGACTGAATTATTGCTACTGGTATGTTTAAAGTCACTTTTATTGTTAAATTTGTTAATCTTAAAGTAAGTGAAGGAGGTTTATTAATGGAAGAAACCTTATGGGATTATCCAGTTGGGGGGTTTTAACATGGGGATTGTGAACTTGTTCAGACATTCTGGGGATAACTTCAGACACTTACTAGCTGTGTGACCCTGGATAAATCACTTAACCCTGATTACCTTCCCCCTCCCCAAAAATTATTCTGGTAGCTATTTTAATTTCACACACCTAACCCCAGAAAGAATCTGTGACACAAAGAGGAAGATACTTTGGCCTCGTGCAGCTTACTCATTTTACCAGTTATCAATGAGGAAACTGAGGCAGAAGGAGGAAAAATAGCTTGCCTTTGATTCCACATGGAGGAAGCCCTAGAACCAGGACTTAATTTAGTGCTCTTTTAGTGCCTTATACATTTCTCAGGGCTTCAGAAGGAGAAAGTAATTTGACTAAGGACCCCTTGGGGTAACTAAATTGGGATGTGAATCTCCAGATTTACCCCCCCCCCCTTTATCATGTTGTGGGAAGGAAAAAGGAACTAGTTTATATAACTATTGTAGATACCTGATAAATGCTAGTGAATAGTTGACATTTGTGAGCTCACTTGAAATCTGAACTGATACTAAAAGGGGATTTTTAAAATCATACATTTTGTTTTCTTTACCAGAGATGGCATCAGATGTTTCATCATTGGGTGCTGCCATTGTGGCTGGAAATCCTGGACCTGGGGTTCAGGGTGGGGGAGCCATCACTCAGCGGACTGTTAAGCGTCGACCAGGGTGAGTATAAGTGTTGAGGAAATGGTGGGAGGGTTCCTGATTCTGGACTGTGTTCATTTAGTTCATGCCAGATCACATTGACTCCTCAGCTGTTTCTGGCTATTCCCCACTATTATATTGTTGAGTTTTCTTGTTTGCTAGGTTTGGTATTGAGTGGGATTAAAGGTTTGAACTGATTTTCATTTTTAAAAATAAACAAATAGTTTAGATGCCAGAAATTTCTCAGAACTGAGATAGCAGCAAAGCCTTCTTGTCACCTTTTTAGCATAATTCCAAATTTTTTTCCCAGAATTGCTGAACCAGATGATTCAATGTCATTTCCACTGATGATGACATCAGTTTCTGATTCTGAACCCTTTGATCATGTCAAAACTTTATTTTTTTAATAGCAGCATCTGCAGCACCTGCAGGAGTGCTTAGTTCCCAGTATGCTTCTCCATGAAGGGTACTTCACAGAATAATGGATATGAGGGCTGGGCTACAAGTCTGAGGGTACTGCCACTCTCAAGTTATTGGACTTGGTTAACAGTTGGTATTGGTGGTGGCAAGGAATGTGGGTCCTTTCTCCCTCTAACAATAGTTTTAAGGCCTTGGTTGGAGGCAAGACTGGTGTCCTGGAGCTGCTACTATTCCCCAGGTCATGGATTGTAAGCTGTTTCCATCAGGTCAAAGTTGAGATGGTGTGGTTTGACTTGTCTAGGACACAAGTTACCCCCTCTCTCAGGGTTCTTCGCTGCTTCAGCAAAATAGCATATTCCTGTCAGTGGAAATGGGTCAGCAGTTGGTGGGCATGGCTGAGTCCTCCACAGGAGCCACTTGCCTGTACAGTGTCTATGGAGATTGGGCTTAAGGATCAGAATCCTGGGCTTTGGGTGTTAGGAGAAGTGGTGGTGCTAGGTTGAATCACTTGGAACAGGTTGCCTCCTCTCCAGGACACCTTGCTGCTCTTTGCATATATAACTGGGTATAGTTCTTCATTTTTTTTCACATAGGAAGTTTCACATAAGGGTTGAGGAAGCTGTTGACTGGTTGCCCTTCAGTGATCTCTGTGCTATATATCAAAGCCTTTTATATCATCTTCATTTCCTAGAATATACCTTTCCATTCTCCATTTAGAAAATCATTTTTTATCACAAAGAATAAAAATATAGTCATCAAAACTAACCAGGGTAACAATCAGATTCTAAACCATATGAAGTGTTCTCCAACCACAGTCTTCCATCTCACCCTGGTCCAGGCCCTCATATCCTGGCATCAAGACTATTACAGTGCCCTTATTGGCCAAAGTGACTTTCCCAAATCTCAAGTCTGACAATTTCAGACTATTTCTTTCCATAACTTAGTGTTGTTGTTTTTATATTGTAGTCAGTCAAAATAACTATAATTTCATTCCTTAATAGATGTCATAACAGTTTTTCCCTATCTTCACTTAAATTGACTTAAACTATTTTTTAAAAATGTCCACATCTTCTCTGTGAACTGAAGCAAAACAAAAACCCTCAGTCTTCAAATTTAATGAATTAGAATCAATCTAGAAATTAGACAGAAGACTGAATTGATTCTATTTATCATTTTCAAGTAATATTGTTATACTGTATTATAGGTGTATATATATATTTCTTGCATTCTAGATGCCTACTTTCAAGATAGCTATCCTCTTATTTATTTTAAGTGTTAGGGATAGGATGTATTTCAGAAAAGCAAGTGATAGATATTCTGTAGATTGTGGCAACAAATCAGGGACCAGCATTTCACATGAGTTTTTCTGATACTTACTGAAGTCTTGTGTCAGAAAGTAGAGTATTATCATAAGCTCTTTTTTAAAACTTTTTTTATTTATTTAAAGCAATGGGATAAAGTGACTTGCCCAAGGTCACACAAACAGGTAATCATTAAATGTCTGAGATTGGATTTGAACTCAAGTCCTCATGACTCCAGGGCTGGTGCTCTATCACTGTGTCACATAGCTGTCCCCATAAATTCTTCATGATATGTCATCTTTTAATTTCTGGTTTCATGCAAAACCAGTCTCTGGGAATATCTTTTTAAATGTCAATCACTCACCTAAGTTAGTGTTGTGAAGCCCTAGGGACCTCTTCATCTGTTTTGACCCAGAGAAGAGGAAGAGTGAAGCTGTTCTTCAGTGCAAGTGGGTCAGCAGTTGGTGGGCATGGTTGATTTCTTCCCTATTGCTTCTTCTTTCATTCCAAGACATCTAATTCTGGGTGGGTGAGACACTAGGTGGGTTAGGAATTATTTTGTTACTGAGTTATGTTTGACATTTTATTTTTGGAATTTTCCAGGCTTGATTTTGATGATGATGAAGTAAACAACAAATTTTTGAGGTAAGAATTTTTTTTCTCATTTCCTAGACTTTTGGAATTAAGAAATAACCTTAGATGCTATATCCAGGGTTGAAACTTCATAATATTATGTATTATAAGTCTTTTCTTTTTAAGAAGATGCTCAAGTATCCTATTAGCTCCAGAGAAATGACTTATTGAGCTCAGGCTGATAGATTTTTTTTTAATTAAAGATTTTATTTGAGTTTTACAATTTTCCCCCCAATCTCCCCTCCCCCCCCAGAAAGCAATCTGTCAGTCTTTATTTTGTTTCCATGTTGGCTGATAGACTTTCTAAGCTTCCCTAATCACTTTCTGTTTCTTGAGGGTAGAGTTTGGAAATTATACCATATATTTGTTGGTGCTTCTGGAGATTTTTCTGAAAAATCTTGCTTCATTGTTTGAGGGTTCAATTTTTAACTATTTGCCATGGCTTAATATGCTTGTTTAAACATAATATAGTAATTGATCTCACTCTTTATTATAATTTTAGAGAATAGTTTAAGTTCTTAATTTCTTAGTAAATGAAGAGTTGCTTAATGTCCTCATCAGGGTCAACTTTGTACAATACAGACTGGGTTCCTCTGAAGAAACATCTGCAAAAATTTTGATATCTCCCCTCTCCTGGAAATATAGTTGTGTATTTAGCTACACTGATGAGTTAATTCCAGTCCTAAACCTCAACTTCCCTTTTTAATAGAAGCGATACAAAAAAGCTAGAATAAATTCTCTTTACTTTTCCTCCTTCCTTAGAAAGATTGTTAAAGTTAGTCTTCATCTAGTATGATATAACATAGTTTGAGAGTCAGTGTTCTAGTGAGAAGAGATTTAGACCCTCAATCAAGAGTCCTGGGTTGAATCCTGGGTCTAGAACTTATTAGCTTTGCTCTGTTCTCCTGTCTGCCAAATGGGGATAACAGTACTTGTATTACCTCCCTAATAGTGTTCTTGTGGGGGGCTAGCTTTATAAACTGGGTAATAGTTGTCATTTACATTATAGTGGTCACTCATGTCCGACCTTCAATTCATTGTAGGAATTCTTTTCAAATATTTCTGACAGGTTACGAAACTTTTGTTGGAACATTTTTGTTGTTGCCTATTTAATTATCTCAGAAAGCAACCCATGGGGGTGGCTAGGTGGCTCAGTGGCTAAAGCACCAGCCCTGGAGTCAGGAGTACCTGGGTTCAAATCCGGTCTCAGACACTTTAATAATTACCTAGCTGTGTGGCCTTGAACGAGCCACTTAACCCCATTTGCCTTGCAAAACCCTTAAAAAAGAAAGAAAGAAAGAAAGAAAGAAAGAAAGAAAGAAAGAAAAAGAAAGCAATCCATGCCATTTGTAGACAATTAATTGCTAGAAAGTCCTATTCACATGGGGCTAAAATATGATTTGTATCATTCTATCTTGATTCTTCTGTCCTAGCTCTGCTTATAGAATTAAATCTAATTTCTTTTCCACTGATGACCTTTTAAATATTTTATTAAAGTCATTTTCTCTCTTAAGACTTCTTTTCTTCAGCAGTAAACATTCCCATTTCTTTTAATTGTCCTTCATCTAACACAGTTCAGACCTTTTATCAACTTATTGCCTTCTATATATACTCTTTTTCTTCCCATTGTGCCTAATAAATTGTAGAATCCAGAACTCCCCCCCCAAAAAAATATTCTAGATGTGAGTACAAAGTATGTAACTGTTATATTCTTGTTCTTGGGGATATACCTCTATTGGTACAATCTAAGATTACCTTGGTAGATCTATCTTAGTTTTGGCTTATGATCACCCCAAAATTCCAGGTCTTTCATATAAGTTGTTGTTACTTCATTTGCTGGGAAGAAAGCACAGTACAGTAGATTTTCTCCTGGCCCATTAATATCATACTAGCCTGAGAGGTCTAGAGCAATATTTTGTAATTTGTCACTGATACATTGATGTTTGTCAATCTCAGCATCATGAAAACTTACATGAAAACCAGGTTTATTACAAAAGAAATGTATATGCATGTGGAACCCAGAGTTAACAGGGATAAAAGGAGGAGGAGGAGAATACAGGAAGGGGCATGGCATGGGAGGGGAAAAGTATAGTAAAAAGTGGGGAAAAGGACAAAACCCCTCCCAAAGAGGAGGAGCAAGGCAATGGAAAAAGCTGCATTTTTTTCCCCCTTGGAACTGAAGATAGGAGGGTATGCAAAGGATCCCAGCTGCACAAACATTTTCCCAATTTGGCACAGACTGGCTGGAGCCTGTCTTGCCTCCCAAGGACACACAGGGAATCCAGCTTGGGGTGTTAACAACAAATTATGTCAACTGAGATGGGGTGGGGGCTGCTTTATCCATGACATATTCAAGGCTTCCTGCATGTTCTGGGTCCAGTGTTTCTGGAAAATATGTCAACTCAAAATGACAAGTTCAGGGTACTACTTAACAACCCTTAACAAATCATATGCATCTATCTCAAGCTTCATTTGCAATGCATGTCTACGACTTCATGAGTAAATTGCTATTTTGAGTGGAAGCCACTTTATATGCACAAGTTATACTAGAGCAGCCACATTTATACTATCTAGTGATTTATGGTCAATTCTAGGAATATCACATAGAGTAACACTGAGAGATGTATCGAATAATTCATGATTTCTTTAAAAAAAATGTAGCTACTGATGTTATATTTTAGACAGTGATTATAAAATAGATTCTAAGAAAGTATTGAGGATATTAATCATTTAATTGATAGTATAAGTCATGGGGAGGACAAGGATAGGGCTGTTTTGCAGAATAGATGCTGTTAGAATATTTAAAATGGCTTTTTTAAAAAAAATTCTCTTATTTCACCAAGAGCAATAAGACTTTAAAGTGGCCTACTTCAGTGGCATGTTCTTTGACTTTAAAAAAGTAAAGTAATTTGTCTCTAATAGAAATTGCATTGATTTTCTAAGATTGCTCATTTATTCTAATTTTACTTTTGCATATATAATGTTTGCCCTTCATTCTTGAAAAAGATCATGACATCAGGGAGGCGATGCTATGAGAAGCACATGAAATAGATTTGAGTGAGAGAGGGTGCTGTGCTAAGTCACCAGCCTCACTTTCTCCTCTCTCTCTCTCTCTCTCTCTCTCTCTCTCTCTCTCTCTCTCTCTCTATATATATATATATATATATATATCGATTTTTTAGTTAACAAGCATTTATTTTCTCTACCTTTCATCTATTCCACAATTAAAAAGAAGAAAAGCAAAACTTTTACAATGCATGCATAGTTATATAAAAGAAATTGCAAAAATGTATGTCTCATTTTGCATCTTTAGTCTATTAATTTATCAAAACAGGTACCGTTGTTTATCATCAGTCTTCTGGAAAAGTGATTTGTCTTTGCATTGATAGGAGTTCTTAAGTCTTTCAAAGTTGTTTTCACAATATTGATTTGCATAGATTGTTACATAATACTCTACATTAGTTCATCTGTAGAGATTTTCATTTCTGTAGGTCTACTGTATTGAGGATTTGGGCATCTGTGAAGGAATTCTATTCATTTATGGCAAAAAATTGACTCGATTCCTTTCACTGTATGTTCAGGCCTTATAGCATTTTACTGTAAGAAAACTCAAATAATCCACATATAGGTTAAATTGCTTCTGGAGATACTAAAGATCTCATCTTCGATAAGAACTTATTATTTCTGTTGTAACAGACTGTTGTAACAGTAATCTACCTAGGAAGCAGATGATAACCGAATTGAACTTATTACTTAAATTAAAAAAATAAACTGCATTGTTCAAAGCATGATTTAAGTCATCCTTTTGTGCTTATGGTACTATGTGTAGCAGCTCTCTTCATGAAATCATCTGCTTTCTTTTTGGCCTTTTTGGATATATGACAGATACATCAGGATCTTGGCAAGGATTGACAATCTGTTGGAATTTTTTTAGACTGGGTGACACTATCTCTACAATATTGATATTTCCCCATGATCTGATTTTTTTCTATAATGTCCTTTATGTTGTACCACCTTTCAGAGAAAAATAATTTAAATTACAAATGTCTTGAAAGTGTTCTTTTGTTTTTTTTCCAGATGTGATGATGATCAGATGACTAATGATAAGGAACGGTTTGCCAGGTAATGTTAAAACAGGTGCTTGGTCCTCTACACCATGGTATCAAGTCCATGTCCATACTGATTTTTTTTCTGGTGACTTAGTCTGACAGATTGGCTTAGTCTGCCCATTTTGATTTATTCCTGTTAAGAGATCTAGGAAGGTCCAAAACTCTAGTACCTGTTATGTAATAAAGTTCATACCATTTCACTGTAAAAAGTGAATAATGAATAGTAAATAGAAATATTATATCATAATGTATTTATGCACATTCCTTATTGTTAAAGTGGTGTGCCACCTGGGGGCCATGCTATATCAGCCAAAATCTGAATTAATTGCCATGTGGAATTGCTTTGACTTGTTTGTTAAGTGGATACTTAAAATATGTTTATGTAATGTTCTTGGACCTGTGTCAGAAGTCCTTTTCAGATTCTCTTTATATCATTAAAAAAGAATAAGATGTTAATTAACTCCTTGTGGGGTCTGGGATTGTTTTTAGAACTCGAGTGGATGTTATTTGAAATAGAACTGGTTTATTTAAATGGCTACTCAAAAACAAAGTTTTTTCTTTATTAAAAATAATGTTCTTGGGGCAGCTAGGTGGCGCAGTGGATAGAGCACTGGCCCTGGAGTCAGGAGTACCTGAGTTCAAATCCAGCCTCAGACACTTAATAATTACCTGGCTGTGTGGCCTTGGGCAAGCCACTTAACCCCATTGCCTTGCAAAAAAACAAAACAAAACAAAAACAAATAAAAATAAAAATAATGTTCTTTTTTAGTATTACTTGGGGATTTACATATTTTTAAAAATTTATTCATTTTTCACCTTA
Organism: Macrotis lagotis; assembly: GCF_037893015.1. Classification (NCBI taxonomy): domain Eukaryota; kingdom Metazoa; phylum Chordata; class Mammalia; order Peramelemorphia; family Peramelidae; genus Macrotis; species Macrotis lagotis. The sequence goes on along the minus strand of NC_133662.1, from coordinate 229,096,902 downwards.
GAAGATCTGTACATTTTATAGCAGTGTTTTATATTTTTAGATGAATTTTGTGCTTCATCAGAAAAGTATATAATGGGTTTGATTCAAAATTGTGTGTCTAGGAAGCATTGTTATTTGCTGTGAGGAATAGTCATAAAATTTGATTGCTCTACCTTGGGATATTATAGTCTATTGGGGAAAATTATATAATGAGCACTGTGAGATAGTATAAAATCAAATGCTTAATTGTGTGGTATAGATTATATATGGTAGGATTTCAGAGAAAAGAATGATGATTTGTGAGTCATGGAATAGTCAGGGAGGGAATTCATGAAGGAGATGGGTTTTAAATTGAACCTTGAATAGAGAAATGAAAAAACTTTTCATATAAGAGGGGAAAATATCTATATCATAGTAGTAGAAACTTAAATTTTGTAAAAACTGACCTGTTTGGATTGGAGTGTTAGGGAATAGTGGGACATAGATAGAATAAGTTCGGTTTTTGGGTGTCCTCTCAGGTTGGACAATAGAGATTAAATTTGGTGAACTCAGTAGGATCCGTGGTAGACTTTTCAAAGACAACATAGTGTTATAGAAAGATATTTTGAAGAAAGAATTGACAGAATTTATCTTGGTTATGTCACTTAGTGCAGCTTATTGAAATAGATACTTATGAAATCATTGGGAGATGAACCATCACTAATTCAATAGGTTAGTCCTGGATATTTGGAGAGTATTTTTGCTATATGGCCCTGTGCCATAGGATGATAAATCACTGAGTTTATTGGTTTCAGATGTTGCCTTGCTTCTCTACAAACAAAATTTATTTTTTCATCTTGTATCATTACTTGTAATGAAACTGTTCTGGTCAAGAGCAATGTGGTACAGTGGAAAGAGTGTTGGATTTAGAGTCAGAGGACCTGAGTTTAAATACCACTTCTACCTTTTGGGCTTTAGTTCTTTATCTGGAAAATAAGAGAATGGGATTCTCTGGCCTTCAAAATTCCATATGGCCTTAGAACACAGATGTAGAGAAGATGGGTCAGTTTTATATTTTCAAATAGTATATTTAAAAATAGAATACTAGTCTTAGTCTCTTGCAGACAAAAATAGACTTCAGGCCATGGAAAGATCAGGTTATGGCCACTGCACCTTATTTAGTTCTCTCTCAATTTCTATTATTCATTCCATTTGAGGTAGTTTTCTCAGGAAACTTAGACTTAGACTGATTGTAGTTAGGTGCTTATGAAAGTCAATGATTTTGAATTTTCCCTTGTTAACCCCCCCCCCCCATACAGGTCGTTTAATGTACTGACCAGCTCTAATAGTTCTCACATTCACTCCTGCAGTCTTTAATAGAGTGAATTTATAGAATTCCAAGTGTGGGGATAATTTTCTATTTTTTATCGAAAAGCATAACTTTTTGGCTTTTTAAATGAGGAGAAAATTAAACCGCTTTCCTTGTTAATGGCAGGAAGAGGGAGGAAAATCTAATAAGCAATAAACCATTTATATCAATTTTCATTTTCTTCCAATCTTTCGAAAGACTATAGAATACCTTTTTTATACTTTGTATCCTTGTGCATATTATAGTTTGTGTTCTTCATTTTTCACTGAAACATTATTTCACATAAACATTTCTATATATTGACTTAACAGTTATAATAAAGTGTGTGGTGCAGCAGATATCCTGAAAATAGAATAAATTGCTGACACTCTTTATCTACTCCTATGCCACACTACTGTGGTATCTCTTCAACTGCCACTAGGACACCTCCATTTCCCAGTAAATTTCCCAGTAACTTACTGTTTTCCCTTCAGAGGAGGGAATAGTTCAGGGTATTGTGGTTCTTCTACAGAGAGCTGGTAAAGTTTTGAATGAAGGAATAGAAAGTAGGAGGTATTTCAGAAGCAGACAAAGACTAAAGAGAATGTCAGAAATTGGGCTCTTCATGCTATTTTATATTGTCTCTCCAGTGCAGCCCCTTTTGTTTTCTGTGCCTAAGCATTACGTTTGTGTCTATTAATGATCTCCTGTCCATAATCTCTTGTCCTAATTTCAAATATGGATAATTCTTACCTTGTTGAGTAGCAGCAATTTCCTTCCCTTAATGGGAATAATGTATGACAGAAATAGGCCTCCCAGATTCCTTTCTCAGACTTTAGCTATATTCTGTGTATACTTTAATAGGATCTAATTCAGATTGTAAAGTGCTTTATGTTCACATGGGGGTCATTCAGAGTTTCTTTTAAATTGATCTTTGTCTTCCATATTGGTTTCTTTGTTCTAATAGGTGGTTTTGCATGGCTATGGGCTGAGTTCTCTATTTGATTTTATCCTTCTAAACTTCTGCCCATCTTCCTTTCTTTTATCTTTATTAAAAATTTTTTTAGCTTAGTTCATCAATTTTATTTTTAGGTCGGATGATGAACAGAGTTCAGCGGATAAAGAGAGACTTGCCAGGTAGGAGAAGAGTGTTCAGCATGGTGAAGCCAACAATGCTTCTTTTCCTTCTCCTTTCCAATCTAAATTTCTCCCATTATTCCCCCTTTCTTCTTTGTGCTTCCTCTTATTTATAAGAGATGAAGATGGCACTATATGGAAGTTTGTGTGAAATTAAGCCCTTTTGGACTTCCTCCTTCTCTCTCCCTGCCCCAGATAATGAGGATTGGGGGAAATAATCAACTTTCACATTTAGAAATTAAGAAAATTGCTATTAGTAATAAAGTTTTATTCTTCTTTTGAGCTCTGGCATCAAGTGATTAGAGAATAGAAAGCTTTCATAGTCTCAGCAGCTGTGCCATTTTGTGCTTTGGCGGGGACATACTGTCTTGTCAGAAAGCCAAATGCCAAAAAATACCCTGTGTTTAAGATCATCTCCTGCCATGTTAAATCACAGCAGTTCCTTCCCTTCCACTCCAGAAAACCATCTATCCTGGTTTCCGGTGTTGTTTTGTAGCCCACATTCCTGTGCCACAATAGAATTTCATTGCCCCAGTGATGGAGGCCTTGCTTGTGGCTGCTCAGATTCATTTTGGCAGCTTTTTTGTGGTCATCAGTAAGCTCATTCTTTGGGATTGGGTATCAGACATTTGTGAGACAGGTGTCTGCTCCCACTCTAAAGGTGGAGGTTTAGGTGCTCTGAAATGACATAGAGTCATGAAATTAGTGGCCTGTACAGGGGAAGTCCCCCTGTTCTTTGCTCAGGAAGACTTTAAGGTTGTTTTTGCTGACTGTCAACCCCAATGTAGTAAGAGAATAGCTGGAAATGGGTCAAAGTTTCTTTGGTATGTTATGAGTAATTGGATCTGGAAGTCAGGAGATTTTTTTTAAGCTCTATCATCCCTTTTCCACTCATTTTTTCCATGATTTTTTTTTCTCTAATTACCTTTTCTTTTCCATCTTTGCCACAAGATTTTTGTTAGTATTCCATTCCATATTTCCTACTAATCAGCATACTCTTTAGAAAACCTGGTTCTGCATGGCATAATGTGAAGAAGAGCTCTGAAGTCAGTAGCCCTGGGTTTGAGTCTTTGTTTTGCCATTAACTGACTGGGTGATCTTGGCTAAGTCCCTTACCCCATTTGAGCCTTTCTCTCTTCATATGTAAAGTGAGATAGTTGTACTAGATGATATGTCTGAAGTTCCTTTTATCTATAAAATACTTTAATTCCTGTTTTAGTTTGGGAAAAGCAATATTGGGGACCTAGTCTTTTAGCCCTAAAATGACAGGTCAAACCCAGGTCTCATTATTTGCCCTCACCTTTGGTCTGCCTCCTTAGGTCTTCTAGAAAAATTTTTACTTATTTCTCTTCCTCACATTTGCAATTCACAAGAAATCCCTTTGGGAACATCTTGCAATGAAATGTTTGTTTATAAATTTAGTTTATTAGTTAAAGCATAACTTTATGTCTTAGGAGTAGCAATGCAACTTTTAAATATAATACCCTCAACTTTACCCTTTCTATGTTTTTTGAGCAGGACATAAGCTTGAAGTGGAGCAGTGTGGGGAAAACTTATAGTTATACTCATATTTCTGTGCCCACTTTCTGAACATTTGTAAACATAGGTAAATAGGTTATTTTCTCCTGTCACCTTTCCCTTGAAAAGTTTAATAAATGAGCATAATATTGACCACTTGAAAATAGAGATTCCTTAGGAACTTCAGTGAATAAAGTCAATGCTCTTCACTTTAAAAAATTACTACCAGCTCTTCATATCAAAAAATAGGTCAGCAGAGATCTTCTTGCCCTCTCTTTTGCATTGTGTCAGTTTTTCTTTTGTGCATGATCTGCATGAGAGGGTTGGCCATCCCTCCTAACTTCTCAAAGACTAGCACTACTAAAACAAAAATATCACATCTCTCAGCAATCTATATGGTAGGTATGTTGCTTCTTTATGCCACTAAATGACTGGATATGACCCACTAGGTGTCCTTTCCCCCCTTCTCTCAATGCAGGGAAAATCATAGTGAAATTGAACGTCGACGACGGAACAAGATGACTGCTTACATCACAGAACTATCAGACATGGTCCCCACCTGCAGTGCCTTGGCCCGAAAACCAGACAAGTTGACCATCTTACGCATGGCTGTGTCACACATGAAATCCCTGAGGGGAACTGGCAACACTTCCACTGATGGCACTTATAAGCCATCCTTCCTTACTGACCAGGTCTCTGAGTTTCACCAGCCCCAAAGGGGTCCTAGGAGTTGGGTGGATTATTTTGTAGCTTTGTTCCTCTTTGGGTAAATAACTACACATAAATAACAGTGTCAGAGTAGGGATGAATCTATCTGAAGTGTTGAAGGAAACCAGTTTTGGAAAAAAGACTGAAAAATGAGTGACAGTAAAAATAGTAACTTCATCCCTCCTCCATCTGTGTTGACTTTAGGCTGCTACTGCTTCTCTTATTGTTAGGTGCATTAGTGTTTGCATTATGAGGTAAGGAAGGGGACCTATTAAAGGATTTTTGGAATTTTGATGGAATACTTAATTTACAAAGTCCTAATGGAATAATTGGGGGAGGAGAGTGATTAAGAAAGGGAAACAACTTTGAAAGATTTCTAATTCAACCTGTGATGTACATGAGGGACTAGGACTTCCTCTGAGCAAAAGCATTTATGGTGGATGGGGAAGAGTCCCTGATTTTGAATGTTGCCACAGTCTAAATGAGAAAAGGAGGAAGAATTTTAGCTCGTGACAAAGAGCTCTGAACTGTGTTCTCTGAGTATTCCAAAGGAGGAGACACAATTTCTGCCTTTTTTGAATCTACAGTCCAAGTATGAGAAGCATTTAAAATGATACAAAGAAATAGAAATTGTAATTGTAAATAATACTAGATAAATAAATGCTAAAGAGTGGAATTGAATGGAATAATGAAAATGAGTGAAAGTAATCACATTGGACTTCCTAGAATAGGAGAGCTTTAAACAGGAATTTTAAGCAAAGGAAAAGGGACACAGACTTGTTTCCAGGTTCTACAGGGGAGAACGTTGGTAAAGATTACAAAAAGATTCACATAACAGAATGAAAGCTCATAGAAAAAACTTTGGAAAAGATCATTTTTTTTTAACAAATGACCCATAAAAATTAGATATTAATGTGAATATATATAGAGAAAGTAATAGGACACTATCACAAGATATTATAAAGGCAACTGAAATTGAGATGGAAGAAAATTGGATAAGGATGGAGCCCTGGCACTACTTTGTAGTTAACCTTTTCTGTGGTCATAATAGGTCCAGACTCCTTGGATCCTCCATTGATGGAAATAATTGGTTTCTCAGAGTAAAAAAATAATAATTCTTTGTATCCTACTTTGGGCAGGAGCTGAAACATCTGATACTAGAGGCAGCAGATGGTTTTCTGTTCATTGTGTCATGTGAGACGGGCCGAGTGGTCTATGTTTCTGACTCAGTGACCCCAGTCTTGAACCAACCACAGTCTGAATGGTTTGGCAGCACACTTTATGACCAGGTGCACCCAGATGATGTGGATAAGCTTCGGGAGCAGCTCTCCACCTCTGAAAATGCTTTGACTGGTGAGACTTCAGTAGTTGGTCAATGGGATGGATAAGGGATGTTAAGGGTTTGGAAGCAGAATACAAGTCCATTGGCTACAGAGCCAATCTTTTGCCAAGCTGCCCTAATGTAGGAGTGATTTGGGGGCCTTTCTCCTATTCTCCTCATTTTCCCTCTGTGTTGGCTTAAAGGGGGACCTTAGGAAATGTATTGTCTCCAGAAATCTTTCTGATTCAGTACAGTCAAGTCTTTATTGTTTACTCCTGTGGTATCTACTTATGCCTTATCCTTCAATAATTTTACATTCAGGATTTGTATCTGAAATAGGCAAAGGCTCCCCTTCACCATCGTTCATCAATATTTTATTAGGAAAGTAATTTGCTTTAATGATACTATCAAATCTGAAAAAAGAAATTAGAATTCAAGACTCCATTGCTCAAATAGAGAGATTCCATTTAAGAGTCTCTAGTAGAAATAAAATCAAAAGTTTCTAAGATTTGAGGTGAGCCAGTGCTAATAACTTTATCTTATTGATGATTGCTAGTTTCTGTCCTATTGACATTTCTGGGGTTCAAGAAGTTAGTCTGCGCTTCCATTCTCCGTGGTTTTAGTGTGAATGTTTGGAGGATTTTATTAACCTTTCCATCTTCTAGAATGGGAATTCCCTCCAGCAATGCTAGTCGCAGCCTATTTGTAACTTAGGTAATTCCTAAGGTTTTTCCTGAGATCTTTGGAAGTGAAGTGACTTAACCATTGTCTTAATAGTCAGCTAGTGTTTGTTCAGGGTTTCCTTTGCACCGGATGGTCTAAGAACCTGTGAATTGGGTAACTGTGTACAATGGGGAAACTGAGACAAAAGGAAAATTGATTTCATTCTATTGTTGTAGAACACACAGACAGATGAATGTAGGAAATAATAAGAATTTCAGCAGGGGGGGAGAGAGATGGGGACAACACTCATGGAGGAGAAGGAGGATTCTAGGAGGCTGAATTTCTACCACAAGGGATTTCCTGCTCTTTCTGACTCCCAGTCCAGTACCCTAAACACTGTGCCAGGCTTCTTTTCTCTGTGATTGTACATGTAATACTTGGAATTTCTGTAGCAGTGGAAAAGTACAGGGATATGGTTGGCTGCACATAATCAGAAACATTTGCCTTTTAAAGATTTGGTAGTAAGTTTGTCTTTCTAATAAAGTGACACATAATAGGTGCTTAGTAATTGCTTGTTGGTTGATTTTTATTAAATTTTTCTTAAATATTATATTCCAGATGGATAGGAAAGAAAGCCAGCCTAAGATTAAAAATTTATCACATAGAATCTGTATATGTGTGCCTGATGTTTGAGTGTACTAGACAGTCACTTTCCCACTCCTTGTAGACTGCTCCCCATATTATATGGGGCCCACTGTTCTGACCAGCAGTGTCCATGTCCAAGAATCCTGAAAGCAGACTACAGAGACAGGAATCAAGCAAGTGAGAAATCTCTTAGATTGGTGCTGCATGCCAAACTCAGGGTATTACTAAAAATTGTTTAGGGCTGCAAGTGCTCTTCTACCTTTGCTATCATGTACCTCTTAGCAACACACTCAACATTTTTATCTCTTATTCTTTTCCATCAACCAGTTCACTCCAAGCTTTCTTCCCTCCCCCTCCCCCCTTCGATTTTTCAGGTCGAATTTTGGACCTGAAAACTGGGACAGTAAAGAAGGAAGGTCAGCAGTCTTCTATGAGGATGTGTATGGGTTCAAGGAGGTCATTTATCTGCAGGATGAGGTGAGTAGAAAGTTGGTATTGCTAACTTTTGGAAAAACTAAGCATTGAGTAGGGACTCAGAGGTTTTAAACTCCAAAAAAACCCTGATTGATTTTAAATTGATTTAAATTCATTTCTTTAAACTAGAGGGGCAGGACATCAACAACAACAGCAATACTGATAACAAAAACAACTCACATTTATATGGCTATTTAAAGTTGGTTAAAGCACTTTATATCTGTTATCTTGAGTCTTAAAACAACTCTGAATTAGGAACTGTCAGTGATGTCCTCATTTTTCAGATAAGGAAACTGAGGCCCAGGTGACTTACATTCTGATAATTATTAAGCAGAACTAGTTTTGAACCAGGTTATCCTGACTCCATACTTTTCTCAACATCTGTGCATTCAAAATTGCTCATTCTATTTCAGTGAGTGTGACTTTATGAGAAATTTGGGGTTCCTAAATATATAAACATTATATTTTTGAATACTATACTTAGTATTGTTAGAAGAGAGGTCATTCCTAACCTCTGGGACCTTACAGTTTAATAATTTAATTAGTATGCAGCTAGGTGACTCTTTGAATAGAATGTTAGACTCTGAGGCAGAAATTTATACCTGATTTCAAATTTAGCTACAGTTAGGGCCAGTGTGACCTTGGACAAATTCCTTAACTTCTCTGTGCTTCAGTTTCTTCTTCTGCAAAGTAAGGATAATAATAACTATCTTCTAGGGTTGTTTTAAGGATAAAATGAGATAATATTTGTAAATATTAAAAATTGCTACATAAATGTTGGATCTAATGGGACCCACGTTGTGGAACTGAGCTAGTAATGTACAAAACTGTATGTAAATGGTTGAGATTATGTGGAGTAAAGGGTGATTTGATTTGATTAGGATTCACCTGAAGGAGGTGAATATTAAGCAGAACTTTGAAGAAGGAAGAGATTAGAACTTGGCAGGGAGTCTTAAGTGGTGGAAATGGCTAACACAAACACTTGGTGGTAGAAACATTTAGAAACTCTGACACATTAAAGCAGTCAATTTATAGACGCCTGTTGCCATTTTAGTCAAGGGATGGATATTTGTCTTGGATTCAGATATCAGTGATGTTTTCTCTCTTTCTCTTTTTTGTTAAAAAACTTCATTCTTTTTTTAAAAAATTTGTTGATTTTGAATTTTAAAATTTAACCCCGAATCTCACTTCCCTCTCCCCACCCCCCACAGAAGGCAGCCCGTTAAGTCTTTGCATTGTTTCCACGGTATACATTGATCTAAGTTGAATCTGATGAGAGGGAAATCATATCCTTAAGGAAAAAAAAATATAAGAGATAGCAAAATTACATAAGATAATTTTTTTGTAAGGGAACAGTCTTTGGTCTTTGAAAAACCTCATTCTTTAGAGAAAGCACTGTCATTCCCCAACTTCTTTATCTTTTGCTTTGATGTCCCTTCTCACCTATTGTCCTTGGCTTTTCAGCTTTAAGGGTGAAAGAGGAAGCTCTTCCATTGCTCAGCCTAAACTTTCTTTTTTCCACTGGGCAGGTGTGGTAATAGCTCTGTGGATGCAGGTTCCATGAACAGATTGAGCTTTGTGAGGAACAGATGCAGGTGAGTTTGAAGGCCATCATATCCAGAGAGAGTGCTTCAGATGTCTGAGATAACCTATCTCCTCCAGAAATCACCACATTCTTCTCTCTGCCTTGGAAAAGATAGTTTTCCTGTCGACACTCCAGAGAGAAAGGCACATTTCCAGGGTATTCCCAGCCAAGAGGTCTGCATATTTTGTGTGGGTGAGCATAGGGTCTCACTTAGATAAGTTTTTCTTACTTCAATAGGAGAACATAGTATGTCAGTTGCTTTGGTGTGGAAAAGGGCTTCTGATTATCTTTCTCCTCAGATTGCTCAAAGCCTTAAATTAAAGGTGTCATGTAAAACCAAAAATTGACCCATAAATAGTTGCATGAGAATGGTTTTCTTTCTTCACTTAAAAATTTTTTAAAAATTGATCATCTTGATTATACATCACCAAAATTTCTCCCAGCATCCTTTCCCCTTCCCCCTTCCAGAGGACCTCATCCCATATAACAAATTTTTAAAAAGAAAAAAAAAGAAGAGAAAAAACAGCAGAACCAATCATTTCATAATATAAGCAGTGTTCCACATGTGAACCTTTTATTCCTGCAAAGGAAAAAAATATCTCATTAGATCCTTTCATTTGAAACTCTGCTTATTCTTAGTGATTTGGCAATTTTTACTTTTTTGAAAAAAAATTTTTGTGGTTCTTCTAATTACATTGTTGTAGTCATTGTGCACATTACTGTGATAGAACATGTAAATCTCCATGCTTCTCTGTATTCATCACAGTCCTCATTTCACATGATATAGTCATATTCTGTTATATTGTTATTCCACAATTTGTTTAGGTATTCAATAATATATGAACATCAACTTTGTTTCCAGTTCTAGTCTACCATAAAAAGTGTCATTGTAAATATTTTTGTATATATGGAGACTTTCTTTTTAGTAATAACCTTCTTGGGGTCCATAAGCCTGGTTATTGGAATTATTGGACCAAAGAGTGGGCATTTTAGACACTTTATTTGCATAAGTCTTTTTTTTAGAAAGATTTTATTTATTTTGAGTTTTACATTTTTCCCCCTATTCTTGCTTCCCTCTCCTCACCTCCCACATAAGGCAGAATGTTAGTCTTTACATTGTTTCCATGGTATACATTGATCAAAGTTGAATGTGATGAGATAGAAATCATATCCTTAAGGATGAAAAATAAGAGATAGCAAAATTGCATAATAAGATAACTTTTTTTTTCTAAATTGAAAGTAATAAGGGGTGGCTAGGTGGCGCAGTGGATAGAGCACTGGCCTTGGAGTCAGGAGTACCTGAGTTCAAATCTGGCCTCAGACACTTAATAATTACCTAGCCGTGTGGCCTTGGGCAAGCCACTTTAACCCCCTTGCCTTGCAAAAAAAAAAACCCTTAAAAAAAAAAGAAAATAATAGTCTTTGGTCTTTGTTCAAGCTCCACGGTTCTTTGTCTGGATACAGATTGGTATTCTCCATTACAGATAGTCCAAAATTGTCCCTGATTGTTGCACTGATGGAATGAGCAAGTCTGTCAAGATCGATCATCACCCCCATGTTGCTGTTAGGGTGTACAATGTTTTTTTGGTCCTACTCATCTCGCTCAGCATTATTTCATATTTGCATAAGTCTTAATTGTTTGCTACAACTGTTGTACTGATTCATAGCTCCACCAACAATGCATTACAATACCTATCTTCAAAATATGTTTTCTCCTGATATATATGATTTTCTCTAGGAATGGCCTTGGCTCTGTAAAGGAAGGGGAGCCTCACTTTGTGGTTGTTCACTGCACAGGCTACATCAAGGCCTGGCCCCCAGCCGGTGAGTCATTCAGTGTACTGTGTTGTATTCTATAAAGGACCATAGAGGAACCAAAGAAGACTCAATCTGGCCTCAGTTCCTGGGCCACATGGGTATATATATACTTAACCACAAATGAACACTAATATATATGTGCATAAATACAATTTATCTTCAAGTATGGATTGACAGGAATGTCTATTCAGTACATAAAGGAGTAATTAGAGATCAGGACAGCCCATAGAAAAAGCTTTCCAAAGAACAGGTTTCTTCAAACTTTGAAGCAGAGGAAGGCTATGGACTGGTGAAAAGAATATATAGGCAGTGTTTTATATCAACTTGGAAGACAGGACTGAGAAAATCAAAGAGGGGATGGAGAGTAGATTAATTCTGTGAAACAAGTTCCACACATTTAGAGAGAAAACACCTCTTAAGTGGCCTGGCAAAGAATTCTGGAATCCTGACACTTGTCTTCTCCTATTTCCCTTCCATTAATCCTGTTCTTCCCATTTTCCTTCTCTCCCCTTTCCTCTTTCCCACCCTCCCCCCAGACTGGGTGCTTTCTTTTGTTTGTTCAAAGGAAAAAAAGTAAAACAAAACAACAGAAAAAGGAGTTTCTATGCAGCAATGCTTAAATTTGAACTTGAAAATAGATTTTAATCTTTATAAATGTGTAATTTATAATCCAATCTATGACTTTTCTTCCTACTATGGTTGGATCCTCAGATTAGGGAAATGCTATTGCTGTTTTTTCTGAGAAAAAAAAGCACTGGGGAAGGGAAGAGATTGATGACCCCATTTCCTCTTCCACCCTGGAGTTTTAATTCTCCCCCCCCCCCATTGTATTTGATTGGACATTCTTTGGTTCTGGGTACCTTATTTATTTTCAAGGTCATTGCTTGGACAAGACATCTCTTCACTCTCCTGCTAATTTTTTTTTTTTTAAAGAAAGATTTTATTTAAGGGGTGGCTAGGTGGCACAGTGGATAGAGCACCGGTCCTGGAGTCAGGAGTACCTGAGTTCAAATCTGGCCTCAGCTGTGTGACCTTGGGCAAACCACTTAACCCCGTTGCCTTTCAAAAAAAAAAGATTTATTTTGAGTTTTATAATTTTTTCCCCCATTCTTGCTTCCCTCCTCCCCCCACCCCCCACAGAAGGCATTCTGTTAGTCTTTACATTGGTTCCATATTATACATTGATCTCAGTTGAATGTGATGACAGAGAAATCATATTCTTATCTCTTGCTAATATTATCATACACTCTGATTTATCTCATTCTATAGGTGTCTCGCTCCCAGATGATGATCCTGAGGCTAGCCAGGGAAGCAAGTTCTGCCTTGTGGCCATTGGCCGATTGCAGGCAAGTGTGAAGTAAAATACTGCTCCTCCCCCTCCATACGTTTCTCTTATTATTTGACCCCATAGAAACAAAAATGTAAAACTTTGGACATTTGATTTAGTGTTGGGGATTTATAATACCTTTTTGGCTTTACAGAAGATGAAAGCATGAGTGGTGGTTGTCATTTCTCTTCTTAGATAGCTCCTTTATGATTTTGACCCTCTGATTGCCTTCACTTCTCTAGTTTCCTGGCCCCTGTGTTAGGGAATAACTATATATCCTCTCTATTTTTATATCTTAAAGAGTAACTAGAGAAAAGAAATAGAAGTTAGGCCTTCTAGTTTCTGGTACAGACACTGCTTTACAGTTTCCTTGGTAACTTTAAACCTCAGTTTTTTAATTGGATTAAGGAATCTAGCTCTATCAGAAGGGAGTGGGGAGACTTGGATTTTAAGTGGCTGTTTTCCCCTTTCTTTACTATTCGTTAAAGGGAGTTTGCTATTAGGTTTTAAATTTTCCTGGACGATATTTGTGTAATTCTTCCCTCTTTATGCAGGGGTGGGAAACTTTTCTGCTGAGTCAAAACTTGAAAATTAGCCTATTATATTTAGTCAAACATTTAATTCACCCCCTAAAAAAACTGCTAGATTTATTGAACTGTTGATTCCTACCTGTGGTTACCTTGGCAGTGCCCAGGCTACATGATTTAATGAATCTTACACAGTTCATGGGCCAGAGTTCCCTGACCCTGATAGAGAGAAACAGATATGGGAATTATTTGTACTTGTATTTGTATTTGTAAATATTGTGAGATCTTTTGAAAAGTCATTATGGAAATGATTATGTGGGAGATAGGGACACATATGTTTGGTTTCTTTAAAGGCTTAGGTGGGGGTGGCTAGGTGGCAAAGTGGATAGAGCACTGGCCCTGGAGTCAGGAGTCAAGCCACTTAACCCAATTGCCTTGCAAAACAAACAAACAAAAAAGCAACATTAAGGGCTTAGGTGGTAAGATTTTTTTTTTCCCTTAACTGTTTCTTGGTTTTCAGGTGACCAGTTCTCCCAACTGCACAGATATGAGTAATGTCTGCCAGCCAACAGAATTCATCTCCCGTCACAACACTGAGGGTATCTTTACTTTTGTGGACCATCGCTGCATAGCCACTGTGGGCTACCAGCCACAGGTGAGATGCTCAATACAAGACATAACTGACATTTTGGCTTCTTTTTTCTCCTACCCATTGTAGGTTTGCAAAAGCTATACCTTAGGGTTAGTGTATGTTAGTGTTAGGTGTGACAGCTGAAACCAGCAAAGGCAACCTGATACAGATGTGTATGTGTGTGTGTGTGTGTGTGTGTGTGTGTGTGTGTGTATAAATATATCCTGTAAATATCTGTTTACTCTTATTGTAAGTAACAATAATTGCTACTTTGTGTTTGCATATTGATTGTTCTCTTTTTAAGACTTATATTTGTGTTCCCATACTTAATATAACTATGACTATACTCATATAGATTAATTCAAATTTATTGGATCACTCTTGATCTACAAGAATTCACAAAACAGAGAAATAAGATGCTAGTTTGTAGTGTTTATTATTAAATTGCATTCATCAGGTTAACTAAACTGCATCCAACTAAATAAATACTACTTGAATATAAAATCCATAATAAAAATTACCTGAGACATCCTTATCAGTTTAGAAAAAAGGTCTAATGCTCTAGGAGTTCTTATCTTGGGGTCCTTCATGATTTTTTTTTTTTTATATTTAATTTTAGGCATCTAGAACCATTATTCTGAGAAGTCCTTGGGCTTTCTTAGGTTGCCAAGGGATCCATAACAAAAAATGTCAAGAAATGTCAAGAACCCTTCTTCTAGAATCATTAGAAATTTAGGAATCCATTCCTTAATCTAATGAATTTAGGCTATTCTTCCGCTGGAAGGGGAGGAAAGAAGTAAAGGGTCTGAGTAATACACACATTGGATAATCCATCTGAGAACACTAGAGGTTTTGGCTAAGTCTTCAAATAGAGTGGGATGAGAGGGAAGGAACCTTGCCCAAGAGCAACATGCAGTTAAGGATGGAATTGAAAATTAAAAAAATCAGATTCCTGAATCCCAGACCAGTGGAAAGGGAGAAAGTAGCAAGAAGACTCTAAGACTTTAGGTAAAGAGAACCTTACTCTCCTTTCTTCACTTAGGAGCTATTAGGAAAGGATATTGTAGAATTCTGCCATCATGAAGACCAGCAGCTCTTAAGAGACAGTTTCCAACAGGTAATTTCTTTTATTCTTACTTATGATGCAGATTGGAATAGACTTTTTGCTTTGGCATTCATTCATTCATTCATTCATTCATTCATTGAACAGTTATTTATTGGGTCACCTACTTTGTGCAAGGCACTATAATTTCATTTGTTCAACTCAACTCAGACATTTGTGTTTATAGAGGTGAAGACTAGTATAAAATAATTTAAAATAGATTATTGCCCATTTCATCTCTGCTTGGCTTCAGAATGGAGGGAGAGTCATATCTAGATCTAATCTCAAAAGAAGACCTGACTTGTTTTCTGTAGAATAATTGATTTCTGATAATTCATCATTGTTTTTTTCTAGCCTTTTTTTTTCAGTCATGTCCTGTCCTTTGTGGTCCCATTTGGGGTTTTCTTTGCAGATACTGGAATGGTTTGCCATTTTCTTCTCCAGGTCATTTTACCAATAAAGAAACTGAGGCAAACAAGATTAACTGAATTACTCAGGGTCACACAGCTATTAAGTGTCCAAGGTAGGATTTGAATTCAAGAAGATGAGTATTCCTGACTCCAGACATAGCACTCTGTACATAAGCCCTTCATTGATAGTTGCCCATCATTGATATTTATTCAGTTACTCTTAAATTTTAGTTGACTGAAGTCCTAAAGATATGTAATGAAGAGGGTAATGAGTGGATGGGAAAATAATAGCTATCTTCAAGTATTTGAAAGGTTCTCTTATGGAAGAGAAATTAGATTTGTTCCATTTAGTTCCAGAATTATACCTGGATGTAAAGAGCAACTTGCTAACAATTAAGTGCTATCTTGAAATGGTGAGTCCTCCTTACTAAAGACTTTAAAGCCAAAGCTAGATGCCTCCTTGTCAGGTTTGTTTTATAAGAGGTTAATGGTACATATAGGTCAGACAAGATAGCCTCTGAAACTCCAGCTCTCAGTTTCTGTGATACAAGATGGATAAGACATAAAACATTTTTTGGTTCTTTGGTTAGAAAAGAAAACCACTTCAAATTGCTTTTTAAAACCAGTTTTGCTTTACTTTAGAGGAATTTTCCTTGCAAAATTTCATCAGACTCCTGATAGTTTTTATCTCTCTGCTCTGAAAAGAGAAACACATTGGTATCAGGAGATGGGTAGAATCAACTGACTTCATGTAAACCATGTCCAGGTTTCTAAGACTCTCAGACCATCTGCAAGGAATGGATGTCTTCTGGGTTTCTTTTAGAGAGCTGAGAAGCTTTCCAAGACTAAGTGGGCTTACCAACACCTTTTCCTTGCTGGTCTTTGAAAATATTTGCTTCATTTTTTTGCTCTAACTATAACAATATAAAATCTTGGAGCCTTGCAGAGAAATACACTGTTTATTTCCATATTTTTCAGCTACTTAACAGCTCTGTTTGAAATAGGCAGAACATCTTAAAGTTGTGGAGGCTTCAGTCTGGCTGTCCTCCCTTAAAGAAAATGACTACACTTTGTTCGCATATAAGTGATCATGATGGGAAACATAGAAATGGAAGCTAGAAAGTACTAGGACATCATTATAGTTGCATAGTCTCTTTGCGTAGCCTTTCCAGAGTTCACAAAGCTTGACCCCTTATGATCTCAAGGCACACTTTAGACTAGAAGAATTAATCATTGAAAACAGAAGGGCCCCTGTATACAGAATACTGCCCCTTATGAAGATTCTAGTCTAATGGGAGGACAACCTGCATGCCCATACCTCACAGATGTAAGAACTCCGAGGTTCTAGTTTGTTCCTTTCCCTGCCTCCATCAGCCCTTCACTCCCCCATCGCCCCTTGCCTGGACTATTGCAGCAGCTTCCTGGTTGGATTCCTGGCTCCCAATTCTCCCTCCTCTGGTCAACCTCCACCCAGCTGCCAGCATCATCTTCTTGGAGCACAGGTCTCGTTCCCTGCTCAAGAGCCCTCAGTGACCTCCAGGACCAAATGGATGCTTGCTAAGCTCTTCATTCTCTGACTCCAGCTGCCTTTCTAGCCTTCTTTCTCACTCTGATGCTCCAGTCAAACTGCCTTACTTGCTGTTCCCTTCATCTCTGCTTCTCTGGTTGCACACACGCTGACCCCTTCCTGGTGTCTCCCCCACCCCCCAGCCCCCAAAGGCTTTCTCTAGGACAGGGCAGGCTCCTCTAGTCCTCAGCCCAGGCCCTGTCTCCTACAGGAAGCCTGCCCTCTCCCTTCTCCTAGGAGGTACATCCCTGTGTATTCATATGGTCTGCCCCCTGATGCACTATCAGTGCTCGGAGGGCAGGGATACTTTTCTGTGTGTCCCCATCCTGAGAATGTTGCCTTGCACAGAGTAGGCACTTAATAAATGCAGATTAATACAGAGAGGGCCTGTAGGCCCTCAAGGATGATGGGGGGAGGGGGAAGCACTTTGGATCAGTGTGTTGTTCAGCCCATTTCTTTTGCTTGGGGTCCCACTGACTTGGTAAAAACTCTTCCAGGTGGTGAAATTAAAAGGCCAGGTTCTGTCTGTCATGTTCCGGTTCCGGTCCAAGAACCATGAGTGGCTCTGGATGAGAACCAGCTCCTTTACCTTCCAGAACCCATACTCAGATGAGATTGAGTACATCATCTGTACCAACACCAGCGTGAAGTAGGTACCACTGAGGGCCCCTCCAGATTAACCAGGACTAAGTCCTCCCTCCTCCCCAAGCTATATTGAAGAACACTCAACTAGGAATCTTCACCCTTCCGTTCTTTGCAAGATTGGGAGCCATTGGGTAAGACAGGATGTCTGGACTGATGTCAGTTAGAGGAGCTTTAACAGATCATAGCTCCTTTCACTCTCTTTCTCTCATACTTTTGTTTTGGCCATGGAGTCAGAATATGGAAATAAGGGAAATAAACACCATTTTTCTTACTGCTGGTACTTGTAGTCATAATGCCAATTACAGGCACTGAAGAGGAGGACACTTAAACTAGTTTTACTTTTTTAGTTGTTCCTAAGAATGATTTTCCTTTTTAATCACTTTGATTGACTTACTCTCCTTCTCCTATCACCCACCCCACACCCTGTTTTCACAAAATTAGAACTCTTCCCCCAAACCAATCCTGTCTCACCAGTCTTGATTCCTTCCTTCCATCTTTTCTTCTTCTTTTCCCCTTCTTAACTTACCTGCTTTTCTTTTTCCATCTAATCTACCTCTTTGACCTAGATCAGGTCACTAACCTTCATCGTTATGACTAGATTGAGTAATAAATTAGCATTGTCAATATTAATCAGAGATCAGGATCAACTAATCCAAGAACTTAATAAGGAAAGTTAAATGATTTTTAATCAATTTGGTGTGACCAAGAACAGATGATACCTGAGGTGCTTCCCTTCTGCCTTAACTTTACTGACTTGAAATCAGTGTGGTCAAGGTTACTATAGTTTTTCTCTTGGTTTCCATACCTAACACTATAAAGGTATTGGTGACTGGTTTCAGAAAGATCTGGGTGCTTGGTATTTAACTTTTCTCATCTTTCTTTCCTCCTTAAATTAATAATCTTTATTATTTTTTAAGAGAAATATTTTGGCATGACTCACTGTCTTTTTCCAATGCCTTTATTTTGGCCAGGGAGTCAGAATATGTGAGGAAGAGATGTGGATATAGTTTTCTCCTTCTGCTGATACCTCAACATCATGCCAATTAAAAGGCGACACTTTTGGAAGGGATATGAGGGGAATGCTAGAACAATATTTAGTTATTCCTTTTTCACTGCAAAGGGAGAAGTTTGCCATATCCCCTGAACAGTGGCAAGGGGTCAGGCACATAATAATGACAATATGGTAGTGACAGTATCGGAGAAAGCCTCAGGGTCTGATTTGTGTGCATTGAATTCAATTCAGTTCACTGAATAGTTAACAGTTGAAATATATAAAGCATATGTTATTTCCTTTGACCCTTACAGCAAGTTGGTGAAGTAGATACTCTAGGTGTTCTTGAATTTATAGATGAGGAAACAACTCAGAGGGATTAAGTGACTTGTTAATGGTCATATAACTGTTAAGTCTCAGAGTTGGAATTCAGACAGGTCTTTTCAGACTCCAAGACTAGTACTGTTGTTTTTTTTTTTTGTTTTAGATTTTTCAAGGAAATGGGGTTAAGTAGCTTGCCCAAGGCCACACGGCTAGGTGGGATTTGAACCCAAGTACTACTGACTCCAAGGCTGGTGGCTCTCTTCAGTGTGCCACCTAGCTGCCCCCTAGTACTGTCTTCTACTCTTGCTATTATATACTCTGGTTTTAGCAGTGTGACTTCCATGGGTTTGCTTCTATTCTTCATAATCTATAGCAAGAGGCAATTGTTAGCTATGCATCTGGCTGGGAGAGTAAATGTTCTATAGATGTTTTTAATAATGAAGAGATGGATGCTCAGTATCTTGGGTATCAAACCAGTTACTGTGGAGTAGCAAATGAATCCCTTTTACTCTTACCCAGTAGATATTTAAACAGTGACAAAATTTATAACATTTGTCTCAAGGTGTAGCTATTTCTTCTTAGTGAATGATACTGATGACTTTATCTGTCTCAGTATTTTCTCTCCCACTCCTCATGCTACATCTGTAGATTCACCAGAGTTTCTGGTCCAAATGGTTTTCAGACCATGCTGTTTTCTGTCCATATTCTTGCCTACCCTTTCAAAGTAATTGGCTACCTGTACAGTCAAGAGTGGTACCAGCCATTGATTTGACAGTGATCTGTAAGAGGATCAGTATCATTGTTTTGAAACATGATCACTTTAGGTTGGACATAGCTGTTTTGATAGCTATACTAAGGGGTATTTTAGACCTACCATATTTTGTTGCATGTGCCAGTTGACAAAATAAGTCATCCATCAGGAGGAGAGTGGAAGAGAATGCCAGAATTAATTAACCCCATAGAATAAATGAGATTTTTTTTTAGGTTTTTTTTTTTTGCAAGGCAAATGGGGTTAAGTGGCTTACTTAAGGCCACACAGCTAGGTAATTATTAAGTGTCTGAAACCGGATTTGAACCCAGGTATTCCTGACTCCAGGGCTGGTGTTTTATCCACTGCACCACCTAGCTGTCCCAATAAATGAGATTTTTAACCTTGATAAAATTCTGGAGTATTTTCTTGTTCCTTAGTTTTCAATTTAGTTTGAGAAGAAAGGACAGTCTTCCACTGACCAGGTATATAGTTGATTTCATGCAACAAGTACTTCTGGGCTAAAATAAGGAAGAGTTCCTGTTTACACTGGAGGAAGGGAACATAGTCAGGTTCCTGTCATCCATCCTGAGATCACACAGGTTTATCCTCTGCCTAATTTGGAATTTGAATGGGACTTGAATAATAGTATCTCTTAATCTGTGATTGATTAGGAACAAAAAGTCCAAGTTCTGAGAACTCTTTCACTGGAAACTTTTTTTTTTTTTTTGGCAAGGCAGTGTCTGAGGACAGGTTTGAATTCAGGTCCTCCTGATTTCAGGGCTGGTGCTGTGCTACCTAGCTGCTCCTTCACTGGAAACTTTTTAAACATCATATTCAATTTACCCTTGAGCTTTGGACTAAGAAAAATATGGCTACAAAAAAGGAAATTCAGTGACCCATGTCCTTCTGCATTTCCTGGCTCAGAAAACAGAATGGGACAGGTAGGAAATTGAGGCCAGGGATTGAGAGCATTATTTTAGGTATTTAGTTGACATGCTACTGAAAAGACAATGGTGCCTTGCTTCAAAGAATTTACAAAGGAGAGAGAAGTAAGACAGACAATCAACAGAAATTTTTCTAACAAAGCCCTGAAAGGAAAAAGGGTTAGGCAAGTGTTTAATTGGAGGTTTATTGACTGTAAAGCTATCTTTTTTGTGTTTTTTTTTTTTTTGTGTTTTGTGTTTTAGGTTTTTGCAAGGCAAACGGGGTTAAGTGGCTTGCCCAAGGCCACACAGCTAGGTAATTATTAAGTGTCTGAGACCGGATTTGAACCCAGGTACTCCTGACTCCAGGGCTGGTGCTTTATCCACTGTGCCACTTAGCTGCCCCGTGTTCTTTTTTGCCATGTGATTTTTTGTGTGACCCTATCTGTGGGTAAAGACAGCTTAGGGTTTATTCACTAAATAATTAATATACAGAGATTTATGAGCAAACATATATTTCTCTCTTGCTCTCTCTCACACTCTCTCTCTCTTTCTCTCTCTCTCTCTCTCTCTCTCTCTCTCTCTCTCTCTCTCTCTCTCTTTTTAATATCCCCTTATCTACTCCTCTCAACCACAAATTATTTTCCAGGAATTCCAACCAAGAGCAGC
This sequence comes from Macrotis lagotis, assembly GCF_037893015.1. Lineage (NCBI taxonomy): Eukaryota > Metazoa > Chordata > Mammalia > Peramelemorphia > Peramelidae > Macrotis > Macrotis lagotis. Next base: position 229,075,860 of record NC_133662.1, on the reverse strand, counting down.
GGCCCACACTATCAAACTCTATCCAAAGGCCACAGCTAGGTCCTGCAGCTAATCTGCCCTTGGAGATGGGCTCTGGGCAACTGGCACCCAGGTGAGTGGTGGGGCTATTTGGTGAATAGACTTGGTGACCATCTCAGGGTCTTAATTTCTTCATCTGTTAAATGGGAGAGGTAGGTACAGTTCTAAGTCTGGGTTTCTGAGATCTTTAGATTTTTTTTTCATTCACCCTCTTTTGCTCTGTAGGCAGCAACAGCAAACAGAACTTGATGTAGTACCAGGAAGAGATGGTTTGGCCAGCTATAATCATTCTCAGGTAAGTTGATCAGGAACCAGTAAGTCCCTTCCACTAAGAAGGGTCAGAGAGGGCAGTAGTCAGCCATGAGGCCATCACATACTATTTCTTTTATCCTTCTAGCCTAGGACCAGAAGTTTTTGCTACATAGTTAGTGAGGGCTAGGAATTCTGGTTGGAGTTGGAGACATCATCATTAGAAGAAATGGGAGCATAAATTTAGAGCTGGATTTTGTTTTCTAAGATTATTGTTTTCATAATGTCTGTGTGGTTTCATTATACTTCATCCTTTCCCCAGTCTGACTTAATTTTATATGATCTAGTTGTGGTTGCTTTTCTTGTCCCTGCCATCACCTTCCTTAAAGGTTTCTTGGGCCTGAAATGCATTCCCTTCTCTCCTCCCCCCCTTAGACTCCTTAGCTTCCTTCATGACTCAACTCAGGTACCACTTGCTACATATGGGAAGCCTCTTCTGACACCCCAACTGGTTAGTGCTTTTTCCCCACCTTAAATTAGATTGCATGGAATTGTCTTTATGACAATTATGTATCCACCTCTGTAGAATAGAAGCTCCTTGAGGAACGTCTTGCCCATAGTAGGGGTTTTAGTAAATGTTTGTTGAATTTAATTGGATTAATCACAATTTCCTCTCATTACACATAATTTATAAAACTGAGCCCCCTTCTATGGGATATTGGTTTATTTGGGCCAGGCCTCTGATATTATTAATGTATTTGGTTATTCAACAATTATTTTTTAAGCACCATATACAAGGCATTGCTTTTCCAAATTTTCTTTTTTTGTTACGAACCTGACAAACATTAACAAATATGAACATTTCAATGGACAAAGAACAGAAAAAAAAAGGTTTGTATATGAAATATTTTCTATATATAGATTTTTTTGGAGGTTTATATTAAATTAACAGGAGTACTAACAATGTTTTTATATGGTCTTGTACTCAGGACAGAGATAGATATAAAAAGAATTAGTTTTTTGAAAAATTTGTAGTAAGGGCTACTAGTACCTATATAATTACATTACCAAGAGAGTAAGATAAGTGTGTAATAGAGATACCAAATGCTTAGGAAAGTTCAAAGGAGGGAGAAAATATTATATTTGACTGAGGGAATTAAGGAGGAAGGGGTAGCATTTGAGCTGGACCTAGAAGAAGATGAGATAGAATTTAACAAATGGAGTTAGAAGGAGGGCAGTACCTGGGCAAAGGGGATAGTCTATAGAAAGGGGATAAATAGGAACAACATAGGAACAGGAAGTCCTCCAGTTTGTCTAGATTGTAGAGGACTTTGAATATGGATTTTATTGGATATTTAATGGAGCCATTGAAGAGTTTTGAACAGAAGAGTAATGTAAATTGCCCTTGCATTTATGAAGATTATGGCACCATGGATTAGAGCAAGGAAAGCCTGCATTTGGGAAGAATGGTTATTATAATAGAGGGGTTATAAGAAAAAGGTAATGAAGGCTTGAACTTGGAATCTATGTCCTGGTTTCAGGTTTGAATGGAGATGTGGGGCAGACTAGCCAGGCAGACTAGGGAGCTGGCCTCTACAGACTTTCTGATCTGGAGCCTGGTCATTCAGCAATCTGCATTGAGGATATCCTACATTAAGTACTTTAAGAGGACACATAGAAAAGATTAAAACAGTTTATTGGGAGTATTTATAATCTCATAAGGAAATACTGGACCACTATATAAAAATAGAGCAAAGAGTGCTAATACAATGTAAGAAACATATGCAGTGAAAACATCTAGGAAATATTGGAATGATTGGATGGATAGGGTTAAGAAAAATTTCATGGATTTTTTACTTTTTTAAGTTGAGCTTGGAAAGTGTTAGGATTGAAAGACATAACTTGACCTAGAGAAAGAAGAACATTTGGAAGAAGGGGAGCTCCCAACATCAGTGGACAGGATATACAAAGAGCAAGTCCTAGACAGCCAACAGGGAGCCAACCTGGGGGACTAGAGAGATTCAGGTAGGCAGATATTTGTTAGAGGACTTTTGAAAGTCAATACTACTTTACTTAATTGAAAGAAAATAAAGAAAATCACTTTAAAATGAAATACTGAAGAATTGAGACATTATGACAATTATAACTCTTGACTAAGATGATGATGAAAGTTCATCAGTTAAACTAGGAAAAATGAAGACAGACTGCTGTGTTCAGTGTCAGGAGCCTTTCATCCTACTATTTTCATTATGAATTCTGAACATTAAAGGGATTTAGGTTTCCCCATCTTAAAGAACATCATGCTAGTTGGATTAAAGGACCCTAGACTTAGATTAAAGGAGATTACCTCTCAGGTAGGGTTCATATCCCTTTCTCCTTCCTTTCCCTAGGTCTCAGTTCAGCCTGGGGCAGCCGCAGGCCCAGAGCACAGCAAGCCCCTGGAGAAGTCAGATGGCCTCTTTGGTCAGGATAGAGACCCACGGTTTGCTGAGATCTACCCCAACATTAGTGCAGGTACATGTGATGCCAGTCTGGTCTAGTGGAGAGAACTGCTGCTGACCCCTTCCAGTTTAGTGACCCTGGGCAAGCCACTGACCTTCCCAGCACTTGAGTGCTTCTAAGCCTCATCTTGGTGAGGGCAAGTTTCTTTACTAGAGTTTCTTCTGCTAGTGAAGTCATAAGTTTGGTCCTTATCTAAGTCATTATAGCTTTGTCACTTTTTAAGTAACCTTGGTATTTATTGTTCTCCATTGAACTTTCAGCTCCTTGTAGGCAGGAGCTGTTTCATTTGGGTTCCAATCAATTAACAAAGAGACTTATGTAGAATATTTAGGTTTCCTCTTCCCTTCACAGCAAGAGTCTAACTTGGATTCTTGATGGATCTGAGTCTAGGCAGTTGCTGTCCAGACACTGTGTTGAGCTTGGCAGGACAGATCCCTGAGCAGTGACCTCACCTTGTCCCCATGCCTTTTCATTACAGATCAGAGTAAAGGCATCACTAGCAGCACTGTCCCAGCTAGCCAGCAGCTGTTCTCACAAGGCAGCACCTTCCCCCCAGTCCCCAGAACAACAGAGAACTTCAGGTATGTCCTTTTGACTTGTGCCACAGGCCTCTGGGGTGGGGGAGAAGGAGGTGTTGAAGAATATTCTACTTAAAAAGCTAGGATTTCTTCCTCCAGCTTTACTACTAGACTCAGGCAAAATAAGGGTGCTTACATTGCCCCAGTACACCACATCTCTTGCCCTCTCATTATAGATGTCCTCTCCCTGTGTTCATGCACATCTGATAGAATTTGCCTCTCTTTTTTCTAAATTTTGTCAGGTTTTCTTTAGCACAAAGAAAAATTGAGACCAGAGGCCTAGGGATGATGATGATATGTACTTTATTTCCCAGGTTTCCTTAACTTTTCCACCTTTCTACTACCTTATTCTCTTCTAGAAACAACAGCCTGGTTCCTCCTGGGACCATTGTCCAGCCACAAGCTTCTGCAGGGCAAATGTTGGCCCAGATCTCCCGTCACTCCACCCCTTCACAAGGCACAGCTCCTGCCTGGAATCCTAGTACCCGTCCCAGTTTTGTTGCCCAGGTATAGCCTATGTCCCACCTTTACCTCCTATAATGAATTTTTTTTCATTGGTAAAATAGGAAAGCTTCCTTGGACCTTTCTTGAAAAGCACTCTCCCCTCTCAGCTTCTAAGGGTAGGTAGAGAGTCTGTAGTGAAAATCCATAACTAGCCCACATATATTTTGAGCTCTGTTCTTCATGTTTTTCAGTTTCCTGCCTTTAATCAGAGTTGTATGAAGAATATCTTGACTAGGTTTGTCTTTTAACTCTTTAATATGTATCTTCTGAAGGAGATGCAAAGTAAATGTAGGTGTTGGACTTAGAGGCAGGAAGACTTGGTTTTAAATCCTGTGTCTGACATGTAAAAGCAGTGAGACTGTGGGTGTGAGGGCTCTACCTTGAATTTCTCTCTTCCTCTACTCCCCCCCACACACCTCTTCTTCTTCCTTCTCTTACTTCCTCCTCCTCTGACATACTCCTACAAAGCTCTGACGAAAATGTGTATGTGGAAGGTTTTCCCAAGGTAGCTTGCTGGATATATCCAGTGTGTAATGGACCCTCCTTTAGGGTAAGAGCTATATTCATTTTGGTTCTGTGCTTGCTCCCTCCCTTATTAATTCATTAGTTTTATGTGGAATATTGACTTGGATTCTGGGAGATTCAAGTTCTTGCCCTGGAGGATTTTTTTTTTTTTTTTTTATGGTAAGGCAATGGGGTTTAGTCACTTGCTCAAGGTCACACAGCTAGGTAATTATTAAGTGTCTGAGGCTGGATTTGAACTCAGGTCCTCCTGACTAGGGACAGAGCTCCAGCTACTATGCCACCTAGCTTCTCTGGAAATTTTTTTTTTAAGATTTTCTAAGGCAATGGGGTTTGGAAAAATTCTTAATAGAGCTAGTGAGACAAAGGTTTGAGAAGAGTTTACAGAAAACCCTCTATCAGCCATACAAATGATATTTGAGTAGCAAGTTAGCACTTCCTGGAGGGAGATAAAATTGTGAACTGGCTTCAGTTTTATTTTCTCTGAGTAGCTTTTGAGGGAAGGAAGAGACTTTCCCACTGAGAAGATTAGCGATGTTCTCCTCTGCCTTGCTCACATTGTGTCCTGTCTGTGTAGCAGGTCGCCCCCCCTCCCTCATCCAAGACCCGGGCCCCCCAGTTTGCCGTTGGTAGCTTCCAGACTCCGTCTTCCTTCAGCCCCATGTCTCTCCCTGGACCCTCTGGTGCATCACCGGGTGCTGCTGCCTACCCCAGCCTCACCAGCCGGGGCTCTAGCTTTGGTGAGTCCTTGTGGAGTGGGGAGATGAGAGGGGAAAGAACAGATGTTAGTGAGCGCATTCTGAGCTTCAACTCTGTGTGTGTGTGTGTGTGTGTGTGTGTGTGCGCCTTTGGAGACAGGACAACTTAACTGAGAGGCAGCTGGTGTCACTGAGAGTCTGGGGGATGGGGGAGAGGACTCAGTCCTGACTTAGTGACATGCTGTGGTGAGGGGGAGGTGGTGCTAGTAGGCTCAGAGACTAGAAGACCTGAATCCAATGTAGCAGCATGACTTTGGGCCAGTCAGTGAATCTGTTTGCCTTTCTTTCCTCCTGGGTGTAATAATAGCCTCACCTCCCAGGGCTATGAGGATTCAATGAGGTTGACCCATAGTAGGAGCTAGAGCAGTGCTCATTCTTCTCTCCTTCCAAGTTGTTTGATTATAGTAAATGACTTAACTTCATTGAGCCCCAGTTTCCTCATCTGTAAAACAGGGCTTCTCATCATGTACTGTCCCCACCTCAGAATGTTGAAGAGGATCAAATAAGTTCATAGAGAAGTAAAACACTTTGTAAACCTTAAAGTGTTATATAAGTACCAGTTACTATTACTAACACTGAATACATGGAGAATTTTAATATTTTCTAATACTTTGGCAGCCAAGATGATCACAGTCTCACAAAACACAAGCTGAATTCCTGAGGGTTGCCCTTTGTCTATGTGGGGCAAAGCACTGGGACTAGCCTGATTAATCAAAGGATGGCATTTCTCCAGGCACAGAAGCAGGACAACCCTCGGGACAGTTTCAGGCCCGCACGGCAGAGGGAGTGAGTGTGTGGCCACAGTGGCCACAGGGGCAGCAGACCCACCACCGATCTGGCTCAGGGGAACAGCACGTGCAACCGCCACCACAGCAGCCCAGTCAGCCCGAAGTCTTCCAGGTAAGGAGCTTGAGGAGACAGACAGGAAACTGCAGAGTCTAGAAGCCAAAGGGAGTTATACAAGAAAGAAATAGACTCAGCTGAGGTGGGTAAATATGGGAGCATCATTGTTATGAAAGATGACCAGGGGGTACTGTGTCACCCTTGACTCAGCCAGCCAACCACCTATTTACTAAGCAGCATGGGAGGAGAAAGGGGAAGGGTGTAGTCCCTAATTAGAGGAAGCCAGTCTTTTTGCTCTGTTGAGGACATATACCTCACCCAAGACAAAGAAAGAAAAGCCTGCTTTTAGACAAATGTAGCTCTGATGATGATCTTAGAAAGGTCTTCACAGAAGTGCCAGGAGAGAGATAGAGTCAATGGAGGGAGTGGATCCAGGGGGACATAGAGTAGGAGAAGGCTCCACTAAGCAAACAGAAGAGAGAGGGTTGGCCTTTGATAGAAAGGGATGGAGTTAAAGCTTACTTCAGATTTGTAGTTGAGAACAGTGTTGAAGGGAAGAGAAATAATCTTTTCTTCTTCTATTAAGAACAGAATAAGAAGGAAGAAAATAAAATTTCAATAGGAGGGATTTGGGAATTGGGGGCCAGTGTAGCTCATGAGGACAAAAATCATGTCTGTGGAGCCTATTGATACTAGAGTAAGTACAGTGGGAGATTGCCTGATGGATGTAAGGACTAATTTTTAATACTAGTTTTATTCTTTTTTCTTATTAGGAGATGCTGTCTATGTTGGGAGACCAGGGGAACACCTATAATAATGAAGAATTTCCTGACTTAGCCATTTTCCCTTCTTTTTCAGAATAGAACTGTTGGGGTGAGGATTAGGGGGTGGGGGAGAGAAATCAATTTTTGTTTTTTTTTTTTAAAAACAAATCTTTCTGTAAACAGAATAAAGATACTCTCCCTTCCCCTCCCTCACCCCCAAAATCCACCTCATGCCCCCTTTGTTCCCTAGTTCCTTTCATTTCCCTTTCCCCCTGATCCCCAGTAGAATGGTCAGAATCAATGAAGTGGATCATCAAAGCTCTGAAGAACTTGGAAAATTAAGGCCAGATGAACTGGGGGAATCTTTTTCCTTTTTCTCCTGACCAGAGCTTTGTGCAGAGATGAAGCTTGGAGTGATCCAGCTGCAGAATGTTGGATAATCACCTTGGACCAGGGAAGGGGTGGGGAAAAGAAGTATTTCTGTGTAGGAGGCCTAAAAAAGAGCAGGCACATGGTTTTAGGAATGGATACAGGTAGTTTCTACTGCATGTGAGTAATGCCTCTAGAAAGAACCTTGTGAGAGAGAGTGCGTGTATGTTTATGTCTCTTTCTTCTGTGGCGGGGGATTATGCAAACTCTGGTCCTTGACTCTCTCTGTGTGTATGTGACTGTGTGTGTGTGTGTGTGTGTGTGTGTGTCTGTCTGTCTGTCTGTCTATGTGTGTCTGTCTATGTTTGTTTAAAAGTAAGTCAACTCTGTATATGTGTATGTGTGTGTATGGGTGTGGTATGTGTCTCTGTGTGTATATTTCAAAATAAGTCCTAAAGTGTTAATTCCAGGTATTTCTGCTCCATATTGCAGCCAAAGTGTATTTAGATTGACTTCTTTGCTGTGTTCACATCTATGCCCAACCAGTATGAGCAGTTATGTAGGAGTGTTTTGTGTGGGCACCTTCTCATTGAACATCATTAGGGACAAAACTGGGTCATTCTCACTGTTGGTGGTGCTCCTCATTTGGAGAGAATTTCAAGACATGGAAAGTGGGCTCAGGTGCTAACTTTTTTTTAAAGAAATCTTAGACTCATGGCCACAAGGACTACAATGCATTTTGTCAGAATTATACACTGTACAAGCACTGTGGAGAAAATAACCCCATGGAAACTCAACTTCTTGGTTTGACAGCCCCAATAAGAGACCCTATGCACCTTGATACCAGCATCATCTCAAAAATGTTTTTTTTTCAATCCCAATGATTCAGCCAGACCTAAACAGAAAAAAAGAATAAGACATTTTTCCTTTTTTTCTTGCACAAAGATGGGAAAATGGATTTATAATGCTACAACTTTGTTTTCCTCTTAGTCTTCAGAGTCAAGTTGGGTCTCTTAAAAACTTGCTTGGGGTAGGATGTGCAAGATGGGTATAAATATAGTAATACTATATGGCAGAAGGGTAGGAACACATTAAATAGGGCTTCTTAACAATTACCATAGCTCTTTGAGAATATAGGCTACTATTATGACTTTTGAGCCATAGATCACTAACAGCAAAGTGACATCAGTATTTTCTATTGGCTCAGGCCAGTTTTTAATTGCAAGACTGAGTTATTAAGGGCAAGATGTTTTTAATGTAGTTAGAGGTGTCTTGAAAATAGAGATGACCTTGGAGAGGCTGGGAGGAATGTCATATTGACTTGGCCTCTCCTCTCCCCTTCTTTTCACCCTGGTACCAGATATCAAAAGGACAGGGAGAAGGAGATATTTTATTTTTAAAAAATCTATGTGCACACACACAGCATACATACATTATATATATATATATATATATATATATTATATATTTATATCACAATTTAAGAAGCCAAAAAGTTGAGTTTCCATTTGAATCTGTCTTTTGATAATCAATTATTTTTAAATGTGATTAGGACTATAATATTGTACAGTTATTGTAGGGCATTGGGAGGGAGGGAAAAATAAACTCTGGGGGTTTTGTTCCTACTTTTCCTTCAGGGTTTTATTTTCAATTGTGTTTTTCTTGTTGGCCATCCTTTGTTACTTGGCACTTGTGTCAAGTCTTATGATGGTACAAATGATGTCATTATGTAGCAGAGATTTTAAAGCAAAGATATTTTTTTCCTTTTTAAAAACCCGTGTCATTTAGTCTTGATTGTGACTTTGCCGTCCCTGCCCACGTTTCTTGCTTCCTGCCAAGGTAAACAGCCAGAAAAACCCAAATGTACTGCAGACATAGAACATAGGTTAGCACATGCTAAGATACCAGAAATAAGAAATACACTATTCCCTCAATGAGATGCTTATATAATCTATATTTAAAAACAAAACAATCACAGAGGTCTGATCATTCATCTGCTTTTGTACTGAACTTTTGATCTTGCTACTTTTGAGAGATGGAAAGAAGTAGAGAGGAGGGTGCCTTTATGGTGAAGAATTTCATGGAGAAGGGGAGAGCTCAAGACCCTGGAGAAAAGACTGTCTCCACATATTCTCTGTTGAAAAGAAAATGACCATTGAGAGACAGGCTACTTATGGTAGCTTGTTCATAGTTTTTCTGTCTGCTCTAACTAGCATGGGCTAAATCAACTGGAGTAGAGTTTGAGCTGCTGGGTTATCTAGGGATGGAATCCAGCTGTCTTGGGGAAAAGAAACCAAATGTGTTTATCTTGCTTGCTGGTTTCATCTTTTTTCCTTCTCCTATGTCATTTGTTTATGGGGGGGGAGGGAAGTCTGGAACTGAGGCAGACTCTTGTGATCTGTCACATGCTGGGGAAGGTGGGGAAATGGTCTGGAAGGGCTCATGACTGGCATATAATAATCATCAGATAACACCCATCCCTACCATCCAGGACTTGAAAAAAAATGGGAAATCCCTACTCCATGGTCTCAGTACTTCTGGCATTGATTTTTGTGTTGCCATTATTGAAAATGCTATTTCTGATACATTATTTTATAGCTGATTGGCCTCTTAAGCAATTGATCATTTCCTTTTCTTGGAAAAAAGCTCCAATCATCCCTATTAAAAAAATATTGCTCTATAGGAAAAATACTATCTTTTCTGGGATTAGAGGTAGAGACAATGACCTATGAATAATATGAGGCAGGAAGTTTGGTGATCCACTGATTCCATCAAGTTGCTGAATCTTGAAATTTTAAAGAGTGTAACAAAGCAAATTGAACTAACTTTGGAATCAAGAAGATTGCAAGGATTTACCTTCTTTTTCTGTCACATATTAACCAAGTGGCCTTGAGCCAGTTACTTAGCTTTTCAGAGCCCCAGAGTGGTTCCAGATGTGACTCCCTGGGAGAAGTTTCCTATGATGATGACAGTCCTGAACAAAATAAATTTAAATTCATAAGTTGGATGAAGAGTTAGCACTCATTATCATTTATGGAGTGTAAAAAGGTTTATAAAGCACTTTTATACATTATATCTTTTGATTCTTTCAACAATCCTTTGAGGTAGGTAATCCTATTGATGAGGAAATGGGACCGAGATAAGTTTGCTTTAGGTCACACAGGGTCTGGGGCAGGTTTTGACTATGATTCTTCCTGTTCCGCCAAATTCTTAGGAGAATCTGCAATGAAAAGATGCTGGGGAAGAGAAAAGATTAGCTGCCCTCAAGAAGCTTTTAATTTAATCTGGTAGAAGGAGATGTCAGGGGAGGCTAGGTGGCGCAGTGGATAAAGTACCGGCCCTGGAGTCAGGAGTACCTGAGTTCAAATCCGGTCTCGGACGCTTAATAATTACCTAGCCGTGTGGCCTTGGGCAAGCCACTTAACCCCGTTTGCCTGGCAAAAAAAAAAAAAATTAAAAAAAGATGTCAAACCATTAATAAGCATTTATGAAACTCCTGTTAAGCCCTGCAGAACAGAAGTACAAGACAAAAACTCAGTAGTCTGCCCTCAAAGAGCTGTCCTACTAAAATCTGTGCAGTCATTTGGTCATTAACCATTTAAGTCTACCATGTGTTATAGAAGTGCTGCTAATTACTGGAGATAGAAAAAGAGCTTTTTTTTTGTTGTTTTTTTGCCAGGCAATGGGGTTGTGGTTTGCCCAAGGTCACACGGCTAGGTAATTATTAAGTGTCTGGGGCTAGATTTGAACTCGGGTCCTCCTGACTCCAGGGCCAGTGGTCTATCCACTGTGCTACCTAGCTCCCCCAAGGAGCTCCCATTTTAATGGAGCTCATGGATACATCCATGTGTGAGCGTACATATGGATGTGTTCTCATTTGTGTAAGTATATATGTATATAGACATACTAGATACACAGACATAGTGGTCAGAATTATGCAGCCAAAGAAGGAGGAAGAGCTTTTTCTTAAATTGATGTGTTCAAAGATTATGTGAAGTGCTTCAGGTAAAGGGGGATGATGATTACAAAGAGGGCAATTGAAAGATTGATGATCTTGAGAGAGCAAGGCAGATTGCAAAGGGAAGAGAAAGAAGTAAAGGTAGGGACTGCAGAGCTCTGTCCTCTGCCCCCTGGAACAGGACTCTGGGGCTCTGACTAAATTCAGATCCTGATCGTAGTCTAGTAGAACAGAGGCCCCCTCCACCTCAGCCCTGTGGCAGAGGGGGCTGCTTATGGTCATTCACAGACCAGCAGGGAGGACAGAGCCTCACACACTGAGATGCTTGTGAGAGTGTCCCAAAAGCTCAGGAAGCACCCCAAAACCAGGCTCAGGCTGGAAAAATGAGCAAGCAGAGAAACAAGAGGAAGACCATTGAGAAATATTTTGCATATGAGCCCAAGAAGGATCAAAATGGTCTGAAGATGAGGAAGCACAAGCTCCTGCATCTAAAGACTCCAAGAAAAAATAGAAATTGGGCTCAGGCTATGACAGAGCTCAAAAAAGACTTTGAAAATCAAATGAGGGAGTTGGAAGAAAAACTGGGAAAAGAAAGGAGAGAGATGCAGGAAAAACATGAAAATGAAGTCAGCAGCTTAGTCAAGGAAATCCAAAAAAATGCTGAAGAAAATAGCATGCTAAAAACCAGCTTAGGTCAAATGGATAGAACAGTTCAAAAAGTTGAGAAGAATGCTTTAAAAAGCAAAATTAGCCAGATGGAAAAAGAAATAAGGAAACTCTGAGGAGAACAAATCCTTCAGACAATAGAATTCACAGAGATTGATGAATTTACCAGAAATCAAGAATCAATACTTCAAAACCCAAAATAAACTGAAAAATTAGAAGAAAATGTGAAATATCTCATTGCAAAAACAACTGATAGGGAACTTGGGGAGATTGATGAATTTATGAGGAACCAGGATTCATTACTTCAAAACCAAAAAATGAAAAAGAAGAAAATGTGAAACATCTCATAGAAGTAAAGGTAGGCTACTTCAGAAAGTTTGGTAGGTAGTGAAAGGTAGACAGTCTTCATCAGGGTCAAAATGGAAATTTATAGCATAGGTGAGATAAACCTTTTTAAGTGGATTTGTTTATTCAATAATTTCAATTGTGTCCCACTCTTTGTGATCCCCTTTAGAGTTTTCTTGAAAAAGATACTTGAAAAAGTCACCATTTCCTTCTCCATCTCTGACAAATGAGGAAGTGAGGGGAAATGGGGCTAAGTGATTTGCTCAGGGTCAGTCAGCTAGAAAGAGTAAGAGGCCAGATTTGAATCCAGGAACATGACTTTGTCTGATTTTCTATCACTTTGCCACCAAGCTGCCCCTTCTAAGTGGATATGAGTAATTAATGGAGAAGAAATGATTGAAGTTAGAAATGAGTTTAGAATCACAGGCCTTATAAATTATTTTGTCCAGCTACCTCATTTAATATGCACACAATGAAACATAAACCAACAGCTAGATAGAGGCAAGTCTAGAACCTGGGTTTTGAAGGGTGATTTTCCTATACTCAGTTCCCTCAAGGTCCAAAAGATGGGATGAAAGGCACAAGTGGGGTGATTGGCTTTATTCAGGTGAATTATCTCTTCCATTGAGACTTGAAGAAAAAAATAAATGTGAAGGAAAAAAAGTTGAGACAACTTGGGGGGGGGTGAGAGCTGTAGAACACCCTCTAAGATAGGAGTGAAGTCATTTGATAATTTCAGCATCGGAAGACATTACTAATCTTAACAGACTGGAAGGAACAAGGTCTTTTAAAGAATCATTTAACTTTTCCCCCTCCCAAATTACATGGTTTTTGTACTTTTAAAAAAAATTAAATGTGAAGATAGTTTTCAATATTCATTTTTCTAAGATTTTGAGTTCCAAATTTTTCTCCCTTCTCTCCCCTTACCCAAGAGAGCAAGTGATCTAAGTAATACACGTACAATTATATTAAGTGTTTTAAAAAGAAACAATGAGTGAGAGTGTGTATGTCTGTGAAAAATCACCTTGGTGGATCTAGGGAGGCCAAACTAGCACCCACAGCCTATACCTCTCGCAGCCAGAAGAAAGTGGGCAGAGAAGACAAAACTTGGGAGGATCATGCCTAGAGGCTGAATAGTCCAGTTCTCAAGATGTGCTTTCTGTTGGCCACATAGTCATGTGAAATAACACACTTCGACTATTGCTCCCTGGTGATAGGGAAATCTCTTCTCCTCCTTTCCTTCCTTTTGGTTCCCTTCCCCCACCTCCCGCCAGCCACTTCCTAGCCTGACAGTCCAGATTTTCCAGCCGACTGCTGCAGCTGACTTCCTCAAACTTTTTGGAATAAATAAAACTAGCAATCCATAATCGTCCACTTAGATCTCCACTCGCCTGTGCTCTCTCCTCCAGATCAGACAACAGATCATCATCAGGTAAAAATTGAGTTGGTTTCTTTAGGGAAAGAAAGCTAAGGGATATACAATTTGGGTGAGTGTTCTATGGCTCATTTTGTGGCCTGGAAGTCTGCAGAGAGTTCCATGAGTGGTCTTTGTCCTATGATGGTGACGAGGGCAGGGGGCCCCTTTTCCATCCATTTCTATTCACCCAAGGCTCTGCTTCATAGGAACTGAGGGATTAAGAAAGTTTAGATTGAGCTTGATGCACAGATACTGAAAGTGGGAGCCATACATAATTCAGAAATAGTATTCAAAGCCATCCCATCTTTTTAAGATTTCTGGGCCTCTCAGCATTTGTTATGGTTGGGCTTATATAGAGAGGATTCTCAGGAATGGCCTTTAGTCATTCAGGAATAATAAGATGAGAAGGGCTGAGGAGAGGGTGAAATGGCCCTCAGGAACCTAAGTTCACTCAAAATTGTTAATAGCTAGGACTGTGATGCCTTGTGGCTTATTACTCTGCATAACTTGCTTCTGTGAAGGAGTCTTTAAATCACAGCAGAGCAAAGATTCAGGTGAGCCTTTAAGGGACTGGGAAACTGACCTTCAGGGGCTACCTGATTTCCCAATTGATCTTCATATTTGATTCTCCTGGGTTGTAGCAATAGGTTTCTGACAGTGGAAAAGAAGGGAAATAGTTCTGACCACAGCAGCTGGTTGATATTAGAGCAGTTTCCTGAAAAAGGAGGAGGAAGAGAAACGGAAGTAGAGGAGAGAGAGGATCTTGGAGGAGTGTTAGGGAGTGGAAGATAGAAGTAAAGAAGGAGAACAGGAGGCAGAGAAAATAAGATAGTTTGGGACAGAGAAGAAAATCTATTGGGCTCAGCAGTTCAATATAAAGATGCTAGAAAGGGTTCTTTTGGAAGAAAGAAGGTCCGAGTCAAAGAAAATTCACTGATCAGATCGAAATCTCTATCTGGTGTCTATTCAAACTACTCTAACCTTGGCTATTCCCTTTTCCATATCATTCCACCCATATTTCTAGACATACTAGAGGGAGAGGGAGAAGATATTCAGATCATTTTTACTTTTTCCTTCCTCATAGGCAGAGTAGAAACGTTTGCATTCAAGACAAAGTACCTTAAATCCAATCCAAGGCAAATAGCAGAAAGTTGCTCAGTTAAAAGGAATGGATGTATGTGGGAGGGTGGACAGAGAAACTCCTCAGTCCACCATCTGGGAGCTTTCTGATTTTAATGAATTATTTTTTTCTAGCAGCGCAAAACTGCTGTAGAATGATAAATACTAGCAATGCCCTCTGAACTCTGCCTTAGTGCAAAGTTTTAATTGCCTTGCCCTAGATACATCTCAGTGTATCTACTAATATTTTGCTAATGTGTGTGTGTGTGAAATGTTTCACCAGGATAGAGTATATAGGGAGGAGTCAAGGAACCAGAGAAGAAAAGTAATGTGTTTCTTTGCTGTTTAGATTTCATCCAGAGTTGGGTTCCCGACTCTTTGGTCATAAACAAACCATTCTTAGTACTCTGCTCCTCTTCCCAACATGAGATTCCCTCTTTTCCTTCTCCCCTGCCCCACTCTTGTCCCTGGTCTAGAGTTTGAATATAGCTTTCATATATACCACTTGCACACCCCAAATCTGGACAGTATTCCTTTCCTCAGGATGTCGGGGTTCAGCATCCTGATGCTGTTGCTGCCTTCAGTGGTGAGTTCTGCTTTGTACTCTGAAGAGACATTGGATACACAGTGGAAGCTGTGGAAGAAATCCTATGGAAAAGAATATAACAGCAAGGTGTGTAGGGACTTGGGGGGATGGCATGACGTGCCAATTGGTAGAATTTGAGGGGTCAAAGCTGCTTCTCCCCATCACATTCTTTTAATTCCTAAGCCCCCTTCAATATAAATCAATAGAAATTTCCTACTCTAATAAAATCTGCCCCCTATCTTACTTGATTTTTACCCTCTCTGACTTCTAAGCCTTCCTCCTTGTTACCTCAACCTTAAATCCCAACCATCCTACATTGCTTTCTATCAAAAGACTTCCCAAAATAACACAACCCAGTTCTGGGTTTTCCCTTGACTGATATCATCTCAGGACCTATGGACTTAATATGAGCATAATATTTTGCATTTTTTTCTTTATATACTAATTTATGCACTCAATTTTTTTTTCATATTCATGTGTTTAGTTTCTCCATATTTTCCTCCCAGAGGATGGGAGTAAGTATCTTGTGTCTCCTTTCTGAAACCCTGATAGGACTTAGGAAAGGACTAAGGGTAGTAGACAAGGGATGTTCAGTCAGCATCATTGCTCTACTCTGCTTAGGTGGATGAGCTCTCTCGACGTCTGATTTGGGAAAAGAACCTGAAATACATTTCCACCCACAACCTGGAATTTTCTCTTGGTCTTCACACCTTTGAGTTGGCTATGAACCATTTGGGAGACATGGTAAGTCTGTCTCATCCCCCAGCTTCAACTTCCTTATAAAAAAGGACCAGACTTATCCTAAGGTTTTAGTTTTTTTCCTATTAAAAAAGTTTACTTTTTGGAATTTTTTATTGCACATTATAGTCATTGTCACATATATTCCCTTTCCTCCATTGAAGTGTGTTGTAATTTAAAAAAAAAGGTAAGAGTAACTGAGAACCATGCCTGAAGAAGGACACTTCAGCATCCTGTACCCCATAGTACCCATCTTTCTATGAAGAACAGGGGGATATGTGTTAAATTTTCTGTTCTTTGGCTCTAAGGTTGAGAACTGTAATTAATTTGAGTTCATTTATATTGTGTCTATTGTATATTGTCACTGTATGTATTGTGTAAATTGGTTCTGCTTTCCTTCAGCGTCCTTCCAGAACACTATATCAATTTTTTTTAAGCAATTGGGATTAAGTGACTTGCCTAAGGTCACACAGCTAGTAAGTGTCTGAGGCCACATTTGAACCCAGGCTCTCCTGACCCACCTAGTTACCCTTTCTGCATAAATTCTTACGTGTCTTCCCATGTTTTTCTGAATTCCAGAGTCATGATTTATTATGGTACAGTACTGGTTCATTGCATTTACATAATACAAATTCTTATGCCATCCCTTAATCAACAAGCACCCTTTTTGTTCCTAGTTTTTGGTCACCAAAAAGAGTGTTGCTGTGAATGTTTTGTTTTGTATCAACCAATGAATTTCTGGACTTATCTTTTATTTTTTACATTGGAATTCTCCAAAAAATACTGCTGTCGATCAGTTTTTTGGAAATTTAAGAGAGGCACTTTTTTGCCCACTTCAGACTAGCCATTTAGAGACACTTTGGGGTCAGGAAAAAAATTTAATACCTCAAATTGTAGGTAAAAGCTTCAAAAACTAAACTAAACAATATGTTTAGAGCTTAGATTGTTTGCCTAGCTCTCCCTCTGGAACTCCTACTAAATTCACATTTTATCTGACTTTTTTTTTTTGTAAGGCAAAGGGGGTTGCCCAAGGCCACACAGCTAGGTAATTCTTAAGTGTCTGAAATCGGATTTGAACCTAGGTACTCCTGACTCCAGGGCCGATGCTTTATCCACTATGCCACCTAGCTGCCCTGACTTTTTTTTTTAACTTCTTTACCTTTTTAAAACCTGGCAGAAGAAATGCTTCCTTCTAAACTTTAGCATTTGAGGGTTTACCCTTTTCTCTACTCTTAAATATCTATTTTTAACAACTACTTTTAAAGTTTAAAGCCTTGTACTTTGGCTCTGGAGAAAACAAAGTTTAACTGAAACCTGATCCCTGCCTTCATGGAGCTTGCAGTTATAGTAGAAGACTCATGTAAAAGAGATATAGGGGCATGATGGAAAGACCCCTGGGGTCAAAAGAGCTGAGTTCCAATCCCAGGCTCATTTGTTTACTTCCTTTGTCCATCATAGCCAACTCTGTGGAACTCAGTTCCCTCATATGTAAAAGGAGAGAATTGATCTATATAAGATCCCTCCCACTCTATGAGCATATGACTTGTTCACAAATAGTTATAATATAGTATAAATGCCATAAGTTATAAATGTAGTGTTGTTGGAAGGTCCTCCAGGGTAAAGATCATTATAATGAATTCTGAATCCTATTGTGAGGCAGAGGTGATAAGCTAGGATTTGAATAGTGAAAGAAAAAACTCAGGGTGATTAAGGACAAATAAGTTTTATTTCAAAGGTGCAAGGCTATTGCATATAGACTCTACCTCAATGGGTAAAGACCCCCTAAAAGGGAAAAAAAATTAGGATTATAAAGTTTCAGGGGTTGGCCTACATGCTGGGAAAAGTGGATCATATTAGAGTATTCAGGGATAACAAAGACTCATTTTGGGAAACAAAGAACTAACAGTTTGTTATCATGTTGAGCATTCTGCCTCTGTTTCCCCATCCTTAGAGTACAGAGGTGATTGTTATCAATTCGGGATCTGGTATAACCAGGGATTTTTTTAGGCCTAGTAGCAAGCATTTCCCGTAAGATTAATATCATTTTTCTATAATCTACTTTCCACAAAGTCAGCATAGCTCATGATGTAGTTTAGTTTACTATAGAAAGGCAAAGAATTTAACTGTTTGCTTCCTATTTGTTTCCACAGCAACACTGCTGATACATTATAATTTTAGAAATGCTTTATGACTATTTTTGACCAATTTTTTACTTTAAATTTTTCAGCTTCCCTTTTCTCCCTTAATAATTATCGAACAAGCATTTACTTGTTTACGTAAGAGAAGGCATCAAAGGATATGAACAAATTGTTTCAAACAATTAAATATCTTATGAAAGACTTGTCCAAATCATGAAAAATAAGAGAATTGCAAATCAAACAACGTTGAGGTTTCACTTCCCATCCAGTATATTGGTAAAGATGACAAAAGTTGGAAATAGTCAATACTGGAGAAGCTGAAGAAAAACAGGTCCACTAACACACTATCAGAGAAGTTGTGAATTGGTCCATCCATTTTGGGAAACAATTTTTAATTATTCTAAAAATGACTAAAACATTCATACCCAGAGATTTTCCTCTAAGACATATATACCAGGGAAGGTAGGGATGTGTGTGTGTGTGTGTGTGACACATATACATATATGTATCAACATATATGATATTTTTGGTATGGATGTTTTAGTATATCAGTAGCACTTTTGTGATAACAAAACACTAGAAACAAAATAGGTGGCCCTTGATTGGGAATAGTTCAGTAAATTGTTGTACATGAATGTAAATAGACTACACTGTGCTATAAGAAACAATGAACAGGAAGAATTTAGAGAAATGTGGAAAGGCCTATATGAACTGATGCAGAGTGAAGTAAGCAGCACCAGGAAAACAGTTTATACACTCACTGCCACAATGCAAACAGAAAGAAACTGATCAGTATTTAAATATCCTAGATTGTCCTTCAAGTAGAGTTGAGAAAACATTTTCCCTTCCTTTCAGAGGAAGTGGTACCTATACTTGTGAAATATTGGACAACTGTCTGACACAGTGTATGGGTCAGATTTGCTGAACTGCCTTTTCCCTTTTTATTTTAAAAATCAGTGTTACACAATGTAAAGACTAATAGACTGCCTTCTATGGGGGTGGGGGAGGGAAACGAGATTAGGGGAAAAATTGTAAAATCCAAAATAAATTAATTAATAACCTATTAAAAAAAATCAGTGTTACAAGGAATGACTTCCTGGGTCAGGATTGGGAAAGGGATATGGAAATAAAAGTGATTAAAAAAAAGCAAAGACAACAATATGCATTTAAAAAAAATGTATTGGGGCAGGGGAAGTGTATTAAAGGAAACCT
Organism: Macrotis lagotis; assembly: GCF_037893015.1. NCBI lineage: Eukaryota > Metazoa > Chordata > Mammalia > Peramelemorphia > Peramelidae > Macrotis > Macrotis lagotis. The sequence continues at coordinate 229,056,574 of NC_133662.1, read as the reverse complement.
GCAATGAACCCTTTTATAAAGCAAATAACAAACTTCTAAATTTTGTCTGTTTTGAATCAGATTTTTGAATAAATTTCCTTAAAATCATCAATAATTATTTAATATTATTATAATAAGTTATAATTAAATTCCACTTAAGTTCTACTCTGATGCCTCATTATGGAAATAGAAGTAGCCCTGAGTTTTCTAACTCTATATATTTATATATAATATATTTTATATATATATATATATATATATATATATATATATATATATATATATATATTTTCCAATGAAAAGAAAGCTCTTTAGGCTTACTACCAAGCTGGAGAGTCAACAAGGATAGGTCTAGAGAGAGATTGCTTGTCTTCTAAGGACCTAGTTAAGTTTAAAGAGATTTATTGCTAGGCAAATCGCATGCAGGATGATGAATATTTTTTAGATACAGCAATTCTCAAAAGACCATCCACTGAGTATAGTGGGGTTGCAATTTTCATCAGTAAAGAGAGTACCCATATCAATGAAACTGAAGATCTTTAAAATATTGAAATTATAGAGAGAAAAAGGTGCTTTTCTCTATTTTAAGTTGTGTAAGTACCCCCTCTTTCACATTGTCTCCGCCCCTCCACCAGTGACTAAGTGAGAAGTCATTTTCATAGGGGAAACAGAGAACTAGAAACTTTTCTCAACTACCTTCAGCTATACTTTTTCCTATTCTCCAGCCCCCTCACCCCCTCACATGCAAGAGTGGGGAGTCAGATAATCATAGGATTTAAAGCTATATTGATTGCCAAATCCTTGCCAAAAGGAAGACCCAGACCATAATGCCATGCTTGAAAAAGGGATTAGAATAAAAAAAGAAAAACTCATGGTCCAGATTCCTGAGATTCAGGAAGAAAGGGTTCCTAGAAGAAGTGCCTTTTAAGTTAAGCATTTTAAAGGATGACAAGGAGTTCAGTGGGCAAATAAAGGAGAGGGTATTCTAGTCATGGGAACTATGTGAGTGAAGCTATGGGGGTAGGAAAGTGCAAAGGTCAGCGTATATTGGGGATAGTGAGCAGCTTAGTTTGGTTGAGTGATGTACAAAGGAAGGAATTAATAATATAAAAGGAAGATGTGTCAAAATTTCTATTAAAAGATCTTTAATGTGAATTTTTATTCATTTGACCAATGGAACATCACTGACAGTTTTTTTTTAAATTAAGAAATTAATAAAATAATGTATAAATAATGGCGATAAGATCTTCTGTATCCGAAGATGTCATACCACTAAGAACATACATGTTTTTATGTCTGTGGAGAATATTAAAGAAATTCATGATCTTCTTTCTTTCAAAAAAAAAAAGGTTTTTGAGCTGAGGGTCAACATCACCAGATGTATGGATAAATAACATTATTCAAGGAGTAGTATGAAAATTAGTTTGTAAAGAATTAAGGCCAGAAATAGAAGACTTTGTTAGTAAGTTATTAAACTACTCCAGACATAGTTAGGGGAGTGGTAGAGAGACTAGAGGGAAGGGGACAGATGAGAGAAATGTTGTAGAGATATAACTGAAAGGACTTGGCAAAGATTGAATATAAAAGATCATGGAGAGGAAGGAGTCAAAAATAACATGAAGATCATAAATGTGGAACATCAAGACAGATGTAATAAAGTCAGTAGAAATACAAGATTTTTGTTTTGGTGGGGCTGGGAAGAGAATAGTTTCTGATGATTCTACTCTTCATTTCTGTGTAACTCCTGGGATTTAAAGATTGTCTTTAGACTTCCCGGTCTACAAAAAGGAATTTTAATCTGTTTTGAAATCACTTTCTTCCACCTTTGTTGTTTTTCCATTCATAATGCTGATTGTGTCAACCACTTGTGTTCTAGACCAGTGAAGAGGTAGTACAGAAGATGACTGGACTGACGGTTCCCCTGTCTCGCTCCCAGAACAATGATACTCTCTATATCCCTGACTGGGAAGGCAGAACTCCTGACTCCATCGATTACAGAAAAAAGGGATATGTCACTCCTGTCAAAAATCAGGTACCTTCTGTGCTTCCAGGATAGCTGTATGTGACTACTTTCATATCTTAATTCTATCCCATGGGATGGTAGAGGGGGATGCCCATAAGAGAGGAGATAGGAAAAAGTGGCTCTGTAAGAAAAAATCCAAAGGTAGAGATTTTTTAGTTTCCTCTATATACTTGCATGTCAATATTACCCAAGTCTCACAACAGCTCTTTGCCTTAACAAGTTCCTTTATTCATATTTGAGGTTTTACTTCCTTTTTAAAAATGATTACACAGATGATCAACTATGATGAATTTGGTCATTTCAGCAGGACAGTAAATCAAAGACAGTTCTAAAGGACTTGTGGGGGAAAATACCATCCAGATCCAGAGAGAGGAGGAACTCTGGACCAAAGCTTACCATTTTCAATTTTTAAATTTTGTCTTATGTTTTATGGGTTTTTGCTTTTTGTTCTGATTCTTCTTTCACAATATGACTAATATGGAAATATGTTTAACATCGTTATACATGTATATACGTGTATGCTGTCTCTTAGGGGAGGGAGAAGGGGAAAAAAAGGAGAAAACTAGAAACCCAAAACCTTGTAAAAATGATTGTTAAAAGCTATCTTTGCATGTAGTTGGAAAAATTAATTAACGACATACAAGAGATAGAAGATAAAATGAAGGGAAAATAATCACACAGCACATGGTTGTTACTCTTTCCTTTTAAAAGTCAAACCTTTTTGATTTTTAAAATATCTTTAACCAATTTTCAATAAAAAGTACTTATTAACATAAACACCAGTGGCAACTTAGCCCTTCTCCTTCCTCCCTGTCTCTCACAAAGTCCTTCTCTGATGATTCATGGAAGCATGAAAGAAGGTTATTATTCCAGTATGTAAGTTGGCAGATCTTACCAAGGTGAAATTGTTTTAAGTACATGTCTTCTGTTTAAGGATGAGCCTAAAGAGAGGCTCATCTCAAGGTTAACTTTAAGCTTCCACAGTAATTCCCAAAGACCAAAGGTAAGGAATATAAAGAATTAGGCTGCAGTCAGTATTGGCAGAGGGAGTGTTCATATTGATAGAGTAATTTGATCCTTGAAATATGAACATTGTTGTCAGTGTGTATGCATTTCTTCTATTTTTTGTTTTATATATATATATATATATGTATATATATATACATATATATATATATATATATATATACATATATATATATATATATATTTAGTTTTTTACAAGGCAAATGGGGTTAAATGCCTTGCCCAAGGCCACACAGCTAGGTAATTATTAAATGTCTGAGCCCAGATTTGAACCCAGGTACTCCTAACTGCAGGGCCAGTGCTTTATCCACTGCGCCACCTAGCCGTGCCTATTTTTTGTTATCTTGAATAGATATTTCCATACATCTGTTGAGTTTTCACAACTTCATGACAGTGAATTCTCCATTGCATTGATATGCCTGTTTTGGTTAGCAGTTACCTAGGTGTTGGTTATGCTGATTATTTCCAGTGTTTTGCTAATAAAACTTCTACTTTTGAATAATAATTAATTATACCTTAGGTTTATATAGATGTTCAGAAATTTTAAAAAACTTTCTCATATACAGCATAATACTGGCTCCTCACAGCTAGGATCTTGATAATGTCAAACTGAAGTCCTGGAGGTTAAAAGGTTTCATAGGAACATGTATTTAGAGGTAGAAGGGCCTAAGGGGCCCTGTAGTGTAACTCTCTTTTATTATAGACAGGGGATATCTCTCCATTTTTCAGTCTTTCTTTGAGTATTGTCAAAAGTACTTGGAAATTTTTTAGTTTTTTAAAGTGCTAATGTTTCAAAAGTATAACCTAAAGTGACTTGTGTTACATAACAAGGTTGTGTTATGACAGATTTTTTCAAATATTCATTCTTGCCCAAAGAAGACTCTTGGAGAGGCAAAAAGAAGCTAAATGAAATTTGTTCAGTAGCCTAGAATTGAAATAATTGTTGCAAAATCAGCTTCAAAAGGGAAAAATACAGCATATTTGTGAAGAAGTAGCAGTTCCTCTAAAAATGTTATTAAGTATTATTTTAGGTCATTAGTTTTAGGAACATCCATCTGAATTGTCTCATTTATTCCAAAATTGTGGAAGGTTAAGAACAAATTACATATTAATATGATGCATTTGTCTTATCAAGCACCTCAGTTCTTGTTTTTCAATAGTCCAGAGATCTTTGGAAAGTCTGGAAATGGAAGACTGAGATCCCTCAAACTCTATAAATCTCCTAAAATACTTCTAAAGATTTTTTACTTGGATGTTTCAATACTCAGAATTTTAAAAAAATACATTGTTAAACAATTTTACCTATCACACAAAATTCTAGCATCTTCACAGTTGAATTTCTCACAATGTACAGTTACTGAAAATAATTTAAATTACAGCTCAAAAAGTAATTGTGCATGGTAGTATAGGCAGTCTGTTTACACTCAGGAAGGTTAATGTTTGTCTAAAGAAAGAATGAGTGTATGCATATTAAGTTTTTGCCAACATTGTTCAATGTTTATGATCTGAGTTGTGTTGCTATTTAGAGCATTACCACTTATACAGTGGTTATTGTTTAGTCATTTTTTCAGTTTTGCCCAACTCTTTGTGGAGTCACAAAGAGTTGAAATTTTCTTGGCAAAGATACTGGAGTGGTTTCCCATTCCTTCTCCAACTCATTTTGCACCTGAGGAAACTGAAGCAAATGAGTTTAAAGTGAGGTGGCCAGGGTCACAACAAGTGTCTGAGTCTGGATTTGAACTCAGGTCTTCCTGACCCAGATGTGGTCCAGCACTATGATTAATCTCAGTTATTGTGTTTATTTTTCTATTTTTCTATTTGTGTATTGCTTATTCCTTCTCTAAAATTTTAAAATCAAGACTTGTGTAACTATATTTCTCTTATTGAGATAAGAAATCAGCAATACACATTTTCTTTGGGTACATGCTATAGATTTTTTTTGGTTTGTTTTTTTTTTTCAAGGCAAATTGGGGTTAAGTGGCTTGCCCAAGGCCACACAGCTAGGTAATTATTAAGTGTCTGAGGTCAGATTTGAACTCAAGTACTCCTGACTCCAGGGCCAGTGCTCTATCCACTGCGCCACCTAGCTGCCCCTATGCTATAGATTTTGATATGTAGTATCTTATCTATATTGTCTTAGTTGATATAATCTATTATTTTCTCTTTAATTTAAACATATTTATATTAAAACTATTTTGTTTTTATATAACTTTTACTTCTAAATATATCTCTACCTTCTCTACTTTTTGTGATGAAGAATAAAAGGAAACAGAAAAAAAAATAGCTCAGTAAAACTAACCAATAAATCTACCAAATTTGAAAGAATATACAGTAAGTACACAGCCATAGCCCTCAACTTATGCAGAGAGGTGTATTTTTTCATCTTCTCCTTTCCCCATCAGCTTGGTCATGCTTAATTATACAATCAATCACAAACAGAAAAGAGGAAAATAGACAAAATAACTGAGATTGATGGTAGACTTTAAAAAAAATAGCTAGATGGAACATCTAGAATGCAGGGTCATGAAAACTCATCTTCCTGAGTTCAAATTCAACTTCAGATGCTTTCTGGGCTAGTCTAATTCTGTTTGCCTCAGTTTCCTCATCTTTAAAATGAATGGACAACAAGTAAACTACTGTAGGGGACTTTACAGGAATAGACAAAATAATTCAGAGGGGAAAAAAGGGCTAAAGTCTCAATGAAAACAATGGATTAAAAAAAGAAAAAGTGAATGGGGAATAACACATCTAAACCTAATATTGTAATATAAAACAATAGTAATCAAAATTGGTTGAAAATAGAAAACTGTATCATTAAAACAGTTAAAAAACCCAAGATAGAATCAGAAGCTTTTGTATGCCTTTTTGTTTTGTTTTGTTTTGTAAGGCTATGGGGTTATGGCCAAGGTCACACAGTTGGGTAATTATTAAATATCTGAGACTGGATTTAAACTCAGGTCCTCCTGACTCCAGGGCTGGTGCTCTATCCACTGTGCCACATAGCTGACCCTGAAGTGATGGTATTCTATAACCTCAGTGTGTTATAATCTTAAGATCAGAAATACTAAGGAAAGACCTGTAGGAAACTGGGTAGTAATTTGGCAGAAATTTAAGTTTAGACTAGCATCTTACACTATTGAGCCATTATTTATTTATTTATTTATTTATTTTTTAGGTTTTTGCAAGGCAATGGGGTTAAGTGGCTTGCCCAAGGCCACACAGCTAGGTAATTATTAAGTGTCTGAGGCCGGATTTGAACTCAGATACTCCTGACTCCAGGGCTGGTGCTCTGTCCACTGGACCACCTAGCCTCCCCAAGACATTATTTTTTAACAAATTATATTTTACTTTTAATATTGGCCTATACCTTTTTACTCATCATATCATTATTTCCTATTAATTTTATTGTAAATGTAGCACCTAGGATCAAAAGACAGTGAGGCATGATGGACTGAGAATTGGCTTTGAAGCCAGGAAGATCTAGGTTTCAAGTCCTACCTCCAATATATCCTGACTGTGTGACTATAGATAAGTCAGTGCTCAAGGCAATTCCTGAAGATTTTAAGTTACAAATAACATGTTAGCCTGCATTAATATAGGGAATTTACTCACCTTATATTAATGAAATAACGGGTCTAATTTCTGTCTCTAAGAAATTTCTACTTTTCTATATTTAGTCATTTTATATATAACCATTATATGATCAGTTTTGTGTGTGGTCTCTTATCTAGTGTCATACATTCTATTTGTGCTATGTAGTCTTTATCTCATCAAGGATGATTATGTGGAGGGGTTAAGTGGTGCTGTAGAGAGAGCTTTGGTCCTGGAATCAGGAATACCTGAGTTCAAATCTGGATGCTAGTCTTTTAACCCTGATTACTTCCAAACCCCTCCAAAAAAAAAAAAAAGAATGAATAGGCATGGAGGAGAGTATCTGTAGAGAGAATCAAATGAGATAACATGAGTAAAGTATTCTGAAATTTTAAGCAACTAACTTTATAAATGCTAGTTATCATTATCATCATCATCATCATCTGAAAAGTGCTTTATAGCTGTGGAATTATTTTGTTGTTGATTTGAACCTCCTATAAGTGTCATATGCTGTTATAGTTTAAATTAAATTAAAATTCACTTTGCTTTACAAAAAATAAACACCAAACAACAAAGAATGATTTCAATAGGCACAAATTGAGCAGAAAAGGGGCATTCTAGGCAAAATCACAGAAGCCAGAACACTGAATTATTATAGAATCTTACAGTCTGCCTTTTACCTTGATTTTCATGTTCCTTTCATCATCACTTCTCTTTGCTGCATCTTCAATTTCTTTCTATTATTGAGTCTTTCCCATTGTTCACAAACATGCTCAAATTTCTCTGCTCTTAGAAGAGTTTTCTCTTGGTCCATTTAGCCCATCCATTTATGTCTGCCCCATCTCTTTCTTCCTTTTTATTTCTAAACTTTTAAAAGGTATCTCTACTTAATACCTCCACTTTGTTATAACCTGTAATTTTTTCAGCCCTTGGAATCTGACAAATGTCTCCACTCTACTTAAACTGCTTTCTCAGAGATCATCACTGATATTCTCATTGCCAAATATGTCTTTTGTCTTCAGTCTCTTTGTTCTTTCTTATAGCTTCTGTAGCTTTCTAGTAGCTTCTATACTATTCATTACCCTTTCCCACAATGTTTTCCCTCAATTTCAGAGCCATAACTTGCCCATAGCTCTTCTGGTTCTCCTCTTAACTCACTAGTAGTCTCCTCCACTGAATTCCTTAATATGAATATTCCTCAAAGGGACAGTTTTTATCCCTCATCTTTCCTTTCTCTATTTCCTTCAGCAATCTGCTTCATTCCCATATCTTCTACCACAATCTTTATGAGATATATAGAATGTTAGCTGGAAGGAATCTTAAACATTATCTAGTTCAACTCTATCATTTTCAGATGAGGAAATGCAGATATATAATAAAAATGATTTGTCCAAGGTTACCCAGGTATTCAGAGTCCAGTACTCATTTTTCTCTGCCATATTTCCTTACTTGCAACATAGTAGGTACAGAAGAATCTGAGGCATCCTTGTCCAAGCATCATAGGATTTAAGCTGGAAGGAACTTTTGATAACCTGTTTCATGTGGTTCATTCCTCACAAATGACAAACTTGAGGCCTAGAAAGAGGAAATGACTTGATCAGGTTAATACAAGTCACAAGTATTAAAGCTGGGATTTGAACTCAGGTCTTCTGACTCTAAATAATGTTCTCACCATGAAATGGCTCTTCTAGCCCTCTTTTTTGCCCTTCAAGGGTCAACAGAAGCTGATATTCCCTATATTCATCCTCAGTGGTGCAGCAGTAGAAGACATTGAGAACTTCCATAGTAGAAGGACCATGTAACTTGTAGCCAAAGATGAGATTGCTCCATTCATTGGTTAGACATGTACTTTGACCCATCCTCTATCAGTATTTTTATAGTCCATTAGATTGTGAACTGATTGGAAGCTGGGACTATTTGTTTTTTGCCTTTCTTTGTATTATCAGAAGCTAGGACAGTGCTTGGAATATGGTAGATGCTTAATGATGCTTGCTGCTTGACTAACTAGCCCTGATCTCTAACTTGGGATTAGAGGCTCTATGTCCCATTGGAACCTCAACCTCAACATATCTCCAAACAAGGTCATTATCACTCCCTTTGAATTTGTTTGTCTCTGGGGATACTACTATTCACTTGGTCTTTAGTTTTCAAGCTTAAGATGATCTTCTCTTTCAATTATCTTTTATATCCAATCAGCTACAGGTCTTCATGATTATATTTACATTCCAAGGATGGACTCTATCTCCTCTTTTCTCCTCTTTTCTAATTCTACTCTTAACATTTTAGCACAGGCCCTCATCACCACTAACCTGGAGTCTTATAATTTTCTTTCTTTCTTTTCTTTCTTTTCTTTCTTTCTTTCTTTCTTTCTTTCTTTCTTTCTTTCTTTCTTTCTTTCTTTCTTTCTTTCTTTCTTTCTTTCTTTCTTTCTTTCTTTCTTTCTTTCTTTCTTTTCTTTCTTTTGCAAGGCAGCGGGATTAAGTGACTTGCCCAAGATCACACAAATTAAGTGTCTGAGGTTGGATTTGAACTCTAGGGCTGGTGATCTACCCACCTAGCTGCTCCTAAGTCTTCTAATTTTTTTTTTGTCACATCTACTCAGCTTTACTCCTTTCTGCCTATCCATTCTTTGTAGCACAGCTGAAAAAAACTTTTTACACACACACATACATGTATGCGTGTGAACTTATTTATACACACAAACATACATGTCAGAAGGTCATGAAATACGATCAGAGGTTTTCTAGAGGACATTCAAGACTCTCTACCACCTAGCATTAACCTACCTTTCCAATTTTTATTTCATGTTATTCCCTTCATGTTCCAGTTGCCTGGACAACTTTGTCCCTGAACACATGTTATAATTTCACTCCTTTGTGCCTTTGCCTTAAGCTGTTCCGAATACCTGGAATGCTATCCTTCCCTTTGTCCTTGATCTTCTTACTTACCCCTTCAAGCCCAATTCAATTGCTACTTTTTCTTGGAAACTTTCCCAGAGTCTGTTGCTTCTTCATGACTTTCTTCCTTAGATATTTTATAATATTTTGTTTTTTAATTCTCTAATGCATTTCTTGTAATTTTGTTATTGTTGTTTAGTCATTTCATGTCTGACTCTTCAGGATCTCAGTTTTCTTGATAAAGATCCTAGAATGGTTCTCCATTTCCTTTTCTAGTTCATTATATAGATGAAGAGACTGAGGCAAACAGGGTAGTAAGGATCTGAGATGGGATTTGAATGTGGTTTGTATCTGATCCAAAATATATGTTCCCATTCCAATAGAGGTGATATATTCAATGATCCCTTTGTTGGGTAATATCTTAAACTAATGAATGAAGAGAGAGAGAATGGCAAATTAGTCCTTATACTTCCAAACTACTTGGGGAAAAGATACTTAACATTAGTGTGTGTGTGTGTGTGTGTGTGTGTGTGTGTGTGTATGCACACATAAATATATAATGAATAAATCTATTATAATAAAGATATATAATTATAATAAAGATATATAATTATAATAAATATATAAAGTTTATCTATTTTAATATATTATATATGATATCTATATGTATTTCTAATACCTGATATTACAATGATAAAGAAAAGGAATTCCAATGAAGTAATATAGAGTTTAGAAGGCAGAATTAGAACAACAAATTGATTATAGGAATAAAATAATAAATAAATAAAACAATAGCAGCAAAACTTGATAAAGACAAAGAAAAGAATTTGGAAAAAAACAGTAAATAAAACATTTATTAAAGTGTATATATTTTTTTCCCTTTTAAAATGCCTTCTGATCCTCTGAATATTTCTCCCTAATTACCCCAGGGTCAGTGTGGCTCTTGCTGGGCCTTCAGTTCTGTGGGTGCCTTGGAAGGCCAACTCAAGAAGAAAACTGGTAAACTGCTCAACCTGAGCCCCCAGAACCTTGTTGACTGTGTGTCCAAAAATGATGGCTGTGGCGGGGGCTATATGACCAATGCCTTCCAGTATGTGCAGGAGAACCGGGGCATAGACTCTGAAGATGCTTACCCTTACATCGGACAGGTGAGTTCCCCTGCTACACAGATTCATCATCACTCTCTCTCTCTCTCTCTCTCTGATCAGTATCCCTAATGCAGTCAGTCTCTTTTTCTCTAAAACAGTTGCTTGAGTTTGTTTCCCATTCATCCTGCCTTTGGGACGGGACAATGTCTGTAAAGCAGACAAGTGGGAGATTCTACACTGCTAAGCAATTCAGTGATGCCTCCAGATCTTAAAACCACAATAATTCTCTCTTGCCACCTGTCCTTGGGAAATTTTATCAAGTGAATATACTTGAGGAAATCTCTATAACTCTCTTATAGGACTATATTTGGGATTCTCTTAAAAGAATCTTTTTAGAGAATCTGAACCTTCCTTATGTGATATCTGTCACAAACATTATTTGATACTTTCTTTCTCATGCTAGGCATTAAAGCTTTTGGAAAAATATGGTCAATTGTTACAAATTAATTTCCAAGGGGCACCTAGATAGAGCCCTGGTCCTGGATTTAGGAGGACCTGAGTTCAAATCCGGCCTCAGGCACTTAATAATTACCTAGCTATATGACCTTGGGCAAATCACTTGACCCAACTGAATTGTAAAACAAAAACAAAAACAATTAATTTCCAGTTATAGACTAGTAAAAAAAAAATAGACGATTCATGATTTGCTGTTTCTTTTTTTTTTAGGTTTTTGCACTAATGCACTACGCCACCTAGCTGCCCCAATTTGCTGTTTCTTTAAACAACAAAAATTAACTCCCATATTCTTATAAGGCATTTAATTGAGCAAATCTTTAATAGGGCCATGAATAGGTTCTTTATTGTAAATTCAACATTGGGAGAGTCTCTTGACTACTTTGATCCTCAATTTCCCCATATTTAAAATGAGGAAACTGCAGTAACTAACTCCTAAGCTTTATTGTTACATTAATATTTAACTCTATCTACAAAATTATGATATTTTATTCTAGTAGCATTAGGGGGCCATAGATAGATAGGAAACTATATGGTGGCCTGTGGAATGGTATCAGAAGTCAAAAGTTTTGAGATGACTAATCTGTGCTTGTTTCTGGGAACTGTCCATAACAGTAGGATTAGTCAGCATTTCTGAAGAAGTAATTGTGTGGCTGGTGCCATGCCAAGCACCAGGTATACAGAAAAATGCTAAAACATGGTTCATCGCCTAAAGAAGTTCTCATTCTAGCAGGGAGACTATGCAAAAAATAAATTGTACATATAAGATATGTACAGTCTAAATGAAAGCTAATTCCAGAAGAAAGACCCAAGAGAAAAGCTTTCACCAAAGGTAGGATTTAAACTGTGGTTTGAAGGAATGGATGGGGTGGGGCTATTGAGGAAAAGGAATTGCTTTGGGAAATGGAGTTGTCCAGACAGATCCTAGAGTACGAGGAGGATTGTAAAAATAAGAGGCTGAGGAAGACTGAAATAATCAGAACTTGGCTTTAGGAAAATTGTTTTGATGGCTGAGGAAAGGAAGAACTGGACAAAGGAAAGACCTGGGACTGGGAGAGCAGCCCAGCTATTGTATTGTTCAGGCTGGAGGAGCATGCACCATGGTGGTGGCAGTGTGAATGGAGAAAAGGAGAATGTATACAATTCACATTATGAGCAGAAATGATAAGATTTGGAAAGGAAATAGATAAGTGTCCGAGAAAGGAGTTGAGAAGGACACCAAAGTTGCAAGCCTGGGTGACTGGAAGCATGGTGATGATGCCTGCCCTTGACAGTAGAAAGGAAATTAGGAAGGGTAGAGGATAGCAGGAAGGAAAATAATGAGTTCTATTCTTGACATGTTGATTTTACTTGTCTCCAGGACGTCCAGTTCAAGATGTCCAATAGGGATTTAGAAAAAATGGGAATGGAGCTTGTGAGGAACATGAGTGTTAGATAAATAGATCTGAGAGCCATCTATGTAGACACGATGAGATCAACATGTGAGATAGTATAGAAGTAGAAAAGAAAAGGGTCCAGGACAGAGCTTTGGGGGGCACCCACAGTTAATGGGCATTGAACCTATCCAGCAAAGAGGACTGAGAAGAAGCAGTCGGAGAGAAAAGAGAAATACCAGGAAAAAACAGTGTCATGGCAACCTAGAGTGAAGAGATTATCCAGAAGAGGGTGATTGTCAGGATCAAAGTCTGGAGAGAAGTCAAGAAGGATGAGGATTAAGAAGAGGCCATTGTATTTGGGAATTAAGAAATCACTGTTAATGTTGGAGAGCATAAATTTTAGTTCAGAAGTGCCCAGAAGAGAGATTGCAGAGGATTTAGAATGGAGTTAGTAAAGGCACTGGGCATAGACAGCTTTTTTAAGAATTTTAGTTGAGGAGAGAGATCTAGACTATAGATAACAAGGATAATCAGATTTTTAAAGGTGACAAGACATAGACATGTTTGTTCACATTGGGAAAGCATTCAGTTGATAGAGAAAGATTAAAGATTAATGGAAGAATAGGAAAAATAATGGGGGCAGTCTGCTAGAGAAGGGATGGGATGGAATCATGTGCTCATGGAGAAGGGTCACTTCTTTTGTTTTGTTTTTATTTTTTTACAAATTACATGTAAAGATAGTTTTCAACATTTATATTTTAAAAAATTTCCCCCTTCTACCTTCCTTCTCCTAAAATAGCCTATAATCTGATATAGGTTATGCATGTTCAGTCATTTTATACGTATTTCCATGTTAGTCATTGTGTGAAAGAAGAATCAGAACAAAAGGACAAAGCCATGAGAAAGAAAACAACTAAATAAGTAAAAGTGAAAAAATAGTATGCTTTGATCTGGATTTATACTCCATAATTCTTTTTCTGGATGTGAATTGTATTTTGCATCACAAATGTCTTTGATCACTATATTGCTGAGTGGAGCTTGGTCTTTCATAAGCTGATCATCACACAATGTTGTTGTGACTGTGTACAATGTTCTCCTGGTTTTGCTCACTTCATTTACTATCAGTTCATGTGAATCTTTCCAGGATTTTCTGAAATCTACCTGCTCATCCTTTCTTATAGAACAGTGATAATCTATTACCTTCATATACCACAGCCTGTTCAGCCATTCCCCAAATGATGGAAATCCACTTAATTTCCAGTTTTTTGCTACCACAAATAGAATATTTTGGCACATGTGGGTCTTTCCCCTCTTTATGATCTCTTTAGGATGCAGACTTAGAAGTAGTATTGCTGTATCAAAGGGTATATTCACAGTTTTATAGCCCTTTAGGCATATTGTTCTCCAGAATGTTGGATCAGTTCATAAAAGTGGCTAGTGTGAAATGTGGTAAAGGAGGGTGGAAATAGCTGACTGATAGGAGATGAGGAGGGGATAAGAGGTTGTTCCTAGATAACAGCCTCAAATATTTTGGTGCATTATTAGCATCAATTCTAAGCTAAGAGCAAGTGGGGGGGGGTGCCACGAGAAGTTTGAAGAGGCATAGAGAAGTTTTGAATTGCTCTTGTGATGAGTTGGATAGAAAATTCATTAGGTGGGTATAAAAGGCTTAACTTTGTTGCAATGAGGGTCCAATTGAAATTATATAACATAAATAGGTCGTCAGCAAAGTTTCATGATTTTTCTCTAGCTTTATTTAGTTGCATGTGAATATATTGTGAGAGGGCAGATGGTGGAAGTAATTCAGATTTGGGTTGCCAAACCATGCCAAAGCTTGGCAAGGCATGATTAGCTATAGAACAAGGGGGTAAGAGATTTGAGGGTAGAAGATAAATACGTAATTGAATTGGTTCATCAAAAGGTTGAGATATCAAAGGGAGGAGAGTGTAGATAGTCCAGGGCTGATGGTTTGGGAAGGAACTGAAGAGCTGAGGGATTGGAGGTCATGGTGAAGATGAAGAACAGTAGAAGGGGTCATAAGGTGGAGGAAGAGATGGAATGTCAAAGATTATGATCAGATAAAGGAATTTTGGAGTTTGTGAATATGAAATTGGAACACCTGTGAATGATGACAAGATCAAAAGTTTATTATTTCTGTGTAGCCAAGATGATGCAGAGGAAAGCAGGGTGTTTGAGAGACTCCATATATGTGCTGGAGCCCTCTAGTATAAGAGTAGAAATTTGGGTGCAGAGAAGGGTGCAGAGAAAGACTGTGAGCCAGACCCTGAATTCATTTAGGGAAAGAGTGTCCCAGGGCTTGAAATAGGATAGCTACTGTAATCTTGACTGGATAATAAATTTAGATGGAATGACCCTCCAAGTGGGAGAGGTTATTAAGTGATGATAGTGGAGGAAGGTTTCGGGGTGGTACGAGGGGGGAAGGCACATTTTAGCTCTACCATCAGTGAACTGGATGTGACAAAAAGTACAACCAGCACTGGACAGGGTGAGCAAGGATGGGATTCCAAGAGACTATTGAAAGATCTTCATTTATAGCTTTTAGATGGTTTGTATTAGAAGAACCTTCAAATTAAATACAGGGACAACTATGCATCTTAGTGGATAGAGAACCTGTCCTCATCAGGAGGACCTGAATGTGTGACCTTGGACAAGTCACTTAACCCTGATTGCCTTACCAATACCTCTTCTCCCCCTAAAAAAATTAT
This sequence comes from Macrotis lagotis, assembly GCF_037893015.1. NCBI lineage: Eukaryota > Metazoa > Chordata > Mammalia > Peramelemorphia > Peramelidae > Macrotis > Macrotis lagotis. The sequence continues at coordinate 229,041,355 of NC_133662.1, read as the reverse complement.
ATTAAGCATAAACTCCAATAAAAAAGTTCTTTGTTATAATAATACTAAATTACACAGAACCCTTATCTTCAGAAATTTTTATCTCCCCCTCCTCCCACCTCCATTTCTATTATGGGACTAAACCTGGAAGATAAATTAGCACTTTCTCAGTTACCTGTGGAATAAATACATATATATATATATGTATATATATACATATATATGTGTGTGTGTGTGTGTTGTATAATATTTTATTTGTTTTCCAATTACATACAATGGTAGTTTCTACCAATCATTTTTTGCAAGGTTTTGAATTTTACAATTTTCCTCCTCCCTCCCTTTCTCTACCCTCCCCCCCAAAAGAAGGCAATCTGATAAAGATTTTATATGTGTTTTACAGTCTTTATAGAGTTTCCTTGATATGCTTTGGTCAAAATTGAAAGTGTTAAAAGAAAAAAAAACCAGATCCATAAAGAAGAAAGAAAATATTAGAGAGAGCAAAATTATGTAATACATTAAGACAATTTAAAAAATTAAAGATAATTATCTTTTGTTTTTGTTTAAACTCCACAGTTCCTTCCCTGGATTCAGATGGTATTCTCCATCATGGATCCCTCAAAATTGTCCCTGATTATTGTACTGATGGAGTGAGCAGGTCCATCAAGGTTGATCATCACCCTATGTTGTTGTTAAGGTGTTTTATGTTTTTCTGGTTCTGCTCATCTCACTCAGCATCAGTTCATGCAAGTCTTTCCAGGCTTTTGTGAAAGCCCATCCCTCGTTATGTCTTTCAGAACAATAGTGTTTTTATCACATATACCACAATTTGTTCAGCCTTTCCCCAATTGATGGACATCCTCTTAATTTCCAATTCTTTGCCACTGCAAACAGTGCTATTTTGAATATTTTTGTATATGTGGGCTTTTTACCCTTTTTCATGATCTCTTCAGGATACATACCCAGTATTGCTGGATCAATGGGTATGTACATTTTTATTGCCCTTTGGGCATAATGGAATATATATATATATATATGTATATATATTTTCTGCATAGTTGTGGGAAATGATTGACCTAAGACCCTGGAAATCCTTCCTGAGGTCAGAGGGATTTTCTTGGTTTGTTATGTTAAGGTTACCTTATATTTCAAAGCCAGAGACACAGAAATACCTCCTTTCTGCAGCTTCATATAAAAGCAAATTCTAGGTCTGTTTTCACCCACCAGCCCACCTCAACTGCCACATCCTCATTTCTAATGAGTTCATCCCCCTGATTTTCCAGGATGAAAACTGCATGTACAACCCTACTGGCAAGGCAGCAAAATGCCGGGGATACAGAGAGATCCCTGAAGGAAGTGAGAAAGCCCTGAAGAGGGCTGTGGCCAGAGTGGGACCTGTTGCTGTGGCAATTGATGCCAGCCTGTCCTCTTTCCAGTTTTATAACAAAGGTAAGCTGTTGGGGTGTGGGGGGGAGATAGGGTTTTGGTGGCGGGCAAGGCTTGAAGCTCTCTAGGACTTAGTTCTCACCTTTGGATTCTGAATTTACTTGAGAAAAAGCTTGGTAACCACTGCTGCCATCAGGAAAGTTTGACTAAAAAATTCCATGATGATATTATAGGATGGAAAAACTTCCCAAAAGAACCTCTCAAGTTGAGAGATCCCACAGAGGTATTCTGGACTGGGACTCATCTCTGAAGGTGGGATCAGGGCCCCTCTGGCCTCACAGAGTGGACCCCAGACTGAGAGACACAGAGATCCCTTAGAGAAAGTTCCCAGAACTGCCAAGAACCTTAACCTACAAAAAAATTGTTCTTTAGGTGTGTATTATGATGAAAACTGCAATGGTGATAATCTCAACCACGCAGTGCTAGCTGTGGGATATGGAATTCAAAGGGGCACCAAGCATTGGATCATCAAAAACAGGTAATTGTTGAAAATGCTAGCCCTTTACTCACCCTTTGAGCATTAACCTCACCTGTACTTTCCTACCATTCCTTTCTTTCTTTATACCAAGGCAGTTGATAATCCTAGAAAACTCTGAATCTTAAAACTTTAATCTGTGGTCTGTTAGCTCCTGTTTCAGTTGTGTCCAACTCATAACCCCCATTTGGGGTTTTCTTGGCGAAGACACTGGTAAACACATAACTTGTCCGAGTTACACATGCCTCACTTTCCTCATCTGTCAAATAAACTGGAGAAGGAAATAGCAAATTACTCCACAAATCTGAGGCCAGAGTTGAACTCATGAAGCTGAGTCTTTCTGATTCCAATCCCAGTGCTGTATCTACAGTGCTACCAAGTCTCCCCAGAACCTTAATACAATAGAATAAAGGGAGGGTTGCCTTTCTGGATAGGCAGAAATGTAGATGTATTGACTTCACCATGTCCTAAGGTTTCAGATCTGAATTTGTCTTAAAGACTTTATTTGATGGAATCTTTTGTGCTGCTTTTTAAGGGTGCATTTGTCCCTGTCCTGCATTTAAGGGTATACTTGTTCCTGGAACTAGGATAATTATAATTTGGGAGTGACTGCATATTTAAGAATGTAAATAATTACAATTAAACCATGTAGAACTAGAAAATGTAGCTGGGTGATTCAGTGGATAAATCTGGTCTACGCCAAGAGTCTGGAAGACCTGAGTTCCCATTCTGCCTCAGACACTTAGCCAGTCACTTAATCTGACCACCTCAGTTTCTTCATCTATAAAATGGGAATAATAGCACCTATCAAGGTCATTGGGAAGATAAGATGATATATTTTAAAAGTGCTTTTTAATGCTTAAAGTTCTATATAAATTCTAGATTTAAACTATCTGAAAGTGCATTAATGACACTATAAGGTCTTTGTAGGGCAGGTGAAGCAGTGAATAGAGTGCTGGACCTTGGAGTCAGAAAGACTCATCTTCCTAATTTCAAATCTGGCCTTAGATACTTACTAGCTGTGTGACCCTGGACAAGTCACTTCACCCTGTTTACCTCAGTTTCCGAATATATCAAATAAGCTGGAGAAGGAAATGGCAAACTACTCCAGTGCCACAAAGAGTCGGACATGACAAACAACTAAACACTAATGGGACTCTGTAGCTTGTGCTGGTTTCCATTTAGGGGCCTTTTTTTTTTTTCTTCACTCCTGCTGTTGCTATTTTCAGCGTTTTTATCTTTTCTTTAGATTATGATTCCACTCAGAGAGAGAAATTATATTTATTCTCTCTTAGAGTTTAATTTTGAGCTTTAAAATTAGACCCAATTTTTACTTGGTGGGCCAGTAAAAGGGTAGAAGTATTTGCCTAGGACCCAAAGGTGGGATGGGGGGGGAACCAGTATTTTTTACAGTTTTGTAGGAAAGGAGGGAGAATCTATGCTTAGTATTGTGAGGATTGCCCAACTTCTCTGGACAGTTGTTAACCCCTGCACTGGATGCTTTATAAAGACTAATTGGGTAAAGACTGACAAATTGCCTTCTGTGGGGGGTGGAGGGAGGGAAGTAAGATTGGGGGGAAATTGTAAAACTCAAAATAAATAAAATAATAAAAAAGATGAATTGGCACTAGTACTTTAGAATGATAAGTTATCATTTATTTGTTCATTCCACTATCATATTTTGGGTGTCTTGTCTGCACCAACTTGTAGTGCATTCCAGCTAGGCTGGAAGATTCAAGGAAGTGTAAGATTTAGAAATGATGTATGACATTGGTAAAGCCCTGTTCAGTAAGGGAGATGCCCCCTGAAAATGAGCAGTGAGCTAGAACCAAAGTATCTTCTTGTCTGTCATTTAGGGCAGGTGAAACACCTGGGCCTTTCCATCTTTCTCCTCCCATTAGAAAGGAAGCAGACATTCAAGCATCTATACTACAGTGTAGAATGAAGCCACTGAGACTGTTTTCTGTTGCTCCTACAGCTGGGGAGAGGAGTGGGGCAATAAAGGTTACATCCTGATGGCCCGGAACAAGAACAACGCCTGTGGCATCGCCAACCTGGCCAGCTTCCCCAAGATGTGACCGTGGCCATTCGACCTCATTCGACCATTTCTTTCCCACTCTTTCTCCATTCTTGCACTTTGAAAAGGAGCTGGCAAGTCTCACCTGGAGCAAACTTGGTGGTTTGCAGACAGTTCACCTACAACTTACCTTTCAATATTCCAAAGTGCTCTTCAGATGACATCCTTCTCCTCTTCCTCTCCTCAACCCCTACCTCTACTCACCTTCCTTTGAAATTTCAGGGTTGGGTGTGAGCTACTAGAGGTAGCTGTGAAATGCACACAGAAGCCTGGGGCCTAGGAGGTGTGGACAGTGCATTGCTGGCGGGCAGGCTGTCCTGGTGCTGTTGCTGCACCCTTGTGAGAGAGCTTGGAAAATTCTGAACAGAGCAGACTCTCCCCCAGCCAGAATCAGTCAGCCCCCTGTCCTGCCTAGATGCCAACACATGGACAGGATAAGGCATTGGCTCAGTCTAGCTTTTAGGATTCCTTCCTTCGGGGTCTGGAAGTCTCCATAATCTCTTCCTCATCCTCAAAAGTGAGAGGTGCCTGTTTTCCATCTTATTTCATGAAGTTATGATTTTCTTATTTTGTAGTAAGTTTAGATTATACCAGAAATATGTATTTTTCCTTCTCTTCTTAAATGTTTTGAAATAAACTGAGTATTGATCACTTGTTTTAGTTCTCTTTCAATGAATGGCTTAATGGATCACTATCTAAACTCCTGGCATTGAAAAAGGAGCCTGACATTTTTAATATTTTGTTTTTCCCCAATTGCAAGGAAAAACAATTTAAACTTTTTTCTTTTAATTTTGAGTTCCAAATTTTCTCTCTCCTTCTCTGCCCTTTCCCCTTCATTGAGAAGGCAACAAGCTTAACTTTAAAAGAGTTAACATCTGGGTCCATGGATGTGGCAGTGAGATCTTAGCAACAAACTCTTCCTTGTTTGTGATCACATCTATGATGAAGAGCAGCCGGACCCGGACTGTAGGAACAATCTCAATCAAGCAAATACAGAGAGAGCTGAAGGTCAGCTTCAAGCTGAGTCCTTCATAAAAATCCTCACATTCCTGCATAATGATCTTGTGGTTTGCCTGGTGACTAGGTTCCTGAAGCCTGACCCCAGACTTTACTCTTTCACTGGCTTCCTAATCAGTTCAATTCATACATAGATTATTCCCAAAATTTGCAAGACAGTCTCTGTTTTTCCCTCTCCCTCTCCCTCTTTATTTTTTATTTTTTTATTTTATTTTTTATTCTCATTTTGTACAAATTTTTTTTTACATTAATAAAATATTCTTGTTTAAGAGTAAATGAAATACCCCCTCCCCCCATGAATATAGACTTGCTTGAGCGATAAAGGGGAGAGAAAAAAATTAAAATAAAAAAATAGTAATAATTGTAGGTATGGCCAGGTGGTGCAATGGACAAAGCACCAGCCCTGGAGCCACGAGCACCCGAGCCCACATCCAGCCCCACAGACCCAACAATCACCCAGCTGTGTGACACGCAAGCCACCCGATCCCCACTGCCCTGCAAAAACCAAAGAGAAGGGAAAAAAAAGACCCAAAATAAAATAAAATAGTAATAATAATAGGGGTGGCTGGGTGGCAGACAGAGCGTTGGCCCTTGAGCCAGGAGCACCCAGGTCCAAATCTGGCCTCAGACACCCAAAGATCACCCTGCTATGTGGCCCCAGGCAGGCCACCCAGCCCCATTTGCCCTGCACCCTCCCCCAAATAATAATAATAATAATAATAATAATAATAATAATAATAATAATAATAATAATAATAATAAATAATAAATGTGCTTCAGTCTTTGTTCCAACACCAACAACTCTGTCACAGGTGGATCACATTCTTTATGGTAAGTCCATCGCAAAAGTTACTTCCATATTTTTCCAACGTTGCCATTGCTGATCGCAACTCCCTCCTTTTTATTTCTCCACTACCGTGTACTATATTTTCTCTCTCCTTTCACTCTGACTCTGCTGTAGGGTCGCTGAGTGGCGCAGCAGACAGATCCCTGGTCCTGGGGCCAAGAGGCCCTGAGCCCCCCATACCACCCCTTAGGCCCAGAATCCACCTGGTCCTATGGTCCTGAACAGGCCTTCCAATCCCAGCCCCTTGCAAGAAGTAAAAAAGAAAATGTGTTATATCTGACCACTCTCCTCCCATGGTCCATCCTCTCCTCCTTTATTCATATCCCCACCCCTTCCCCCTGCTGCCCCCTCCTTCTTACTCTGGATGTCTATACCCCATTGAGTATATATTCTGTTTCCTCTCCTAGCCACCTCCGATGAGAGCAAAGGTTCCCTCATTCCCCCTTGCCTTTCCCCTTCCATATCATTGCAATAGCTCATTGTAATAAAGAAAAATCTTATTATATGAAATATCTTGGACTATTCCCCCTCTCCTTTTTCTTTCTCCCATTACATTTCCCTTTTTTCTATTGACTCCATTTTTACACCATATTTTATCTTCGAATTCAACTTTCTCCTGTGCTTCAACTATAAAAGCTCCCTCTACTTGCTCTATTAACTGAGAAGGTTCATATGAGTATTATCAGTGTCATTTTTCTATACAGGAATACATGCAGTTCATCATCATTAAATCCCTCATATTTTCCCCTTCTTCAATCTCCATGCTTCACCTGAGTCCTGTATCTGAAGATCAAACCTTCTGTTTAGCTCTGGCCATTCCAAAAGGAACATTTGAAATTCCCCTGGTTCATTGAAAGTCCATCTTTTTCCCTGGAAGAGGACATTCAGCCTTGCTGGGTAGTTCATTCTTGGCTGCATTCTAAGCTCTTTTGCCTTCTGGTATATTATATTCCAAGCCCTACGAGCTTCCAGTGTAGCTGCTGCTAAGTCCTGTGTGATCCTGACTGCAGCTCCACAATATTTGAACTGTGTCCTTCTGGCTGCTTGTAATATTTTCTCTGACTTGGGAGTTCTGGAACTTGGCTATAATATTCCTAGGGGTTGGGTTTTGGGATCTCTTTCTCGGGGGGATCGGTAGATTCTCTCCATTTCTATCTTGCCCTCTGCTTCTAGAATATCAGGGCAATTTTCCTGTAGTAATTCTTTGAAAATGATGTCAAGGCTCTTTTCCTGATCATGACTTTCAGGTATTCCAATCATTTTTAAATTATCTTTCCTAAGTCTGTTTTCCATATCAGTTGTTTTTTTTCAATGAGATATTTCACATTTTCTTCTAATTTTTCATTTTTTTGGTTTTGAAGTATTGATTCCTGATTTCTGGTAAATTCATCAATCTCCCTGAATTCTATTCTTTGTCTGAAGGATTTGTTCTCCTCAGAGAGTTTTCTTATCTCTTTTTCCATCTGACCAATTCTGCTTTTTAAAGCATTCTTCTCCTCAATAACTTTCTGAACTGTTTTATCCATTTGACCTAAGCTGGTTTTTAGCATGCTATTTTCTTCAGCATTTTTTTGGATTTCCTTGACTAAGCTGCTGACTTCATTTTCATGTTTTTCCTGCATCTCTCTCCTTTCTTTTCCCAGTTTTTCTTCTAACTCCCTCATTTGATTTTCAAAGTCTTTTTTGAGCTCTGTCATAGCCTGAGCCCAATTTCTGTTTTGCTTGGAGTCTTTAGATGCAGGAGCTTGTGCTTCCTCATCTTCAGACTGAGTATTTTGATCCTTCTTGGGCTCATTTGCAAAATATTTTCTTCCTTTTGTTTCTCTGCTTGCTCATTTTCCCAGCCTGGGCCTGGTTTTGAGGTGCTTCCTGAGCTTTTGGGACACTCCCACAAGGGTCTCGGTGTGTGAGGCTCTGTCCTCCCTCCTGGTCTGTGAATGACCATGAGCGCCCCACTATGCCACAGGGCTGAGGTGGGGGGGGGTCCCTGTTGTTCTATGGGGGGGCCTAGACTGGGATCAGGATCTGAATGTGGTCAGAGTCCCAGAGTCCTGTTCCAGGGGCAGAGGGCAGAGGACAGAGCTCGGCAGTCTCTCTCTCTCTTCACTCCCCTCCCTCAGCTCAATGGGCTCATGCCCTGGGGGCTCCTGCTTCCTGCTTCTGTTTCCCCGATCTGGGCTGCTGGCTCTCTGTGTGCCCTGTGGGCTGGGCTCCACGTTCTGCCTCTGGCAGAGGTCCCCCCCTGTTCCCCCACTTTGTGCTGGTGCTCCCCGGGGTGCAGCTCAGGAGACTCCCCCGCTGCTGTGAGCCGCTGCTCCCAGCACCCTGGGGCTACCGCCAGGAGGCTGGAGTTCTTTGGCTCTGGTGGGCCACCCCTCTGGCGGGCCGCCCCTCCAACCCCGGGAAGCAGAGCCTTTCTGCTCTTTTCCAGGTTACCTTGAGTAGGAGAACTGCCTCACTGGGTCCCTTTGTGGGTTCTGTCTCTCGAAAGTTTAGTTAGAGTCCTTAGTTTGGAAGTTTTATCAGAGAGTGCCTAAGACTGGATCCTTTCTTGTCGCCTTCTTGGCTCTGCTCCCTACTCTCCCTCTCCCTCTCCCCCTCCCTCTCCTCTCCTCTCCTCTCCTCCCCTCCCCCCCCTCCCCTCCCCTCCCCTCCCCTCCCCTCCCCTCTCCTCCCCTCCCCTCTCCTCCCCTCTCCTCTCCTCTCCTCTCCTCTCCTCTCCTCTCCTCTCCTCTCCCCTCCCCTCCTCTCCTCTCCCCTCCCCTCCCCTCCTCCCCTCCCCTCCCCTCCCCTCCCCTCCCCTCCCCTCCCCTCCCCTCTCCTCTCCTCTCCTCTCCTCTCCTCTCCTCTCCTCTCCTCTCCTCTCCTCTTTTCTTCTCTCTCTGTCTCTCTGTCTCTCTCTCTCTGTCTCTCTCTCTCTCTCTCTCTCTACCTCTCTCTCTCTTTCTCTCCCACTTCCTCCCTCCCTCTATCTCTGTTCCCCCTCCTTCACCCTCAACTCCCCCATGTGGTTTTCAACTGAACCTTGTCCTTATCTTCTTGTTTTACAATGGAAAGCCTTTACTAAAAGTAAAAGGACCTGTATTCAAATCCATCCTATTAGTTTTTTTCTTTCCTTACCTTTCCCCCATAAAATCAGTACATATATATGCCCAGAGTCAGGAAGACAAGTTCAAATCCAGCCTCAGATACTTACTGGCTCTGTGACCCTGAGCACACTGCTAGTGTGTCTTAATCCATTGAAAACGGAACTGGCAAACCATTTCAGTGTTTTTTTTAAATGCTGAAACAGTCAATCCTTTTATTTTCATGAACTATAAATGTAGAGAGCTAAAGGTAAATCAATCTCTTTCATCTCCTGTCAGAGAGGTGAGAGTTGATAGATGTAAAATCCATAATGAAACTTGCATTTTTGGACATGCCAATGAGGGATTTTTTTTTATTGTTTTTGGACCTAGATATTTGTTGTCTTTTTTGGGGGGATGTTTAATTAAAGGGAGACAGTGCAAAGGAGAATTAATAAGTACTTGCAAAAAAATAAATAATTATTGGGAGGGAAGGGGAAAAGTGTTGGAAGAGGATGAAGCAATAGCAGTCTGAGTGAGGATGGAGTTTGGTGTGTTTATCCCCAAGATCACCTGAGAAGTATTTCATCTTGCAACCCTCTCTTACATCTTTGTCCATAGGGTTGCCACATGTGGGTTAATAAAAAACCTGCTACATGGATGCATTGTCTGCTTCATTAGAATGTAAGTTTTTTGAGGATAGAGATGGTTTTGTTTTTTTTCTATTTATCCCCAGAACTTAGGAAAATTTGGCACATGGTAGGGACTTAACATATACTTAGCAGCCACTGTTGGGTGCATTTCATTTCTGGTCAAGAGCGCCTCATTCCTGTAGAAAAGAAATCGAAAATCCATTATCAGACATCATCTTCTATTTTTTCCTTTTTCTCCTAGTCTTTGATTACTAGCTGTAATTAAGACACTATTTGTTGCCTGAGGACTTCAGTTTCTTGCCCAAGATTTTTTAAGCCTTAGCAATATTTTTGAGATTCCCTCTGGCAATTTCAATTATGTCCACACGAATCACTTAAAGTGGATAGTAGGCATCAGGTTTAACAAGCCTTGTAATATTCTACACATAGAGCCTGAGAAGATAGGCTGACTCCCTTTTTTGTTCATTTCCAATCAACAAATGTAGTTGTCCCAGTAGGGAGTTCTCAGTGACCACTGCTTGTTTTCTTCCTTTGACCATGTTGGATGATGTCTCATCTGATGCTATCCATAGATGTGCCATAATTCTTTTTTTTTTTTTTTTTTTTAGATTTTTCAAGGCAATGGGGTTAAGTGGTTTGCTCAAGGCCACACGGCTAGGTAATTATTAAGTGTCTAAGCTCGGATTTGAACTCAGGTATTCCTGACGCCAAGGCTGGTGCTCTATTCACTGAGCCACCTAGCCACCCCTGCCATAATTCTTTAGAAGACAAGTAGCTGCTCTTTCATCAGAAGGTCTAGTTCTACTCTTTTTTCAGGAAAACTAACATCAATTTCTTAGTTCCAAAAGTCTTTATTCCTTTTTTCCTTATCTTGTGTTTCATCTTTTAATCTGCCTAAGGTCAGGCTTTTTAATTTGTTTCTTCAGTCCCCTTTTCTCTATTGTTTTTACATTTCGATCCTTCTTCCATTTTAAAGAGTGATTTAGAGCATGCTCTATGCTCTATGCTCATTTAGAGCAATGATCTTTCAAGTGGAAACTGATCCCTAGGGTCATGTTCTTCTCCAAAGGGACATGTAAGTCTATCTCCAAGGAGCATGTGATTAAATAATTAGAAGGTGAGAAGATTGGTTTCTTTCTATCTACCCTGTGAAAACTAGTTATGGAATTTGTCTCCAACAAAATCACTGCTACCCTTTTGCTCCAATTGTTCCCTCTTCCTTTCTTCTCAGCAATTATAACCTCTACAAATATCCACAGAAGTAACTGTTTGGACACTGGCTCTCCTCCTCCTCCTTCCCATTTGTACCCCTAGATTATTTTGTGGCTATAGCTGCCACCCTTTGGAGGATGAACTCTGGCTGGACAGTACCCCTTTTTCATTTTGATTAGAGCCGAGTAAGTTGAACAGACTGAGCTGACATGAATGGATGCCTCTATTCATTTTGGGCCTTATATTGTCTTCCCCCCCCAAATCTACCTCTCTTTCAAACTTTCCTATTTCTTTTGTGGAAGCTACTATACTTTCAGTCAATAAGGTTTTCATTTCTGATATCATCTTCAGTATAAACAGTGTCATTTTAGACTCCTAAATGTCCCTGTGACTCAGACTCATTTCCTGAATCTACATCTGTCCCCTGTTTACTCTAGTTCAGGCCCAAATAATTCCTTACCTGGAATTTTGAAATAGTCTTTAAAATTTCTTTTTATTGATATATATATATATATATATATATATATATATATATATGTTTTTTTTTTTTTTAGTTTTTGCAAGGCAATGGGGTTAAGTGGCTTGCCCAAGGCCACACAGAGCTAAGTAATTATTAAGTGTCTGAGGCCGGATTCGAACTCAGGTACTCCTGACTCCAGGGCCGGTGCTCTATCCAGTATGCCACCTAGCTGCCCCTTATCGATATCTTTTAAAAAGTATTGTCAAGGGGCAACTAGGGTGGCATAGTGGGTAGAGCACCGGCCCTGGAGTCTGGAGTACCTGAGTTCAAATTCGGTCTCAGACACTTAATAATTGCCTAGTTGTGTGACCCTGGGCAAATCACTTAACCCCATTGCCTTAAACAAATTTTTAAAAAAAGTATTGTCTAATTTTTTTCTATCTTTCTGCTCTCAGAGAACCATTTCTTATAACAAAGAATTTACAATAGTTTCCTAATTCCTATCCCTGCCTTAAGTCACTCCTCTCTCTAATGGATGTTCCATAGCTGTTAAAGTGATTTATTCTCCTTAAGTGCAATTCTGACCATGCTATTTTCCTACTTGGTACACTCTCAATAACTTACAGTTGATTCTAGGATCAAATTTTATTTCATCTTTATCTCATCCTATTTTATGCTATTTTCTGTAAGTTTTATAACATATAATTATTAAAATGGCGGGATATGTCTAAAACATATAAATAAATAATTATATACATATTGGAGATAGGTGTTCAAAACTTTTTTAACTGATAAGTTTATGTAATCAAAAAAGTTTGGAGACCACTGAATTAGAACATATTTTTTCTTTTAGGAGGGAGATCTCCTTTTACTTTGAATATAGATCACAATTACTTTAGTGATATAATAGTTTCTCTGAGATTCTCCAAGCATGCAGTCATACTCACATGTTGGATCCTCAAATGATTGCTACTGTCTTGGATTCTAGGTAATTCTTTTGGTGGTTACTCCTAAAAATGATATTCTTGATCCCCTACCAGTTTAACAATGTCACTCATCCAGTAGACTTAATTAGCTTTTAGGAAAGGCATTTACTTAGATTGTATAGGAAGAAGAGTTGGTTCAAAACATTTCTCCTGAAGCCTGGAGAACAGTCTGCTTTAAAATAAACATGGTTTCCATGGAAAGAGTGAGTTTAGACTTTGAATACACTGGTTCTGAGCCACATTGTGATAAATACATGTGTCGAAGCATAGCTTACAGTCCCTGGTACTTTGTGACCTAGAAGGCCTTTCTTCCTTCTAGAGTACTCATGAAGGTTCCTTTAGGTTCAGCATCTTTTCTGAGTAGGACCCTGATTTGTACAGATAATCATGCTGTTTCATTCTTTACTCAGCCAAAGAGGTTTGAACCCCACCAAGGGATAACGGCATAATTGCAGCTTGTTTACACATTAAAATCTCATCACATGTGATTATAGTAGCTAAATGGGGAGACTTCCTCTTTAACACTAAGGATGAACCTAGCCCTTGAATTCCCTCAGCTCAAAATTTTTCAACATCAGCATTATCATCAACTGTCTCCTCTTTACCTTTGGTCACAAAAGAAGTATAACTACTCATCTCCCAGTAGGATGCTTCAGCATTCATCTTTTTGCTCATTCATTTTCAAATGATGCCTCTTAATTGGCTCTTTCCTAGCTTCCTAAAAATGAGATCAGGTCTCCTCCATCTTAAAAACCAAACCAAACTAAACAGAACAAACCTCTTCTCTCCTTCCTCTTTCTAACCTCTCTAGTTACTATCTCATTTCTCTTCTCTGTCACTGTACTTCTTTAAAAAGTGCTTCAGGGTCAGTGTTTTCACTTCCTCTCCATTTATTTTTCCTCAATTCCTTGTTTGGTTTCTGTCTCCATCATTCTGTAGAAATTACCCTCAGAAGTTAGTCAATACCCACACAACTGACCAATAAAATAACCCATTCTCCCCTCTTCCTTTACCTCTTAGTAACAACTGACTGCTTATCTTCTCGTCTTACTGGACTACTTACTGTCTACTTTTGGATTTGGAAACATGCTCTGCTTGTTCTACTCTTCTCTCTGTTTCTTTTTTTGTCCTTAAATGACTCCTCATTTTTCTGATCTTGCATATTTCCTCCTCAAAATTTTGTCTTTACCTCTCCTTTTTTTTTTTAATTTCTCTTTGCAATTTGATTTACTCCAAGATCTTAACTACAACCTTTATGAAGGTGATTTCCAAATCTATATCTCCAAGTGTCATCATTTTTCTGAACTCCAGATTCATATCTTCAACTAATTTATTGACACTGAAAACTCAGCATATTCAAAACTGAGACTTTTATCTTTTCCCCTAAGTTTTAGTATTCCTTCCTTCTTACTCTGCTATTTCTGCCTATAGCATTCACTCTCCTATGTTCTAAGAGTTTGTTATCATTTATTTTTCCCTCTTGCATCTCCTGTCTATCGATTTTACCTCCACAAAGCTTCTTGCATACATTCCCTCCTCACTATACCCATTACTATTGCCATACTACAAACCATCATTACTACCTACCTGGATCAAGTAAAAAACTTCCTTATAGGTTTCCAGGCTCCATTGAATTTCCCTTTCAATTTATCCTTCAAATCCATTTCAGAATAATCTTTCTTATACATGGCTTTATCTTATTTCTCTGGTCAAAAAAAAATCAGTGACTCCCTTTGGCCTACCAATAAAATTAATATTTCCTTGACTGATTTTTCAGAGTGCCTCACAATTTAGTACTATCATACCTTTCCAGTCATCTCTTATTAACTAGATTTCTTCTTGAGCTCTGAACTGCATTTTCTCACTTCCATACCTTCACTCAGAACTGGAATATCCTCCCTCTTCCTCTTTGTATGTTGAATTACTACCTGTCATTGAAAGCTAAACTCAGCAAAACAATGATGAAGAGACAGAGGGTGAAAGGAAAGAGAAAAGTACAAATGGGAGTGGGGCAAGGGGATAGGATGAAGGGTAATTCAGAGTTAGTAATCATAAATATGAATGTTAATGGGATAAACTCTACCATAAAATGGAAGTGGAAAGCAGAGTGGATTAAAAACTAGTGTCTTACAATATGTTGTTCAAAAGAAATGAATTTGAAGCAAAGAGATACATATAGAGTAAAGGTAAAAGGCCGGAACAGGATATATTATGCTTCATATGAAGTTAAAAAAAAAAGCAGGGGTAGCGATCCTGATATCGGACAAAGCAAAAGCATTTAGAGATATAAAATTTAAAAAAATAAATATAATAAATAAATAAATATGAAATTAAAAGAAATAAGGGAGGAAACTATAAGATATCATAGACAATAAAGTAATATCAATTCTAATCATCAAGTAGTATAGCATCCAGATTCTTACAGAAATTAAATGTTACAGAAAGACATAGAGAGCAAAACTATACTAGTGAAGGAACTCAACCTTCCTCTCTCAGAACTAGATAACTCTAACTACAAAATAAACAAGAAAGAAATTAAGGAACTGAAGAGAATTTTTAAAAAGTTAGCTTTGTTAAGACCTCTGGAGAAAACTGAATGGAGATAGAAAGGAAAATACCTTTTTCTCAGTGGTGCATGGCACCCACACAAAAATTGACCATGTATTAGGGCATAAAAACGTCCCAGTCAGTACAGAGAGGCAGAAACATTAAATGTATACTTTTCAGATAATGCTGCAATAAAAATTATGTGTAATAAAGGGCCATAGAAAGATAAACTAAAATTAATTGGAAACTAAATAACCTAATTATAAAGAATCAGTGTAACAAACAATAAATCAAAGAAATAATAATTTCATTCAAGACTATGACAATAATGAGACAATATTGAAACTTGTGGGATATAGCCAAAACAGCATTAAGGGAAATTTTATATCTCTAAATGCTTACGTGAAAACTAAAATACCAGCTCTTCCATGCTGCCTTTCCTTATCCACTATATCAGTAATCCCCTTTTCCCATCAACTTCATAATCCATATTTTTTATTCCTTTTGGTTTGCTCGTCCTATATAATGTTATAGCATCATTTTTATATATGTATTACCTCCTTGTTTGACTATAATCTGTCAGAGTAAGGACAGAGACTTAGCTAAACTTTTTTTCTCAGTACCAACCATGTTGGCACAATGATCTATGTACATTAGTCTTTGTTTCAATTGTCTCTAGTTCCATTATGCACATTAGATGCTTACTAAAATTTTTGTTTAATTTAATTTTATTTCCACCAAAGAAGAGATAGCTCTCAGTTATCTTATGGTTATACATCAGCCCCTCCCCCCATCTCCCTTGCCCCTAAGCTTCTGTGGTTCTCTGCATGCCCTCCGACTGCTTCTCTGTCTCTGTTTCAGTTAGCCATAGTGCCCCAAGCACTCATTTCATTTATCAAGCTCAACAGGATGTAAAAAGGAGAACTTTTTTTTCTTTTTCTTTTTTGTGTGGGAAGTTGTTCCATCTCATGAGTGGGGACATTGTGCTCAAGTTTCCTGTTTCTTATGTTTGTGGTATAGTAACTGCATTTTGTAAAGGTTTGTAATTATGCCTGACAGACAGTGGATCTGAATGAAACATTCTCAAAATTAGGTTAAAATCAGGGGCATTTTGCCTTATAATCATTCCTACCATTGCATATAATATCACATAATAAATCATAGACCCCCTCCCCCAAAGTTTCCTATCTTGTACCTGCCTCTCCTTCCTAGGGGAAAGAGGACAGCATGAGGAGAGGGACCATATATTTTGTCTTAAAGATTTGTACTAGGTAATTTGTATGTTGTTTTACAGATACTCTGATTGTTTATTATGTGTCAATTTTGCCTACCTAATTCATTAATTTTTTTAAACAACAAAAGAACAAAGACCATGGTCCTTCGTTTATATGTCCTTACAGTGCTTATGCACAGATCTTTGAAAAATGTTAACTGCCTGATTAGTCACCATAATAATTTAGGTTATGACACAATGCTAGCTTTATGGACAGGCTTTGAACAAAATAAAGAAGAAAACATAAAAAGAAATTCAAATACATATACTCAATACCTTCTAAGTACATAATAATAATTGTTATTGTTTAATTATTTCTGACTCTTCATGGCCCCATTTAGAATTTTCTTGGAAAAGATAATGGAGTAGTTTGCCATTTCTTTCTCTAATGCATTTTACAGATGAGGAATTGAGGTAAACATGGTTAAGTGACATACTCAGGGTCACACACCTACTAAGTATGGAAATCAGATTTAAACTCAGACAGATGAGTTTTTTCTGACTTCAGGCTTATCCACTGTGCCCACCACCACTACCACCACCACCACCACCTATTTACGTCACTGCCATCCACAGCAAAATAATCATTCAGATTTATAAAGGACTCTTAGGTGATGCTCCCTCAACTTATATTTGTAGGTTTTCAGGGTAGGTTTACAGAAAGTGGTTGCTACCTTGAATTCTAGGGGCAGTATTCCCTGTGGGCCTATATTTCTAACACTAGCCAATGAGAACCTACCATTATACTTCCCATTAACAATCAGACAGCAGACTCAATTATTAATGGCATTTACTAAGATGGTTTGTCAAGAACCATTGTTACAAAATATTCCCCTCATAAACCTAGGACACAGTCCCCTATAAATATTGTCAGTATCCATGGGAAGAATGACTTCAAATTTGGGATCCAGTGGTAGTGACACACATGTGGGTGTCTACTCACAACTCCTAGTCCTTTTTTCCCCAGAGCCTAATGCAACTCTCTCTGAATGCAGTTTCTTTGCTAATCAGATTGTTCATTAGGGTTCCCAGGATCTTCTGCTCTCCATAATCTGATTCTCTTCTTTTTTTGCCAGGGACCATATTCCTTGAAGTTGTTTCCTCTCTCAAATGACTGTCTCTCTGTATTTATATTTTTCCACAGTTGGTGTCTCTGCTCTGATGAATTTTATATCTCTAACTGATTCAGTAACTCAAAACTAAATGACTGGGGACAGCTAGGTGGCACAGTGGATAGAACACTGGAATAACTTAGCTGTATGACCTTGGGCAAGTCACTTAACCCTATTGCCTTGCAAAAAATCCCCCAAAACTAAATGACTGATGATGAAGTGGGGGACAAAAATGTTCTATCTCCTCTCCATGAAGGAGGGTTCTCCTCAGGCAATTTCAAGTTTTCAACATCCTCAACTGGAACTTTTGAAATTTGCCCCGGCATTAGTTGGTTTTAAAGTTCCCTAATTTGTTTTCACAGATTATCCTATGGTTTCTCTATTGACTCAGAGAGGTGTTTGGACATGTAAAGCAATCAGGTCCATAGGTACCTTTTCTATGTCTAATTTAATACCTCTTGAACTTTGTGATTATATTCTAAACCTTCTATGATTGAATTAGTAGCAAGCCACAAAGCAATTTTTTTTTAGTTTTTGGTTTGTTTTTTTTGCAAGGCAATGGGGTTAAGTGGCTTGCCCAAGGCCACATGGCCAGTAATTATTAAGTGTCTGAGGCCAGATTTGAACCCAGGTACTCCTGACTCCAGGGCCGGTGCTCTATTCACTGCGCCACCTAGCTACCCCACCACAAAGCAATTTAATGGAAGCAGTAGACCATCCTGAGATGGAAAGCAGCATGTCTCAAGCAAATTGAATCACTACCACCTTGATTACCATTTCCTCTTGGACCCTGATGGAGACAGCCAAGGACCATGAACCCAAGAGTCCTTGTAATATTAATGCACTCAGCCTAATGTCTGTAGCCATTATCCTAGAAGCAATTCTTGTAGAGATGCAATTCTTGCTATAGCACTATCTATTGAAGGTCCAGAAAAGAAAGTTTTAGTTACCAAAGTCCATGGCTCTAATCCTGAATAAATATCAGAAATTGATGTCATTTTTTCATGGACATGACATTGAAGAAAAGGTGTTCTCAATTGCTTTGTAGTTATACTCTAAGTAGCATGGGGTCTTTCCGTCTGAGTTGTGACTGAAACTTTCCATTTGTGTTGTCTCCTCCATTAGAAATGTAAGCTCCTGGAGAACACAGGGTTTGGCTTATTTTTCTAGTTGTATCCCTAGGGTTTAGCTCAGTATTTTGTATGTAAAAAGATTTAATAGACACTTGTGGTCAGCTAGGTGGCACAGTGAATAGAGCACCGGCCCTGGAGTCAGGAGTACCTGAGTTCAAATCCGGTCTCAGACACTTAATAATTACTGGCCGTGTGGCCTTGGGCAAGTCACTTAACCCCATTGCCTTGAAAAATCTAAAAAAAAAAAGATTTAATAGACAATTCATTCATCTATTCATCCATCCATCCATCCATTCCATCAGCTTAGGAGAGAAGGGAAATCACAATTCCACTCCTTTACATTGTAGACACATTATCTCATTTGATTGCCACAACTCTGTGAGGTAGGTGGTATTATCTCTGCTATATAGATAGGGAAATTGAGACTCAGAAAAATGACTTATCCAGAGGTATAGAGCTTCTCTCTGAGATGGTATTTGAATAAGGATCTTCCTCACTACAAATTCAGTGCTCTAACTACTATACCACACAGCTTCTCTTGTGATATACAGTATGGTAACTCTTGCTAAAAGCTTCCTATTTTGAATGAAAAAAGGTTCATTTGAGAATGTCAAGCAAAAAACAAAGGTATTTTTGAAGGGATCATCTCAGTTTTGCTGCCTTGATTCTCTTTAAAAAGTACAGTTGGAGTCAGTGAACTATCTATTTAGTACAGAAGTATAAGTCATAGCCCTTGAGGCTGAGGAATTTGTGACCAGCCAAACTCATTGACAAGGATTTAAAGAACGTTGGAACGAAAATATTAGACCTAAGAAAGCCTAACCAAAATATAGCCTAGTATTTCAAAGATTCTCCACATCCTGTCACATCTATGAAAAAAATCACTGCTTATAAGGTGATAGTGGTGTCTCCCTGAAACAAAGGAGTTACACTTCATTCATATCAATACAGGTTAAAGATGAATGAGGAATCAAGAACCAGGGCACTGAGATGGGGGTTGGGAAAAATCACCAAGAGAAGGCTACTTTTAGATTAGAGGTAGAGAGATTTATTGAGGGGAAGCAGACTGTTAACTCTAGGAAGACAATCTGGAGGAGATGGGATTTCAGAAACTTCATCTTAATCTCACTGTTACCAAAATGTTCCCATCTGTCTAAAATGGAACTACCCTGGAACCAAATCTAACCCTAGACACACTGGCTATGTGACCCTGGGCAAGTCACTTGACCCCAATTGCCTCCAAAAAAGAAAACTTTTTTGCACCACTTGCTCCAGAGACAAGCTCCATATTTTGGGGGAGGAAGGATTCAAGAACAGACTCATTTGGCTGCTCTTTTGGGTGCTTTTTTATCGGCCTCAAGTGGTCTGGTCTGTTACTGGAGGGTGAGGCAGTGGGAAGGGGATGAACATGTTCATCAATTAGTCCACAGTTATAAAAAACAAACAAACAAACAAATCAAAAAACCCAAGAAGAAGTAGGAGGTTTCTGACCAAAGGAATCATGAAATGAAAGTGAAATCATTTTGCTTCCTCTTTATGAAGGCTCATGTGACAAGTTCTAATGTATTTAAAAGTGATCTCTTGTTGCTCTGAAATCTCTGATATTAATTAGTTCAGATATCCCAGGATTCCTTCAGGAGTTCACCTGCTGATATCTGGAGGTAGGTATTTACTTTTCTTTTCCCTTGTTTGGCTATTTAACTATAAATACTCGATTTACATTTTTATCTTCTTCTCTTTGTCAGATTTTGAGCATGTAGTTTGAGGAAGTAAACTAAAAAATTTTGTGGTCCATCTTGTTTTTTTTTTTCATTCTAAAAGGATTAAACTTTTTAAACAGTTTATATCTAGCCTGTATGTCAAGGACATAGAAAAATCATTTTGTGTTATAAACCAAAGTCAGGAATGGATAAACTTCTTGGGTCTTTGGACTGCAAAGAAGTTAGAAAAGAAAAATAAATTGGGAAATATAACTCAGTTACAAATTATTTTATTAAACTCCTGGATAGGGGTGGCTAGGTGGCGTAGTGGATAAAACACTGGCCCTGGAGTCAGGAGTACCTGGGTTCAAATCCAGTCTCAGACACTTAATAATTACCTAGCTGTGTGGCCTTGGGCAAGCCACTTAACCCCGTTTGCCTTGCAAAAAAAGAAAAACCTAAAAAAACCTCCTGGATATTTAAGGCTTTATAAACTTTTGCATCAATTTTTATGGGGAAAAATATTTTAGTCCAACATGATATGCTATTTTGAAATTTTAAAAAATGCTGAAAGAATTTGGATTATGATGACTCAAATAATAATAACAATAATAATAATAGCTAGCGCTTATATAACAGTATAAGGTGTTCAAAGTATTTTACATCTTATCTCATTTGATCATCATAACATCCTTAAGAGAAAGGTGTTCCATTTTAAGGAGGAGAAAACTGAAGTTGGCAGAGGTTGTATGACATGCTGAAGTTTACATAGCTAAGAAGGTATCTGAGGCAGCATTGAATTTAGGTCTTCCTGACTCCATGTCTAGCACCTTCTCCTGCCACTAGAAAAATGGAAGGAAGGAAGGAAGGAAGGAAGGAAGGAAGGAAGGAAGGAAGGAAGGAAGGAAGGAAGGAAGGAAGGAAGGAAAGAAATTAAAACAAGACAGAGAAACAGAGACAGAGAGAGACAGAGAGAATGCGACAGAAAAAGAGAAGAAAAGATGACCCAACTGGGAGAGACTGCGACAGAGAAAGAGAAGAAAAGGTGACCCATGTGGGAGGGAGGAAGCAACATGGAGAGTTTCTTTAACCACCTGTACAAGTAATGGGTATTATGAAAAAATAGCACATGAGAGCTTCCCCTTTCCTATTCAGAAGCTTCAGAGATTTGTCTTTCCTTTACAAAATCAAAATTTGTAAAGCATGTGAATTCCTCTGAAACAGGGGAGTGGGAGAGAAGTTTCTCTGATTAAATTTTATTAAAAATCTTGGAAATTCCCGGGGTTTTTTTTTTATTTATTTTATAAGATGTGAGTTTAGGTCATCAGGGATTAGGAAATCTTAGTAAATCTTTGCTTTATAAGTGCTGATTAGGGATGGAAGTGGTATTTACAGAATCTCTGAAGAATTGAAAACAGAAACTCATCATTGTTAGCCTTCCCTCAAGCCTCAACTTCCATCTAAATAGATGAAATGCCATTCAGTGTTACCTTCACTATATCCCTCTATTGCTAGAGAAAGCAATATGACTGAGGATCATTTTTCTCCCTCTTCCTTGAAGGATTGGGTACAACTGACTCCTTCAGACTTCACATCTCTTTCCACTGGAATTGGCTCAGGGGCTGGTGAACTAGAGGTCCCCTCTCTATTTCCTTCCCCTCTTTTCCTTATAGAACTGAGAAAATCAAAAGGCACTTTTGCTGGGAGATAAGGAATTAAGTTCATGAGGTTTTAAGTTTAGGCCATATACATATTGATTCCTTTTCCTACAAACTTAGAAAGCTTAAAAATACAGATTAATAAAAACTCTGACCAGACTCCAGGGTAAGCAGTCTTTTGAAATAAGTTTTCCAGAAGCTTTGTTCTGTGGGTCAGTTATCCATCTATTTTCCCTATTAGTTATACTCTCCATGCCAAAGATACTAACTGGATATATAATTAAATTCCCTTTAGCTTGAAAATTTACATTAAAAGTAAAAAAAAAAAACTAGGAAGAAAATTTAAAAGAACAGAGAAACACTTAGTAATAAACAATACCTCCTATTGCAACACTACACCTTCTTGGAATAGGTATAATTTAGTTACTCCTTGATGTATTTCTTTATAAACCAAACAATGAGCCAGAGAAAGGAAAAAGCTCAAACTGCTTCAAGACTTAAATTTGGGGCAGCTAGGTGGCACAGTGGATAGAGCCCCAGCCCTGGAGTCAGCAGTACCTAAATTCAAATCTAGCCTCAGACACTTAATAATTACCTAGCTGTGTGGCTTTGGGTAAGCCACTTAACCCCATTGCCTTGCAAAAAAAAAAAAATTAGAAAAATTTTTTAAAAGACTTTAATTCAGGGACGGCTAGAGGGCACAGTGGATAAAGCACCAGCCCTGGAGTCAGGAGTACCTGGGTTCAAATCCGATCTCAGACACTTAATAATTACTTAGCTGTGTGGCCTTAGGCAAGCCACTTAAGCCTATTTGCCTTGCAAAAACCTAAAAAAAAAAAAGACTTTAATTCAATTCTCCTGAAAAGCACCTTCCATCTACTGCTGCTCCTCCCAGCAGATACTGCTGGGACTATCCCAGATTCTCCTTTTGTGTCTCTATTAGACCAATTAAAAACTTCTGCAACAGCAAGAAAAAGCAGCAACAAAAACCTCTATATAAATTTATTATTCATGTGAGGTTATATATTCCAGTATTCCCTTTTACAGGGATAAGGTGACCTTGGTGGGTGGGCTACAAACTGACTAAAGCCAATCAGGTGGACTCACTGAGTTTGGCACTGATATGTTAACCCAGGGATGCATGGCTACCAGGATGTTTTAAGAAGGGGTGAACTGATCCAGATCAGAAAGATGAAGTAGGTAAAATTTCTGGACCAATTAGAATTGGAAGCAAGTCTTTGAGTGTCTGTCACACTTCTAGCCTGGTTTAGCTATGGAGACTAAGTCTCAGATAAATAAGTAGACTTTTTTTTTTTTATTTTTATACAGAGCTTTAATGTTTGTAAAGCACCTGACATGTTGCTTCATTTGATTCCCCCAAACCTCATGTGAAGGCTTATACTTTTTGTTTCCTCCTCAAGACATGGTCTCTCTCTCATCACACTCCACCTGGATCAATGCACAACATGGAAACAATGCAAAGACTGGCAAATTGCCCTCCGGGGGTGGGGTGGGGAGAGGGAAGCAAGATTGGGGGGAAAAACTGCAAAACTCAAAATAAATGAAATCTTTTTGTTTAATTAAAGATTTTATTTGAGTTTTACAATTTTCCCCCCAATCCCACTTCCCTCCCCCACCCCCCCACAGAAAGCAATCTGTCAGTCCCTACCTTGTTTCCATGTTGCACATTGATCCACACTGAGTGTGATGAGAAATCACATCCTCAAGGATGAAACAGAAAGTAAATAAACAGATTTTAATTGCTAATTTGATTTTATATCACTAGATTTGCTCCTGTGTTCTTCTCTCTACCCTTTCCCACAGTCATCCTTTATAACAAAGTTTTTTATTTTTATTTTTGAAGAGAAAAAAAATCAGCAAAAACAATGGATTCATCAAAAAATATTGTCATATCCTTGACTTGGATATCTTTAAAGGAATGAAAGGAAATATCTTCTCATATCTCTTCTTTGGGGCACATTTACTTTTATAATTGCATAACATTCATTTATTTTTGCACTGTAGCCATGCATATTACTTTCCCTTGCCTCTTATTTTTCTTTGATTCCATTCATATATCTTCCTATGCATCTCTGTATTCATCACACATATAATTTCTTATAGCACAGTAATACTGATTACATTCATGTGCCATTCCCCAATCTATACATATCGGCTTTTTTTTTCTAGTTCTTTAATATCACAAAAATGCTGCTATAAATATTTTTCACCAGTGGCCACTTTAAAGAACATATCTAATAATTTAATCTCAATGTTATAGGATATGGACATTTTTGCTACTTTATTTTTATTAATTCCAAATTGCTTCCAGAATGATTGAACCAGTTCACAGCACTACCAATAATGTATTAGTGTAGTCATTTCTAAATTTCAATCCATGCCATCATTGGCTATTCCTATCTCTACTCAATTTTGCTTGTTTTCTAGATATAAGGTAAAGTCATAGGACTGTTTTGATGTGCATTTTTCTAATTAATGATCAATATCCTTAGGTATCCTTTAATATGCTTAATAGTTTGCAATCTTTCTTTTGATGACTATTTATGTTCTTTGACAATTTTCTTACTGGGGATGTTTTTTGGGTTTCATTTATTTCCATTACTTGTCTATATATCTTGGATATCAAATCCTTACCAGAGATATTTGATACAGAAGTCTTCCTTCCCCCTCTCACACTGTTGACTGCTTTCCTTCTTATTTTATCTGTGTTCAACTTGTTTGTGCAAAAGCTTTTTGATTTTTTGTTATCAAAATTACTTTTTCCTTTCTAGAATGATGCTAGTCATCTGGATGTTTCTGGCCTGTGCATCCACAGCCACACACCTCCATCATGATCCAACACTCGACAATCACTGGGAGTTATGGAAGAAAACTTATGGCAAGCAATATGAGAAACAGGTAGAAGAAATGACAGCTGAACAACAGCTGTTAGATATACTGTGATCTTATACCATCCCAATTTCTTAGGGGCAGGTAGTCAGGTGGCTGGACATGGAGTCAGGAAGGTCTGAGGAGGGGGGGAGGGAGGGGGGAGGGGGAGTAGGGGGAGAAGAAGAAGGAAGAAGGAAGGGGAGAAGGAGGAGGAGAGGGAGGATGAGGAAGAGGAGGAAGAGAAGGAGGAGAAGAAGAAGGAGAAGAAGGAGGAGAAGAAAGAGAAGGAGAAGGAGGAGGAGGAGGGGGAGGGGAAGGAGGAGGAAGAGGAGAAGGAGGAGGAGGAGAAGAAGAAGAAGAAGAAGAAGAAGAAGGAGGAGGAGGAGGAGAAGAAGAAGAAGAAGGTGGAGGAGGAGGAGGAGAAGAAAAGAAAGAAGAGAGTCAGGAAAACCAGAATGGGAGCATATCATGGAAGTCAAGAGAAAAAAGAATTTCAAGAAGGAAGTGGTGATCAAGAGACTTATATGCTGGAAATAGGTCAAGAAGAATGAAGACAGAAGAGGGACTTTTGGATTTGGCAAGAAGGAATTCCTCAGAAACCTTCAATAGAACAATTTCTGTATATTCTTAGCAACGAAGTCAAATTACCACTGGGTACTGAGGGAATAAAAATGGTGAGTAATTGAAAGGACCAAACAAAGTAGTTAGATTTTTTTGTTGTTTTTAAGGCAGAGAAAAGCCTGCTTGCTCTATTCTTGTATTTTCATCAAATGATATCCTCAATTTATTTACATAGTTATTAAAGATTTTGTATAGGTTGAATGTTACTGATATTTTCTATTGCCTTCTGGGTTAATAATATGGTCTGTGATTTTTTCCCCCCAAGTACTTAGTACATTTTCCTATTTTAGATATATTGAGAATCAGTCTCATAGTGTCTTCAGAGCAAACTTAATACAGTGTAAAACTGGTGCCCATTATTCCACTAGCCTTTTCTTTAGTACCATTTCAACGTCTTTATGTAGTGCATCAGTCATTGTGATGATAGAGTCTCAATATGGTGGTTTCATAGTCACTGATGGATAAAAATGTTTGTTTTAAAAATCTTTATAGCTCTTTTTCTTTTTTCTTTTTTATTCTGTTGTTGTCCTTTCAGTTTCTTCCTAACAAGTCAGGTTGTGTTGGTTTATTTAAGCTAAACTTTCTCTAAATATTTTTTTTCTCCATTACTTCTCATTGCTTTATGAGATAATAGGAGCATGGTGGAGGATTATAAGCAGTATTAAGAAATCCAGTTGTGTTTGTTTGTAAGTATTTTGATGATCTGAAGAGGCAGAAAAAAAATTTTTTATTTAAAAAAATAGAAAAATATAAATACTAAAGAACAGTTTCAAGGACACTTTTATCCAAGACTGTTATTATTAGATAATTATTAGGAGAGAATATTATATTATTTATTTATACATGTATATTGTTATCATAATCATCTTCATCAAATAAATTTTAAGATAAAAATTAAGGCATATTTAATAAATACTTTTGGAATGGAAGTTGTCTTTAGTTAATTACTTTAGGTATATTCTATTTGCATGGTCTCAGACACATTATATTTAAAAATGCTTCACTATATAATTCAACATACCTTTCTGTTTTTCCTTTGTAGCTTTTATCCAAAGTGTAAAATAATTATCTTTAAATTTTAGAATGAAGAAGTAGCACGGCGACTCATCTGGGAAAAGAATCTAAGATTTGTGATGCTGCATAATCTGGAACACTCAATGGGACTACATTCCTATGATCTAAGCATGAACCATCTGGGTGACATGGTGGGTTCACTACCTACAAGCCTGTGCTGTTGTTGTCTGCAGAAAATCTGATTTCTATTTGATAAAATAATCTGAAGGCAGCCAATAAAAAAAAAGATACTTTAAAAAGGAGAAAAGCCATATACACATGAAGCTAGCCAGGATACCCTTTCTTAGAACAGCTAACCCATTCATGCTTTCTTATTCTGTTCAGTTTTTTTCATATCTTCCCATTAGTTTCCATAATGAGATCTGCTGAAAACAGCATGGTTTTATTTTTATATTTTGATAATTGTGCAACTGCCATTGTAACATTCAGGTTATCTGTGAATTAATCCTCACTTTCGTTATATAACCAATCTTTTTTTATTTTCATTTTTTTGGTTTTTGCCGGGCAATGGGGTTAAGTGACTTGCCCAAGGCAATTATTAGGTGTTTGAGGCTGGATTTGAATTCAGGTACTCCTGACTCCAGGGCCAGTGTTCTATCTACTGCACCTCCTAGCTGCCCCCTACATGACCAATCTAACTCCTTTTCCAAACCTATGTGTCCTTGATGATATCATATAGGCAGCTAAGAAGCACAGTAGTTAAAATACTAGGCTTGGGAGTCAGGAAGAACTAAATCCCAATTCTGCCACATATACTTATTAGTTGTGTGACTCTAGGTGAATCATTTAACCTCTACCTACTTCAGGTTCCTCACTGTAACATGGGGGTAATCCTAATATCTATCTCAGAGGTTTGGATTCATAGATTCTTTTTTCCCCTTTTCTTTTAGTGAGGCAATTGGGGTTGAGTGACTTGCTCAGGTTCACACAGCTAGTAAGTGTCAAGTGTCTGAGACTGGATTTGAACTCAGGTCCTCCTGACTCATAGAGTCTTCTTAATTTCCATATTAATCCTACAATAATTTTATTTCATTTATGTAATTCCTGCATTTTCTCTTGCGTGAATTCTAGATAGGATTTTGGAATGTATTCATTCATAGCTTTAAAATTTAGCTCATTTTTAAAAGTAGTCAGCCATTCTGGAAAGCAATTTGGAAGCTATGCATACTTTTTGACATATATATGTATATATGCATATATCTATTAATATATACTTCCCCTGCCCTCTAAACAGATCAAAAATAGGAAAAAGGATTCATATATTAAAAATATTTAATAACTCTTTTTTTGCGGTAACCCAAATCTGGAAACTAAGGTAGTGTCCACATTTTTAGAAATGGTTAAACAGTTGTGGTATGTATATGAATGCATTGGAATATTATTATGCCATGAGAAATGATGAAAAGGATAATTCATAGGAAACTGGAAATACCCTGGTAACATGTGCACTCTGACTCTTCTCTCTCAGGGTGAAGCAGGCTACTTTTCCCCTTTCAGGCATTAGGACACCCTGAGATGACTCTTTTCTATATAGCCTTTGATTCAAGTCTACTGTGTTCTTCCTATTTGTTAAGGGCTGGTGCCAACTGCCCATCGACAACAGGCACTTTGAATCTTCCCTGGGCAAGTCCTACCACGTATCTTCACTAATGTGGTCCAACATACATAAATCGCTACCCTGTTGGGACCACTGCTAGATAGAGTTGACCCTAGGAGCAGGGCCCTATCCACTTTGCATCCTCAGTTCCATTTAATTACTTAATATTGAGTGGCTTTTACAAAAAGATATTTACTTTAAAGAGGGAGCTAGAATGAGCCCATAAGCATAAGCATAAGTACTTTGGGGCATACTCTCCCCTCCACCATCAGGCTCTGGAGTGGTCTCAAGATTTATTTCCATTCCTCCATAAAACAACCAGATTCTAGATGCAACACAATTGCTGAATGAATCTGTCCACTGGGCTAGGGTACCAGAGATGATTCCCAAAGATTATTACATTGATGCTGACTGGCTGCAACAACCAGCCTGGATCCTGGCTTCCAGATCCCAGTATCTCATTTCCCCAATCAAGCCAAAAACTCCCATGCCCTAAACCTAGGATGGCCTAGAATGGAAAAGAATGGCTCCTTTCTCAAGGGGTGCCAAGTATTCTTAGATGGGATAAAGGTCCCCGACAGTAGAGTTTTTTTTTCCTAGTTTTTGCAAGGCAATGGGATTAAGTGGCTTGCCCAAGGCCACACAGCTAGGTAATTATTAAGTATCTGAAGCTGGATTGAACTCAGGTACTCTTGACTCCAGGGCTGGTGCTCTATCCACTGCACTACCTACTCACCCCAACAGTAGAGTCTTTCACTAGATCCCATGACCAAAAGAATTCTCAAGGTCCCCCACCCCCATCAAAGGAAGCAAAGAGAAGCTGGTCTTTTTGAAGACACTGATAGTTCTGGTTTAGTCAATAGAAAAAAAAATCCCTTCCTATCCCTTGAAGGCATTTCCCTTAAATATAGTCAACAGTTCTATAAGAAATAATTCCTTCATGCCCTCCCCATGGATAAACTCCATCTGAGATACTTTGTCTCTTTCCCAGTCCCCCACGGAACCTCTGTGATCTGATGAAGAGTAGAGTGAGCAGAACTAAGAAAGTAATATACACAAAAACAACACAAAAAGAAAATATTTTTTGTTAAATCTTTAGAACTCTGAATAATGCAATGAAAAGTCACAAGTCCATGAATCATGTCACCCACTTCCTGTCAGAGAAATGATGAATTTATAATCCAAAATGAGGAAGAAATGTTTGGATATGGTTAATGTGGCAATCTGTTTTGCTAGATTATGTATACTTATTGGTAGGTTTTTAAAAATTGTCCCATTGGGAAGAGTGAGAGGAAAAGAACAACAAAAGTTTATAAAATATAAATTTAAAAAAGAAAATTATGTAAAAGAAAAAAAGAAAATTAATCACAAAACTTAATTTCCTTCAATAACGGGGACAGTTAGGTGGTTCAGTAGATTGAGCATTGGACTGAAATCAGGAAGATCTGAGTTCAAATTTAGCCTTAGATCTTTACCAGTTGTTTGACCCTGGGTAAATCACTTAACCTCAAATTGCCTCAGTCTCCTCAACTATAAAATAAGAATAATAACAGCATCTATCTGTTTATTGTGAGGATCAAATGAGATGATAAGTGCAATATGCTTATATTACACGTAATAGATGCTATATAAATGTTGGGTATTATTAGTTATCAGATGGCACATGAATATTATTTCTACAAATAATGTACGCTAGTTTAAACTCCAAGATTTTTAGCAAAACTGGCAAAAATTGCAATTTTCACCATTTTATGGTTCTCTTGTCCTTAACCTGGAGAAGCTCTGGGAAAACAGGTATGTGAATGTACATTTTGGTGGACCTATGTTCTGGTCTAGCTATTCTGGAAAGTACTTTAGAACTATGCTCAAAAATCTGCTAAACTAGACTTAGTCCTTTGATCCGGAGATATCAATTCTAAATCTATATCTCAAAGAAATGAAAGAAAGAGGACCTATATCTCAAAAATATTTATAGTATTTCTTTTTTGTAGTAACAAAAAATTGGAAACCAAGAGAGTAAGCTTTTAATAAGGAACAATTGAACAAGTTTTGATATATGAATATGATAGAAATACTATGGTACTATAAAAATGCTAAAGGAATGATTTTAGGAAAACAATGGAAGAATTGTATGAATTGATGCAAAGTAAAGTAAGCCTATATTATATTTATATAATAGCAATATTGTGAAGACAAAAACTCTGAAAGACTTGAGAACTCTTCAATACAATGACCAACCTCAATTCCTGAGGACTCTTGAAGAAACATGTTACTCATCCCCTAGATAGAAAGGTGTACAAATTGAGATGTATTTTATTTTGATTGACTATACATATTTGAAACAGGGGTTTGTGACCAGACTTTTGTTTTTCTTGCCCCCCCCCATTTTTTTGCTTTCTCAATGAATGGATAGAATAGGCAACAAAAAGAAGAGAATATAGTCTTGAAAATAAAATTATTTGGGGGGCAGCTAGGTGGCACAGTGGATAGAGCATTGGCCCTGGAGTCAGGAGTACCTGGGTTCAAATCCAGTCTCACACTTAATAATTTACCTAGCTGTGTGGCCTTGGGCAAGACACTTAACCCCATTTGCCTTGCAAAATCCTAAAATAAAATAAAATTATTTTAAAAATTATTCTCTTATTCAAAGAGAACCCATTTCACTTTGTAACAAAAAATGAAGTGGTTAAAAAAAGATGTGAGAAAGTGACTCCTAATTCATTCTAAACTTATAATTGATTTTGAACAAGCAAGATTGAGTGTGGTAGGTCAGCTAAGTGGCACACTGACCCTAGAGGGGGAGGAGCTGAGTTTAAATACAAATTCTGTCACTTGATGATATTTACTAGCTGTATCACCTTGGACAAGTCACAACCCCATTGACCCATAAAAACAAATGAACAAACAAAAAGATTGATTGTGCCAATATTGAAAATAACTATCCCTGGAGTTTATTGAGTATGAGGGTCACTTGGTCAAAGCTTTAGGGATCACTTTGGCAGCTGAATGGATGATATATTGGAGAGAGAATTGACTTGAGACAGGGGGACAAATTAGGAGGTTACTGTAACAGGCTGGGGATAGTTGGCTGTATGAGTGGAGAGAAGGGTTGTGAAGGTAGAAATGACTGGAATTCTGACAGGGTCAACAGAAATAGAATTAAAGAAAAACGTTTCTTTTGTAGACCCATGAAGAAATGGCTTCTTTGATGAGTTCTCTGAGAATTCCTAACCAATGGAACAGGAATGTTACTTACAGACTAAACTCCAATCAAAAGGTGCCAGATTCAGTGGACTGGAGAGACAAGGGATGTGTTACTGAAGTGAAATATCAGGTGTGTTTATGACTCCAAATTATTGTTGTTATGGCCCACATTGATATCCTTTTTTTCTAAAATTCCATAGCCTGTATCATCTGACAGATTATCTGGAGTAATTCTTCCTAAATAGATTGTGAATTCTTTTAGGGTAGAGTCCACATCTATGAGGGAAAACTAAAGCCTTCCTCATGGTATCCTGTTATCTCCCTCAACTCCCATCCATACTTGGCCTGAGTCAAATTGTAAGGAAGGGGAATGGTGTCTTCAAGAAGCTCTTACCAATCATTGGAACAAGTTCTTTCCCCTTCATTCAGTGTTCCTATGCTGCCCTCTTGCTGTTCTAGGCCTTCCCACAAGTCACCCTCCAAGTATCCTTATTGCTAAGAAAACCCAGGAAAGAGGAATTAACTATTTCACTTTTAGGGATGATGACAGTTGACAGTTTATGGTACAGCTTCTCTCAGTTTGGATGGGGGGGAGAGGATCAATGCCCTAATTTGGAAGAATTGGGAAAATGTCTCAGTTTTCAATGATAGGTCATATTTGGGGGGAGACTGGTGAGCAAAAAGTAGACATTTTAGCCCTCCTTTTTTTAGTTTATGTATTTTGGTTTTTTCTCAATTACATGTAGAGTTAGCTTTCAACCTTCTTTTTTGTAAAAAAATTTTCACTTTCTCCCCACCTCCTCCCCAAGATTAGCAAATGATCTGATAGAGATTATTATACCTGCACAATCATATTAAATATATTTCCACATTAGCCATGTTGTGAAAGAAGAATCAGGAAAAAAAGGGAAAAAACCATGAGAAAGACAAAAATTTTTTTTAATGAAAATAGTATGCTTTACTTCTCTGAGGTACCGCCTCACACCTCTCAGACTGGCCAATATGAGCAGAAAGGATAATGATCATTGTTGGAAGGGTTGTGGGAAATCTGGGACACTATTACACTGTTGGTGGAGCTGTGAACTCATCCAACCTTTCTGGAAAGAAACTTGGAACTATGCCCAAAGTACAACAAAAATGTGCATACCCTTTGATCCAGCAATACCACTACTGGGTCTATACCCTGAAGAGATGATGAAAAAGGGTAAAAACATCACTTGTATAAAAATATTCATAGCAGCCTTGTTTGTGGTGTCAAAGAATTAGAAATCAAGTAAATAACCTTTATTTGGAGAATGGCTTAGCAAACTATGGTGTATGTATGTCATGGAACACTATTGTTTTAGTAGAAACCAGGAGGGATGGGAATTCAGGGAAACTTGGAGGGATTTGCATGAAATGATGCTGAGTGAGATGAGCAGAACCAGAAAAACACTGTATACCCTAACAGCAACATGAAGGTGATGTTCAACCTTGATGGACTTTCTCATTTCATCAGGGCAACAATCAGGGACAATTTTGGGCTGTCTGCAATAGAGAGTACCCTCTGTATCCAGAGAAAGAACCATGGAGTTTGAACAAAGTTCAAGGACTATTCCCTTTAATTGAGAAAAAAACAGATATCTTATTGTCTGATCTTGTTATCTCTTATACTTTTTGTTTCTTCCTTAAGGATGTGATTTTTCTTTCATCACACTCAAGTTGGATCAATGTACAACATGGAAACAAAATAAAGACTGACAGATTGCTTTTGGGGGGGGGAAATAAGATTGGGAGAAAAATTGTGAAACTCAAAACTCAAATAAAATCTTTAAAAAGAAAAAAAAGAAACTAGTATGCTTTGGCATGCATTCAGATGCCACAGTTCTTTGTCTGGATGTATATGCTAGTACTCTTTTCAAATGAATACTGCAATAAGCACCTTCTACCCTACCTACTTGTAAGGTCAGTCAAACATATGATAAATACTCAATAGCTTTTTGATTTGAGTGGTTGGCTTGACTGACAGTCTGTTCAGAGTTCTGTCTTTTGCAGATCTACAGAGATGAGAGGGAGGGAAGGGGAAGAGAGAGGAGCGAGAGAGAGCACTCTTTGTGGAAGTCAAGTCCCTCTAAACTGAACTTCCTGAATCCCTTTTTCTTTGCTCTTTTCCAGGGCTCTTGTGGTTCTTGCTGGGCCTTCAGTGCTGTGGGGGCTCTGGAAGCACAAGTGAAGTTGAAAACAGGAAAGTTGGTGTCTCTCAGTGCCCAGAACTTGGTGGACTGTTCAACTGATAAATATCAAAATCACGGTTGCAACGGCGGCTTCATGACTCAGGCCTTCCAATACGTCATTGATAACAAAGGCATTGACTCAGATGCTTCCTATCCTTACAAAGCCACGGTAAGGTCGAAGAGTCTCTAGAAGTCCCAGGGCCTCAGTTTTTTCAATTGTAAAATGAGGTGGTTGGTCTTGATGGCATCTGAACTCCCTTCCAGGGTTCACTCTAAGAACCTAGAGTCCTTTGATCTTTCATTTTGAAATTTCTTCAATCTTTTTAATCTTATTTTACAGGTAGGATTCTATTTAATTTACCAGTAGCATATTTTTAAAATCAGTGATGATAATTTGATTTTTAAAATCTTGCCACTCTTCCATCTAACACTGTTTTTGAAATTTTTGCTTCCTGAAAGTTTCATGTAATACCTCCATCTCATTCTCAATAGTATTCCCTCTCACAAATGTATCTTATGTACTTATATAATATTAGACATAGAAGGGATGTTACTGATCATTTAATCCAACACCCTCATTTTACAGGTAAAGAAACTGAGGCCTAAAGATGTCAAATGACTTGACCAAGGTGATTCTAAATGGCAAAGTTGGGGCCTGCTCCCAAACCTTCAAAGTCTAAGGGTTTTCCCACCCTCTTCCTGCTGAAAACAGCCAACTAATCAAATTTTATTGAAACTTTGATCTCTGATTATTCAAGACATGGAACAATATCATAAAAAGATTAGTTAAAGAAGCTGGGGAGTGATTAAGAGAAAGCTTAGGGGAGACATGATTGTTATAACTAAATACCTGAAGGCTTGTCATTTGAAAGAGGGGATTACATTTGTTCTGCTTGGTCCCTTGGGACAGAAACAAAGGCAACGAGGGGGAGACCAGAGATGTTGCTTACTGTAAGAAAAATTTCCAAAAAATAATACCAGCTAGAATTTTTTTAGTGCTTCATAAATATTTCATTTTAGCCTCATAATAACTCTGGGAGGTGTGTGTTTTACATATAATGAAACTTTATTTTACACATAATGAAGCCGAAGTAGACAGAAGTTATATGTCTAGGGTCATGTGACTATTAAGTGTCTTAAGCTGGATATGAACTCAAGTCTTTCTGACTCCAAGTATAATATTCCATCCAGCCTGCTCTAACAATTCATAGTCCAACAGAAAAATTTTCAATGGGGACTAGAAGACACTCATTTCTTTAGAGAAGATTCCTGTTTAAGTATTGGGCTCAATGATTTCTAGGGTCCTTTCCAGTTCTGAGATGCTCCAGCTTCTCTACCAAAGCCAGGAATCAAGTCTGCTGTATCTAAGGGTCAGTCTCATAGCAACTTTTAAAGCAATATTAGAATCTCTACAATTTAAAGCTATGTGCTATGAGTGTGGCTAGATTATATTACTTTATTTCCAGGATTGTAAATCCTTTCCCTGTGCTGAAGCAGTCGGTTACCAAAGCTTAGATTAGATTTCCATTTCTACCAAAGGGAATGTGGGAGGCCCAGGAATGGCAAAGCAGTGATAACAGGGTGAAGATGAAGATGTTATAAATGGTAGTCAGGTGGGGTCCCAATCACTTCTTTCTTCCTGGGCAATTCCTCCTCAGGACCCCAGCTTCAACTCTCCAGTTTCCCACTGAACAGACTCACTGTTCAACTGACTGGTTGTTTTTTAATAGCAGTCCAAGAACTGTGAGCTGATCTCTGCCAGGTGTTTCCTGTCCAATACCTACCATCTTCCTTTTATCCAGTGTTTACTTTCATTCCCAAGTATTATAGTTTTGAATATGGAAGGGCAGCTAGGTGGTGCAGGGGATAGAGCTCCAGTTCTGGAGTCAGGAGGACTTGAGTTCAAATGTGACCTCAGATACTTGACTCTTACTAGAATGTGTGATCTTGGGCAGGCCACTTGTCCCTGATTGCCTCCCATCCAGTCATCCTGATTCATGTTTGACCACTGGACCCAGAAAGCTCTGGAGGAGAAAGTGAGGCTGGTAGCCTGGCATAGCCCCCATAACTCAAATCCAATTCACTTGCTCATCATGGCATCACTTCCCTGATGCCATGGTCTTCTGTGAGAATGAAGGATCATCATTAGCATTATAGTCTTGTCAAATTGATTAGAAGCTTATCTGCACATTATTTTTGAAGACAAAGT
Source organism: Macrotis lagotis (assembly GCF_037893015.1). Taxonomy (NCBI): domain Eukaryota; kingdom Metazoa; phylum Chordata; class Mammalia; order Peramelemorphia; family Peramelidae; genus Macrotis; species Macrotis lagotis. Next base: position 229,005,908 of record NC_133662.1, on the reverse strand, counting down.
TTACTCTGTTGATTAATTGGGGTGGGAGGTGGAACTCTAGGTTCTTTCATATATTTAGGATTTCAAAAAGGTGAAGGAGTTTCTGTAGGAGTTTGAAATGTGCTGAAGCTTTTGAGCCACATCTCTTTTCAGGACGGAAAATGCCAGTACAACCCAGCTAACCGAGCTGCTACATGTTCAAGGTACATAGAGCTTCCCTATGGAAGTGAACCTGCTCTGATGGAAACCGTGGCCAACAAGGGACCTGTGTCTGTCGGAGTAGATGCAACTCGCCCTTCCTTCTTCCTTTATAAAAGTGGTAAACTCTCTGAATCTCCATCCCTCCTTTTTCAATATCCCTGCTTCATAATACATAGGAACACTGTCCCTCACCCCTAAATGTGGAGGTGTGTACAGTGACATCATGACACCATGACAGATCTCTCTACTGATCTTGTGGTGAGAGCAAAGGGATCTGGAAAAACTTTTTTAAAGAAAAAAAATTTCTGACCCTATAAGCCCAGTTGAAGCTAGAATATGTATGTCTTCATATGTGAAAAAACAAACATATTTACAAAGCAACATCTTAACAAATACAAATCAACTCTAGAACCTGCTGAATAACGACATCTCCAACTCACACTTTGCTCTGTGAGATTTGGGACAGTGCCCTTTCAGACAGGCAGTGCAGGTTTGAAAATCCTTATTTTGCAGATGAGAAAATAGAGGCTCAGTGTGGTTTTGTTTGTTAGACTGAACATCTAGTCAAGATAATAAGCATTTGTAGGATGCTTAATCCAGGTTGGAAATACACATCCCAGCAAAATCAAAGACAACCTCCACCCTCACGGAGGTGATATTCTCTGGTGAAGGTAAGACATAAAAGGGGAGCAGGAAACTGAGGGAGAAGGTACCTTCTCAGAGGCACAAAGATGAAAGTGTGTTCCTTTCTTTAGTTTATCTTCTCTTCAGCTGTCAAAGGAATAATCATAAACAATCCCCTGCTTCATAAACTGCAGTGCTTCCAGTTACCCAGAAATAAATACAAATTATTCTGATTGGCATTTAAAATCCTTTATCATCTGACTAACATATCTTTCTAGCCTTAAATGAGTCTCTTCCCTCAATGAAATCCTAAATTGCATCCCTGTCTTTTGTAATGTGCCATGTCATTTTCCCTCATGGAACATACACTCCCAGAGGGTAGGTATTGTTTTACTTTTGTATTTCTAGTTTCCAATATTTAGCAAAGAGCCAAGCCAGTGTTTATTGATTGGATGGTTGAATGGCTTTGAATTAATTTTTTCACCTATGGCAACACTTGATTATGGGTATTGCTAAGGAGTGATTAGTATAGAGTAGGGTTAATGGAGAAGGACTCTGGAGAAAGTGTGGTTGGATGGATTTTCAAGTTTTTCTGATTGGGCCTTTAAAGCACTGGGATGACTGAAGCTGACATTGTCTCCACTGATGATGTTTTAGTGGACCTTGCAGAGCTATCCAAAGATGCCCATTTCTGTCCAGATCACAAACAATCCATTCCTTATTCCCAGGTGTCTACTATGATCCATCCTGCACTCAAAAAGTGAATCATGGTGTCCTGGTGGTTGGCTATGGGAACCTGGATGGAAAGGACTACTGGCTTGTTAAAAACAGGTAAATACACAAGCAGATTTTTGTTTATGCCTCATATAGTCATGCATCATGGAACAATTTTGGTAAATTCTTTCAGATGATGATGATGATGATTATAAGATTCCATGATGAAAAGACATGTTAAATGTTAAATGCCTGCATGATATCTATATAGGACTATGGCAAATATACTCCATAATAAACACAGTATTCTTACAAAATGCATATAAAGTTCTTTTCAGTCTTTTACTGCTATGTTTTCACTAAGCTAAAAAATAAGAGAAAAATCTAAGGAAAAAAATCTTATAGTGCTGTTCACTTAATTCTGTTTACTCACAATTTTTGTTTCTTTTTTTTTTAAAGCTGGGGCCTCAGTTTTGGTGACAAAGGATATATTCGGATAGCAAGAAATAGAGGAAATCATTGTGGGATAGCTAATTTTCCTTCTTACCCAGAAATCTAGAAGATCTCTTCATTTTATGCTTAATCAGTTGAGAAAGATGGATGGTACTATGTAATGAGTTTAATTTTACTCTACTTCTACTAACCAGGAAATGTATGTTGAATAGACTAAATATAGTAAAAACTTCATTAATTTAGTTTCCATCAATTCATAATTCTACCATGGTTGAGTTTCCATCAATTCATAATTCTACCATGGTTGAGTTGAATTGTAATCTCTGCATGTTTATGGAAAAAGAGGCTTGCTAAACAATAGTTTTTACAATTACAGAAAAGAATGCTTGACTACTTTTAAAAATTGTTCTAATTTAATCTTTAATTTCCCATTTTGATAGTATAATTTTGTAAACTGCTTTAAAACTTTTTATAATTATTTAAGAATAAACCTGGGGAGGAGGCAGCTAGGTGGCACATTGGATAGAGCACCAGTCCTGGAATCAGGAGGTCTTGAGTTCAAATGTGACCTCAGACACTTAATGATTACCTAGCTGTATGACCTTAAGCAAGTCACTTAATCCCATTGCCTTAAAAAAATGTTAAAAAAGAATAAATCCTAAGTAACTTAGGATTTATGTATTTCTCAATGTCGATTATTATCACATAACATTAATTTCTTATTCTCAGTACTTAGACAATAAATCACAGTGCACTGTGAACATCTTAAACTCCTTGAGGGCAAGGATCTTATGTTTTTCATGTTTGTGTTCCCTTTCAAAGCCCAACACAATATCTTTCACACAGATACATGGTATTTCCTGAATGAATGTTGAAACAAAAAAATTGAAAACAAAATATTTAAGAACTTTAAAGGTCTTGTTAATATGTCAACTATTAATGTGTAATCGTAGTTTATACATTATTCTTATCTCATCATAAAAGTTTAATCTAGCCAGGTACTTGGGCAATGCTTTGGAATCCAATTCAAATTACTGCATAGATAAGAAAAGCTGCCTTTCCTTAAAACATATTACAATTCAAACTTTTCACTAATTAGGACTGATTTTCCTACAACCATACTAGATTATTGAGAATCTGTGCATAATTTAAATGGCAGATTTCACAGGTCCCTTAGCATGGGCAGCGTCGTTGAGAAATAGTTTGCTGGGGGAACTGTAAATTTACAGAATCTTTTTGGAGAGCAATTTGACAATACACATCTGCAATAAAGTCATAAAAATCATTACACTTTTTGAGTCAATAATTTCATTGTTAGGAATGTATTCTGAAAAGTGTTATCAAAAACAAAGAGTTTTCTTTTATAAGACTTTCATAGCATTGTTTGAGGATTTCAATAAGCAGAAGGCAAACAAGAGTCCAGCAATAGGGGAACAGTTAAATAAATTGTGTCATATTAATAGAATGGAATGGCTGGGACCTGTAATTTCAGGGGTGCCGGAAATTCTCTATAGAACTGCAGATGGCAACTGTTCTGCCAGTTAATAGTTTTAGAGAGTTGGTTAAATGATGTCCCCAGGAGCTCACAGATAATATGTATAAGAGCTGAGAATGAATGACCCAGGTACACCACAGCCTCTCTGGGATGCCATGGGTAAGGGTCTGACAGCTCTGTAAAGAGAAGTACTCGCAGTCACAGCAATGCCCCCTTCACATCAGCACTAAGAGACAGAAAGGCAGGGAAGTCAAGACAGGCGAATCTGTGAGTGAACACAGAGCTGGTGCTTCTTGTGTCTCTTGAGAGTGTGACTGGAAGAGCAGCTCAACTGGAGATGCCCAAGGCCTGAGCACCAACCAACTCCTGTTCCAGAGCCACCGGCCTTCCCTGGACATCTGTGAAATCTCAGTCCCTCCAGACTCTTCACTTCAGTGAAAATAAAAGCAACAAATCAGCTTCTAAAGTTTTGAATTTCAGTCCCCCTCCCCCAAGTCCAGCCCTTTTCCTGAGAATTTCCTAGGTATGCCCTTCTCCAGGATACTGTTTTCTAAGTCTTATAAAAGGTGAAGAGGAGAAAATCATCTCCCCTCCATCCTGTCCCCATAGAAACTGTTCTTCCCTCTTAGCCTGCTACCCTGGGGAATGCAGTTGGGAGCAGCCCTAAGACCTTCAATGTGTTTCTTCAGCATTCCTATCAATCAAGCTGCTAGAGCATAGGTATCACAGTCCCAGACTCCTGAGAGTCAGAGAATCCCCAGAGGTAGAGTTGACGTGTTTGTTCTTCGTTCATGAAGGTCACAATATCAGGGAGGTGACGCTACAACGTGCATGTGAACTGGATTTGAGAAGGGGAGGCTGTGCAGCTACCAATGTCACTTTCTCTTTTGGAGCCATCTGGGTCCAGTGACCAGGGCGACTGGATGGCCCTGGATGCCTTGGGAGAACTTGGCCTTTTAAAGCTAGATATTTCCCAGGTTACAGTTTTGACTGAGGCAGTGCCCATTCACTATTTAAGGCTAGGTAAGAGAGAGAGAGATGAGGCAAGGAGGCCAAGAATGACTATTTTTATGTAGTTAAAAAAAATTAAACTGGGAGGGCAATACTCTCAGGATTTCTCACTGAGTAAGGCAGATAAAGAAATGAATCAAAGAATAGCTTCTTTTGCTTTACATTTACTTAAAACCACATTATCACAGTGCTTTTGGAACATCCTGTATTGCTACAGCTATGAGCTAGTGTGATAGATAAATAATACCTTTTAGAAACTGAATATGCAATGATGAATTAGAATAAAGTAATGAGCATAGTGAAGTACAGTTAATTAGAGATAGTTTCTTAGAAAAAATTAAATATAATTTGATGAAGGTTTTGGGTAAGCTATCTTATACAAAGGAAAAGATGATGAGCAAAGGTCTAGGCAGGGCAAGTCACTTCTTTCTGGTTTTGTTCTAATTTTATGCAATGAAAATAGTCAGGGGAGGCCCCTTGCCCCCATCTACAATAAAAATAAATGCCCTGGCCTCTTCCAAATTATACATGTGAACTGACTGGGACACAGATGAATTTTCTCCCTGCTAAATAGGGTTGGAGATACTAGATAACTTGACAGGGTTGGAGAATCAATTGGTAAGTGAAGCCTAAAGAGCTTCAATTTGACGGATACTACTATAGATTCAATTGGGCAGCTAGGGGATACAGGGGATAGAGCTCTGGGCCTGGCATCAGGAAGACTCATCTTCCTGAGTTCAAATCAGTTCCTCAGACACTAACCGTAGAACCCTGGGCAAGTCACTTAACCATGGTTGCCTCAGTTTCCTTATCTGTAAAATGAACTGGAAAAGGAAATGGCAAATCACCCTCGTATCTGTCAAGAAGACTCAAAATTGGCTCAGAAAGCACTGAACATGATTGAAAACAACTGAACAACAACAAATCCATCCAATTACGTGATTAAAGCTGTATTTGAGAACAAATAGGCAGAGTCTCTAGTGGCAAGAGTATTAGACTTACAGTTAGGGAACTTAAGTTCAAGTTTGAACTCTCCTGCTAACTGTAGAATTGTGGAAAAGTCATAACTTCTCTGTGCCTCAGTTTCCTCAATGAATGAAAGAGTTGGACCAAATGACCTTTTAAGATCCCTTTGAGCTCTCAACCCCACACTGCCAGGATGCCAGCCCAGTCCTTAGAAGCTTGCCCAGAGTTCTTAGCTGATGAACTCCTCAGGCCCCCAGGGAACAGGATGCTATATTCTGTAAAGGGTCCTCAGGCTCCAACCCTGTGGTAAGACGTTATGATTAACGATGGAGCAGTAAAGAGGGTCTATTTAAAAGGCACTAGTTAGCCAGGGTGAACCCATGAGGTGGGCTTCTTCTTGCTGGTTTAAGGAAGGAGCAGCAGCTCCTGGGAAGGTGGAGCAGAAAGGAGGCTTGGAGAGGCATTGGAATTTCTGTCATTCAGAGCTGGCACCAAGTACAGAGTTCATGGCCTTGTTCTTGTTTTGTTCTCTGTTGCATCTATTCTCTGCTTCGTCTAAGTGAATGGGATTGAAGATGTCTACTTCCTTGCAAACCTCTAGAAGTCTCACTCAGCCAAATTAACATTTTTTAAAAGTGTCTACTATGTGCAGTCTCGGGGATACAAAAAAAGGCAAAAAAAAAAAGTTCCTGCTCTCAAGGGACTGACAGTCTAAAGGGGAAGAAACTGTGGAGTTTGACTGAAGACCAAACAATTAAGTAAAGCATATAAACAATTAAATAAAACAAGTTATATAAACGAAAAGTTGGGAAAGGTGCTTGAATTAAAGGGGATCAAGAAAGGCTCCTTGTAGAGGTGGGCTTTGTGTTAATATTTGAAGGAAACCCAGGAAACTAGAGGATGAAAATGAGAAGAGGACATTCCAGGCATGGGAACAGTCAGAAAAAGATGTGTGGAGTAGGGAGATGGTGGATCTTAAGGCAGAAGAATAAGGAGGCTGGTGTTGTCACTGGATTGCAGAGAATATGTGGGAGGGAGAGAGTAAGGTGTAAGAAGACTGCAAGAGTAGGAAGAATCCAGGTTGTTCATGAAGGGCTTTACATACCAGTCCTGAAGGTAACAGGGTGCTGTTGGAGTCTCTTGAGTAGGGCATGGGTGACACAGTCAGATCTGTGCTTTAAGATCAATTTGATGACTGAATGAAGTATGAATGGGCATGGGGAGAAACGTGAGGCAGGAAAACTAAATGACAGTTCACGGTAATAGTTCAGGTGAGAAGTGATATGGACCTGCAACAAGATGTCTGGCAGTATCCGAGGAGACAAGGGCACCCATGCTGTCTGTGTGATTAAAGGTAGAACTGATAGGATTTGGTGACTGATTGGTTTATTTGTGAGGGGGGTGAGAGCCTGGATGACCAGCAAGATAGTGGTGTCCACTGCAGCAATAGAAAAGCTAGGAAAGGAGGAGGCTAGGTGACGTAGTGGATAAAGCACTGGCCTTGGAGTCAGGAGTACCTGGGTTCAAATCCGATCTCAGACACTTAATAATTACCTAGCTGTGTGGCCTTGGGCAAGCCACTTAACCCCCTTTGCCTTGCAAAAAACCTAAAAAAAAAAAAGCTAGGAAAGGGGGAAGGTTTTGAGGGAAGATCAGGAGTTCTGGGAACTGGAGTCTATCAGGTTTCTGTGACCCTATCTAGTAGTAATAGAGTTAGGAGCTCCTCAGTCATGTCTCTCATCAGTCTCATCAGTCAAGTTTAGAGTACCAGGTGTTCACATGGACTCTTTGTGTCCAACCTGGGGCAGAGCATCTCAAGCTCACATCAGTCTGATCAGCCATAGTTGCTTACAATGTCATTGGTCTCAAATATAGTGATGTCATTTTGATCTTCTTCAATAACCAAAGGACAAGAACCAATCAGTCATGGCTCATTTGAAAGTAAACTTGTAAGCTGTTAAGTTTGAGTCAGAAGGGGCAGCTAGGTGGTGTAGTGGAGAAAGCACCAGCCTTGCAGTCAGGTGTACCTGGGTTCAAATCCGACCTCAGACACTTAATAATTACCTAGTTGTGTGGCCTTTGGCAAGCAACTTAACCCCATTTGCCTTTCAAAAACCTAAAAAAAAAAGTTTGAGTCAGAGGCCAAGGTGATGTAGAGGAGAGTGTGCCCATGGGTGTTGGGGAAGTTTGTTCCTTCTGTTGTTACTATATTTTCATAGTAAGTATATCACCATGAAAGCTAATTGATGTTAATGTTAAATAAAACTTGGGCATCATCACTGGCAGTTTACTGTGAGGGGAATTCACTGGACTAGGATCTCAAGTGAAAACATTAGAAAAAAGATACCCTTAAGCCTTCAGGTATACCCCTTGTCTCCGAGGTATAGCTGACCTTGCTATGAGAAATGGTTTCAACTTCATCATTACTACACTAAAAATGGATTAAAGCAGAAAAATAATTATCTTTAGGAAACTTTTCTAGTATTTCAGTTGTGAGTAAATGAAGACTTGGGCATGGAAAATTCTGTGAAAACAGAAAGGAAGAAATACATTTAAGGAACTATAGAGTAAGAACTAGGTGTTTTTGTAAATGACAGGATGGTGTAGGGAAAAAAAGATAACTTGAAAATTAGTCCAAGATTGGGATATTAGGGACCTGAAGAATGAGGATGGAAAAATGAGGAAGGTCTTTGCTAATTTGGCTCAAAAAGCTCTAGCTATCAGTGGAACATGCTTTTTAAAAAAATAATATTAAATAGTTTTTACCAATCATTTTTTTGGCAAGGTTTTGGTTTTACTATTTTTCTCCCTCCCACTGACAGGAATCAATCTGATATAAGCTCTATATTTATAACCATGCTAAACATAGGTTAATACTGAAGAATGTTGGGAGAGAACAATCAGATCCAAATGGAAAAAAGAAAACCTTAGAGAAGAAAAAAAGACATAATACATAAGACAGTTTTTCAAAATTGAAGATAGTAAGCTTTGGTCTTCAGTCAAACTCCACAGTTCCTGGATGGCATTTTCCATCACAAGTCTTTTAAAACTGCCTTTCATTATTGTTTTGCTGAAATGAACAAGTCCAGCATAGTTGATCATTGCCCCATCTTGTTGTTAGTGTGTATAATATTCTTCTGGTTCTGCTCATTTCACTCAGCATCAATTCATGTTAAGTCTTTCTAGTCTTTTCTGATATCCCATCCCTCTTGATTTCTCACAGCACAACAGTGCTCCATCACATACATATGCCACAATTGTTTAGTCATTTCCCAATTGATGGGTATCCCCTCAATTTCCAATTCTTTGACACTACAAAAAAAATGCTATGAAATTTTTATGCATGTGGTATTTTTACTCTTTTTCATGATCTCTTCAGGATACAGTCCCAGTAATGGTATTAGTGGATCAAAGGGTATGCCACAGTTTTTTTGCTCTTTGGGCATAATTCCAAATTGCTCTCCAGAAAGGTTCAATCAGTTCACATCAGCTCCACCAACAATGTATTAACGTTCCAGATTTCCCATATCTCCTCCAGCATTGACCATTTTCCTTTCTAGTCAGATCGGTCAATATGAGAGGTATGAGGTGGTACCTCAGAGATGTTTTAATTTGCATTTCTCCAATCAATAATGATTTGGAGTACTTTTTTCAAAAGACAAAGATAGCTTTGACTTCTTTGAATGGGAATTGCCTTTCCATATCCTCTGACCATTTATCAATTGGGGAATGATTTGGTTTTTTAATAAATTTGAGTCAGTTCTCTATATACTTTAGAAATGAGTCTGTCAGAAACAATAGGTGTAAAAATGCTTTCCTGACTTACTACATTCTTTTTAATCTAAGTTATAGTGGTTTTATTTGTGTAACACTTTTTTAATTTAATCAAAATTAGCCAGTTTATTCTTTTAACGTTCTCTGTCTTTTCTTTGGTCATAAACTACTCCCTTTTCTATAGATCTGACAATTAAATTGTCCCTTGTTCTCCTAATTGGCTTATAATCTTAAATTTTATGTCTAAATCCTGCACCTATTTCAACTTTATCTTGGTATAGGATGTGAGATATTGTTCTATGCCATACTATCCTTCCAGTTTTCCTAGCAGTTTTTATCAAAGAGTGAGTTTTTTTATCCCAGAAGCTGGAATTTTGGGGTTTATCAAAGAGTAACTTACTATAGTCATTTACTGCAGTTGCTTTTGCACGTAATCTATTCCACTGATCAACCACTCTATTTCTTAGTCAGTACCAGTTTTGATGACTGATGCTTTATAATATAATTCTAGATCTGCTATGCATTTTTTCATTAATTCCCCTTGATATTTTTGACCTTCTGTTTCCTCATATGAATTTAGTTACTATTTTTTCTAGTTCACTAAAGTAATTTTTTGGGATTTTGATTGGTAGGGCACTAAATAAGTAATTTAATTTAGATAGAATTGTCATTTTTATTATATTAATTCAGCCTACCTGTGACAATTGACATTTAGCCAGGTATTTAGATCTATCAGTGGAACGTTCTAATAGACATCTATCATGAAATGATCCTCAGAGGCTTTTGTATTCCCTTAATAATAAAATATTAGAGCTGAAAGGAATCTTGCCCAATTTTACAGATGAATAAACTAAGGGCCAGAAAGGAGGGTTGACGTCCTCAAGATTATATGGTTAATTAGTAGCTGAGTCAGAATCTGAACCCAACACTCTTAACTTTGATTTCAAAATTCTTTACAGCATGCCACACCATCTGTAAACCAATAGGTTAACAAATCCTATTATTACTATGAATTTCAATTCCCTTCTCCATACCAAAACTTCTATCAGAACCCTTTCCAAATGGACCAATCTGATTTTAGTCATGTTTTCATTCCAATTACCAATCGACAAGTCATATATGCAGATCCTGAACAATCAAAAACTGACTTTGTCATTTTAGGGTTTTCACCAAGCATTTTTTCAGATTATAACAACTTAAAATTTCTTAAAATTTCCCTAAGTTTCTTAGAATGTCTTAAAATTCAAAGGAAACTTGCTTGGGAAATTACCACCCATAGTTTTATCAGGTTTATGTTTGGTTTAATTTTTAGAGAGAAATGGTTCCTTAGCTTATAAGACAATATAAATGCTGTTGACCTTGACCCAAAGAATTCAACTCAATAGCAAGCAATTGTTATGTACCTATTACATGTAAGACATTGGGTTTAAGCTGACCATGTTAAAAAAATAAAACAATACTTGTCCCTTCAGGACAGGTATGGGGGTAGGAAAGGGGAAAAGCATGTGCATGGATAAATAATTACAAGGTACTAGGAGGTAGAAGAGAGAAATAATTGGAAGGGTATGGAAAGTCTGGCAAGCTTAGTTTTAGACATGTTGACTATTTGGTGCCAGTAGAAGTATCCAGAGGAAGATATCAAATGTATTAAAATTCATATGAAGTCAAGAATGTTATGGGAAATAATAAATAAAAAACAAATAAGAGTGATGATCATAGAAAATAAAATAAATAATTTTGATTGCATAAAATTCGAAAGTTTTTGCACAAGCAAAAGCAATACAAGCAAAATTAAAAGAGTAACAGGTAATTGGTGAAAAATCTTTTTACTCTTTCCTAGTCTAGGGAAAAATCTCTCTAAAAAATTAAGCCAAACACAAACTTGATAAAACTATAGGTGATAGTTTCTTCCACAAGCAGATTTTCTTTGAAAATTTTTAGTTGTTATAATGTGAAAAAAAGATATCAGCAAAAGTAGAAAAAGACCCATATGTACAAACATATGGCAACTCTTTTTTAAAGTAGCCCCAAACTGGAAACTAAATGGGTGCTTACCTTTTGGGGAATGATTGAACATTATGGTATAAGTATGGTAATAAATTTGGTAGTAAATAATGTTATACAGAATAATAGCAACATTGTTTGATGATCAGCTATGATAGACTTAGCTTTTCTCAGCAAGGAACTGATCCAAGACAATTTCAAAAGACTTGAGATAGAAAATGTTAACCACATGTGGAATGTAAATGCAAATTGAAGCATACTATTTTCACTTTTTTGTTATTTTTATGTGTTGTTTTTATTCTGATTCTTGTTTCATAACATGACTGATGTGGAAATATTTTTAACATGATTATACATGTATTATCTATATCAGATTGCTTGCTGTCTTGGGGAAAGGTTAGGGTAGGGAGGGAGAAAGAAAACCTTGGAATTCAAAATATTACACAAATGAATATTGAAAACTATCTTTACAAATAATTGGAAAAAATAAAATTCTTTTAGATTAAGAAAAAGTAATAAAGAATGAAATAAATATTTTTGAGCCATAATAAATAGAGAAATGAAGAGGAAAGGCAGGGTGAAAATGCTCTCCACTGAGAGAGAGAGAGAGAGAGAGAGAGAGAATAGTGGGTGGAAGTACCCCTGGATCTGACCTAGATTCTCAATCCCTGCTCAGAGGTGCACTGTGGCACAGGATTCTGATCCAGAGGAGAGAAACATCAGTGACATATGACTGAGTCAGTTCAGGGTGACTATTGTTTATAACTGACTGGCCAGGATATTTGCCTGGGGAGAAGCAAATGTCTGGACATGTCCAGAGCAGAATACATAAATTCAGAACTGTAAAATTTAAGAGATAGGTGGCCTCAGACTCATGTGAGATTAATGGTGGTACTTGGATCCCTTGTAAATATGCACAAACTGGGGCATTTATTAAGGAAAACTGATTATGAGTTAGTTTGGACTTGCAAGGAAAGTGCAGAAATGGCCATTTGCAAGAAAAATAATTTAAAGAACATTACTAGGTATATTAGCTATTCTTGGGGTTGATCCAATGGCACAAAATCAGGAATTCAGTTTGATCAATTTTGGAGCCAGGAAGACCTTTCTTTGGTTTGTGGTTTTTTTGTTTTTTGTTTTTTTTTAGTTTTTGCAAGGCAATGGGGTTAAGTGGCTTGCCCAAGGCCACACAGCCAGGTAATTAGTAAGTGTCTGAGGCCAGATTTGAACTCAGGTACTCCTGACTCCAGGACCAATGCTCTTTCTACTGTGCCACCTAGCTGCCCCCAGGAAGACCTTTCTAAAGACATTGGTATAAAAACATGCAGTGGAAGGAGGTACAGCAACTTTGGAAATGTACCTATTATCATGATGATTATATGGCCTATTTAAGAGGGGCCCCTTGGAAGTAAAGAGGAACAGTATTATCCATTTGTTGGAAAATATTCCTGGAAGACCAACTAGCACTAGAGGGACATTATTGGATTTGTAGGACTGCTGCCTACACCCAGTTGTTCAAAGAGTTGGTCTGGGAGTTGTTATCTAGACTTGAGGGCCTACTCAGAAATTTGAAGAAATCTCATCAAAATAAAAGAGGAGGGATTGAGTGGGATAAAGTCTGAGATTTCTTCAATAGAATACTATAGATTAGAGAATAGTTAACTATGTGCCCCTCCTCCCTTGACAAAACAACCTCTGGGATATTGGTGAAGTCAACTGACCCCACTTTATTTGTTGAAGTCAGGAGGACCATTCAATTCCTGGGGCTGAAGAGATAATCTGGTTTCATTTGAATTTTATGCTTTTTTTCTTAGAATTAGTCTAGACTGTAAAACCACATTCCTCACATTCCTCATTAATGACAGTAGGACAGTGGGGGGCTTTTTCTTTTTTTTTTTTTGGATCTTTTGCTTTTGCCTCAATTGTGGCCCATTCTTTGAGAAACAAATAAAGCTTTCTCTTCATAAAAAGTAAACAAACAAATAAATAAATAAACAGATAAATAAATAAGTAGATATATAGATAGATGAATGAGTGAATGAATAAATAAATAAATGAATGAATGAATGAATAAAGAAATAGAGAAATAGAGAAATGGACAAATTCAGAGGAAATTAAAAAGAATTCCATGAATTTGTGTAGAATGAACTGTTACTCTACTTATACAACTTATACAAAACATTAGAAAGATAAACAACTTAGTTTTAGAACTCTGGTTAATAAAAAGATAAATTGCAAGTCCAGAGGACTGAAATTAAAACACTTTGCTACCTACCTACTTAAAATACTATTGAGACAGATCTGTAGATGTAATCAACATGGGACTTGACTATTTGCCTAGACTATTCATTTTTGATATGAAGATTTAATTTTACTTTTTCAAACTGCAATCGGGGAAGACAGTGGGAGAGATAACAAATGTTTGTCAACATACCTGGAAAAAAAGCATTTATTAAGTGCCTACCATTTGTCCATGGGTAGCTAGATGGCACAGTGGATAGAGCACTGGCCTTTGAGTCAGGAGGTCAGAAGTCAGAATCCAACCTCAGACATTTACTAGCTGTGTGATCCTGGGCAAGTCATTTGACCCTGATTGCTTCACATCCAGGGTCATCTCCAGTCTTCCTGCTTCATATCTGATCATTGCATCTAATTGACTCTGGAAGAGAAAGTGAAACTGGTGACTTAGTACAGCATCCCCTCACTCAAATCCAATTCATATGCTTGTCATGGCATCACCTCCCCAATGTTGTGCTCTTCTTTGAGAATGAAGGACAAACATTATTATTACTGCTTGTCAGATTCTGCTGTTGATTGTTATCCTTTGTTCTTGAAGAGAATCAAAATGACATTATTTTTGTTAGTCAAGTTACAGTTTAAGTGACATGGATGATATCTTTTGATTTGTGCATAAATTAAATTTAAGGGATGCAGAGTTGCATGAAGTCATCCACCTTGCTCTCTCCTCCACTGTCATCACAATCAAGTCACAAGACAGAATCAAGACAACTAATGATGGCTCATGATGCACTATATGACCCTGACATCTTTGATGTCCTACCAAGTTCTAAGCACTCCACAGTACCTGCTTCAGCTGCCTTTCGTGGCCATTGGAACAAATGTTCTCATCTACCCATTCCACCAACAGAAGACATCACAAGTTTGAGACATCTCCCCCCACCCCCCAACTAAATGATGGATTAGAGAACCTTTTGGCTACTCTCAACATGGTTCAGCGTGTCTGCTGAAATGGTTTACTGCTATAGCTTCTTGGAGTCACAGGTGAGAGTTAAGTGGATTAGGTAGACATCAGAGGTGGAAAGCAACCCTGAAAAGGACTTGGCAGCCCTCACACCAGAGGTACTAGTCTTCCCTGCAAACAGCCTACACCCCCCATGTGCTGACTACTGGTAATACAAAGAAAAGAAAAAAGTGCTTATTTTCAAGGAGGTTAATAGTCTGATTGAAGAGACAACATAAGGATAAACTATATAAGTGATCAATTGGACATGAGCCACACAGGGAAGGTTAGGATTAAGGAGTATCAGGAAAGACTTTTTGTAGAAGGTGGATTTTTAACTGGAACTGGAGGAAGGAAGTCAAGAAAGTCAGGGCATGGAGATAAAGGAGAGGATCCCAGGCACATGCGACATCCATCAACCTGCAGAGTTAGAAGAAAGAGGATCTTGATGAAAGCAAGCAGAATATGTGGGAGGAAGAAAGTAAGGTTTAAGGAGATTGGAAAAATAGAAAGGGATAGATAGTGAAGAGCTTTAAAAATCAAACACATGGGAGCAGCCAGGTGGCACAGTGGATAGATAGAGCACCAGTCTTGGAGTCAGGAGGACCTGAATTCAAATGCTGCCTCAGACATTTAGTAATTGCCTAGTTGTGTGACCTTGGGCAAGTCACTTAACCACATTGCCTTAAATAAAGTTTTAAAAAAACCAACCAAACACAGTATATTAATCTTAGAAGTAATTGAAGCCACTGGGGGCTACTAAATGGAAGTTGGGGAAGAAAGTGATGTGATCAGACTTGTGCTTTAAGAAGATCAATTTGACAGCTGAATGGAGGTTGAACTAAGGTGGGGGAGATTTGAGGCAGGAAGATCCAACCAGCAGGCTATTGTAGCAGACCACACATGAGGTGATAAGAGCTAGAGTTTTTGGCCGTTAGAAGAGTGGCATATACTGGAGCTATTACAGAAGTAAATCAGTAGAACTTAACAAATGTTTGACTATGGGGGTGAGAGAAGGTGAAGAATTGAGAAAGACAACCCAGTTGTGAGTCTGACCATCCGTGAAGATGGTGGTGCCATTGGCAATGATAGCAAAATTGGGAAGAGAGAAAGACTTGGGAGAATATATAATGAACTTAGTTTTAAATATGTTGACTTTAAGATGTCTACATGGTATCCACTTAGAGGTGTTCAACACCTACCCAGTTGACCAGATGCATTTCATATAGAGGTAAATGAGTCATTTAACCAGATTAAGTTCTACAGTATCTTTGTTGAATATTCCAAATTCACATAAGCCCTTTAAAGCTTAGCAGATACCTTCCTCACAATTACCTTGTGAATTTGGTAATGTCTTGCAGGGGTCCAGCTTCCGTGGGGTTCTTGGAACCTGACAGGAGGGATAGAGTCAGTGAAGTGAGTTGAGTCAACAAGGGGGTAAAGGCAGGAGCAAGTTGACTGTCAGCTGCTTGGATTTATTTTTATAGTTTCAGAATCATGTATGTTTCAAGCAAGCAAGCAAGCTGAGATCATTTCCTTGGTTACAAGAGTGTACAATTTTCATCATCAATTATATAGTTCATATGGTTACAAGTTTTAATCATGTGATTACAAGTTTAAGTAATAATCATATAGTTAATTTCTTATCCCTACTCAGACCACGATGACCTTAACCTGTCTGTTACCATATTTATTACTACATTGTATAATTGTTAATTCATTTAGGGTTATTAATTAAGCAATTCTTTTAATGGAAAGTTTTTTATATTTTTTGTGTGGGTAATGTTTTTTGATACACTTCCTTAACAGTCTGTAGTGAGGGTCTTTATGCTTGTCCACCCATCCATTAACTTTTACAATAACCAATTTTTCTTTCTGGCCTAGTTGGTAGAAGCCACGGTTTTTGTGACTTTTTTATTCTTTCCCATGAAACTAAGGCTGCTGGAGTTCACATTATCAGTCACCTTTACTAACTATTTTCTCACCATCTTTTTCATATATTCCTGTGTATGGTAAGGGGGGCAAAATTATTAATTTCCCTGGAATTCTATCTGACCTATCTCGTATCTGTTTTCCCTGTATATATTCCGGTATCTCTTTGGAATTCCCAGTGCTGGGTTTTCCAGAGATTTCATAATGTTGAAGCCTTTTGTATGCCTCAGGGAGAGGCAGTCCTGTTAAATTTGGACAGAGTTTACAATCTGTTTTATTCAAGGAATTTTTCTGAAATCCTTCCTTTATAGTCATTCCAGTATTAGGGTGAGTAAATATTGTAATCAATAATAAACCTATAAATATTGGTATGCATGAAATCCATATATATATTGAAGAAGGAAATGTTGTTCCATCAGGCAGTGTGACTGCCTTGAATCTTCTTGCTGCGACTGTGTCAAACAGCTTAGAGACCCTGGCTCCCAACAATGTCTTATAAAAATAGCATGCTATATAGAATTTCTGGCCTCCGTAGGAGAGGTTGTGGGAGAATTGGTAGTAAAAGAGAAAGATTTGAGCCATATAAAAATAAAATAAAATCATGTAGGTGAATTGAAAAAGTTGGGACTAGTTGAAAGTAAGTTAGAAATTGACAGTGGCTCTCTGGGATTTGACTCTCTCCCTCAACCCCAATATCATGTCTTCTCCAGTATATTTTTTTTGCACATTCTCAACTCCCTCAACAGCCGTTCCCATCTGCCTGAAGAGTGGAACATTAAACTTTTCCTCAAAGTATTCCTTTATGAAGTAAACCTTTCCAGGTTAACTCTCCATTTTCCATTAGTAGCTCTAGTTGATTTCATCTCCATAGAATGGCATGTCCTGGGCTGGGTGGTCCTTCCTGGTGCCTCTCCCTCCTCTTCACCACCAATTTCAGCTTCCTTTTGTGGAATATCTTCCCTCATTATATTGAAATCTTGGTGAAGGCAGTAACTGTCTTTTTTTTTCTTATTTGTATCCCCAGATCTTGGGCATCTAGGTGGCACAGTAGATAGAGAACTGACAGTGTCTATCACATGGTTTGGCTTTTCAGTCACATCTGATTGTTCATGACCTGTGGACCATTCCACTACAGGTCCTTCTATCTTCCACCATCTTCTGAAGTCTGTCCAGTTTTCATCTTTTTCCATGAAACTGTCTATACATCTCATTCTTTGCCATCCCCTTCTTTTCCTTTCCATCTTTCCCCAACATCACGGTCTTCTTTTCTGAGTTCTGTCTTCTTGTTATGCAGCCAAAGTGTTTAAGTTTCATCTTTGGCATTTGATCTTTCAGTGAATAACTTGAATTAATTCCTTAAAGTATTGACTGATTTGATTTCCTTGCTGTCCAAGGGACTCTCAAAAGTCTTCTCTTAGCATCACAATTCAAAAGTGTCACATTTTTGAAGCTTAGTATTCCTTTTACTACAACTCTCATAGTTATGCATTGCTCCTGGAAAAACTTTAGCTTTGATGATATGAAACTTTATGTTGGGAAGGTGATATCTCTGCTTTTTGGTATGCTGTCCGAATTTTCTATAGCTCTCTTTTAAAAAGCAGGTATGAACTTTCCGGTCAAGATGGTGGAGAGAAGACGGGCACTGTGCTAAGGACTCCTGGTTTCTCCCTCAAAAATAACATGAAAGAGGACCCGCCGGGCTCCCCAAGACGGCGGCAGCGGCTCCGCGGCGGCTCCGCGGCGGCTCCGCGGCGGCTCCTGCTGCTGAGGCGGGCGGCGGGCTCCGAGGCCATCCCACGCGAGACCGAGGACGGAGCCCGCTTGGCCGGGGGATGTCCGTGCTGGACCGGGGCACTCCCTCTCCTTAGGGCGGCGGTGGCGGCGGCAGTCCGGGCTCCCTGGACATGGCGCTGAGGGAGCTCAAAGTTTGTCTGTTGGGGGATACAGGTGTAGGTAAATCAAGTATTGTATGGCGGTTTGTAGAAAACAGTTTTGAAGGGGCGGTTAGGTGGCGTAGTGGATAAAAGCACCGGCTTTGGAGTCAGGAGTACCTGGGTTCAAATTCGGTCTCAGACACTTAATCATTACCTAGCTGTGTGGCCTTGGGCAAGCCACTTAACTCCATTTGCCTTGCAAAAACTTAAAAAAAAAAAAGAAGATAGTTTTGATCCAAACATCAATCCGACGATAGGAGCATCCTTTATGACCAAAACTGTCCAATATCAAAATGAGCTGCACAAATTCTTGATTTGGGATACGGCTGGACAAAAACAATTTCATGCCTTAGCACCTATGTACTACCGAGGCTCTGCAGCAGCTATAATCGTTTGTGACATCACAAAAGAAGAAACATTTTCTACATTAAAGAATTGGGTAAAAGAGCTTCGACATCATGTACCACCTAATATTGTTGTAGCTATTGCAGGAAATAAGTGTGACCTAATTGATGTACGGGAAGTCATGGAAAGAGATGCTAAAGACTATGCTGATTCCATCCATGCAATTTTTGTAGAAACCAGTGCTAAAAATGTGGTAAACATAAATGAACTCTTTATAGAAATTAGTCGAAGAATTCCAGGAACAGATACTAATCCCTCATCTAGTGGTAAGGGCTTCAAATTAAGAAGACAGCCTTCAAAGCCAAAACGAAGCTGTTGTTGACTGATAATCAGCATTTCAGACTTAATTATAAAGTAGGTGATCCTGAAAAGTTAATGGGGGTGTTTTGAGTATATGTCTTTTAAATTTTTAAATTTTCACCAGACGGATCATCGTACACAGAGAGCCTACAGAAATCAACCTGTTTGTTTCTAGTATTGGTGACTTCCTGAAGACTGCAGTTGTGAAATTTCAGTCTGTTTACTTCTATTATGTAAAGAATTTCTTGTATTCAAAAAGAATACATATTTGAAATTTTGACCTTACTGAAGAGGAATGTGTAATTGTATGGATAGTAGCATTAAAAATGTTTAATAGTTTTGTAAAAAAAAATAACATGAAAGAAACCTTTCAATGGAAATTTAATTGGCAAAACCCAGAAAGAGAAGCTAGGAGAAGAACATCCACCAAAAGGTCTGTCTCAAGGGACCATGGGTGAACTGGGAGTGGAGAGCCTAGAGCCAGGGGGGGCAGGGTGTTGCCAGAGGACCAGCATTAACTGTTGAGGCTTTGGTGAGTGGCAGGTCCAAGGACCAACTTTAGCCATGGAATCTTTGGCTGGGGGAACAGAGGTCTGGTGAGTCCCAGCCAGGCTGGAGGGTGAGTCCTAGCCAGGCTGGAGGGTGAGTCCCAGCACAGAGAGTTGCAGTGCTCTGCTGGACATCAACCAGTTGGGCTGGGGGCCTGAGCTCCATACTTTCACCTGAGTCCTCTTCCCAGCACCCCCTCAGGCTCAGGTGTGAGCAGCAGAGCTCCCTCAGCTGAAAGGGAGATTAACTACCTCCCCCACAGCCCACCCCACATTGTTCAATTCAGTCCCTGCTGCTGTCACTGGCTCCCTCCAGGCCTAGGGAGAGGGCCTCAAACACTCCAGAGAAAGCAGCCAGTACCACCCCACCAGCCAGCCCACTTGAAGTTACTAAACCAAGTGAACAAAGCCTCTAGAGTTTTCAAAAGCAAACCTCTGAGAGCCAGCCCTCTCCCAAAAAAGATCTGAGGAAAATGAAGAAAGGCCATAAAAAGGGGGGCCCATTGAGAATTACTTTGAAGACACAGATCCTAACCCAGAGAGATCCAGAATTTCTGAGGAGAATGTGAATTGGCCTCCAGCCCAGAAAGACTTCCTTGAAGAAATCAGGAAGGAGTTTAAAAATCAGTTGGGAAAATTGGGGAAAGAAACTCAAGAGAAATTTAACACCTTGCAAGAGAAAATTAACATCTCACCACAAGAAAACAAATCCTTGGAAAATACAATTAGACAAATACAAAAATAAAATAATTCTCTAAAATCCTCAATTGGGCAAATGCAAAAAAGAAAATACTACACTTGGGCAAATGGAAAACTTTTTCAAAAATAGAATTGACCAACTGGAAAAGGAGTTGCAAAAAGCAAATGAAGAAAAATCTTCTCTGAAAAAAAAGAATGCCCCATTTGCCTTGCAAAAACCTAAAAAAAAAGAATGGAATCTGTGAAAACTAATGACTTCTTGAGGCAAAAAGATTCTGTTAAACAGAACCAAAAAATAAAAAAAATAGAACATGTAAAATACCTCATCGGCAAAACCACTGACTCAAAAATAGATGGAGGAGAGACAACCTAAGAATTATTGGTCTTCCTGAAAATATTGAAAAGAGAAAAAAAAAGCCTGGACTTAATATTACAGGATTTGGTGATGGAAAACTACCCCAATATCATGGAACCAGAGGGCAAAATAGTTATTGAAAGAATACATCAATCCCCTCTGAAAAGGGATCCTAAAATGAAAACATCAAGGAATATTGTGACCAAATTCCAGAGCTATCAGATAAAAGAGAAAATCCTTCATGCAGCCAGAAAGAAATAATTTAAATACCAAGGAGCCACAGTAGGGATTATGCAGGACCTGCTTGCACCAACATTAACAAATCAAAGGGCCTGGAATGAGATATTCCAAAGAGCAAGGGAGTTTGAAATGCAGCCAAGAATCCACTATCCAGCAAAACTGAGCCTTCTCTTCCAGGGAAAAGATGGACATTTAATGAAATGGGAGACTTCCAACTTTTCCTTATGAAAATACCAGAGCTAAATAGAAAATTTGTACATCAAACAGTAGACTCGAGAGATACATGAAAAGGTTAAAAAAAGGGTAAAGAAAAAACTGGTATCCAATAAGATGAAACTGGCTATATCCTAACATGGGAGAAAGATTCTCATTCTTGAGAATTGTAACTCTATTAGAGAGAATATACTTAGCCAGAAGTGATAGACACCCATGACTTATCTGTGACTCTGATAGAATGATTTAAAAACAATATCTCCCTAAAAGGGGGGGGGGTATAGTAAAGAGATGGGAGGATGGAGGAAATTGAATGAGGTGAATCAAATTACATAGAGGTACAAAGGACCTATTGCAATAGAGAGGAAGAAAGGAGGAGGTGAGACCTGCTTGAATCTTACTCTCATTAGATTAGGTCTAAAGTTAATATACATACACTCAGTTAAGTTGAGAAACTTATCTTACTTTCAAGTATTAAAAGGGGAAAGGGGGAGGGGGAGGAAAAAAGGAACTAACAGAAGGAAGAAGGGGCAAAGGGAAAGGGGAAAGAAAGGAGGGGTTTTGGATATAAGGGAGCAAACACACTGAAGGTGGTGATATTCAGAAACAAAATACTGGGGAATATGGATAAAGTGAAAAAAGGGGAAAAATATAAACAGAGGGAAGATAGCATAGAGAGCAATAGAGTTAGTAATTATAACTTTGAATGGGATGAACTCTCCCATAAAACATAAGTAAATAGCAGAATGGATTAAAAACCAGAATCCTACAATATTCTGCTTACAAGAAACTCATTTGAAGCAGAGAGATACATACAGAGTAAAGGTAAAAGGTTGGAGCAAAATATATTTTGCCTCAGCTGAAGTGAAAAAAAAAGCAGGGGTAGCAATCTTTATCTCCCACAAAGTGGCTATAAAAATAGATCTCATTAAAAGAGATAAGGAAGGAAACTATATACTCCTAAAAGCTACCATATACAGTGAAGCAATTTCAATATTAAATATGTATGCACCAAGTGGTATAGCATCCAAATTTTTAGAGGAGAAGTTGAATGAGTTATAGGAAAATATAGACAGAAAAACTCTACTGGTGGGAGATCTCAACCTCCTGCTCTCAGATTTAGATAAATCTAACCATAAAATAAATAAGAAGGAAGTTAAGGAGGTAAATAAAATGTTAGAAAAATCTAGACATGATCTTTGGAGAAAGTTGAATGGGGATAGAAAGGAATATACTTTTTTCTCTGTAGTACATAGCACTTACACAAAAATTGACACAAAAAATGTCCTAGGGCATAAAAAGCTAATAATCAATTGCAGAAAGGCAGAAATAATGAATACATCTTTCTCAGATCATAGTGTAATAAAAATCATATGCAATATTGGGCCAGGGAGATATAGATCCAAAACCAATTGGAAACTAAATAACCTCATTTTAAAGAATGAGTGGATCAAACAACAAATTATATAAAGAATTAATTATTTCATCCTAGATAATGACAATAATGAAACAACATACCAAAACTTATGGGACACAGTCAACACAGCTGTCAGGGGATACATTATATCTTTAAATGCTTATATGAATAAATTAGAGAAAGAGGAAATTAGAAATTCTAAAAATTAAAGGAGAAATTAATAAAATCAAAAACAAGAAAACTATTGAGCTAATAAATAAAACCAAGAGTTGGTTTTATGAAAAGAACAATAAAATCGATAAACCTCTGCTTAATTTGATAAAAACAAGAAGAAAACCAAATTGCTAGTATCATAAATGAAAAAAGGTGAACTCACCACCAATGAGGAGGAAATTAAAGCAATAATTCAGAGTTATTTTGCCCAACTCTATGCCAAGAAATTTGATAATCTAAGTGAAATGGACAAATATTTACAAACATATATGTTGCCCAGGTTACATGAAGAGGAAACTAAACACCTAAATAACCCTATCTCAGAAAAAGAAATTCAACAAGCTGTTATTGAACTCCCTAAGAAAAAATCTCCAGGGCCAGATGGATTCACAAGTGAATTCTATCAAACATTTAAGGAACAATTTTAAGGAACTCTTTGGAAATAGGTGAAGATGGAACTCTGCCTGACTCTTTCTATGATACCAATATGGTGCTGATATCTAAACCAGGCAGAGTTAAAACAGACAAAGAAAATTATAGATTTATCTCCCTGATGAATTTAGATGCAAAAATCTTAAATAAAAATCTTAGCAAAATGACTACAAGTTATCACTAGGATAATACATTCTGACCAAGTAGGATTTAATCCAGGAATGCAGGGCTGGTTTAATATTAGGAAAACTGTTAGTATAATTAATTATATCAATAACAAACCCATCAGAAATCATATGATTATATCAATAGATGCTGAAAAAGCTTTCAACAAAATACAGCACCCATTCCTACTAAAAACACTGGAGGGATAGGAATAAATGGATTCTTCCTTAGAATGAATAATAAGCAGTATCTATCTGAAACCACCAACAAGCATTATATGCAATGGGGATAGGCTAGAAGCATTCCAAATAAGATCAGGGGAAAAACAAGGATGTCTATTATCACCACTACTATTCAATATTGTATTAGAAATTTTAGCTTCAGCAATAAGAGAAGAAAAAGAAATTGAAGGAATTAGAATTGGGAAGGAAGAGACAAAACTCTCACTCTTTGCAGATGACATGATGGTATACTTAGAGAATCCCCAAAAAATTATCTAAAAATCTACTAGAAATAATGAGCAACTTTAGCAAAGTCACAAGATATAAAATAAACCCTCATAAATCTTCAATATATATATACATACATAACTAGCAAGATGCAGCAGAAAGAGCTAGAAAGAGAAATCCCATTCAAAGTCACTTCAGACAATATAACTTGGGAGTCAGCCTGCCAAGGCAGACTCAGAAACTTTTTGAAAACAATTACAAACACTTCTCACACAAATAAAATCAGATTTAAATAACTGGGCAAATATCAACTGCTCATGGATAGGCCGAGCTAATATAATAAAAATGACAATTCTACCAAATTCCTTCAATGAGTAAAAAAAAAATTGTAAGTAAATTCATATGTAGAAATAAAAAGTTGAGAATTTCCAGCGATTTAATGAAAAAAAAGTACAAAAGAAGGTGACTTAGCCCTACCAGATCCGAAATTATATTATAAAGCATCAGTCATCAAAACTGTCTGGTATTGGCTAAGAAACAGAGTGGTAGATCAGTGGACTAGACTAGGTGCAATAGCAGGAAATGATCATGGTAATCTGCCGTTTGATAAACCCAAAGAGTCAAGCTATTGGGATAAAAACTCTCTCTTTGATAAAAACTGTTGGGAAAATTGGAAGTTAGTATGGCAGAAACCCAGATTAGACCAACACCTCACACCCTATACCAAGATAAGATCCAAATGGATACAGGATTTAAACATAAAAAACAATATTATAAGCAAACTAGGAGATCAAGGAACAGTTTATCTGTCAGATATATGGAAAGGAAAGCAGCTTATGACCAAGGAAGAGATGGAGAACATCATTAGAAACAAACTAGATAATTTTGAATACATTAAATTAAAAAGCTTTTGCACAGAAAAAAACCACTGCAACCAAGATCAAAAGAAAGTAGTAAATTGGGAAACAGTTTGTATAATTAGTATTTCTGACAAAGGACTCATTTCTAAAATATACAAAGAACTGAGTCAAATTTTAAAAAAAAAGCAAGCCATTCCCCAATTGACAAATGGGCAAAGGATATGCAAAGGCAATTTACAGATGAGCAAATCAAAGCAATCCATAGTCATATGAAAAATTATTCTAAATCACTACTTATTGGAGAAATGAAAATTAAAGCAGCTCTGAGGTACCACCTCACACCTCTCAGACTGACCAATATGACCAGAAAGGACAATGATCAATGTTGGAAGGGATGTGGGAAATCTGGTACACTAATACATTGTTGGTGGAACTGTGATCTCATTCAACTTTTCTGGAAAGCAATTTGGAATTACACTCAAAGGGCAACAAAAGTGTGCATACCCTTTGATCCAGCAGTACCATTACTGGGTCTATACCCTGAAGAGATTATGAAAAAAGGGTAAAAACATCACTTGCATAAAAATATTCATAGCAGCCCTGTTTGTGGTAGCAAAGAATTGGAAATTAAGTGGCTGTCCACTGGAGAATGGCTTAATAAATTGTGGTATATAAATGTGATGGAACATTATTGTTCTATTAGAAACCAGGAGGGATGGGAATTCAGGGAAGCCTGGAAGGATTTGCATGAACTGATGCTGAGCAAGATGAGCAGAACCAGAACACTGTACACCCTAATAGCAACATGATCAACCTTAATGGACTTGCTCGTTCTATCAGTGCAACAATCAGGGACAATTTTGGGGTATCTGTGATGGAGAATACCATCTGTATCCAGGGAAAGAATTATGGAGTTTGAACAAAGACTATTACCTTTAATTTTAAAAAAATCATCTTGTAATATAATTTTGCTATCTTTTATACTTTATTTTTCTTCCTTAAGGATATGATTTCTCTCTCATCACATTCAACTTAGGTCAACGTGGAAATAAAAACTAACAGACTGCCTTCTGTGGGAGAGGAGGGGAGGGGAGGGGAGTGAGATTAGGGGAAAAACTGTAAAATTCAAAATAAATAAATTTTAAAAAATAAAAAAGGGGGGGAAAGCAGGTATCTTTTAATTTCTTGACTATAGTTGCTGTCTAGAGTGATCTTTGAGTCCAAGAATATAAAATTTGACACAGCTTCCATTTCTTTTACCTCTATTTGCTAGGAAGTGATTGAACCAGTTGCCAAGATTTTAGATTTTTCTTTTTAAATGCTAAGCTTCAGAACAGTTTTTACACTCTCCTCTTTCACCTTGAAGAGGCTTAATTCTTCTTTACTTTCTGTCTTTAGAGTAGTATCATCTGCATATCTGAGATTGTTGTTGATATTTCTCCTGGCAAATTTAATTCCAGTTTTTAATTTATCCAACCTGGCATTTCATATAAGGCATTCTGTATCTAAGTTTAAATAAGGTGACACCTACACCCTTGTTGTTCTACTCTTCCAATCTTAAATCAATCAGTTGCTCCCCATTCGGTTCTAACTGTTGCTTCTTGATCCACATATAGGTTCCTCAGAAGACAAATAAATGATCAGGTACTCCCATCTCTTTGAGGACTTGTCACATTTTGTTGTGATCCATATAGTCATAGACTTTGATGTAGTCATTGGAGCAGAAGCAGAACTCCCTTGCTTTCTTTATAATCCAGCATACCTTTCTGGCATATGAAGGTACAATCTCTCTCTCTCTCTCTCTTTTTTTTTTTTTTTTTTTTAGCTTTTTGCAAGGCAAATAGGGTTAAGTGGCTTGCCCAAGGCCACACAGCTAGGTAATTATTAAGTGTCTGAGACCGAATTTGAACCCAGGTACTCCTGACTCCAAGGCCGGTGCTTTATCCACTTTAACCCACCTAGCCGCCTCCTCTGGCATATGAATGAGCAAAATTGTTTTGTAATTTGACCATTCTTTGGCATTGCCCTTCTTTAGGACTAGAATGTAAACCATCTTTTCCAATCCAGTGTCCACCTTTGAGTTTTCTAAATTTGCTGGCACATTGAGTGCAACACTTTATCATCTTTTAGAATTCTCAGTAGCTCAGTTGAAATTCCATAATCTCCATCAGTCTCATTGTTCATTTTCCAGGATGTCTGGCTCTAGATCAGTAACCACTATCATTGACATTAAGACTTTCTTAAAGACTTCTTTGGCATTGCCATTTCTTAATTTCTTCTATTTCTGTTAAGCCTTACCATTTTTGTCTTTTTTTTTTGCATGAAATATTCTCTTGATATATCTAATTTTCTTGAAAAGATCTCTTGTCTTTTCCATTATATTTTTTCTCTCTCTCTTTTTTTTTTTTTGCATTGCTCTTTTAAAACAACCTGTCTCTCCTTTCTATTCTCTGGAATTCTGCACTCATTTGGATATACTTTACCCTTTCTTTCTTTCCAAGCTAAATATAAAGTGTCACCAGCCATTTCACATTCTTGCTGTCCTTTTTCTTTGGGCTGTTTGTTTTCTTGGCTTTGGGGAGGAGGGGTTTGCTGCTACTATATAACCTTTGTCCATAAAATTCAGGCCTCTACCAGCTCTAATCCCTTAAATCTTTGTTGCCTCCACTTCATATTCATAAAGGGTGCTATTTAATCAGACCTATATGCTCTAATGGCTTCCCCGACTTTATTCCACTTGTTTAAATTTTACAATAAGAAGTTCATGATCTGAGTCAGAGTTTTGTTTTAGCTAACTGTTTAGAGCTTCTCCACTTTTGATTGAAAAGTACATAATCAATCTGATTTCCCTATTGGCCATGTTGTAACGTCACCTTTTGGGTTGTTATATTGACAAAACTCCTATTATTAGTCTCTGCCATTTTTCATTTGATATTTTAAAGTCAAATTTTTCTATTTCAATTATATTTTGATTTCCTACTTTCTGTATCCCCTATGATGAATGGAACATCTTTTTTTTTAAGAGGGTTGTTCTTTCTAGATGGAGTGGTAAAATAGAATTGAGTGAACTTCAGTATCAGTGCTTGAAGCAATGAAATATTATAAAGCTGAAGAATTTACTTTAGATTTGAACAGATGTCATTGTTGTTTTGGAGATTATACTCCAGTTCTGCTTTTCTCACTCTTTTATTGATTATGAGGGCTACTCCATTTCTGTGCAAATTTCTCTGATACCACAAAGCAGTGATCTGGGAGGGACTAGCACATAATAAATACCTACAAATGTTGATTGAATTAGATTTGGAAAACAGAAATTTGGCCAAATTTATAAGAAAATGAGGAAAATGTAAAGAAAAATCTCTAGTCCTAGATACTGGTCCAGATTTTATTTTTGAATGATAAAAGCAGTAGAATTGATAATTAGGGAGAATATATAGATATTATGGAGGATTAAGAAATAGAACCTATAACTGCAGATTGAAGGATAAAGAAAAGGAAGTTGATAAGATAAGGCAATATTAAATAAGAAAACATAAGTAGAGTGAGTGGTTAAGAAAATTGATAGAGTGGTGAGAGGGGGCAGATTTGTAAAGTAGACAGGAGGTTAGTGCCAGAATGAAGGGGAGGTAGGAATTGTGGGACTGTTGAAATAAAAAAAAGGAATCTCAACATAATCTTAAATATTGTTAGATCTTGTTAAGTGGATGGAGATTCCTTGCTCTTGAGATGTAACCTGACCCTCCATTGATTGTATCCTGTCTCTCCTTGACACTGTTGTATCTTGTCCCCCATTTTCCCCTTCACTTAACTTTGACCTAGCCTCTGGCTCGACAGGAAATGACATGGTGAACTTGGGGGTTGAGCATTTTGGGACAGACCAGTATGTAGCTTTCCATTGGAAGATTCTAGGCCCAAGGTATCAGACCATTCCCCAAGCCCACCCTCTGTCCAACCTACCATAGAAGGATATTTAATAGGAAGTGTGGCCCCTTTGACCTCTTTTGCTTCTTCCTGGCTCCCATTGAGAAGGATTTTTCTGCTACATTCATAATTCTCTACATCATTTCCCTGCATCAAAGTCATTTGCAAAAGGTTTTAAACAGGGATGGCTAGGTGGCACCAGCCTTGGAGTCAGGACTACCTGGGTTCAAATCTGATCTCAGACACTTAATAATTACCTAGTTGTGTGGCCTTGGGCAAGCCACTTAACCCTATTTGCTTTGCAAAAACCTAAAAACAGATGTGTATAACAGAAGCATAAATATAGACAAGGCTGGAAAATCTAAACCATGGGGGAAAGTAGGGGGATTTGTGCAGTGACTTGCATTTAGTAAGAAAGTTTCTATCTCTGCCACAGCCAAGTAATTGTTGTCTATGTTATAAGTGTGGACTGATCTCTTTTCTGGAGAAAGTGAAAGAATTTGAAAAAATAAAAGACTTCCAGGGCTGACTAGGTGGTGCTAGTGGATAGAGCACCAGCCCCAGAGTCAGAAGTTCTTGAGTTTAAATCTGACCTCAGACACTTGATAATTACTTAGCTGTGTGGCCTTGGGCAAGTCACTTAACCCCATTTTAGTTTCCATGATAAATGAACAACTCTGAGGTTGAGGAAGGGAAGAATTGACTCTTGCAAGTCTGGATAATGGAGAGTGAGATAGTGCTACATAGAAGGAAAAAAGGGAAAGGGAAAGAATAGCCAATTAGTGCTTAAAAACAGATTTGAAACTCTTCCTAAAGAGAGGGTTGAATATTCTAAAAAAGAAGCTGCTGATCCTCCCAAGAATAATATAATAAAGCCATTGAAGCAATCAGGTGAGAGACCATCAAGTATATGTGTGAGAGAAAAGAGAAGAGAAGTGGTGGTAGTTGGTTATTCCCTGTTCTGTAGCACTGAGGTAGATATTTGTAGAGCTGATCATAAGAGAGGTTTGTTGCCTTCTTGAGATAACAAATAGAAGACCATGAGTATACAGGGTGTTTTCCTTACTGTTACCCAATGAAAGAAAAAGATGGGAGGTAGAGTCAAGATGGCAGAATAGTAGGCAGCAATCTAGTGCAAACCACATTAAACCAAGTCCTGATGGGAAAATCTAAGAAAATGACAATGAAAATTCATTTCTCCCACCAGAGTCTACATGGGGACACAGATAGGGAGAGCTAAAGATACTGAAGAAGGGATCTGGCCAGGAACATCCATGTAGTGTGCAGGAAGAGGCTGGACACCAAGGCAGGAAAAGGTCCAAGACCCATTTAGGGCACTGCCATAGGAATTGGTGCCATCTACCAGTTTTATCATTCCCTGCCAGTTGTGACTCAGAGATCTAGGAAAGATTGGGAGGAAATGTGCTCAGCAATGGCATTTTTTTGTTAGAAAGTTGACTCTGGTCCTATGTTGTATATCAAGAGAGAAACAAGCTTAGAAGCTACCAGCAGCTATGTAGCTCAGACACCAGGATCAGAATGGAGTTTCAGTTGCAGCTTCCAGCCTCATCTGTAGTATATAGAATCCCAGACCAAAAAGAGAGACTAGAGCTCTGTCACTGTAAACTAAAAAGTATATTGAAGACTCACTGTGCATATTTTCTTTTTTAATATAAATTTATTTTTCCAAATACATGCAAAGATAGTTTTCAGCATTCATTTTTTGTAAGATTTTGATTTCCTTTGTGTATGTTTTTCTAAGTTTGATACATAAAGAGTACCTACAAAGAAGAAAGGATAACCATGAGATGCCAAGAAATCAGAGGAGTCAAATAAAAGAAAGGAACCAGTAGAAAAATCCAGGACATTAAATTTCCTTACACAAATAGCCAAAGTTTGACATCAAACAAGAGGAACTAAAGGTCCCAATACAAGGAGGAAAATCTGACCTCATGGGCATCACTGAGACTTAATGAGATGAAACTCATGACTGAATTTTACATTAAGCATTTTACATTAAGAAGTTGTACCCATGTGAGGAAATGCAAGAAAAAGAAAAGGTAAAGCCTGCTAGATAGAGAGTATTTGGGTGACAGTCAGAGACAAACAGAAGTAGGTTTCCCCTTGCCCCACTTGGATTATACTGCAGATGATGTTTTTTCATCCTTCATTCTCAAAGATCATGATATCAGGGAGGTGATGTCATGACAAACACATGAATTGGATTTGAGTGGGGGGGAGGGGGCACTGTGATAAGTCACCAGCCTCACTTTCTCCTCCAGAGCCATCTGGATCCAGTGGCCAGATATGGATCAGGATGGCTGGAGATGGCCCTGGAAGTAAGGTAATCAGAGATGAGTGACTTGCCCAAGGTCACACAGCTAGTAAGTGTCTGAGGCTAAATTTGAACTTCTGCCTCCTGACTCCATAGATTAGTGCTCTATCTACTGCACCAAGTATACTGCAGAACACCTAGACAGAAAGAGGAACTAGATAGTTTGGGAAACACATCCAAAGTCTTCCACAGAGGTATAGTAGTGACAAGAATCTTCAATTATCCAGATATTTGCTGCAGCTTCTCTCTGTCTCTCTCTGCCTCTCTCCATCTCTGTCTCTGTCTCTGTCTCTCTCTGTCCTCTCTCTCTCTCTCTCTCTCTCTCTCTCTCTCTCTCTCTCTCTGTCCTGTCTCTCTGTCTCTGTCTCTGTCTCCCTCTGTCTCTCTGTCCTGTCTTTCTCTCTCTCTCTCTCTCTCTCTCTCTCTCTCTCTCTCTCTCTGCCAAAATCCTAGCACCTAATTACTTCTTCATTTAACCTAATGATAATTTCTTCCTTCAAAAGGAATAGAAAAGGGCAGCTAAGTGGTGCAGTGGATAGAACACTGGCCCTGGAGTCAGGAGTACCTGAGTTCAAATCCGACCTCAGACACTTAATAATTACCTAGCTGTGTGGCCTTGGGCCACACTTAACCCCATGTGCCTTACAAACACCCCCCCCCCCACCCCGCAAAAAAAAAGGAATAGAAACCAACAAGGGATATCTGATTCTTGCTAACAGGGAGAAACTGGTTGCTGGGATAAAAAACAATGGGAAACAGTGAGGGGCGGGGAGTGACCATTTAATGCTAAATTTTATGATAGATACAGAGAGAAAATGTGGACACAGTCTGTTTCATACCCTAGATTTTGGGAAAGCAATTGTCAGAGAATTTAAAGGAAAGATATAAAGTGTTTCAGTGGAAGATAGTCCAGATGGGATGGCAGATGTTCAAGAATGGAATTTTGAAGACACATAGGGAAATAATTCCAATGAGGAAGAAAAATAAGATTTATCTGAGGAGACCAATGCAGATGCACAGGAAATTCTACTTTTTTTTTTAGATTTTTGCAAGCAAATGGGGTTAAGTGACTTGCCCAAGGCCACACAGCTAGGTAATTACTAAGTGTCTGAGACTGGATTTGAACCCAGGTATTCCTGACTCCAGGGCCAGTGCTTTATCCATTATGCCACCTAGCCACCCCTAAATTCTACTTTTTTTAAAAAGTAGAACTAGGGACTCAGCAAGGGAAGTGCAATATTGCCTTTCCTGATTTTGGCTGAGCACATGTGATAGCTCAGCATTTGGGAACTTTAAACTGGTCATTTCTGGTAACTCAGTGCTGAAGGATTGTTGGGGATAATGAAGTCAGCTCTCTTTAAAAAGGAAATGGCATGACTCTCTCTGCCCTTTCTCTTTGGATTCTTCATATATATATGTAAAAGTAGCTTTCCTATGGCAGGTAGATTGAAGTGCTACTCTTCTCCATCCATAAACGGAAATGGCATCCATGGATACATGGAAGCTAAAGGTTACTTCTTGCCCAGATAATCTTGATCCTTGGTTTTGGTCTTGTCTCCTCCATATTTGTCTTTTTCTGATCTCAGATGAATCTATCTGAAAATGGGCAGGTTCAGTTGTGAACACCTCACAAATTAAAGAGACAGAGTAGCCATGGATCCTTCATGCACTTTTGGTATCCATCTATCACTCAACTCTCAGAAACTGTTTCATGTAACCTCAGTCCAGTAAAACCATTTCAGCACACTGGATAAACCAGTTTGAAGGTAACTGGCAGGCCTTACATTTTTCCAATTACATGCTATGGTAGTTTTTTGACATTCATTTGCCAATTTGTAAATTACATCTTTTTCTACCACCCTTTCTTCCCTCCCCCCTCCATCCCCTTGGCAGTGAACAGTCTGGTAAAAGTTTCACAAGTACATATTTATTTAACTTATTTACATATTAGTCATTTTGTGTAAAAGGAATTAAGACTAAGGGAAAAGAAAGAAAACCATGAGATAGGAAGAAAAAAATATGAAACTAAAAAAAATGAACATAGTGTATACATTCAGATTCTTTTCTTTGTTTTTTGCTTTTTGTTTTTCCTCTGAATATAGATAACGTTGTCCATAACAGGTCTCCTAGGGTTGTCCTAGCTCTCTGAATTGCTGAGAGGAGCTTCATCCATCATATTTGATCAACTCACAATGTTGTTATTAATGTGTACAATATTCTCTTGGTTCTGTTTCCTTAACTCAGTATTTGTTCAAGTAATTCTTTCCATGCTTCTCTAAAGTCCAACTACTCATGATTTCTTATAGAACAATAGTATTCCATATCATTCATATACCAAACTTGTTCAGCCATTCCCCATCTAATGTTTTGGCTGCACATGATCACCAATATAGGGACTAGCCCAAATCCTGGCCTGGCTTGCCAGAAGACTTCTACTATGAGGAGAACTCCACAGGGCAAGCCCTCACAAGGGGGGTCAGAAGAAGCAATACTGAGATACCTAAAGAACTTTAAATTGATTGTTCAGCATGGAAGACACTGGCACAGGAGCATCTAACATGGCATACCCTCATCAGTGAGGGGGTTGCGCTCCATGAAGAAGGCAGAATGGAAGCAGCTCAGAGAAAACGACATCTGTAAGTCAGGAGAACCCACCCTAGGTGTTCACATGGACTATTTGTACCCAACCTGTGGTAGAGCATTCCCAGCTCATATAGGTTGATCAGGCACAATAGGACACACTGTAATTTGTCTCATAGAGAAGTCATTTTGATCTTCTTCAATAAAGAAGGACAAAAAACAACCATCAGGAGGAGGAAAGAGAAGTTGAGGTGAAGTGTTTCATAAAGAAAACATAGTGTTTAGAACATGTTGAAGTCTGAAGCTCCCTGTAAACTATAACCATAGCTAGTACTACTTCTTACTTAAACTTGTTTTTGCCAAATATGTTCTATGGTTAGCATTTGTGTTTGTGTGTGTGTGTGTGTGTGTGTGTGTGTGTGTGTGTGTGTGTGTAGGAAAGAAATACCTGTCCCTTACTTAATTTTAATTGTATATTGAATACTTTTATATTTTCCCTTTTGGGAAAACCTTAGACATGAGCTAACTTTATGTGTTTTTTCATTTATTTATTTATTTGTTTGTTTGTTTATTTATTTTTAGGTTTTTTGCAAGACAAATAGGGTTAAGTGGCTTGCCCAAGGCCACACAGCTAGGTAATTATTAAGTGTCTGAGATTGGATTTGAACCCAGGTACTCCTGACTCCAGGGCCTGTGCTTTATCCACTGCACCACCTAGCTGCCCCACTTTATGTGTTTTTAATGGTATTTTATTTTTTCAATTACATAAAAAGATAGTTTTCATTATGCATCTTTTTGTAAATTTTTGAGTTCCACATTTTTCTACCACCCTCCTTTCCTTCCCCCTTCTCCATAACAGCAAGTGATCTAATATAGATTATATATGTATAATTTTGTCAGGCATATTTTCATATTAGTCATGTTGTGAAAATAGAATCAGAAGTAAAGGGAAAAAACTATGAGAAAAAGCAAAACATAACATAAAACAAGTTTTTAAAAAGTGAAAATAGTATGCATTTAGACTCCATAATTTTTCTCTGGCTGTGATGGCTTTCTCCATCACAAGTCTTTTATTGTCCTTAATCACTGAACTGCTGAAAAAAAGTCAAACCCATCATAGTTGATCATCCCACAATGTTCTGTTAATGTATACTATGTTCTGATTCTGCTCATTTCACTTAGCATCAGTACATGCAAGTCTTTCCAGGCTTTTCTGAAGTCTACCCACTCATGAATTGCACTCCATCACACTTGTATACCATAATTTGTTCAACCTTTCCCCAATTGATGGGCATCCTCTCATTTTTTCAATTCTTTATCAATACAAAAAGAGCTGCTATAAATATTTTTTTGTACATGTGGGTATTTTCCCCTTGTTTTTGATCTCTCTGGGATACAGACCTAGGTAGTGGTATTCTGAATCAAAAATTTTATAGCCCTTTAGGTCTGGTTCCTAATTTATAAACTAAACTTTAATTAAATCATGCTTAGTTGGTTGGGGTGGATTTAACATGCTAAAACCCCCCCTCAATTCCACAGGACTGAACTGGTCCATACCAGTTATGTAGTTCTAGAGCAGATGGAACCCTTAGAAGAAAGGCAAAAGATATAGTGGCCTAGGCCACTAGGCCCAGCAGTGGATAATATTTTTACAAAAGGAATGTATACATAATAGAAGCAAGGCCAAGTGGTAGAGGATGGCTACAAGATCATATTATTATAAAAATCATATCAGCAGTATTATAATTCAAAATGGACTGAGACCAGGGAGTCAAGAAAAGACTAATAAAGAAGGGTTTGCTTTTTTTGTTTGTTTGTTTCCAGAGACTTGGATAAGGGCATAAATGGCATGACAAAACCAGCAGACAGCCAGGATCCAAAACAATCTTGACAGGTTAGAATGTTTATTTAAGTCTAATAAAATAGATTTCAGTAGGAATAAATGAAAATATTTTCACTTAGGCATATTCATAAAATAAGGAGGCATGGTTATACAATGGTTTATCTTAAAAAGATTGGGGAACTAGTGGATCACAAGTTTAATATGAGTCAACGGTATGATATGGTAGCTAAGAGAACTGAGGCAATCTTGGGCTAAATTAAGAGAAGCATTACTCTCAAGAAGGAGGACAGGATGGTTTTTCATGGAGATGCATGCACCTTGTCAGGCATTCCTTCATGGACTAAAGTTACAGCTATTCAGGACCCAGAAAAGAGAATTTTTGTCACCAAAGTCCTTGGCACTGACAAATGTTTCAGTATTTAGAAACTGATATACTTTTATTAGTGGAAATGGCATTAAAGGAGAGGAATTATCATCTGCTTTTGAGCTCCACTCTAAAGATCATGGAACCTTTCTCACTTGCAGTGAAAAATCTTTCATATGTGCTGTTTCCATGATTAGAATGTGAACTCTTTGAGAAAAAATACTGTCTTTTTTTCTTTTTTTAACTCCAGAGCTTATGGCAGTGCTTTAAACATAAGCATTTAATAAATGCTTTAATTCATCTATGGGCAAATATGTGTGTGTGTGTGTGTATAGCAAAGGAAACAAGAAAAAAAGAAACAAAATCATTGGTTCTTTAACAGGATTAACATGATATGGTGGGAGAAACAGAAAGGAGCTACTCATGTAGCTCCTGTTGAGGAATTATATACAATGTTGTTTTGCATTTTTTGATGGGTAATATAGTGCTAAATAGCGTTTTTCTATTTGATCATTACTATTCCTAAGACTGTGTTTTATTGCATTTTCCTCCTTGTTAAAAGGATTGTAAGCAAATGTATTTTGTGATATATGAACATTGTGTGAATTTAATGTCCCCTTCCAAAAATGATATTAGAGCACTGGAAATTTTTAGCAATGAGGAAAAACTCAACACTGCTGACTTCTTTCCCAGAGTCAATAGGTTCTGTGATCTTTAAGAGAGATTACAGAACCTTGAAATGACAGTTTAACTGTTATTCCCAGGGGAGGAATCTGTGAAGAGACTCTTTTCCTGTCCTAATAGAAAAAGACTGTCAGAGAGAAAGAAAATGAAAAGAACTTTTTTTTTTTATTCAGAGGATTTGAATTGTGGGGCTGTGCTAAAAAATAAGTGAGAGAGCAGCTAGGTGGCACAGTGGATATAGAGCAACACCCCTGGAGTCAGGAGTACCTAAATTCAAATTAGGCCTCAGACATTTAATAATTACCTAGCTGTGTGGACCTTGGGCAAGTCACTTAACCCCATTGCCTTACAAAAACTTAAAAAAAAAAAGAATAAGTGAGAAATTAATGTTATGGTCAGGGTCCCTTTGACTATCATATTTCTCACAATTTCAACATTATCAATAATGTTTTGTACATTTACTTTGGGGTTTTTTCTGAGTTGCCTTGTTAAAAAATAGCATAGTTTAATGTTTGCTTAAGCCTAAGAGATTAGGGATTTTAATTGAAAGAGATATGAACTTCTCTGCTTATGGAGAAATAGGTTTCTTCAATTTGTTAAATGAGTAAAGTTTAATAAATTGAGGTAGGAACTCTGAGCTCATTCAGTCAATCAATTGAAGAAAATTATCTTAGTCAATAAGCATTTATTATTAAACCCTCATAATGCACTCATACTCTAATGAGGGAAGCTACACATAACATATTAGGCAAACACATGTGTACCTCAAATCTCAGAGGGGAGGTCATTATCATCTGAAGAGATCAAGAATTTGAATTGAGACTTGAAGGGGAGCTAAGAGATGGAGATATGGAGGGAAGAGCAATCCAGGCATGAGGGAAAGTCAGTGAAAGTCTAGGTGGTACAGAAACTAGAGAATTGGACTTGGAGTCAGGAAAACCTGAGTCCAAATCTAGCCTCAATATTAGCTGTGTGACCCTAGGAAAATCACTTTATTACTTATCTGCTGTAGTTTCCTTAACTGTAAAATGGAAATTATAATAGCACCTATCTCCCAAGGTTGTTTTGAGAATCAAAAGGAACAACATTTATAAAGCATTTAGCATAGTGCTTAATTATCACTATTTATCTAGCTGGATTATAAAGTATGTATTAGAGGAACACATTCATAAATATACTGAAGGGGCAGGAAGAGGTCAGCTTATGAAGGGCTTTAAATACCAAACGGGACTTTCATAGTTGATTCTGAGTAAGATGTCTACTGAGTAAGATGGTAACATATATTTATGCTTTAAGAAAATCATTTTGACAACTGACTTGGAGAGAAGAAAGACTTGAGATAGGGAAAACTCTTAGAAGAAAATTGCAACAGTTTGGTTGCGAGGTAAGGAAGGGATGAATTACAATGGAGATTTTGGGGATAGAAAGAGAGATAAAAGATGATGAAAAGGTATACAGGTTATGATTGTATGTGGGGTGAGACTAAAGAGTTAAAAATGATATAGAGGTAGTAAGTCTGGATGACCAGGAAGATGATGGTACTTTTTTGACAATGATAGGGAGGTTTGGTGGGGAAAGATAAAGTTGTTTTCATTTTAGTAAATAATAAGGAAATATCCAAGCATTGAATGGCATAGTGGATAGAGAGCCAGTCTACTGGATCCTTCTGTGTGACCCCCCAGGAAAGTTACCTAACCTATCAAAGTCTTTAAATTGCAGACAAAGTGCTGATTTTTTTGGTGAAGGGAATTTCCTCACCTAGGAGTTCCCATTCCAATAAAACTGTAGATCCAGTCCCTATCTCTATCCAAACCTACTCAAGAATTACCCTGGAACTCAGGATTAAGAGAATGAATATGGTAACTGTTAAATTAACTTTTAAGTAGCTGGCTAAGGGAAGACAACCTCACATGGGTTATAAGTAAGTGTAGTTGACTCCCAAACTTCACAACCCTAATACAGTAGGTCTTTTTTTTTTTTGAGGTATAGATTGGACAGGGCAGTCATTATGATTTTCTGATCTGGGAAAAATTCAATGGTATATACTTATTAATATTAATATTAATCTTGGCTTCATCGAGAATTATGTTTGTCCTTTGTTTTCAAAAAAGACCTAGACATCAGGGAGGGGATGCCATGACATAGACATAAATTGGATTTGAGTGAGGGGGTGTTGTGTTAAGTTACCAGCCTCATTTTTTTCTTCTGGAGCCAACTGAGTACAGTGGCCAGATATGAATCAGGATAAGTGGAGATGACCCTGGAACTGAGGCAATCGAAATTATAAGATCACACAGCTACTAAGTGTCTAGTATCTGAGACCAGATTTGAACTCAAGTCTTCCTGATTCTTTGTCTGGTTTTTTATCCACTACATCACCTAGCTGCCATTAAGAATATGTCATACCTTCTGTCCTCTGGCCCTGGAACAGGACTCTGGGGTTCTGACCACATTCAGATCCTGATTGCAGTCTAGGACCCCCATAGAACATCAGGGCCTTCCCCACTTCAGCCCCCTGACAGAGGGTGCACTTATGGTTATTCACAGACCAGGAGGGAGGACAGAGACTCACACACGGAAATCCTTGTGGGGGGGGAGTGTCCCAATAATACTCAAAAGCTCAGGAAGCACCCCAAAACCAGGCACAGGGTGGAGAAATGAGTAAGCAGAGAAAAAGGAACACCATTGAGAAATACTTTGCCTATGATCCCAAGAAGGATCAAAACACTCAATATGAAGATGAAGTCTAAGCTCCTGTATCTAAAGACTCCAAGAAAAACAGAAATTGGGCTCAGGCTATGACAGGACTCAAAAAAGACTTTGAAAATCAAGTGAGGGAGATAGAAGAAAAACTGGGAAAAGAAATGAGAGAGATGCAGGAAAAACATGAAAAAGAAGTCAGCAGCTTAGTCAAGGAGATCCAAAAAAATGCTGAAGAAAATAACATGTTAAAAACCAGCATAGGTCAAATGGATAAAACAGTTCAAAAAGTTATTGAGGAGAAAAATGCTTTAAAAAGTAGAATTGGCCAGATGGAAAAAGAGATAAGAAAGCTCTCTGAGGAAAACAAATCCTTCAGACAAAGAATGGAACTGAGAGGCTGCTGATTTTATGAGAAACCAGGACACAATACTTCAAAACCAAAAGAATGAAAAATTAGAAGAAAATGTGAAACATTTCATTGAAAAAACAACTGATATGGAAAACAGATTTAGGAAAGATCATTTAAAAATTACTGGAATACCTGAAAGTCATGATCAGGAAAAGAGCCTTGACATCATTTTCAAAGAGTTACTACAGGGAAATTGCCCTGATATTCTAGAAGCAGAAGGCAAAATAGAAATGGAGAGAATCCACTGATCACCCCGAGAAAGAGATCCCAAAATAACAACCCCTAGGAATATTATAGCCAAGTTCCAGAACTCCCAAGTCAAAGAGAAAATATTACAAGCAGCCAAAAGGACACAATTCAAATATCATGGAGCTGCAGTCAGGATCACCCAGGACTTAGCAGCAACTACATTAAAAGCTTGTAGGGCTTGGAATATAATATTCCAGAAGGCAAAAGAGCTCAAAATGCAACCAAGAATCAACTAACCAACAATATTCATTTTTTGTAAGATTTTGAATTCCACATTTTTCTCCTTCCATTCCTTCCCTCCCCCATCCCCCTGACATTGAGTAATCTAGTATAGTTTATTCATATTCACTATGTTAAATAGCAGTCATGTGCTGAAAGAATCAGAACAAAAGGGAAAAAACCCAGGAGAAGAAAAAACATAAAAAAACCATTTTTTAAAGTGAAAATAGTATCCTTTGGTCTGCATTAAGATATCCTTTCTCATTGTGCTGCTGAGAAGAGCTAAGAACATAGATGATTATCATAAAATGTTGCTGTTAATGTGTGTAATGTTCTCTTGGCTCTGCTCATTTCACTCAGCATCAGTTCATGTAAGTCTTCCCATGTTTTTCTGATGTTATGATTTCTTACAAAACAATAGTGCTCCATCACATTCATTTTCCACAATTTGTTAAACCATTCCCCAATCAAAAGGTATCTCCTCACTTTGCAATTCTCTGCTACTACAAAGAGAGCTCTTATAAATATTTTTGTACACATGTGTCTTCCCCCTCCCTTTTTTTTACGACCTCTGGCATTGTTGCATTCAAAAGGTATGCACAGTTTTATTGCACTTTGGACATAGGCCCAAATTGATCTCCAGAAAGGTTGGATCAATTCACAACTCCACCAACAGTGCATTAGTGTACCAGTTTTCCCACATCCCCTCTCAACACTGATCATTTTCCTTTTTTGTCATATTGGCCAGTCTCTCGGTATGGGGTAGTGTCTCAAGAGTTGTTTTAATTTTCATTCTCTAATAATGATTTAGAGTATTTTTTCATATGACTATAGATAGTTTTAATTTCTCCATCTGAAAACTGCCCGTTCATAGCCTTTGATTGTTTATCAATTGGGAAACACTTGATTGCTTATAAATTTTACTCAGTACTCTCTATATTTTTAGAAATAATACTTCATCAGAAGCAACAGCTGTAAAAAATATTTCCCAGCATTTTGCTTTCCTTCTTTTCTTGGTTGATTTGGTTTTATTTGTGTAAAACCTTTTAATGTAGTCAAAATTATCCATTTTGCATTTTATGGTTTCTTTATCTCTTGCTTGGTCATAAATTCCTCCCCTCACCATAGATTTGACAGGATAAGATAATCCTTATTCTCTTAATTAATTCATGGTATCACCCTTTATGTCCAAATCCTGTACCCATTTCAACCTTATCTTGGTATAGAGTGTAAGATGCTGGTCTATGCCTAGTTTCTGTCATACTATTTTCCAGTTTTTTTCCCAGCAGTTTTTGCCAAATAGTGAGTTCTTAGCCCAGAAATTGGAATCTTTGGATTTATCAAAGAGTAGATTATTATACTTATTTAACTTGTTTTTGTTGAAACTAATCTATTGCACTGATCCACTACTCTTTTTTTACAGTACCAGTTTTGATGACTGCCACTTTATAATGTAATTTTAGATCTGCTACAGCCAGACCCCAATCCTTTGCATTTTTTTTCTCACTAATTCCTTTGATATTATTGATCTTTTGCTTCTCTGGATGAATTTTGTTACTATTTTTTCTAGCTCTATGTAATATTTTTTGGTAATTTGATTGGCATGGCACTGCATAAGTAATTTAATTTAAGTAGAATTGTCATTTTTATAATAGTTCTGTCTATTCCTAAGTAATTGACATTTTTTCCAATTGTTTAGATCTGAATTTATGTGTATGAAGTGTTTTGAATTGTGTTCATATAGTTTTGGGGTTTCTCTTGGCAGGTAGACTTCCAAGTATTTTATATTGTCTTCAATTATTTTAATTGATTCAATTTATTTCTGCTTCTATCTCTTGCAGCTGGGCTTTGTTGGTAACATATAGAAGTGCTGGTGATTTATATGGATTTATTTTTTATCCTGCAACTTTGTTAAAATTTTTAATTAGTTCAAGTACATTTTTAAGTTAACTTTCTTCTCTAAATATACCATTATAGCATCTGCAAAAGAGTGAGTTTTGTTTCCTCATTGATCTGTTCTAATTCCTTCAATTTCTTTTTCTTCTCTTACTGCTAAAGCTAGAATTTCTAATTCAATATTGAAAAACAGTTGTGGTAACAAGCATCCTTGTTTCACCCCTGATCTTATTGGAAGCACTCATTAATTGAAAATTAATTGGAAATTCAATATGGTTTTATCAGATATGTATATTATTTTATACATACATCTATTTCTAAACCTACATAATTTATAATTTATATTTTTATATTTATAAATTTATATTATTTGTAAATATATGCATATATTTAACTGAAAATTAACTTTTAACTGAAAGTGTCACCCTGCAATTCTGTGATTTATGGATCTCATGATGTTTTTAAGTTCTATTAGTAATTCTGACTGTATCCAATGGAATAGCAAATTGAAACACAATTTTTCTTGGAAAACTATAAATATACTTCCCCTTTCTGTGTCATTTATTGAAAAAACATGAGAAAAACTTTTATTTATAATTCTTTTTATAATCATTGTTTGCTCTAGGCTGACACTCAGAGCTATAGTTAGATAAGTATATAAAGAAAAAATCACTGATGCTTGCAAGTCATAATCATGGAAAAGAAAGTTGGAAAGGGTAGTAGGAAAGATCTGAATTCAAATCCTAAATCTGTCACTTATCAGTTGTTAAGATCCTTAGAAAGTCACAGCCTCTCACTTGGTTCTGGCCTCTATAAGATGGGCCTACCTCATATGATCGTTGTAAAGAAAATACTTTGTAAATTATAACAGATAATTTTTAATAGAAGACAAAAGAAGGGGAGATTAGGTGGCACAGTGGATAGAGCACTGGCCCTGGAGTCAGGAGTACCTGAGTTCAAATCCGGCCTCAGACACTTAATAATTATCTAACTGTGTGGCCTTGGGCAAGCCACTTAACCCCATTACCTTGCAAAAACCTTAAAAAAAAGAGAGGAAAGAGAATAACTCACTTGGTCTAATATTGCTGGAACTAAATATATTATTAGATTTAATTAAATAGATAAATATGAATAAATGTTCACTTGCATATATACTTATTTCTTCAGTTAACACAATGTTAGCTTGCAGAAGCATAGACTTAGTAAAAGAATGATCACTGCTGTAAAGGGTTAAAGTTTAGAATGCTGGCCATGAAGTTCTCTTGAGAAAACATGAGACCCAGATGTTTGCACAAGGACTTTCTGCTTGCAAAGGCAGAGATGTAGTGTACTGTTAATAAAACCTGTTATGCATCTCTCCTGGTTGAACTCTCATTATTGAACACACTGGTTGTGTCCATTTGGTGTCACGAAGACCTTTGAACTAAGGTAGGACCCAGGTACCCAAAAGGAAAAGTCAAAGGACTTTTCACACTGCCTATGAATATTTGAAGAACTGTCATCTGGAATAGGCATTAGATGTAACCTGTCTAATTGCAGAGGTTAGAACTAGAAAGCAGATGAAACATGTTCCAAAATATTCATAGCAGCTCTTTTTGTAGTGGCACAGAATTGGACATTGAGGGGATGCCTATCAATTGGGGAATGTTACAGTATATGAATGTTACAGAATATGATTGTTCTATAAGAAACCATAAATGGTCAGACTCTAGAGAAGCATGGAATGAATTATAGAATCTAATGCTGAGCAAAGGAAGCTGAACCAGGAGAACATTGTACATATTCACCACAGCACTGTGAGTTGTTCAGCCTTAATGGAAGCAGCTGCTCTCAGCAGTTCAGAGAGCTAGGATTACCCTAGGACAGGGACTATGGACATTCCTATCCCCATTCAGAGGAAGACAAACAAAACAAAACAAAACTGAATGAACACTATATTTGCTTTTAAAATTTTTTTCTTATGTATTTTTTTCTGTCTCCTGGTTTTCTTTCTTTTCCCTTAATCCTAATTCCGCATACCCAAAATGACTAATCTGGAAACATGTTAACACATTTGTGTATGTGCAATATTCACCAGACTGTTTGCCTTTGAGGGGAAGGGGATGGGAAGGGAGGGTGGAAGGAAATTATGTAACTTAAAAATATGCATATGCATGTGGATGAATGTGGAAAAACTTTCATAACATGTAATTGGAAAAATAAAATATCAATTGAAAAAATAGAAAGCAGATGAAAGTTACAGGGAGACGAGAAAGAAGAACAAGAACAACTAAAATTATCAAAATTAAATGGGTTTCTGTCACTGAAATAGTTCAAACAAAGTTCAGATGATCTATCATGGTCTTTGTAGAGGGGAATTCCTGATTGGGTATAGAGAAAGACAATGATTTCTAAGTTTTATTTCCATTTTTTTAAAAGTTATTTATTTTGAATTTTACAATTTTTGCCCTAATCTTGCTTCCCTCCCCCATCTCCCACAGAAGACAGTCTATTAGTCTTTACATTGTTTCCATGGTATGTATACATTGCTCTAAGTTGAATGTGATGAGAGAGAAATCACATCCTTAAGGAAGAAAAATAATGTATGAGATAGCAAAATTATATAATAAGATAACTTTTTATTTTAAATGAAAAGTAAGTCTTTGGTCTTTGCTCAAACTCCACAATTCTTTCTCTGACCACAGATGGTATTCTCCATTGCAGATACCCCAAAATTGTGCCTGATTGTTGCACTGATGGAATGAGCAAGTCCATTAAGGTTGATCATCACCCCCATGTTGCTGTTAGAGTGTACAATGTTTTTCTGGTTCTGCTCATCTTGCTTTTTTCCCATCTTTTGTTTTCATACACTTTACTCATTTTCTTTTATACTTCCACACCCCACCTTCTATAACTGCAATCCTACACCTGTCCAGGACCAAGATTGATTTCTGGCTACTTTTTAATGGCAGTTTAGTTGTCCCTCAGTTCTGTTTCGTTCACTAAGTATCAGTTTCACACAAGTTTTCTCAAATTTCTTATATTTGTTGTTCTTTTGGCACAAAAGTATTTCATTATATTCACATGCCACAGTTTATCCAATTGTTTCTCAAATCACTTTTTTTTAGATTTTGCTACAATGATCAGTG
This sequence comes from Macrotis lagotis, assembly GCF_037893015.1. Lineage (NCBI taxonomy): Eukaryota > Metazoa > Chordata > Mammalia > Peramelemorphia > Peramelidae > Macrotis > Macrotis lagotis. Next base: position 228,960,953 of record NC_133662.1, on the reverse strand, counting down.
ATGCTCTCAATATTTTTGGCATATATATAGAATACCTTTTTCTTAGAATTATGTGATTGATTGAGGTGGCTAGGTGGTACAGTGGATAAAGCACTGGCCCTGGAGTCAGGAGTAAGTGGGTTCAAATCTGATCTCAGACACTTAATAATTACCTAGCTGTGTGGCCTTGGGCAAACCACTTAACTCCATTTGCCTTGCAAAAACCTAAAAAAAAAATGTGATTGATAGGTTAAAAAGATTGAATAGTTTAGTGACTTCTCATATAATTCTACATTTTTCCTCCCAATGGTACCAATTGATGAGAGTAATGTCTGTATTCCCAGACATTCTCTAACAAAAATCTTCTATCTTTTATGAACATTTTCAATTTGTGAGTTGAAACAGTGTGGTTTTAAGTTTTATTTTATTAAGTGACTAGGAATATTTTTCATATACTATATATAATCCTTTTTACTCAGATATCTTTTTGAAAAGAGTTCTTCATATATCTTGGCATCAGAATTTTATCAGAATTATTTAATGCAAGGGCGGCTAGGTTGCTCAATAGATAGAGAATCAGCCCTGGAGTCAGGAGTACCTGAGTTCAAATCTGACCTCAGACACTTAATGATTACCTAGCTGTGTGGCCTTGGGCAAGCCACTTAACTCCATTTGCCTTGCAAAAACCTAAAAAACAAAAATTTAATGCAAAGATTTTTTTTCTCAAGTGAATTTTCTCTTACTCTATATAATTTCTGTTCATTTTGTCCAAAGGAAAGTTTTACAATTTTATGTTACTAAATTTTTATTTTATTTTAATAGACTCTTGTTTAGCTGAGTATTTAATGCCTAATCATAGGTCTAAAAGGTCCGACTTTTTATTCTCCCTTAATATTTAAATAATTTGATCTTTTATATATAGATCATACATTCATGTGGAATTTATTATGGCATTTGGCATATGCTACAGTAAAGGGAAACATATTTTCTGACAAGTTGCTTTCTATTTTTTCAGAAGTTCTTGTACTCAAAAGGTTTGATCCATGTCTGGGATACAGATTCCATTTGCTTTTCAGTCTTTAGGATTTTATGTCCAATCTCATGACAGTATCATTATTATGCAACTGAGAGGAAATGAAACCCAAGGTAGCATCTTGGTCCAGATGCAGAATAGTTTGTTTCTCTTCTACATTTCTTCAGAATGTCCTATTGAGAAATGTATTTTATGCTTATCATTGTTTTTTTTAAGCACTCTTTTTCAACAAACATAAATATAAATTACATAATTTTCTGCCCTGCCCTCAACCTTGTGCATGTGCAATTGTGTTTAACATGTTTACCTATTAGTCCTTTTCTGTATGAGGATTTAGGACTAAGGGAAAAGAAAGGAAATCATGGGAGAGGAAGGAAAAATATAAGAGAAATGTTTAAAAAGTGAATGTAGGGGTAGCTAGGTGGTACAGTGGATAGAGCACCATCCCTGGAGTCAGGAGTCCCCGAGTTCAAATGCGGCCTCAGACACTTAATTACCTAGCTGAGTGGCCTTGGGCAAGCCACTTAACCCCATTGCCTTGCAAAAACCTAAAAAATAGTAACAAAAAGTGAATGTAGTGGTTTGTGGGAAGCGCCACCCACAGCAGGGATGCTAAACACTAAGGCAGACAGGATCCTCAGCGTGGGAGCCCTTCCTTTGGAAAAATCCTACATTTTATAAGAAATAGTTAAAATTGACTGATTTAAATCACATTATATAGTCACATAGGGAGAAAAAGAGGTGTTTGAGTCATCTTCCTCATACTGGAAGCCAGATTAGGAAATCTATTATCTTGCCAAATAAGCACTGATGACTGTCTCAAGTTAAAGGCCTGGAAATGAATTGTTTGAAGAAAAAGTGTTAGGCTCCAGGGCTGGGGCCCTGCTCTGCCCTAAGGCGGGGGGCGGTCAGGCAGGGCCCCTTGGCGGTTCTCTTCCGGGTCACGAAGGCAACGCCCGCAGAAGGGAAATGCAAGAGCTGCAGCAGCGAAGGGAGAGCTCCAGGGGGCGCCACGCCCACCCCCAGGGCCCCACGAGGCCTGAGGGCCGCCATGGGGCGTTTTCCCGGCAAGCTTCGGGAAGAGCAGCCTCGGGATTGGTCCGCAGGGTCCTCGCGCCCAGGCTGTTAACCGCTGGGGGCGGGGCCTGGCGAAATTTGGCACGTGCGCAGTGTGCAGAACCCAGGAGCTCCCGAGAGTGGTCGTCGAGCGCCTCGAGTCGGCATCTCAGGTTTCTCGTAAAATATGTATTTATCCTGTTATTTCCCCAACCTCCAGTTACTGACTTTGATTCTTTCGATTCTTTCCTGCTTAATTCATTTTGTGAATGGGTAGAATGTTCAAATATGTAAAAAAACCAAGGGAAGGGATTGTTTTGGGGGGTTTTTTTGCAGGAGAATGTTGCCTCCAGGCCACAGACCAGAAAAAGGGCAAATTGAGGAGATCCAAACGGCCACAAGCTATAAGAAATACAAAAGATTTGCTAAAACAATCAGGATGCTTCAAAGATGCACCGTTTTGCTTCTCTTTGATGGTTTTAAGAAAATTACTGTAAACTTTAGTACCATGTGCTAGTATTTTCAGTAAAGGGAGATTAACAATCTGTTGTTTTAAATTGCAGACAAATGATGGGAAAGGAAATGAGTTTTGGGGCAGGGAGTGCCTGAGGGGTAATAGGATTATAATTTTTATGAGTAGCATTTATTCTGGCCAGAAATGTAAATGATACAGAGGAAATACTAGGGAGAGAAAAAAGGGGATTCTAGGAAATAGTTACATGGGTGCCTTTCTAGTTGGCCTTGAATTTCCTCTGCATCAACAAGAAGACAAAAAAAGGGATGCATAGAAAAGAAACAGGCAGTATTACTAGTTTTAGTTTTTTTAACAAATCAATTTTTATGCATTTAGTTGACCAAAAGGGTAAATTTGGCGTCTTTTCCCTATATGATTTATCTTGATATGAAAGGTAAGAATAAAAAGTGAGAAAATTATAGGAAGGAAGATTTTCTAAAAGTTATTTAACTTTGGACATGGAAAGTTTCTGTGTATTCATCATTAGAAATGTTTGCCTACTGTGTAATGAAGATGAGATTTTAAAATGGTAAGGATAAGAAATTCTGGAATTAAAAGTTAAGTTTTGCTCTGTTTTGTTTTTCACAAGGTTGGAATAAATTGGACACTTTTTATGAGGAAAAATGGCCACTGCTCAGATGCAGAGGAAATTTATGGTATGATTTTGTTTATATGAATATTATGTTTTGCCACCAGAAATGAACTAATTAGTCTCTTAGTGGAGTTCCCTGAGTTCCAATTATTTTATAATGAATTTTTTACATTTAAAAAAATAATTACAATGACATTTTTATGTTTGGGCCTTTTATTATAAAATAAATTCTGTTCTCCCAAGAAATACTCATCAGTTGGCAAGTGCCTGACATGTTGAGAATACATTAAAACTGCATTTAATAAAAATTTTGGGAAATTTTGCTAAAGTTGTTAGTTCCAAGTTCATTCTCTACTAGGTCTTCCTGAAAGTTGCTCAATGACTTTAAAGGAATATAAGCTTCAGAAAAGGAGAAAATAAAATATCTTCCCATAAAGACATTTAGATCAGTGGTTATATTCTAAGTGTTGTTTGTTGTTCTAGGTGTTGAAGAAGCTATCTGTGACTTTTATCTAGACAATGACAAAAAAAAAAAGAAAATGACCTGGTACTAGTCATAAGTATTTTATACTTGCATACAATTTCTCTGCTATCAATAACTTAATGTTAGATGACTGGTATTCAGTGTTATAAGTTTCAATTACAAAAAGCCTCCCTCCCTTATTAGCACAGGATCTCCCAAAACATGTATTATAATCTGGGACCTCCTCCTTTCCAGGGCCCTTAGCCACTTTAAAGATTAGTAGGGGGAAGTAGTTAAATTTATACAAAATTGTTATTGCATTGCTTTTGTCAACTTCATTTTTTTAATGAATGATTATTGGAATATCTTTTAATTCTTAAATTTTAGAGTGCAGTGATATTTCCCAATAAGATTTCAAATGAGCAACAATCCTTGGTATTTGTGAAGAGGCTCTTAGCTGTTTCTGTATCCTGCATAACCTACTTAAGAGGAATATTTCCAGAATGTGCCTATGGAACAAGATATTTAGAGGGTAATATAATTTTTATGAATAGCCTTTTTAAAGGCTGTCATATTATTTTTTCTGTTTTAAAATTCTAATTTACTTTTGATTTATTGAGATTTTGATTTTTAAAGTTTAAGAAATCTTGATTTCTTGATCCTTTGAAACAATATATTTTCCAGATGGATTTTTAGCAAATACTTGGATGAAAATGATAAAAATGGTTTTTTCTAATTTTTTTAAGATTGCACAATAATCCTCATACCATATTGTAATAGTGTTATTAATACAATATGCTCACATTTTTTCTTTTTTAAAATCTATAAATAGTAATCTTTATTAACTGGAAATTCGACAAGAATGTAAATTTAACCCTGAAATGGGGCAACTAGGTGAAAAGATAGCTAGAGCACTGGGTCTGGGGTCAGCAACAGTTCAAATGTCTCATACACTTACTAGCTGGTGACCTTGCCCAACTCAACCTTGTTTGTCTCAGTTTCTTCATCTATAAAATGAGCTGGAGAAGGAAACTGATATAGTTTGGAGCTCCAGTGATGAGCTAGAGTTTGAGTAGTGAAAGAATTTCACTCAGGGTGATAAGGGACTGATAAGTTTTATTTTACAGGTGTAAGGTTATTGAATGCAAGCTTTCTCCCTTAATGGATAAGCACTTGGGGGAGGGGGGGTGGGAACTAGGATTTATATAGAGGTACAGGGGATAGCTTACATGCTGGGAGAGGTGTAGGGTTTGGCTTTAGGCATGGTAAAGAGGATTATGTCAGGTTATTCAAAGATTACAAAACTCATTTTGGAAAAGAAAGAGCTAATAGTTTGTTATCATGATGGATTCCTGCCTCTGTTTTCCTGTCCTTGTGGGTTCCTCCCCAGGGATAGCTAAGAGACAGAGTACACAAGTGGTTCTTATCAATTTAAGGTGTGGTATAAGGGAAGACTTTTCTCTGGGTTATTTCTCAGAGTGAATAATAAGAAATATTACAAAAAATGTTTTTTCTCAGAATAACAAAGTCGTCATAGCTCATGATGTAGTCTACTACAGAAAGGCACAGAATTTAACAATTTGCTTTCAGGGCAGCTAGGTGACATGGAGTCAGGAAGACCTGAGTTCAAATTTGGTCTCAGACATATAATAATTACTTAGCTGTATGACCATGGGCAAGTCACTTAACCCCCCTGCCTTACCCCCCCCCCAAAAAAAAACCAATTTGCTTTCTACCTAGCATTTACACTTAAACAAAATGGCAAAGCCCAAAAGGGGGTCATAAAGAGTCAAACACAACTGAAAAAAAACTATTGGCAGATAGCTAAAGAATTTATAATTTCATTCCATCTTTTGTATTTAATAAATAGAATTTCATTATTATTTCTAGGTTTTTACTGTTGTTGTTTTTTCCAAGAAGCAAAATAGCATTATCATCTTCACTATATTTTTATGCTTAGATCTTTGTGTCAAAATTCTGAGAGAAGACAAAAACTGTCCTGGAGCCACTCAGTTAGTGAAATGGTAAGCATAGGAGTACCTAAAAGGATAGCTTTCCCTTAAATCACAAGAATCTGTGACTGACTTTGTTTAAGCTATGCAGTTAACTGAATTTCAGTGATCCCCCCTTCAGCCCTTACAATCTTATAATGTTGTTTCAAATCTCTTTTTAGTTGTTATATTCAAATTTCTATTCTTCTCATGTCCTATAACAACACAATATGCTCAACTTCTTAATTACCTCTTACTATCTCCTCCCCCCAATATCTACCCAAACATGCATTTTTGCCTTTATGATGTTTCTTTTTGTCCCATTTCCTATTTCCTGGTAAAATTTTATAATCCCTCTGTAATGTATAAAAGAGAAGATTCTAGTTAACCTAAAAAAAGTGAAACAGTTTTAAAATCATTTTTGTAATGGGCTATCTTGAAAACTTATACAAAGAATTTAATTTTCTGGAAATAAACTTTGATATGCAAGAATTCAGGATAGAAGACAAATTACGTTTGTTTGGTTTTTTTTAGGATGCTCGGATGCTATGATGCTTTGCAAAAAAAATATGTAAGTTTTCCACTGCTATTTCTTTACTTTTTATATTAATAGATATAATATATAATCAATATATATATATAATATATATAATAATATATATATAATATATAATCAATAGATATAATATCATCATGTTTAGTGATCTCTAATTAGATTGGATAAAAATCTGAATTACAAAATATTTATAAAGAAATAACCCTGTTATTTTAAATCACTAATTTAATCCTAAGCACGTGTACCCAGGTCCTAACAGTCTTGTTTTAATTAATGATTAAAATCTGCTTTGTAATTAACAGCCATTAATTTTAAAACAGCATATTAAAGTCTGGGGGAGGCGAATCTCCTCCTTTATGTGGATTTATGTGTTAATAATTGATTAATATTAATAGGTTTCAACTTAACTAAAATTAACTAAATTAACTAAAATTGATATTGATATTAACATATCACTAACATAGTCATATATCTACATGGAAATTTAGTCCTGGAAAAATATGAAATAAGCTAATTACAGTTTTTGTTTCCCCTTTTTAGGGTCCCCCCAAATACTTTTTTTTTGTCTCTTTCCTTCTTATTTCCTTTAGGCATTATGATCTACCTTTCCTTTCATAAAAACCAACTCCCAGAAAAGGAGCAGTCATGTCATTCATGTAGAAATGTAAATTTTTGTTGTCTTAATATTTTAAATTTCTTTACTTTTTTAACCAGTTTCAAAATTCTTATTTAAATTAAAAAAAAACCTCACTATTTTTTTTTTAGATTTTTTTCAAGGCAATGGGGTTAAGTGGCTTGCCCAAGGCCACATGGCTAGGTAATTACTAAGTGTCTGAGACCGGAATTGAACCCAGGTACTCCTGACTCCAAGGCCGGTGCTCTATTCACTGCGCCACCTAGCTGCCCCAAAACCTCACTATTATTATTTGCAATTCTCATTCTGAAATTTTTGGCAGTAAATTGTTTGCTTGATGGGGGATTATTGGGAGACAGGAGGGCTTTCCTTAAGGCATCTGTTTATATAGTTCACCTTGTGTCATAGTAATTTTCTTTGGGGAATAAATAGTGAAATGAATCTTATGATCCATCTTAAAATTAGGATTATAAAATTACAACAATTACAAAATTAGAATTTTTTTTCCTTTTGTATTTCAGCTGAGGATGATTGTTCTGGCTGTAAGTATTTTGATTCTTTGATTCTTTTCACAATCATTTGACCTTATCTAAATGATGCCAAAACTAAAAGTAGTTTATCAGTTGTTTCTTTAGCTAAATTTCTTTGATGAATTTAATTTAAAAAGGCTTAGTCTTAAATAACTCTTCATTATTTTTAAATAGGTATACAGCAATCCAGAAGACCCTCAGGTAAGTTTTACTGATCTAGTAAAATAACATTGCCTTTAGTATCTAGAAAGACTTTATTTTTCAACTCATGATATAACACAAGGGAGATATTATAGAACTTTTCAGTTTACAGGAGCTTTCACACTCTTCCTTATATGATAAGGGAGCCAGGACTCAGGGATTGATTGTCAAGTGACAGATGCAGGACCACAATGATGCTTAGATAGTATAAAAGAGTTCAGTGAAAGTTCATGAAGGACCTGCCTTGAGGGGCAAGGGGCTCTCAGAGTCAGGTGGTTTATATAATGTAGTTGGGAAAGAGTTGTGATGGCATGGTATTAATAGAGTAAACATATTACTCTGGAAGGTCCCAGGGGACCAGCTGACCAGGAGCATCAGAGAAGCTCTGTCAATGCTGTGGCATGCAAGCCAATGTGAGTGTTACAGGATGGTGAGGACTAAAGGCATTTCACGTCACTAAAGTATGTGGAGGCAGGACACTGCAGGTCTGGAATGCTAGGCCTAGGAGTCTGAACTTTACTCAGTCAACAAGAAGAAGCTACTAAATGTTTGTGAGCAAAGAGGTGGCATTGACAGATGATTGTGCAGGAAGGATTATTCTGGAAGCAACATTCAGGAAACCTGAGAAGGCAAGAAAGCTAAGGAGCTAATAGGAGTGGGGAAATGACAATGAGATAAAAGATCTCTACTTAGACTCTTGTGAGATAGAACAGGAAGAAGAGAAAGAACTATGAGAGACATGGTGATGGTGGAATCATAGTTCAGAAGAGAGCTAAAAAAGTGAGCAAGTCACTTAATCGCTGTGGGCCTCAGTTTTCTTATCAGTAAAATAAAGGGATTAGATTACAGTATCTTTAACTTTCCTTCTAGTACTAAATCTCATAGAATTATGATTGAGTTTGGGAGTTGGCTGCATAGAGGGGGTCATTGAAACCCTGGAAATAAATAATTGCCAAGGCAAGAGGGCCAGAGACAAACATTTGGAAACACTCACATTAAGAGATTGGTAAAGAATTAAGAGTCTGGTAGAAATGTAAGAGAAGACGTAATCTCTGAAGATAGAAGGAGAGACAATGGTATTACTCCCGCAGAAAGGTCAAGGAGGTAGAGAACTGAAACAGAGACCATTCCCAGGGGCAGCTAGGTGGCGTAGTGGATAAAGCACCGGCCTTGGTGTCAGGAGTACCTGGGTTCAAATCTGGTCTCAGACACTTAATAATTACCTAGCTGTGTGGCCTTGGGCAAGCCACTTAAGCCCATTTGCCTTGCAAAAACCTAAAAGAGAGAGAGAGAGAGAGAGAGAGAGAGAGAGAGAGAGAGAGAGAGACCATTCCCTCAAACAATGAATGACTTAATAGTTTCAGCAGAACAATACAATACTCCCCATACTGAATAACTGATCCACTACTTTTTATTCAGTATTAGTTTTCTACCAATAAAGATGCACAATACTTAAGGTCAGGAAAAAGAAACTAGCATGTTTTCTCTTACCTTCCAAATCTGAATAAATATCTATCATCCAGATTGTCCTTATCATTTGGAGTTTGAAACACACCCCAATCAGGGAGGGAAAAGGAAAGGTCAGAAATGAAGAGAAAGATGGAGGGAATGAAAGAAAGAAAAACGAGGATGAAACTAAGGGAGAGTTCTAGAGATACTTAGACAACTCTAAAATAAGAGTAGAATGAGAAATAATGTTCTTTTCCATTTAAAGTCCTAGATTATGCAGAAAATGATAAAATGTCAAAATTTCCTAAAGGAAGAAAATGTATTTTTTCCTGTTTCTGTTTGTTATACAAATGAAAATTCATGATTGTAAGGCCTTATTAATCATGAAGGGCTATAGAAATGCGAGTTTTATGTTAGAAGAAGCTCAGCAAATTTATGTTGATAATAATGGAATATTTTACTTAGATTCATTCTCAATAAGTAATTTGAATCAATTTGATAAGAGGATTGTTCAGATATTGGACCTTAGGTGACAAGGGGAAAAAGACTGAACATATATATATACATATATATATATATATATATATATATATATATACACATATATATATACACACATATACATATACATATACATACACATATATTTGCAAGGCAATGAGGCAATGGGGTTAAGTGACTTGCCCAAGGTCACACAGCTAGGTAATTATTGCGTGTTAGAGGTTGGATTAGAATTCAGGTCTCCTGATTCCAGGGCTGGTGCCACCAAGCTGCTCCTATATTTTTTCTTTTATCTTAAACCACAAAGTCTTCAGTGCCTTATCATGATGTGGTAGTTTTCTTGAAAACATATCAGTAAAACATAAGTTTTTCCCAGTACTGCTAAATTTTAAGAGCTCAGGGACAGTGTTGACCAAAGACTAGCCTAGGCAAATTAAGAGAAAGCCATCACTATCAGAGGGTTGGAAATAAGGTAATAAATTTTTTTGTATTGTAGTACATAAAGATTATCTATAAAGACTTAGATAGAGGGTTTGAAATCATGGATCCCTAATGTAGAGTATTAAGCAGTAAACAAATATATTCAAATATATTTAAAAGTTTAAAACATTTAAAATAGCTTATATGTTTATATATTGTCTTACAATTTGCAAAGTGATTTAAATATGCTATTTAACTAATTCTACAACTAGCCCAGTAAAGTTAATAGTGCAAATATTTTTATATCTATTTTTCTAATAAAAAGACTAAAACCTAAAGAGGCTAATTACTATACATAAGTACTTTAAATTTTCTATTAGCTATAGAGAACTATGTCCTCTGCTTTTTTTTTTGTCCATTATCTTTTAAAATAGTTGTAGTCAAGGGGCAGCTAGGTGGCATAGTGGATAAAGCACCAGCCCTGGAGTCAGGAGTACCTGGGTTCAAATCTGGTCTCAGACACTTAATAATTACCTAGCTGTGTGGCCTTGGGCAAGCCACTTAACCCCGTTTGCCTTGCAAAAAAAAAAAAACCTAAAAAAATAGTTGTAGTCAATATGAAAACCACTTTTTGATTCTATTTGTTCTATTAAATTTACAGCCTTTACATTTTAATAACCAAATCAAAGTAGCAAATAAATGTTTGGAAACTAGCATTATATATTAGCTATATAATTATGATGTTTTATTTATATTTTAAGACAATTTCAGAATGTTATCAGTTTAAATTCAAGTACACCAACAATGGACCAGTTATGGATTTCACAAGGTATTGTCCTGTTAGTTTCTTTCTTACTGAATTCCATTCATTCATGTTAATAAAACTAATTTAAGAGTTGTAAAACTGTTGGAGTTGTGACTTTAGTAGCACTGCACCATAGTTGTATCTCAGGATCTGGTAGTCTTTTGGAAATCTTAGACAAAGAGTAGGAAAGTATTGAAATTATTTAACTATTATTTTATTTGGGGATTGGAACCAATTAGTAAATTCCAACACTCATTTCTTTGAATGGTTTTATTTTTAAAAATGAACAAAATTATGAAGGTATTTTAATGTGTTTAAAATTAGGCTGAGAAATGATTATCCTATTAAATGTTAGGAAAGCCCTTTGAAAATAAATGCCTATTTTCATGTTATGATGGTTTTTACCTGAATAATTTAATGTTGTGATAGATTTGAATACATTTTAAAGCATTAAATTTGTTATATAAATTATTGATACCATAATTTCACTAATATTTTGTTCTTTCTTAGTAAAAACAAAGGCAATTTTTCCAACCTGTCATCTTTTGACACAAAGAAAGCAAGTATTCTCTTAATTCGCAAGATTTATATTCTGATGCAGAATCTTGGGCCTTTACCTAATGATGTCTGTTTGACAATGAAACTTTTTTACTATGATGAAGGTACTATTTATATTACCTTTGTTTTAGCAAATATATACAGGTTTTTTTATTGAAATAACTGACTTTAACTGTCATTTAACTATAAGTCATACCATTTATAAACTTCAGGAAACTTAATGTCATTATTTGAGAAAGTGGCTTGGTATAAATTTAACTATGTAAAATGTTAGTACTATATCTATGTTTCTCTGATGACAAGAATATATTTTAGGGGTACTTACCTCTTGATACATACATTTTATTTGACTGAGTTTTTTTTGTTATAATACATTCGGAACTCAGGTAAGGCTCTATGAGTCGTACTGTTAATTTTACTTTGAATTCATAAAAAATGCAGTTTACGTATGTGTGTGTGTGTGTGTGTGTGTGTGTGTGTAGTCTATGTCTGTGTATCACACACACACACACACACACACTTTTTTTTTTTCTAGTTACTCCAGCAGATTACCAACCTCCTGGTTTCAAGGAAGGTGACTGTGAAGGAGTACTATTTGATGGGGAACCCATGTACCTAAATGTGGGAGAAGTTCCAACACCTTTTCATACCCTAAAAGTGAAAGTGACAACTGAGAAAGAACGAATGGAGAGCATTGATAAAGCTATACTGACACAGAAGCAGTTAAAAACACCGCTACAGAAAATCCTGGTGGATAAAGAAGATCTAGAAGCACAGGAACAATTTATGAATGTAAGTAATTGTGAAGGCCTATAATGTGGGGGATCCAGGTTAGGGAAGGGTCATTGATCATATCTTCTCCTGTGAACTTCATTTAGTACAATCTAGGTTGCACTTTGGACAGAGAGTAACACTAGAATTCAAATCCAGCCTCAGGTATTTACTAACTATGTGACTTTGGGCAAGTAACTCAATCTCTATCTGCCTCAGTTTCCTCATCTGAAAAATGGAGATAATTAAAAAGCACCTACTTCCTAGGGTTGTTGTAAGAATAAAGTGAGATAGTTTTTATAAAATTCTTTGTAAACCTTAAATATTAAGTGTCAGATTCACTAATATATTTAGTTATTATTATTTTAGTTATTATTATTTAGTTATTATTATTTTAAACTTCATTTGAGTCCATCTGGCTTGGCATGTAATGCTGAGAATTTGGTAATAGCATCCAAATTCCTATCTAGCCTCCAATTTTGCCTCCTAACTCTGAGCACAGAAATGTGGAAGGAGTCTCCCAGAACCTGTGTGGGATACTGTAAAAAAAACTTATAAACCTCGTTTGAGAGAAAGATAATTCACATTGGGAAGAAAATATTTCTCCCTAATAACCTTTTTTATTAATAATATATAGCACTATTTAAAACATTTCTTTTGAAATGCTCCAACTTCTTTGACATAATATGTTCATTATGTATAATCTTAAATATCCCTCAGATATTATTTTAGAAATTATTGAGGCAAGCAAGTTATTGTTCATACTGTTCTGTCATTTGTAGCTTTCTGACTAATGAAACACACAGGATCTTTAAGAAGTAATTTGCTAAGTGCTGATATCAGGCTCAATGCTTCCAGTAATGCTAACATTAACTTCAACAAATATTTATTTTAATTATATACAAAAACAAGAACCAGCAACACAGATGATTGCTCTTAGAAGATCTTAGGAGAAATAATCTATACAAGAAAGGACATGAGCAATGCTAAAGAGCTGTCAATACAGAGCACTCTTGAGTCCTGAAGCAAGAGAGGGAGTTCATATGGGTAAGACAAGTAAGAATTCATGGAGTAGGTCAAATTTGCATTGAGTCTTCACAAAAGAAATACTTGAAAATGTGGGTTTGGGTGGGGGTATAAAAACATTCAGGCATGGGCGATTGGATGAGCAAAGACAAAATAGGAAGAGTCAAAATACAACCAGAGAACAGAAAATAATAGACTTTGACTACAACATTTGAAATGAGAGAAAAAATGAATTAGTAAGCAACAAGATGGTATAGTAGATAGAGTGCTGGTCTTGGAATCAGGAACATCTTGAGTTTAAATTCATTTACCAGTTGTATAACCTTGAATAAGATATTTAACCTCTGTCTACCTGTTTCTTCATCTGTAAAATGGCACCTGTCTCCCAGAGTGGTGAGGCTCACATAAGATTTTTAAATATATATATATATATATATATACATATATATGTATATATATATATATATAAAAATACACACATACCACATATAAATACACACATACATAGATATATATATATACACAAAAAAAATTCAAGCTCTAGTTAAATGTTAGATATGATATAAAATATGAAGTCAAAGTCCTTCACCATCTTGTCTTTCTCTAGCATCTCCAGCTTATCACTGACCTTTTAAATTGTGGTTTCCACAACTGAACACAATATTATAGCAAAGGTACCTCAATTATACTGAGCAAATTATTCTATATTCTCTGTATTCCCAGAAGCTGTGTTTCCTTTAATACAAGCCGAGAATGAATTAACTTTTTGGATGTTATGTAATACTGTCTAATGAATGAAGTATTTATTAAGTGCTTATTATTTAGAAAGCACTGTGGTAAGCCCTGAGGATATAGACAGAAAAATAAGACAGCTTTTCAAGGTGCTCAAATTCTAATGGAAAAGACAATTCATAGTGAAGGTTCCATGATCCTTAGGATGCAATGACAAAGTGATACTATTTCTTAATTTAATGGAATTTCTACTGATAAAATTTTATCATTTTCTACCTATTTGATAATACTAAGGACTTTAGTAGCAAGAACTTTCCTTTCGAGTTCTTCAGTAGTTGTGACTGTAGCTCTTACAGAACCAGTTGCCAGGTTACATCTTCACAGCAGATGCTATGCTATTCAGGATGATATCTGAGGACATGGAGCAGGAAACACTATTTTCCCCAAAATTTTTGTGTTCATGGTGGGGTAGGATCTTTTTATGGACTTTTTTATGGTCCAAAGGAAAATATTGGTCAAGAGATAATGTTTTGACATGCTTGGTACACACCACGCTTCTCTGTTTCTCAGAGTACTTCACTGCTTCACCAGGCTGGCTTGCCTGCCTTCAAATATGGGTGACAGTTGGTGAGCATAGCCAGCATTTTTTTCACAGGAATCATGTATCCAGATGGTATCTGTGAGCCCTGGGCTAGAAGCTTACTGAACCACAGTAAGCTGGTTGGCTACTAAAATATCCAGATTTTTTTTTAAACAACTGCTCTCTATCCATTTCACTTCCAACTTATTTTTGTGAAGCTGAAGTTTTTTGTTTTTGTTTTTGTTTTTTTTATTTTGTATTTTTGCAAGGCAATGGGGTTAAGTGACTTGCCCAAGGTCACACAGTTAGGCAATTATTGTCTGAGGCCACATTTGAACTCGGGTACTCCTGACTCTCTATCCACTGTGCCACCTAGCCACCCCTTGAAACTGAAGTTTTTGAACATAAGTGTAAGACTTATGCTGAACCCTATTGAAAAATCATCTTGTTAGATCCAGCTTAAAATTTTAACCCACTGAGATAATCTCCCTTTGGATCCAGACTCTGTCATGTACTGTTTAACTATTCCTAGTTTTGTGTTATTTGAAAATTTAGTGAACTTGCCTTTTATGCCTTTATCCAAAAAATAGCACAAATTCCTGGAGAACTCCCATGGAAACCTTATGTTTTCCTGATGCTGAACCATTAATGACTATTCTTTGGGCAAGTCATCCAACTAGTTCCTCATCTATTTGAGTATATTATTATGTAATCCATATCTCTCAGTTTTTCCCAAAGAATAAATGACATTGGAAAAAATGTTAATATAAACACTCTACTCTGTAATTTAGGCTCGAATCTACCAGAAATACTATTTCTGAATATGTAATCAAGCCATCTCTGAATTGGAAAAAGAGATGTCCAAATTGGCATAGTTTCTCATGTCTTCTGACTTAACTTTATGCCTCAAGAAGATTTCAGGTAACATTTATGGGATCTTAAGTAAGAAAAAGATCATAATATATTAAAATACAGCTTTGAGTTAACATTTCAGAAGAAAGTTCCTTCCTATGATCATTATTTTAACCTTGAATTTCAAAAGAAAAGACACTCTTCCCCAGGTGCATTGTTAATCATTTAGGTGGATAGGAAAGTCATTATTATATCTAGACGAGAATTGTTTGGTTTATTGTCTTACCTAGGTCTTTCAGAGAAAGACCCTAGCTTTAATAATTCTTAAAAAAAAAAGCAATTTCTGAGATACTTTGTTAAAAGCTTTGATAAAATTTAAGGTAAACTATATTCACAATACTCTCATGTCCTAGTTTAGTAATTCCGTCAAAAAGGAAATCTGCTTGATGAGGCTGTACTGTTTCTCTTCTTAGATACTGTATTTTACATGATTCAGCCTAGAATTTTCCAGGAATCAAAGTCACACTCATTGACCTATCTGAAGTTGGCAAATCCTATTTTCCTCCCTTTTTTGGAAATCAAAGCAGCATTGTCTTTTCCTGCCTTGTGTAGCCTCTCTGGTTTTTCCATCATCTTTCATATATTGCTGACAACAGCTCAGTCGTCACAATGGCCAGCTCAGTGATCACATCAGCCAGCCCTTTCAGGTCCCAAGGATGTAATCCATCTGGGCCAAATGATTTGGATTTACAAAGGGCAGTTGGTATACATATAAATCATTTGTGTTCTGTCCTTTCCAGCATTTTCTGCAGGGAAAAGAAATCAATAACTCGCCTTTGTCTCTGTCATTGTCTAGATCCCCTTGAAGAACCTCCAGAAGGTCTTACTTTGATCCTCCTCTTTCTTCTATTATAAATTTTAAAAAATTATTGTCCTGTACTTCTCTTGCTAATTTTGAGCTTGAGCGTTTGTGTTACTATTTTTACAGGACCATGCCTAGTTTTTAATCTTCATTCTCAATTGCCTAATCTTACCTCTAGGTAATCTGACATGGACTGACTCAATTCCTTTGCACCTAGAGTTGTTTTCAGACAAATTCCACTTCTCTTTATTGAAATTGTTTCCCTTTGGGTCTCTAAAATTTCAATCTCATATACTACATCTGAATCATTTTACTCCTTAGGATATTTGTCTTTTCTCTGAATTCTTCAAACTCTTCCCTCCCAAAATCTAGGTAGTGTCAGAGTATGTCCTCATAGTAGAAATTCTGAGAGAGAATGGATTCCTTTCCCTAGGATTCATGTAATTTCCACCATATTCTTATAGTTTCTCCCTGATAGTGAGAATAAGATCCAGAATAGAAGTTCTGCTTTCTGGTTCCTCTGCTTTTTTGAAGGATGAAATTATCACTAATGGAAATCAAGAAGGCTGCTCTGTTTTTTTGGTATAGAGAGCTCTGACATATGAAGCCTCTTGTTACTAGTGAAACAGACCTTTGTGCCAGACTTGTTGATATGTTTCGAAATTCTTTTATTTTTTTCATCTGAACAGGACTGAACTAAAAGATCTCCAAGGTCCCTTCCAGCTCTAAATCTAAAGTCTTATGAATAAGTGATATTTGAATTGGTTTTTAAAGCACAGGTAGGAATTCAATTAGTAGAGTGATATAGAGTATAGTGTTGGACTTGGAGTCAGGAAGAGGAGTCAAGTCAACAAGCTTATTAGGTGCCAGGCCCTCTGCCTCAGATCCTTACTAACTGACCCTGGGTAAGTTACTTCTCTTAGCCTCAGGCACCTACCTCAAGGATTGTTGTGAGATGCAAATGAGTTACATAAGTAAAGCACTTTGTAAATTTTTTTTATAGGAAAAGAGTACAGCATAAGCAAATGATTATAGTATCATAGATTTAGAACTAGAAGCATGAGATCCTTATGCCCAACTCCATTATTTCATAAATGAAAAAACTGGGGCATAGAGAGGATGCAACTTACCAAGGGTCATATAGCTAGTGTATTTCTGTGGCAGGATTTTTTAAAAATCCTTTTTAAAGTTTTGAGTTTCAAATTCTATCCCTCCTTCCATCCCTGAGATGATAAGCAATCAGATATAGGTCATACATGTCTGACAGCATTTAAATTCAGGTTTTCCTAATTTCAGAACTAATATGTTATTGACTCAATTACCTAATGACAAGGATGGGCAAATGAGAGTCCTATACAAGAACTTCAAGTAGTTTAGTTTGATTGGAGAATAGGGTGTGGTGCTGTGGATAGTGGGTAATAATCACTGAATTATGTATAAATTTTATGTAAATTATGTATAAATTTTATATAATTTAATTTTGTAATGAACTTTATGTACATTATCTTAGAACCAGCTGCCCAACTATAAAGGGGGGGTTATTACTAGTAGCCTGATCATATAGTGATGAATTATTTTGCCATAATAACTCATTAAACAAAGAATTGTACAAAATTGCCCTCATTTTGTGGGACCCCTTATGTTTTTTCAATAATAGTGGGAGAATAGTAGAGAAGGGAGGCAGAGAATGCTAAGAATCACATTTTTAAATAATAAACACTTAAGTTTGAACACCAATGAAAAGAAAAACTACTACAGGAATTTTATTGACCTTGAAATTTTTTGTTATAAATGAAACCATGAACCAAAAGGAAATTACAATTAAAGGGAAAGATGTCTCATAGTGTCTGCTTGGGGAGGCAAATATAGAACTGGGTGGAGATGATTTTATCATGCAACCAGAGGCTGCAGCAAACATTTCTTGGAACATTTCATCATCTAATATTGTAGTACATAGGAGTTATCTATAGAGAAAGTGGATATAGCACTGAACAAAAAAAAAAGAGCTAAAAAGTAGTTGGATGAAACCAAATAGTTGGACAGAGGAGAAATGCAGTGAGGGTAACACAGTCTGAAGGCAGTAAGAAATCTATTCTAAGAGTATTACTGAACAATGGAAAAAACCCTAGACCTCCCAAAAATTGTATTGGAGAGATTCTCAATAACTACGGAGCATAGATGTAGTTTTTCATCTACGCAGAAAAAAATCTCAGTCGAGGATAAGGGCACAATAAGGGCATTAAGATATTTAGAAGAGAACAGGCAGGTTTTCACTTTCTGTGTTCTACAGTAGACTTCTACAGTATACCTCATATTTGTTCATTCAGATGAATGAAAGGTACAGAGAAAACAAGGTCTCATTATTGTATTTTAAAAGGCAAAGTGGGGCGGCTAGGTAGCACAGTGGATAAAGCACCAGCCCTGAAGTCAGGAGTACTTGGGTTCAAATCCAGTCTCAGACACTTAATAATTTACCTAGCTGTGTGGCCTTGGGCAAGCCATTTAACCCCATTTGCCTTGCAAAAAAAAAAAAACTAAAAAAAGAAAAAAGTAAATTAAAAAAAGGCAAAGAGAGGTGTAATGGATAGGGCAGTGGACCTGCAATAGGGAAAAGGAAAATAAAACAGCATTTATATATGGCTTTAAGGCTTGCAAAGTACTTTTAATAAATGTTATCTCATTTTAACATTCCTAGGTGCCCTAATTTATCACTGTTTTATAGACAAGGATCGTGGAGGCAGACAGAGATTGTGACTAACTCAGATACTTAGTGGCTGGGTGATCCTCAGCAAGTCACTTAATAGGTAGATAACACACTCACCAAAGGTATTTACCACAGTCAAGTAGGTCTAGGTTAAAGAGGGATGGTGAAGTCTCACAAATGGTCAGGTCTGCAGATGACATTGTGTTGATTACATGAAGCCAGAATACTGCAAATCTTCCTAAATAAGATTTGTAGGGACAGCTAGGTGACGCAGTAGATAGAGCACTGGCCCCAGAGTCAGGAGTACTTGAGTTCATATCCGGCCTCAGACACTTAGTAATTACCTAGTTGGGTGGCCTTGGGCAAGCCACTTAACCCCCTTGCCTTGCAAAAAAATAAATAAATAAGATTTATAACTCAGAAGTGTGCTCTAACTATCCACATAGGAAAAATCAAATGGCTGAAAAGGCCAGTCATTCATATTATAATATATACTTGTGTGGACAATTTATAGAGCTCATCAATCTATATTTTTATCTTAGACACTGAAAAACAATGAGCTGAGCATAGAATTGAACGGAAGCAGCTTGGGTTAAATTGCATCTGAGACACAGGGCAAAGTTCTTTTAATAGTCTCTCAATTTCTTGTTGAAATTAAGAGTTTCCTGTTTAAAACCCATATTTTAATGCTACTGTAGTATGTCTGTAAGTCATGATTAAACAATTGTCTCTGAAAGACTGAGGGTAGAGATCCCAGAAAAGACCCTTGGACATTGTGTGTTGAGGGCAAGTGAGCCACATGAGGACTCCATTAAAGAAAACATTTGACTATAAGAAATATGATCTGGTCACAAAATGAAAGCCAGGATACCAGCAAGGGTGCTCTACTGTTATCTGTGTGGTAATCAGAAATCTCAAGGAAAAGGTCCATGGTCCCCTGGTGCAAACATAGAGCCACTATGAGTAAGAGTCAATCAGGACTGACAGGGTGTAATCTGTTACCCATCACTGAGATCACAGATCTGTTGAATATTGGTGTAATAAGCCTGTGAGGGAGGGATAACTATTCTGATTCCCATTTTACAGAAGGGATATTACATTTTACAGAAGATATTAAGTACTTGCCTAGGATATCCACAGATGACTTAAGTCAGAGATAACTTAAAAGGTTTGAGGGTGGTGATGCAACCAAGAGTTGAGCAGGTTTTGGTAAGATAATAGATTCAAATTTTTGACATGTTGAATTTGAGGGTACTAATGATTGGAGATGATACTAACAAGTAGACAAGCCGAAGGTACAGGACTGGATATCTGTTACAGTTTTTTTAGAAGCATGAGAAAATTTCTTATCACTTGCAAGAATTATATTTCTGTAGGCATGCAGCAGGTAGTGTATCATATGTTTAACCTTCAAATGAAATTAATTTGTTTAAAATTATGTTAAATGAATATCATGAGGAAAGATGGAAAGTATGGTTTCAGAGAAACCTGTGAAGATTTGTATAAATTAATACAAACTGAGGAGAAAAGAACCAGGAGAACAATTTACATAATGACAACAACCTTGTATAGAACAACTACTTTGAAAGACTTAAGGATGCTCAGATACATGACCAGCATCAACTCCAGAGGAAGGATGATATGACGTATGTTACACACTTCCAGACAGAGCAGTGATGGACTCAATATGTTTTGCTATACTTGTACATATTTGCTACAAGAATTTTGTTTTTTTTTCCCAAATTTGGGGGAAGGAGGTAGAAAGGGAAGGAAGAGTTAGGAATAGGAATAGAAATCACAGACAAGCAGAACCTCTTTGAAGGTTACATGTTAAATTTTATTATATATTTTAAAAGAAAAGTAAGCTCTATATAATTAGATTCTGGTTTTTATGTGTAATCTCATATATCAAAATTCATATGGAAATACTAATTTAAATTCAGAATAAAAATAAGGTTTAAATTTTAAAAATAAATTTATTTTTCATGGTAGTAAATACTTCTATCTAGTTATTTTAGTGTCTCTTAGAAATATGTATATTTCATTCCTTTTTTCTTTGTTTTCTCTATATAGGAAGATATTGTCACTAGTGATAAAATGAAAGAGCAGAAAAACAACCATGAATCTTCAGAACTCAGAGGTAGGTTTATGAAAATATAGATTAATTCCCCTTAATAATTTCTATTTTATGTCATTTTAATCTTATTATTTTTACAGAATTAAGTTTAGCTTGTGAGGAAGATGAAATTATGAGATCTGAAGAAAGCCCAGATCTTTCCATCTCTCATTCTCAGGTATAAAAACATTTTAATTTCACTTTAAAAATATTGCCTTTAAGTTTTCCTAGAAAAATTCCAAACCATAAGTAGCCATTTATAAAATGTTCCAAATCACTAATAATGAGGGAAATGCAAATTAAATTAACTTTGAGATATTTGGTAAACTGGAAAAGTTAACAAAAAAAAGGAAAATGATATAAGTTGGAGGAGTTGAGGGAAAACAAGTAGGTTAATACACTATTGGTAGAGCTGTGGATTGGTCCAGTCTGTAAAGCAGTTTGTAACTAAGCCCCAAAAGTTAATAATCTGAATCTCCTCCAACAATGCAATTCCACTATTAGACCTACACTCTAAAGAGATTAAGGAAAGAGGGAAAGGACCCATATGTTTAAGAATAGTTAAAGCAGCTCTTTTTGTAGTAGAAAACAACCAGAAACTACAGGAATGTCTATTATTAAGAAAATGACTGAACAAATTATATGGACACAATAGCATACTATTCTGCTATAAGAAAAAGCAGTGATTTAAGAAAAGCCTAGGAAAACTTAAATGAACTAAGGTAGAGTGAAGTGAGCAGAATTTATATATAATTTACATAATTTATATAATATATAATTTATATATAGGAGAATAAGTTATATGATAACAATATTTTAAAGATACAACTTTGAAAGACTTAAGAACTCAGACCTACGTAATGACTGGCCATAATTCCCAGAGGACCTATGATGATACAAACTGCCCATCTCCTGACAGAGAGAAGATAGACTCAGGTGCTAAGAGAGACATAGTGTAACAAAGGCTTTGTTTTTCTTTCTTTTTCAGTGAGGATGGTGTATATGGGTTTTTTTTTTATTAATTTAATAAAACAGGAATTCCCAGGAATTAACAATCTCATTTATTTGTTTTGGCTAGGTATATTTCTTTCCTTTTTTTGGGAGGGGGGGTAAGATAGATGGGGTTAAGTGACTTGCTCAAGGTCACACAACTAGTAAGTATCTGAGGTTAAATGTAAATTCAGGATCTTCTGACCCTAGGATCAGTGCCCTAATCATTGCACCATTTCACTGCCCCTGGCCAGCTATTACTTATATTTTATTTGTTTATTTTTCAGTTCCTCAAAAAGAATATCATCAATGTGAACTCCTGTTACTTTACTAAAGTCTGGCAACTGTATAGACAGAAAGTTGTTAGAAGTTGACAGGTTCATTTAATGGTCCTCTTACTTGCCATTCATAGCTAATCATAGATTCTTGTGACTAGAAGGGATGTTATAGGTATAGAATCTTATTATTTTACTTATGGTTCACAGAATGCTGTAGCAGCAAGGCTCTTTAAAGATCATATGGCCTTGGGGGTGGCTAGGTGGTGTAGTGGATAAAGCACCGGCCTTGGAGTCAGGAGTACCTGGGTTCAAATCCTGTCTCAGACACTTAATAATTACCTAGCTGTGTGGCCTTGGGCAAGCCACTTAACCCCGTTTGCCTTGCAAAAAAAAAAAAACCTAAAAAATCATGTGGCCTGCAGGTTCAGGTACTTATTAGCTGTGTGACCCTGGACAAGTCACTTAAACTCCATAAGTTTCCATTTCATCAGCTGTAGAAGTATAATAAAAGAACTTGCCTTCTAGGGGTGTTGTGAGTATAAAATGAGACACTGTGGGTAAAATTGATTAGTAAGCCTTAAGGTGATATGCCCATGCACCTCACTATCATTTCTTACAGATCAACCCCCTTGCTTTACAAGTGAGGAAACTGACACCTGAAAAATTGATCTGACCTGTCCAAGGTCACACAAGATTAAAATTAGTACTAGAACCCAGGTTTCCCAGGCCCCAACCCAGTAACACTGATTTCAGTATCTGATTTTCTCAGAACAAAATATTCCTTAAATGTGCTATTCACAGTGTAATATGTAGTGATAAATATTCTCCATTTTAGGTTGAGCAGTTGATCAGTAAGACATCAGAACTTGATGTAACTGAAAGCAGAACAAGAAGTGGAAAGGTTTTTCAGAATAACATGGTAAGTACATCATTCAGAATGAATTGTGTGTAATTCAACTGGTTTGTTTTATAATCTGAATCATTGTGAATCATGTTGTAGTTAAGATGGTATTAAAGTGAGAGAGTGTGGCCAATTAGATGACTACTCAGCTGAGATTTATGGATGGGGTGGTTTTACCTTAGAGAAGCCAACACAAATCAATATAGTATTTAGCATTGTTGCTTTAGAAACCCAGCTTTACCAGTTTACCAAGGGGTGATTATGCTGGTTCAAGCAAACTCAAACCTAAATGCCAATCTCCTCACCTGAGCTTCCCTATTACTGTTGAAGGCACTACTATCCTCCCAATTCACAATTTCTTCATTCTGACTCTTGCAACATATTCATTCCACCTTTATACCCTTTCTCCCATGCATCCCTTCTCCACTCACATAGGCATCACCATAGTTCAAGTTTTTATCACCTTTGGTTTATTTCAGTATCATCCTAATTGGTATTTCCACCTCATGTCTCACATCAGTCTGTCTTCCACCTGTCTTCCAAAGCTTTCCTAAAACATATGTCTGACCATGTCTCTCCTCACTCAATAAACTCTAACAGCTTCCTCATATCTTCTAGGATCAAACCTGAAATCCTCTGTCATTTAAAAAGTTTTCTGCCTTTCATTTTTTTAGCACATTATTTCCCACCATGAACTCTGTGATACAGCTATGCTAATTTGCCTGCTCTTTTTCCTATATGACACTACATCTCCCATTGCCATGTCTTTGTCCCCCACACCTGGGATGTATTCCCTCCTTATTTCTGCCTCTTAGTTATAAGTATCTTGTATCTGATCTTAAATATTTGTAATTATTCTCTTTATATGTGTTGCACTCCTTCACCAATTTCCTCTCATATTGGTAGGTTGGGGGTTCCACAAGACAATCTCTTCCCCTCAGAGGTCTAGGGGTAATCCTGAAGTATTTTTAAAATATTGTATTCAGGGAGATTGATGAATTTACCAGAAATCAGGAATCAGTACTTCAAAACCAAAAAATTAAAAATTAAAAATATTGTCACTCATGAGCCTAATCTGGTCTGTTCCCTAGTGATTATCAGTCTTCCCGAATTGATCATAGATTTGTTTGTAACTTCTTTATAACTTTTGTTGGTTGAATCAATAAAGAAATCTAGGCCTTGTGTATTTCCATTCGTTGGGATAAGGGTTTCTTTCCTCATTTTTTTTCTGTATTTATTTGTTGCATTTGTTGTAGTATATATACTTGACTACCCTACTTGAAAATAGGGACTGTTTCTTTCTTTGTATTTATTTCCCAGAGTCTAGCACAATAGTTGACATATAGCAGATGCTTAATAAGTGTTTGTTGATTGCTTGAATCAATTGGGACCCTGAAATATTTGATAACCCTGGTCTCTTTCTATTTTTCCCAGGTATAGGCTCTTTATAATTAGAGTAATTAATTATATAAATAATGCCAAACCTCCATTCAGTATAACTCTATTTATAGACCATACAAAAATTACCCTATTCTATAGCAAAAGCATTTAATGAAGACATAAAAGCAATGTAAATAACAAAAGGAAATAAAACAGTGTAATTATTCTCTACTCCATGGACAAATGCACACAGTTTCCTATACTTCCTTAGATGGAAGATGACAAAAATCTCTTAAGGAAAACTTACACAAGATGGGGAAACTATTGATTGGTCACTGGTCTCTTCGGCATGCACTCCCTTGCCCATTATGAAGAGATGCAGACTCTGCTGAAGTCTCTTAGATTGACTCTGGGGTCTTCAGAATTTGGCAATCTGTGTCATGGAAGTGCCATTAAATGCACTCACCCTTCTTCCCTCAGCTCTGTTTGAACTCCTTTTATTAGCCAAGGAGCCCAGATGTTTGGCTTGGGTGTCTTTCCAGGCCACTTCCTCTCTCTTCCTTTTCTTTTATCCATAGCATCTCCTCTTTTCTCTCTTTTTTTGGGGGGGATGTTTTTGCAAAGGCAGTGGGGTTATAAGTGACTTGCCTACAGTCACACAGCCAGGTAATAAGTGTTTGAGGTCAAATTTGAACTCAGGTCATCCTGACTCCAGGGCCAATGCTCTATCCACAGTACCACCTAGCTGCTCCTCCTTTCTTCTCTTCTTCACCAGGTTTGTGCTACTTGACCCAGCTCCATAGTTCCTGCAGTCCCCATTATATCCATCTAAATCACCATTTAATCCCTAACACCCTGTCTTCAGTCCTTCAGAGTGCTTAAGACTGTCCTGGAGAGCTCCTGTCCATGTTACACAGTGCTCTGAGGCTTAGAATTTGTTTTCCTTAGAACAATCCTGATATAGTCCTAGATAGCACTGCTTCCATCTTATAGGTGGAAGAAGTAGGTAAGTAGACAGGTGAAAGAAATTAAATGATTTGCCCAAGTTGGGTAGAATCACCTATGTGATGTAGTAGAGTCAAGAGTCAAACCTAGGAACCAAGGATATATGGCTAGAGAAACCTGTTCCCTCTGCTTGGTTGGCTCCACAAGGTGTCTTAATAATCCTGCCTTAAACAATCTCATGATGCACCTCCATGTTACCAATATTAGGGATCACCACCTCCCCCATGAGGACCTCCAGAAAAACTACACCAGTTTTAGGGTACTCTTTGGATCCACGTAGACTCCTGTTTGTCTTTGCTATTCAGCCAGAAGACACAGTGAATTCAAAAAGACATTTCATGAAATAGCACAGTAAGAAAATAAATTATTACTCTCCAAAATATATTATTTGGAGGAGCACCAAAAATGGGTACCCCCTTTCAATAAATAGTACATTCAATATCAATGAGAAGATAGACACCTGTAAGGAACACACATGTAAAGAATGTATAAAGGGCATGCACAAATGGAAAATGTGACCAGGTCATATATGAGGGTGGGGAATTCACATGACACTTCAGGTGCTATCACTCTGCTGCTTTTGAGGAACTTTCCCTTTTTCTTTCCCCCTCCTTCAGTATCACATCTCTGCTCCTAATTTCTCTCACCTGGACTGTTTCTAGAGTCCTCTAGAGTTAAGGTACTTCTCTACAAGAGGACCAGTATGGGTCTGTATCATCTCTCTTTGGGAAAAACAGAACCCCTAACTAGTTACAACTGGGGAAAGTTATTTTGTATAACGGGTTCTTGGAGTCTTTGGAAATTATTTTTAAAATATTTTTATAGCCATTTTAATAGAATTTGGTTTCCTTTGTAATCTTATGTATTTTAAACATTTAAAGCATGATTCTGAGAAGAAGTTTATAGACTTCACTAGATTGACTAGGCAATGCAAAAAAATGCTAAGAACTTATGTTGATTGATTGATGTATTTTGTTCTCAACGAGGACCAAAATAATATCAGAAAGTGTGTCCGACTTGGCTAATGAAACTAATACAAGCTCAGAATGCTATACCAAATAGTCCATGTGAACATTTGGGTTGGATCCTCTCCATCTGCTGATCTCAAATTTCTTTTGAGGTACTTCAGTACTACTATCAAGAAGAGAAGAGAGGAGGAGCAGCTAGGTGGTGCAATGGACAGAGTATTGGCCCTGGAGTCAGGAGTACCTGAGTTCAAATTCGGCCTCAGACACTTAATAATTACCTAGCTGTGTGGCCTTGGGCAAGCCACTTAACTCCATTTGCCTTACAAAAACTAAAAAACAAAATAAATTGTCTTAGGAAGAGTCTGAAGTTCACCTGGCAGGAGAAGAGACCAGACACTGAGGTCCTTTCTCAATCTAAACTGCCTAGCATTCTAGTGTTGCTATTCTAGGCATATGCTTGCTAAAAAAGACTTTCTTATGGAGAATTCATACAGCGCAAGTGCTCATAGAGGGTCAGAAAAGCAATACAAGGACACTCTCAAGGTCTCTCCTAAGAACTTTGGAATGAATTGTGTGACATGAATCAATATTGGGGGGTGTTTTTACAAAGTCTATGGGGTTATAAGTAACTTGCCCAAGGTCACACAGCTAGGTAATAAGTGTCTGAGGTCGAATTTGAACTCTATCTGCTGTGCCACCTAGCCCCCCCCCCCAGACAATTTAAATGGAAGCACTTCTGTTTCCTGACATGGTGCTGGTAGACTGTCCAGGTTTCACAGGCATATAGCAATGAGGTCAGCACAGTAGCTCTGAGGACCTTCAAGTTTGTTAGTCTTTTCTCTCCCACACTTTCTTTCGGAGCCTCCCAAATACTGTGTTAGCTCTGGCAATGTGGGTATCAACCTCATTGTCAATGTGTACCTACCTGAAAAGTACACTGCTGAGGTAAGTAAACTTGTCCACAGTCCTCAAAACTTCTCTATTTGCTGTGCTGACTGATGGAGCACTTGTATTTTCTTGATGTTAATTGTACTAAACTGTATTAATTGTACTAAAAAACAAAGCAAAAAAAAAAAATCCGACTTTTGTATAGTTAACACCTTATTAATCCAGACAGGTAAGAAAAAAAAACAAGAGAGTTTAAAATCATGAAAACTCAGAAAGTACCCAGGAGAAGGCAGTCAACAGTGTTAAGTGCAGCAGAGAGGTCAAAAAGGATTAAGATTGAAAAAAAGGTTCTCAGATTTGACAATGAAGAGATAACCTTGGTAACTTTGGAGAAAGTTGAGAAATGAAGTTGCAAAGGACTGGGAAGTAAGAGAGACCTGTGAATAATGGAAGGGATTAAATACAAGAGATGTTGTTAAGATATAATTAAAGAAATGGGGCAACTGACTGAATATGTGACATGATGAAAAGTGAGGAAATGTGGATCTGGGTATGTGAAAGTATGGGCTATCATAGAAACAGAAATTCAGAAGAGGGTTAAGTTTTAAAGGAACTATGTTAAGTACTATCATCAGGGTTGAGACATCCAAAGGATAACAAGTGTGAAATGTCTAATAGTCAATGTGGGACTGAAACTGAGAAGAGAGTCTAGGGCTGCAATGTATGATCAGGGAGGTATTTAATAATTGCTTGTGGATAGATTGGAAGGAAAAAAAAAGATATTTTTCTAAGTTAGGCAACATAATTCAGTGATTTTCTAATATCTCTAAGCCTTTTCATCATTCTCCCTTTTTCTCAAAGAATATATAGATAAGAACTCTGAAATTCTTTTATCTTATCATTATGTACCATTCCTAATTCCTTATGCCTTACTCTTCCCAAGCTATCACCTCTGCTCCAGCTATATACTCGTCTTTTTTTGAATCTTTAGTGAACTAGTTCAAATTTACGTTCTTCTCTAACCCACAAGTTCTTGTTCCCTTTTCCATTCACTGTTCATGTTCTTGCCAAAGCCCAACCCCGTATTATTCCCACATGTGCTGCTGAACAGGACAAAAGGAAGTCTGAATTGAGTCCACTACAGATTAGTTACCTAATTTCAAATAAATTTTCACTGAAATAAAGCGATCCTTTTCCTCCTCCCTAATAAATTTTCAGTCCTCACAAGCGACTATTTAAACATTTCCTTTTCTTCTTTCATCCCCACCCATTCATCTGAGGATCTCTTCTCATACTTCACTAAAAAAAAAAGACCATTCTCCAAGAACTTCCCCTTTTCCCTTATCTCACAACAATTTATCCATACCTGAAGACCCCTTTACAACATTTCCTCTTTTTCATTATTTATTCAATTGACATTTGTTCTTCATTCTCGAAGAAAACCATGACATCAGGGAGATAATGTCATGACATACATATTGAATGGGTTTGAGTGGGGGGAGGAGGGCTGTGCTAAATCACCAGAATCAGGATCAGGATCAGGATGAGTAGAGGTGTCCCCAGATGTAGTAGGAGACCTTGACTTTTTAAAAACTAGATCTTTCCCAGATCACAGTTTGACTGAGGTGGCACCCATTAAATGATTAAGGCTAGATAAAAGAAAAATGAGGCCAAGAGGCCAAGTAGGACCACATATCTAGTCCACAATCAGTCTGGAAGGGGGATGACTGTCAGGCTTGACAGCTCTTCAAATATTTACTAAAGTCTGTGTACCAGGAAGGGGAGGGAGGAAGAGAAAGGAAAATTCCTTCTGCAACAGCACCTCCTGTGTGCCAGACCCTGGTTCCTTGAGGTGTGGCCTTTTGCACCAGCTGCCATGTTGGTGAGGATGCTATGATGCTAAGTTGTTGACTCATGTCTCACTGTGAGTGTATTCCCAAGATTCTATCTTGGACCATCTTCTTCCCTCTATATTCTCTCTACTAGTGATCTTATCAGTTCCCATGGGACAACAATTAAAAAGATAATCATAAAGCAAAATTAATTTCATGGTATTTTTGCATTAGATTTTGTCTATTGTTCACAATTTTGACAGGAATCACAATTTTATGTTTCAAAAAGTTTTTAAACAAAATTATACTTTTATAACTGATTTAAAAGGTAGCTATTAATAGTGTTCTATTGGGGTGGCTCGGTGGCGTAGTGGATAAAGCACCGGCCTTGGAGTGAGGAGTGCCTAGGTTCAAATCTGGTCTCAGACACTTAATAATTACCTAGCTGTGTAGCCTTGGGCAAGCCACTTAACCCCATTTGCCTTGCAAAAACCTAAAAAAAAATAGTGTTCTATTGTATTTTGCCTATGCAACATCCTTCCTTAGTACCCAAAAGTGATCATCCAGTATGCCTGGGCTACATTACCCTGGTACCACTTTTTCTTTGTCATGATTTCTTGATGTAAGCATTTCTCATACTTGTCACTTAAAACACATTGATTTTCTGGAAAGAAGTTCAAATGTGAACCTAATAAATAGGTTTTAAATATGTTACATTCTTTACTTTCATAAGCTTTGAAAACATATTGAGATTTTTTGCTAATTACCTGTCTTGGTCACTTAAAACAATTATTCCAATGAAGCTCCTTCAACTTCATTCAACTTATCTTTAAAGTATTTATCTTTTTGTTTTGAATAATATTTCTTCCAATTACATATAAAAGCAATTTTTGACATTCTTAAAAAATTTTGAATCCCAAATCCTCTCCCTTCCTCCTTCCCTCTGTCTCCTCTCCCCTACTTGAAATAGCAAGTAATTTGATATGTTTTTCAACATGCAAAATGTATTTCCACATTAGTCATATTGTGAAAGAAAACACAGAAAAAAACCCACAAAAAATGAAAAATAGAATGTTTTGATCTGAATTCAGACTCAGTTCTTTCTCTGAAGGTAGATAGATAGCATTTTTCATCAAAAGTCCTTTGGAATTGTCTTGGATCATTATATTGCTGAGACTAACTAATTTCAGCAGTATAATAATCATAGATAATTCTAAAAGACTTGTGATAGAAAATACCATCCATATCCAGAGAAGGAACTGTGGAACTTAAATGAAGACCAAAGCTTACTATCTTCATACAATTTCATAAAAGTTGTCTTATGTATGGTCTTTTTTTCTGTATAATTTTTTTTCCTGGTTTGGACTTAATTCTTCTTTTATAACATGTTTAATATGGATCTATGTTAAGCATTGTTATACATATTTAGCTTATAATAAATTGTCAAGGGGAGGGGGGAGAGAGGGGAGAGAGGGGAGGGGGGAGAGGGGAGAGGAGGGAGGAGGGAGGGAGAAAAATCTAAAACTCAAAACCTTGCCAAAAAATGATTGTTGAAAACTACCAGTGCATGTAGTTGGAAAAATACATTTTCTTATTTTATATTTTGTTTTTTGCAAGGCAATAGAGTTAAGTGACTTGCTCACACAGCTAGGTAATTATTAAGTGTCTGAGGTCAGATTTGAACTCATGTCCTCCTGACTCCAGGGCTCTATCCACTGAGCCACCAACTGCTCCAAAATAAATATTTTTTTAAAAAAGAATAATTAAGTCATTCAGTTCTCCTGATTCTATTCACTCTACTTTATAACAATTCATGTAAGTTATTTCAGGTTCTTCTGAAACCTTCCTGCTCATCATTTATTATGTCACAATATAGTATTTCATTACATCCATATACTACAACTTGTTCAGCCATTCCCCAATTGATGTACATCCCCTCAACTTTCAATTCTTTGCCACCACAAAAAGAACTATTATAAAAATTTTTGTATGAATTGATCCTTCCCCCAATCCACTTTTGGGGTTGGGATACAGACCTAGTGGTGTATTGCTGCATCAAAGAGTATGTACAGTTTAACCCTTTGGGCATAGTTCCAAATTGCTCTCCAGATTTGTTGGATCACTTCACAACTCCATAAAAGGTCTATTTGTATCCTAGTTTTCCCATTACCCCCCCCCAACATTTATCATTTTCCTTTTATATCATATCTGATAGGTGTGAAAGTTGCATTTCTCTAATAGTGAATTTAGAGCATTTTTTCATGATTGATTTCTTCATCTGAAAACTACCTGTTCATATTCTTAGACCTTTTATCATTTGGGAAATGACTTTTATTCCTAAGTTTGACTCGGTTCTCTATGTAATATAGAAATGAGGCCTTTATCAGAAATACTTGCTGAAAATAATTCCCCCCAACATTCTGCTTTCCTTCTAATCTTGAGCATTGATTTTGTTTATAAAAGACCTTTTAAATTTAATATAATCAAAATTATCCATTTTACAACTTGTAGTGATCTTTATCTCTTGTTTGGTCATACATTGTGTTCCTTTGACCATAGATCTAACAGATAAACTATTCCATGTTTACCTTTTGTGTCTTAATCATGTATTACTTTCCACAATGGTAACAGGCCCCCCATACCTATCTTCTTAAGTTGACAGATTTTCCAGACACACTAGACTCAAAAGTATGCAAGGGACCCTGAACATGTCAAAGATGAAGTTTGGCCCTCTAAGCTGGCACAAATTGTTGTTTGTTTTCTAAGTTGGACTCAGGCAACAGTCAGTCTGCACCAGGAGAAACTTTTGTGTAGCTAGGATCTTGGTAGATAAACAGACCACCCTCTCTTCATGGTCTCTTCATCCCTTTTTCAAGGGAAAAGAATGGTGCTTTTGTCATCACTTTTCTTCTTTACTTCAAGAGAGTTCCCCCATCACTTCTTTTCCCTGTAACTTAAATACCCCAAGCTTTCACTGCACCAATGGGCCCCTTGGTATAAGAAATTCCCACATGTGTGTGCCTTTCTTTTATAATAAATCCAGTTGCAACCCATGTCTCATTGTGATACTGTTTTTTTGGTTAACAATCTTATCCTGATATGCAATGTTAAGATATTGTTCTTTCATAATTTATGCCATACTACTTTCTAGTTTTCTCAACAGTTTTTGTCAAGTAGTGAATTCTTGTCCCAAAAGGTTAGGTCTTTAGGTTTAACAAACACTAGATTACTTTGCTCATTTATTACTGTGCATTTTATACTCAATCTATTCAACTGACTCATCACTCTTTCTTAGTACCAGATTGTTCTAATGAGTATTGCTTTATAATGTAGATTAAAATCTTGTAAGACCCGGCCACCTTCACATTTTTTTAATTCCTTTTTTATTCTTGATCCCTTTTTCTTCCAGATGAATTTTATTATTTTTTCTGATTCTATAAAATAAAATTTTGGGAGTTTATTTGTAATGGCATTGGATAAGCAAATTAATTTAGTTTCAATTGTCATTTTTATTGTGTGGCTCAGCCTACATATGAGCAATTGATATCTTTCTACTTATTTAGATCTGACTTTATTTGCATAAGAAGTATTTTATAATTGTGTTCATATGGTTTCTGGGTATTTCTTGGCAGGTAATTCCCAAGTGTTTCATATTGTCTATGGCTGTTTAAAAAGAAATTTCCTTTTTTTATCTCTTGCTGCTAGACTTTGTTGGTAATATATAGAAATGCTGATGGTTTATGTGAGTTTATTTTATAGCCTGCAGAAGTATTCATCTTTTAATCCTCCACTTATCTGAGAATCTACAAATACCCTCACTTTAGTTTTGACTTTCTTAATTCATAAAATTTTATTTTTAGATAAAGAAAATCTTTATTATTTTTGTTTTATCACCTTGACCAAATTTTTCAGCAAGCTAAGTTTAGTCTTAGATGGACTTGGCTTCTAATTAGTGATTAGGGTTCCTCTTCTCATACTCATTGATTTGCTAAATTCCCAAGTTGAGGGGAAAATGTTTTAAACTTCCCAGACTAGGGAGTAAAATATTAATTAGATATGGACAGGTCATTTATCCTAATATTCAAAAAATGCTAAATACAGAATACATGTAGGCACACAGTAACAGAATGAGTTCAGCAGGATCCAGTCATTTGTAACTACTGTTAGAATCCCCTGAAATACTGGTGTTTAATGATATCAGAACAGAGGGTATTTTGGAATACTGCTAATTAGGCATTTGACATAGCATCTTGGTTTAGCACTGAAATCTGGTAAGATAGGCAGTGTCCTTTAAGAACACTGGAATTGTTGTTGAGAGCTTCTCACACCTGGTCTCAATTCAACTCTGATCTCTTGTTGGAGCTCTAGACCATTTGAATATATATGATCACCTCCAACCTTGAACACATTCACCTCTGGATATCCATATCAGGAAAGATCATAAGGGGAGAAGACAGACACATCCAGCCTCCTGTGCAAATCTCATCCATCTGTGGCCTCCTGCAAAAAGATTCACCCTTCTCTATCTCTAACTAGCGTTACTTAATCCACCTGGAGAACTGAAGCCAAGAATATGACATTGGATACTGTATCATCTTGTATCTACTACAGCATCTCACCCCAACTGGCTGCAGTCCCAGGCTAGGGAGTTCACTAAGGATTGACTATTTAGGATTTAGGATCTCATGCTAAAACAGCAAGACTTTTAAGTGATAAGTTACTTGCTGAGCCAGAAGTTGACCTCAGAGCTCCTCTGCAGCTCTGTTTCATGGAATGCTCTTCACAGCTCCATTCATCCCCTACTACATCCAATAATTCAGCAATATTTGGCATGCCCGAGCTGTAATCCTAATTAAATAACAATCACTTTAAAAATCCCAAAGATAAGCCAAAAACATTTGTCACATTTGATACTTCTCAAGGAAAATGTCCAAATTTTATTGCCCTCTTATAGAAGATTTCATCTCTTTCAGATCGATTTAGGAATAAGTTATGACAGGAACATTTAAGTATGCTTGAGATGTTAAATGAGAAGCTGAAGATGCAAAGATTACTTAAAAGGGGATTTACCTTCCTGATCTCCTTGGTTGAAGAGTGTATCTCATCTTTTCAGTCTGAAACATCAGGTTCAGGTTTTTCATCCAGATTCTAGGTTTCTGATGCTTTTGATCCAAATAGTTCTTTACTGTATAAAGCAGTTCTTACAGTTTATGGTAGATTTACATATTGTACTTGTGTTTTAGTCTTGAAATCTATTTGTCCACCAAAAATAGTATTCTGTTGAGTGGTCTTTTGTTCTTTTGAAATTGTAGGAATTGTAAACAGGGTAATTCTAGCCCTGTGTAGAGTTGGTCAGTAGTCCAAAAAAAGAATATTGGCACAGATGAAGGGCTCATCATCCTGGTCACCTATTTTTACAATCAGGATATGTTTTCTTAACTGCAAGAGTTAAGTTTTGCTTCAGATCTAAAGATTAGCTCACCAGATTCATAACAAGTTATTTTAGTGATCTAAATATGGGGCATATTGAGAATTTAAATCATTTACACCACTTTTTACAAAGTGCAAGACATTGAGAAAACAATATTAGAAACACCTGAATAATATGACAGTAACCCAGTCAACCTTGTCACAAAATATTTAGTGCTTTCTCACTGTATCCTTCTCTCCTATATCCTCAGTCCCTTCTAACCAAATTACACTTGATTATTTATACTGCATGTGCAGCAAGGATGCTCTCTCTCTCCTTCCCAGAGTCTGACTTGGTACAGGGTTCTAGGGACACCTGAGGAACAGGGATATATCTCTTTTCAAATGTCACTGACTTGAACCCCTACTGGCAGTTTCTAGTTCCATTTAACAAGTTATAGAAATACTTTTATAAAGGGATACTAACTTTATAGATACAGCAGAAACAGATTTATAACTATTTTCCCCAATATCTCAGGGGTATTATCCCTATATCACCTCAGTTTAACAGGGTAGGGGAGGACAAGATCAAACTCATAACTTAGGTCAGGTTATATAGCATTTGTCAATCCAAGATCCTGTTTGGATGTGGCATTACACCTGGAAGTCCACAAAGTTACCCTCCCTGTTCTTTGGGGGTACATTGAAATGAGACTGGCAGAAATATCCTGCCTTAATTCTGACTCAGGTTCCTTTGGGTCATTCTCTACCCCTAGAATGAAAAAAAAATAAATCAGACCAAAGACAGAGGCTTATTTCTTGGCTCCGTGACCTCAAAGGGGAAGAAGGCCCTATGTCTCTTTTCCTTTATAGGATAGTCCCTTAGACACAAATGAATGAAAAAGAGGAGACCAGAACTGATAACAAGTCTTTCTGGAAGATGCCAACTATCCTGGCTAATTTTGGCTAATTCCAGTTAATATCAATTGGAACAGAACCAGCCTCTAATCTCTGAATAGCTGGAGCTGAACAGAGCAGGCTAGAGACAGGAGAGTCAGGGATTAAACAGAATTTTAATTAATTTCAGGAGGAGGGGAAACGACACTGGCAAGTAGAAGTGCTCCCGATGGGGAGGGCTTATCTTGCTGGAGGAAAGGCAGAGTTTATAGACATAGATCTCAAATGAGCTGAACCAGGGCATAATCATTTTGAGGTCTTGCGTTCCTGCTTCCACGGCAAGCCAATGCATGAATAGTATTGCTGGTTCTTGTCTCACAGCAGGCAGGGGAGGGCACTACCAGGTTTGGTTTACTTAACCGTTTCAAGGAATAAGGATTATGAACATTAAGAGAGGGGATAGATAGCTTTAGGCAACAGCACTTTGGCTCTCAGGTCCTTGGAGAATAGGGGTCATAAATTCCTCAGTGATCAAACACCTGGGAGTGGGATCATCCTTAGCAAAGGATTGTTGTGATTCTAAGCACCACAGCCTGTTTGCTGGGTCCAAATTCTGGGAAATAGGGTGTTTCCAAAATAATTTTGACATAACCAAGTGAAAAAGGTTGTCCTCAGTCAGTTATAGTATGTCTCCACAAAAGCAGGGGGTGGTCTACTGCCAGCTTATAGCAAAGGTGATTGTTAATATTCTCACTGTGAATCTTTACACCTTGAAAATGGTCAGCCTCAACAAGTCAGGGCTTTATTGTTTTGTTGGTTGTCTAGACATATGAAAGTTTGGAGAACATTTTAATCATGCAGTGTATCATGTACATATTTTTGGAGAGCCAATTGTGAAATATTTTCCATTTAATGTTAAACATTTTACTGCTTCATGTATTTCAATCTTTCCAAGGTACTTTTTTTTGCAAGGCAATGGAGTTAAGTGGCTTGCGCAAGGCCGCTCAGCCAGGTAATTAAGTGTCTGAGGTTGGATTTGAACTCAGGTCCTCCTGACTCCAGTGCCAGTGCTCTGTCCACTGTACCACCTAGCCGCCCCCAAAGGTAATTTTTTCCCTCCTCCTCCTGATTCTTCCAGAAGTACCAGCATCTTCCTGGTAGAGAGACCTCTCTTGATAAGGTCTGCATATATTCCAGATACCCATTACAAAAAATCTAATTCAAAATATTACAATAATGGTGGGTGTTCAAGAAATTACATTTGTACTTTCGAATTTAGCATAAAAATACACAAATAAATCAAAGGCTTTTATGTGGCAAAATATGCATTGAGCAGTATTATCATCTCTACATAAATAACTAAAAAATCAATTTAACTGGGGCAGCCAGGTAGTGCAGTAGATAGAACACTGGCCCTGAAGTCAGAAGTACTTGAGTTTAAATCCAACCTCAGACATTTAATAATTACCTAGCTGTGTGGCCTTGGGCAAGCCACTTAACCCCATTGCCTTGTAAAAACTAAAAAAAAAAAAAAATCGATATAACCAATCCCAACTGCTTTCTTGAATCCCAGTTCCACATTATCAACAGGATATTTCCACCTGGAAGTCCCTTTAGTTTTTCAGATTCAACAGTTCTACAGTGGATCTGGTTATTTTTCTCCCTAAACTTGTTCCTCATCCAGTCATCTTCATAACTTTTCCCTTCCTTACATCCTCTGTATCCAGTCCATGAATTACTCTTCTCTATTCACACTAAGGCCTTAAAACAGGCTTTTTCCTTTTTTGGATTGGATTGCTGCAGTCTCCTAATTGATTTCCCATCTTTTA
The DNA here is from genome assembly GCF_037893015.1 of Macrotis lagotis. Lineage (NCBI taxonomy): Eukaryota > Metazoa > Chordata > Mammalia > Peramelemorphia > Peramelidae > Macrotis > Macrotis lagotis. The sequence goes on along the minus strand of NC_133662.1, from coordinate 228,923,651 downwards.
GTCCTCTTCCCCCTTTGATCCATCTGTCATAATAATGTTAAAAATAATACTTACAAGGCACAGTCTTGGTCATGTTACACCAGTGCTCAGAAAGTATTGTATGGTTTCTAGGATAAAGTAGCAAACCTTATTACCTGGAAGTCTATGCTTCCCACAATCTGGCTCCAGCCTACCTTTCTAAACTGAGTTCATATTTATTCTCCAAATATTTTATTCCAGCAAATTAACCTGCTTGCCAGTGCCAGAGCTTGGTATTCCGTCATCTGTCTTATGCTATACTGTCTTCCATAATTAGATTAAGTCCTTTAACTCCTTGAAATCATTCATTTTGCTCAAGTTATCTCATGTTTCCTTATCTATATATTTGTTGGACTGTTGCATCTTCTTAATGGAGTGTAAATTCCTTGAGGGCAAGAATTTTTTTCTTTTATCCTTGTATCCAGTGCTTATCAGAGTACTTTTAGACGTAGTAGGTGGAATATGTTTGTTGAATGAATTATAAAATGTTCATATTCACAATGTTGCTATATATATAGCGATATTTATATTGACATATTTATATATTATACTGCAGTAATCTGTCTACCATGAAAATAAAAATGGAAAAAACATTGCAAATGCCAATAAAATCAGTGTTCCTCCAGGGAAGAATTAGGTGATTAACTTCTTTTTCTAATTTCTGAAGTTTCTATGACCATGTTAAATATGAGGTTTGTTATGACAGTGATAGATGACAATTATTTTGTCTCTCTTCAGGCTTATGTAAATCAGTCAGTGAAGACTTGTAAAGAAACTAAGAAAAGGAGACAATCTGAACCTGAGAGAAAGGTAAATTTATGTTGATTATGGAAAATTTATTACTGTAGTATATGTTGTAATGAAATGTGAATTGTCAGATTATCTCCTTAAACTAGTATTAAAATAATGACCGAGATAAATAATGAGTTCTCTATGGAGTGGTTTGTCTAGTATTGATAATTCATTGTTTAAATGTTGATTTTGAAAGTGAGTTAAGTTGGGGGCAGCTAGGTGGCACGGCGGATAGAGCACTGGCCCTGGAGTCAGGAGTACCTGAGTTCAAATCCCGCCTCACACTTAATAATGACCTAGCTGTGTGGCCTTGGGCAAGCCACTTAACCCTATTGCCTTGCAAAAACCTAAAAAAAAAATACACTAAAAAGGTGAGTTAATTCTTCAGTAAAATACTTGTCCACATAGCATTTGTAATAGTTAGAATCTTGTTCTCCTAAATCAGATCATAAGTCTTGCCAAAAAAAACCCCTAAAAACAAGCAAACAAAAAAAAAAACAAACAAGGCAATGGGGTTAAGTGATTAGTTCAAGGTCACACTAAGTATTAAGTGTCTGAGGTCAAATTTCATCTCAGGTCCTCCTGACTTCAGGACTGTTCTCTATCTACTGGACTTCCTAGCTGCCCCTAATATTCACATGCTTATAAAGAAGATGTGAGTTCTTTAACATCATTCAGAATCAAAGTAAAGCCCTACTATCTGACCCCATAGCAAATGAATAGAGACTTAAATTCACAATGAGGATTGTCCCAGAGGAAAGCATTCCTCCTTAAGCTGTGTTTTCTCTTGACAGTTTCTCCAACCATTTGGATCTTCCTGTAGTCAAGATTCATTGTCGAAAAGAGGAAGATTCAGTGAACCAAAGGATTACATATGAGATCATTTTCTCTTCTGCTTGTTTGTAAAGAGCTTTTCAACATTACTATTTAAACTAAATAATATAATGGTGAAATAAAATAACATTTTAAGTTGTGTCTCCTCCCCATCCCTACCCACAATGAACTTCAAACTTTATGTGTATAATCCTCAAATAATTTGCACACATTTCACAATTGACTATAGCTTAAAATATTATGAAATAAGAACCAAATTTTGATTTACTCTGAGAAAATTCTGAAAAAAGTTTGTGTAGCAAAGGCAAATAATATTGTCAGATAACTGGTTTTCCAATTAGTACTGGACTATATTTGGTAGTCTTCATTTAGAAATACATTAATTTTTAATTTACTTTTGCTACTACCAATTTTTGAAATAATATATTTTGAGATATTAACATTGGGGGGATCTACAATTATATGTCTTTTTGAACTTTACCATAAAAATTGAGACTGTCATTGTATTTTTATTAATACAATGTTCTTTAGTTCTTTTTTATAGAATATTAAAATGATGATCTATAATTTATTGCAAAAATTGGCATTTAAAATTTTTTTACAAGTATAGTAATAGATTTTATTGTATGATATTTTAAAAATAAGTTTTCTCTGCTGCTTTCCCTTTATCACTATAGTATGTATATCTATGTATTTTTGTCTTCCCCCTCACAGAGTCAACCCTTATGACAAAAACAATTTTTTAAGGAGTAAGTCAGCACAATTGGCCAAAATACATAGCAAAAGTCTGAAAACATGTAAGGCCTGTGTTCTTCCACTCCCCAAAATGGGTAGGTTGGAGGTGTTTTTTCATAATTATTCATTTGAGGGGCATTAGGTGGTTACAGTGGATAGAGCACCAGCCCTGGGGTCAGGAGTACCTGAGTTCAAATCTGGCCTCATGCACTTAATAATTACCTAGCTGTGTGGCCTTGGGCAAATCATTTAATCCCATTGCTTTGCAAATACCAAAAAAAGAAAAAGAAAAAAAAATTATTCATTTGAGCACTGTTTGAGCTTTGAAATTTTGTAACATTTTTTTATTTTTTTGATCTATTGTTCTTTTCATATATTGTAGTCACTGTGTATTTTGTCTCCTTGGCTCCACTTACTCAACTCCTTATCAGTTCATCTTCTGCTTTCCATTTTTCTCTGCACTCATCACATATATCTTTTCTTTTACTATAAGTTTATTTTTTTTTTTAGGTTTTTGCAAGGCAGTGGGGTTAAGTGACTTGCCCAAAGGCCACACAGCTAGGTAATTGACGTGTCTGAGGTCATATTTGAACTCAGGCCCTCCTGACTCTGGGCTGGTGCTCTATCCGCTGTGCCACCTAGCAGCCCCTATAAGTTTATTTTTCCAACTACATGCAAAGATAGTTTTCATTTTCAACCTTCCTTTTGTCTAAGGTTTTGAATTCTACATTTTTCTTCCCCTCCCCTTCCCTTGACATTGAGAAATCTGAGCTAGATGATCCATGTATATGTTAGCCATATTAGCACTTGTATCATTTCTTGCTGTAATAATCTTTAATTATATCCATGCACTAGTTGGTTTCGCCGCTCCCCAGGTGATGGGCATCTTTGTTTCCAACTGTCAGCTATCACACAAAGTGCACCTATAGATATTTTGGAGGTCATTATGCGTGGAGTCCGCTTGGAAGGGTGAACACGTTGTCATCACCCTATCTGCACAGCCCCTCAGTGGTGGCATTGTTTGCCATTTGTGCTGAATTGCAGAGTGAGGTGAAACCTCCGGGTCGGAAATGTGTCTCATTACACAAATAAAGCATTTACTGTTCGGAATCGAATGACTTTCTCGACTTTTAATTTAAAGAGCAGAACGGCAAGCGCAGGGGGCGGTGGAGCCTGAGAGGCGAGAAGCGCTATGGCAGCGCCGCCGCCCCCCGCTGGCAGAGGAGGGGCCCCCGGGCAGCCGCCTGCGCACCAGCGGCGAGGGTCCGCAGCGGGGAGCCCTCGGCACCCGCTACCCTGGCTTCCCCCGCGCGCAGGCCCGTGACGTCACGTGCCGGCCCACCCCCGAGCGGCCGCTGGGAGGCCCCTCCCCCGCCGGGCCGGGCCGGGCCTCCAGGCCGGGGTCCCTCATTGGACTGGCCGGCTGTCAGCCCGAGCCCCGGCCCGCCCCCTCTCCGTGGGGTTTGTCTGGACCGCAACACAATAGCGGGGGAGGCCCCTCCTCGCCACCGCCCATTGGCTGGAGCTCCGCCCTGGCCGCCTCTGATTGGTCCGAGCGAGAGCACCAAGCTAGGTTGCCTAGCGATCCCGAGGAAGCCGCGGCGTTAGTCCTTGTTCGCGGCGGAGGACCAGGAAGTAAAGTTGCGGCTTGCTCGGCGCCGCACAAGTTTGTCGGCCGCAAGCGCCGGAGGCTGAACAGGTGTCCAGCGGCGGGGAGCCTGCGGCCGCCCGGGCCACGCCAGCGGCCGCCGCCACGCAGGTGAGTGCGCCGCGGCCGGCGCCCGCCCTCGAGCCGGCTCGCCAGCCTCCGTGGGGCACCATCGCGCGGGGCCTGAAGTTTCCCGGCCCTCTGCCAGGCAGGCCTGCCTCCGTCGGGGCCTACTCGGACCTGGCTTGCGGGACAAACGCGGCTTGCTGGTTCCGCCTCACGGCTTCTTGTTTTCCATTCTAAATGTTGATTTTAAATTTCCCGAGGAGGCAGCCCGCAGGCGGGAGCCGGCCTGGCGGTGTCCGTCCGCTGCCCTTTCCGGAAGGACAGGCCCGGGGTGGGGTGCTGGCCCTGGGGATGGGAGCCCGCGCCCCGCGACCTGCCCAGGCTGGCGGGGGGCCCCGAGAGAACCCGTGTGGAAGGCCGCACCTGCCCGCCCTAGTCGCCGGGACCGTGGCCGGCCACCTGACGTCCCTTGGAGTCTCCAGTTGCCCATCTGTGAAAGGGGGGCTAGTGAACCCTAGAAGCCTGAGCCCTGGCCCATTACCTAGTGAAGTTTTTGGCTTTGATTTCAAGAAATACTTCTCGTGCAGTGGTTCCCTACTTTTGGACGGGCTCCATCCTTTTGCCCATTTCCTTAACACGTCTGCTTCTTTTCCTGATGTAGCCCGATGGTGCCCTTGTCCTTCACATTTGAAGGAAATGCCACCGATGAATCACCGGGAGATCATGTTCCATGAGATGTACAGTATCGGAAATGGATTTATAGTTATCAAACAACAAACATTAACCAAGATCCTGCTTCTTCCATAAGCATTGGCAATACAGGACCAAAAAGGGAAGAAAGGACCAGTTCTGTCTTCAGATCCTTATATTTTTTTGGAGAGCTTTAGCATGTGCACAAATATAGTACAAAATGATTTGAGGCAGGAGTGAACTCTAGCAACTGGTGAAGTCAGAAAAAAGTCTGATGGAAGGAGGTGGCAAGAGAGTCAAACTTTGAAGGTGTCTGGGAGGAGAGGGCACAGTCTGGGCATGGACGATGACTTGGATGAATGATGAAATATAAGGGGAAACTACTAATGCAGTTTGAATTGAAAATGGAATATGTATTACCAGAACAGTTTGAAGTCCCAAGTCAGGTCAAGGTGGCTGTGCATAGTAGGGGATGTATATGGATATGTTAGATAGGGATTTAGAATCCAGTTGATTAAATATTAGCAGTGAATGAGAGGAAGGAGTTCAGAATGACACTGGTGACTGATGATGGCGGTGCCCACAACAGATGCCAATCTGTCCATATTCCCATGCCACTTTCTCTTGTCAACAGTACCATGCATTTTGCCAAGGGGATAGCTGACTCAGGTTGGTTTAACCACACTACTCACCACAGTGCACAAGAACCTTGTTGCCCAACCAACATTTAGTCTTCTCTAGCCATGGAATAAAAGAATTGACTAGCCTCCAAGGAATGAGAACCTTGGCATCACCTCTTTAACTCTTTTCTCCTTTATCTTCCACTTTCTCCTTTTCTTTTCCTACTTGTGATTTCTTGAGGTTTATAGGCCTTGACTCATTCTGGCTCTGCTTGATTGACCAAAGATGAGTCTCAGGCTAAGCCCACATGGGCAGTGTTTGGGCCCTGATTGGTTTAGAGTAAATTCAAACAGCCATTGATTATATTTTTCCCCTTGGACTATGCAAAAAAGAAAATCCTAGTTCCTTTCTTTCTCACCTGTCTTAAATCATTGGAGTGCCCTGAGGATCTTACCCTCCCAACAATTTTTTTTCCTTCTTTTTTTGAAGTCATTTTTGGCCTCATTCCTTACCTAACCTTAATGATTGAATGGGTACTATCTCAGTCAAACCGTGGCCTGGAAAACACCTGAGTTTAACAACCCAAAGTCTTCTATATCCTCAGTCATTCTGATTCTGTATCTGGCCACTGAACCCAGATGGATCAGGAGGAGAAAATGAAGCCAGTGGTTTAACACAGCTCTCCCTCACTTGAACCCAACTCACTTGCTTGGCATGGCATCACTTCCCTGATGTCATTGTCATCTTTGAGAATGAAGGACAAACATCATCAACCTTTATCTTCCATGTCTAATAAGATAGTTTGTACCATCACAAAAATTCTTAAATCTGCTGCCTCCTGACCATTCCCACTGTTGTCATCTTAGGCCAGACCTCCTCACCTCTATCCCAGACTGTTATAATAGCCTTTCTGTCTTCTGACAGGAAGAATAGAGACATCTATTCTTTCTTTTCCTTCTGCAGTTCATTTGCCAGATTAACTTTCCTAATTCACATCACCTGTCACTTAACTTCACACATCAGAAACCTTCAGTAGGTTCTAACTGTCTTGAAATGGAGTTCAAACCCTGTAGTCTGGTTTTCAAAGGAGGCTATTCCCAATCTAGTTCTAGTCTACCTTTTCAACTTTATCTCACACTACATCTCATCATGAATTCTAAATAGCCACCAAACTGCTACTTGCCCAGCTCTGGAATACATCTCATGCTGTTTTCCTTCTTAAATGACCATCTCTTCATCTCTGCCTGGTGAAATCCTATCCATCTTTTAAGACTCAATCACCTCCTTTGTAAAGCCTTTTCCATTATTCTAAAGTGGAGTTTTCCTCCAAATAAAGCTTATAGAATCCTTTTTATTACCTTTACATGTTTTTATTTGATGTTGTGGGTTATAGTTATTTGAGTCCATGTCTTATTCAGAGTGTCAGTTTCTTGAAGACAAGTGTTTCTTAATTTTTGATCTTTCTCAGGATCTAGCTGGCCTGTGGTCTTAAGAGATGTATATTAGATGAATAAAAGAACTATGTTAAAAAATCAAACTGCCTATCCTTTTTAATTCGTAAATGCAGCAGGGAGGATATTTTACATTAGGTCATGGAAAGTTCACTCTTGAGCAGTAGACAGGAAGGATGACATTTTAATCATAAGAATATTAGCTAGTTGAGCAACAGGTTTCATAGTTTGATCTAACTCGTTTTATGAAGAAACTGATTCATTGCACCTCCCCTTTCTTACAAGGGTATATTTATTTTGAATTAATTTTAATATTTTCCCCAGTTACATATAAAAACAGTTTTTGACCTTTCTTTTTCACAATTTTACTTTCCAAATATTCCCTTCCTCTCCTTCATCACTGAGAAGATAAATGATTGATAAAGTTTATACATGTGTAGTCAGGTAATTGCCCTTTTAAAAGCAAATAGGATTTTCCAATTCATTGTTATAAATTTCACTCTAATTATCAACTTAAATTTTTAAATATTTCTTGTTTTGAGCTATATTGAGAGAGACAATTGAGGGTGTATATATATATATATTTATATATATATATAAATAAAAATATACATTTTTGAGTGTAAATACACACCCACATATATGTATATGTTCTTATTCCACTTCCCCTGGAACAGGTGAGAATGTCATCTTTGACTCACCGAGGCCGGCGGCGAGCTGAGGTTGACAAGAATTCTGAAAAAAAATTGGAAGGTGAGGAAGACTCCAACCAAGAGAGAGGTCTGGATAATGATGATTCCGGGGACTCTAAGGATATTCGCCTCAACCTTATGGAAGAGGTGTTGCTCCTGGGCCTGAAAGATAAGGAGGTAATGGAATTCAGGTATCCATCTCCATGTGTATGATACATATTAGTCATATTTATATTGAGAAGTTTTAAGAGAAGTAAAACTCCTAGGGTTTTTTGGGGGGGCAGTTTGCAAAGAATGGCTTCTGTGCTCCACAATTTTAGGGCTCCAGTTGCCTCTGGGAATGATGGCTGAGGTGTATAACATGAAAACTATTGGTTTAACTGAGAAACTTCTTAGATTTTGTGGAAGAGGAAAGCTAAAATGTTTCCAAACTGATGAAACAACTACTAAAAAGTCAAAAGTAACTACCCAGGGGCAGCTAGATGGCACAGTGTATAGAGCACTGGCCTTGGAGTCAGGAGAGACCTGAGTTCAAATTTGACCTCAGACACTTAATAATTACCTAGCTGTGTGACCTTGGGCAAGTCACTTAACCCCATTTGCCTTATAAAAAAAACAAAACAAAAAAATTGGAAAAGCCCTTGTAATAATAATTACACTCTCTTTACTTCCCATTTCTTAGGTGAAGCTACAGGCCTCTTTACATAGAAAATTGTTATTACTAGTACATCATTGTCCTGTACGTGTGTAAAGGACATACATAAAAATACTTGTGGGGAATGCTATGCCCTGTGGGAATGTATAGTCTTTACCTTAGGTAGAATTATAGGTTTGTTAATTGCAATTCATCAAAGAGTTATTTATTAAAAGGTCCTGAGTACCTCTTCCTTTTCCCTCTTCATTCCAGTTAGCTAAGAAAGTTGAATTAGGGATCTGTACTACAAAAGTAATATTCAATACAAATTAATTGATGTTAATTGTCATCTCACCATTATGATCCTGTCTTCTGTCTACTCTGCACTGTAGCCTCTCCCTGTTTAATGATCATCTAATCTCTAACAAATTCTGCTGTTTACACAGGGCTCTGAACAGGGTGGGTGCTAGTTAAATGGCCATTGCCTTTTGAATTGTTCTGTTTGGCTTTCATAGGGAAGGCTTTTTTATTTAACTCGTGGCACAAGAAATAGGAGAAAAATTCATAGGCATTTTTGAATTAGAGCATTTGGGAAGAAGCATTCTAATATACCTAAACTTTAGCAATTTTGAACTGCCAGTTACTTTCCTTCCTAGGCTTTTGAATGTATAAGTTAGCATTTATAAGAATGTAGAAGTACATCTGTACTTTTTTCTACTGGTCTTCCAAATTACCAACTTAATGCAAATGTTAATGGCCCTAAGACAGCTATCTGTCTAGCTAGGTCTTTAAACTTTATCCTAAAAGTAAGGGGGGGTGGTAGAGAGCAGAGGAGGGACTGTTGAAGCTTTTTAAGCATGAGATCATTTTGATAAAATTGGAAAGAAGCTCATTTAAGGACTTTAGCCAAAACCAGCTGTTTGCTTTTGATAGGATTTGTTAGACATCATATTTGATCTCTGGTTGTTTGGTATCAATCATACAAAGATAAATGTTAGGCCCATGATTTTTTATATAAAAAATTTCCTCTAACAATTATAAATCGACATCTTGTCCTAATTTATAGTTAGAGAGTTTCCTGAAACATTGAAGGGTTAAGAGAGCTGTCTAGGGTTACACTCCCAATCAAGTGTCCAAAGCAGGCCTTGAATCCAAGCCATTCTGGGTCACTAAGCTGTTGTTTTCATCATGCTGCCTACCAGTCACATACCAGAATAAATATGAAACTGTTTCTTTCCATGAAAAACTTTGTATCTCAACAGACTTACCTTTGAGATAATGTTACTAATGATTTCCATATTTCTCTGGTCAGAACCTCTGCTTAGCAATATTATTTAGTCAGCAGAAATTAAATGGAGATGTATATTTTAAAAGTCTGGAAGACAATTTTTCCAGATAATTATTGACCTTAAGGAAGATCTCACTTCAAGAGGTTAATTCACTTAGCTGTCTCCCAGATGTATTATATTCCAGATGTCACAGAAAGATAGCCTATAGCTATCTTCCCTTTTCTTGGAAATCTGTAGTTTAGGAGATATGCCACAACTTTCCTTGAAAATATAAATTCCTAAAAAAAAAATATATATATATATATATACACACACACACACACACATACATACACATACATACATATAAATTCCTTTATGATACATTGGGAAGTTCAAATATGGAAAAACACATTTGAAAAATTCAGTATTAACTCGGTCAAATATTAGTTGTCATAAAATGAGAATACTGAACCTAAGCATCAACTTGATCAAGGTAAAAATCGACCCATTTCCTGTTGAAAACAAGATTC